>NC_134989.1:14936643-15544971 GCF_050947335.1 Megachile rotundata | reverse complement strand
GCGCATCCATGCGATTTCGGTGCGTGTCTAGCGCGACTTTAATACGTGGATAAATCTGCATTCTATTAATTAGAGATTCCTTTCTGTACTTTGCCGATCTTTACTTCCTTCGTTCACAATTAATATACAATTTTGTACTTGAAATCGATGATACTTTTCTGCGAGATGTCGTGTTTCAAGATTTCATATGTAGCGATTTAGGGATATGTGGAGATTTTTTTTAGCATCGAAAGCGTTCCATATTGTACTTCTGTACACATTGTATAATTTGTACTTAAAAATTAATTCTATTACGATACCTCAAATTACCTCAAAATGGTAATGATACCTCAAAAAGGTAATACAAATTATTATAAATGATATAATAGCCCTAGTTGAACTTTCGTACAAAGTTCAACTATGTGTTATGTAACAGAAGTCCGGATACTTTTGAATGGTAGTGTATGTAGAAAATATAGGCCTATAGGAACGTAGGAATACAAGACTTTAGGGAAGTAGGGAAGCAAGGAAGCAGGAAAGCAAGGAGCTGCCTGAGGGTTTAGCGATCTCTACCAATCTGAGATATAAAGGAATTAAGAGAGTGGGAATTTCGGAATGCCTCATACACGTTTCATTCCGCAGATAGCTACCGGCTAATTATCCTTTGAGGACGATCGCGCGACGTTTGTTCGCGAAAAGTCGGTGTCATTATAACGAAACTCCGCAGCTCAGGTCGTAAAATTCGCAGCGCAACGTCCAGAGAAAGACATTTGGAGAGTCTGGGTGGACAATTATCGGAATTGTCCGGGACCGAGTGAATTTTTCGCAGAGGATTTTAATTAATTAGCGGGGCTGGCTGGTATATAACGGCAGCCGATCCCTCGACCGGTGTACGCGAACACCGTGGAAGAGGCGAAGGTTCATTAGATCCTTGCGTAGGCTGAAATTCTGTCGACCACAGGGCAAATAGTTCGCCTGGCGCTTTATGTAAAACAGAGAAAGAGAAGGAGGGAGGGCTTTGTATCAAAGAGGTACCCGTATGTATTCATTAGGCGGTATTTAGCATAGTTCCAATAAGCAGAGGAAGCGGAGGGAATTGTAGGCGGGTACGCGAGCGTTACGTTCGTAGAAGAATTGTCGATGTGAATCGGAATCACGGCGCGGCGTCTGCTCGCGCGAGCCGGCTCCGCTCGGAATCGTGAACGCGACCAAAACAGGCATTTAATTATTTCGTGCCGACCTCGTTATAAGGCTAACGTTAACCGACCGAGCCACTTCGAGGAAGGCTTAAAATTTTCAGGAGATAAGGGAAGCAGCTTCGGTAAAGCCTGATTTATGCTACTCGTTTAAGGGAGATCAACACCGGAACGGCTCTAAAAATACTCCGCTTTTTATGAATTTATCGCGGTATTCCTCTTCCATGTACATTCTTTTCCGCGGTATACGTGTCTGCATATTGAATCAACCGGAGATTAATCACTTACACTACGATTTATTTAGCAGACATTCAAAGCTAATTATTGCTACAAGAAGATCCTTGATTATACAAATTGTTATTGAACATAAACTTCAAATCGTGTATCGATAATACAAGTAAGATTTATCACGTTTGCACTGTGAGTCACGAGGCAGGCTCGTATGGCAAGGGGCCGATATCAGTGAACTATGACCTTGTACGATTTCATGATTTTTAACCTACTATCTGAAACTTCGATTCAGTTTGAAGTATACGAGGTATATTAACCCTTTGCACTCGAAGACAATTTTATTGTTTGCAAACAGCAGCTTTAAAGTATCAATTAAAATGTTAAATGAATTCTTTTGAGGCTTTTATTTCTCTACTAATAATTTTCACTATTGCCATTTTCGTTATGTTTATAATGAGCACTGTTATGGAATTAAATAATGCTTATTTTAAATTATTGTATTAAATCGAATGGTGCCTCAGAGGCGCCTCTCAAAGGGTTAATCATTCAAAAGTTCATATAAAATATTTTATCATATAAAACATTGTCCAATGTTGCAACCACTTTGTACTCAAATATCAGAGAATATTTCTGAACAGATAAATTGCGCTTAAAACGAGCAGGAAGCAGTATAAGATATTTTTCTTGACCCGTACAAGCAAGGACTAAAAGGATTCAAAAACTGACTGTGTCCCTAATTAACGAATACCGATAACATCGATTCCGCATTAAGTCGAGCGAGGCAAAAAGGACAAAGACGAACGATTGTCGAAGTTCGATTCGTATCGGAGAAAATTGCGGCGAAACTGGTGCAAAAGTGTTTCCCGCTATTACCCGCGGCTTTTGGCTCCGCAGACGGCGAATGTTTCAAGGTTGACTGTTCCGCGTTGGAAAAAGAGTTTGCCGTTCTGTCCGTTAATGAAGCGATACGCCGGCAACCTTTATTACTATTTACTGTGACAAGCGGAACGGAACCTAAACTCGCTCTTTCGCTGGTTAGCCGGCTAGCAACGTTTCCTCTTCCCGTCAACGGATCAAAGCGCTTTTTCGTTCGCTCTGCCCGAGGATCGAGTGTGCGTATTCATTTTTTCGAGTACGCTCATTCGTCCGAAAGGCGAACAGAGATACAGCGAAATGGACCGAAAGCATCCTCGACAACAGAAATCGAATTGCGATGTTACGCGGCTTTACTCGTTATGTGAAGTTAGTCTGTCGCTCTTCTTTTACTCTTCATCCACCTTTGGTTATAACTCCTTACTGTACTATAACGAGTTTGGTGATGCACTCGTAATTTGTTATAAGTTTCATTCGAATTTTGAGTACACTTCAACTGATACTAAACTGACATAACATTTCAACTTTCTTTATCTAATATTATAGCTGTGATTAGTTCTGACTGACGCACCTGTTGAGTCATAGAACAAGGTATAGAGTAAGATACAATTTATATAGTTTGCATCAGTGACCAGTTGCACTTCAGGATTTCAAAACTGTACAATGCCTCTTTTTCTAAAGTGTACTGAATCCACAAATGTTTAAGTCACGTTTAAAGTCTGATTTAAAATGTTAACTATGATGTGAAAGATATGTAGACAATTACATTTCACGGATGAGACAATTACTAAATAGCGTTCGAAAGTGCCCTCCCAAGCCCGTTAACAGACCAGGTACTCTGCGCGGATGATTTATTCTCGTTTACTGGAGTGCTCATTAGCGGCGATAAGAAGAAGGATGAAGCTACCCGGCTTTATAAGCGTCTCAGCTGGGCATATAACGATTCTTCTGAATAATTCAAGCGTTTCGACGGATCGATCTTTAGGAAACGCATCTCGAGTCTGAATAAAATTCCTCTGCTTATCAGCGGATAGAAGTCAAAAAAAGGGGGGATCGTATTAGGGTGGCGGTGATATTACCCGTGGAACGCGTTCCCTCTAATCTGTTTACATTTAATATATTCATTATCGAGGGTTCGCGGCGAGAGGATTTGATTCCTCGACGCGTGCAAATGCATCCGAGAGGGAAGGAGAGACCTTTGGAATCGGAGCTGGAAACGCGTGCGAACACGCCATCTCGAAATACGTCAAGCGATTTAATGAGCCGGATTTCACGGGATCGACGTCGAATGGGGAATCTTCCTATGGGAACTCAGCGGCGTATGAGCCGATCGGTATAGGGTATCGGGGAAACGAAATGCACGGACGAAAATGGTGAGCGAGAGTGGAAGGTCTGGGTGTACGCGGAAAACTGGGGTCAAAAGCCCGCAGAAATTTTCAACAAAGCCGCTCATTGTGTTGGCGAGCTGCAAAAGGGGTGGCAAGCCGCGTATATAATGTTCGCAGGCAAACGCCGCCGCGTACCCGCTTTCTTTCTCGCTTCTGCTCCGCGTTCACGCACCGATTGCGTGTACCTGTCGTGAAAAAAAGGCAACCAAAAGAAAAAATAGCATTGCAGGTAAACCACTCCACGCCACCGGAGTTCGTCGCTTTTTCTCCGATCTCTCCTCATCCACCGTTCGATTGTCACCGCGTTTCGATCGCCCTTGCGTTCCACTGATCTGACGCGCGTAATATCTGACGGCGTCCCGACGAGTTTCACCCTGCAAATCGATTTCGGTGATCGCCAATAATTGCAGCTGCGTGACACGAAAAACGGGACGCGTCTGCCGAACGCTCTGGGGAAAAATGTGCGCGTTGGAAGTGTCGGATATGTTCGTTTAATCGGACCAGACAAATTTGGAGGTGCAAGAAAATCAGAATATAGGAAACTTCAAAATCTTAAGATATTTAATTTGAAATTTCTCGTGTAATATTTAAATCGTCGGCCATTATCGAATGTTTAAAGAGGGAACTTGAGACAAAGTGTCAGGAATTACTGGTGCCTTTGAAATAGATTTTTTTGTCGAAAGACAGTGTTTGACGGATGCCCCATGATCCGTGCTACCCTCGTTACGAGCCTTCAATCGTTTCGAATCGACGGGGTCGCCGATTTCACCCTTTCCGTACATTTTTTTCTCCCCACCCTCTCCTGCTGTCACCCTCTGTCGCGCTTTTCGGGGCTTTAGAAAGCTGTGAACGCGTGATAATCGGGCACGTCGCTTCGATTGGCGCGATCTCTCGCACCTTTGTCGACTGTCGAACCGTTATGCTATAACGAGTCAGTCACGGTTTATGTTGGTTAAAGTGCCTGCTGGTTAAAGAGAATTCTCGTTTTCTCGTTCTGTTTATTCTCGCGGATTCCTCGACGATTGGCATCGCGTAATCGAACTGGATCATCCACTCGACGCCTGGTTCCGTGTCAATGATGGTGGTCTCCTTCTTTTCTCGCTTGCAGACAACATCGATGATACTTGTCCAAACGACACGGTATTTTGTCTGAAAGCATACGATACTTCGACTTTTCATCCATTCACGATAATCAGAGTCTGTCTTCCGCTACTGAAGTTTGACTTTAAATGCAAGATACAAGATACTTTAAATACAATACCATTTTTTAAGAAATTTAAAAATGTAAGTTTAGTAATTTTGAAAGAAGAAAATAATTCAAATTGATCGTGTAAACACCCCGTTTGAAACAGGTTTCCATAAAAGCTAAACTCTTTTTTCATAGAACCGTAATGCACCACATACATATTATGTGTCACATACGTGCATTTCTCCAGCGTCGTTAATGCATCAAAACCATTTCGATACGTCCTCATTTAGAGCATCCCTAAAAGCTTGCCGTCGTTACAGAAAATATTCGAATGATCAGTAATGCCGTTTCTATTCCTCTATCCTTTCTCTCCCTTTTCCTTGCCAAGACAAGTATTCACGGATATTTCTCATGGTGTACTCTTTTCGCAACATTATCGTAGAACACGATCGATCTCGATGAAAAAGCTGTAAGATTTATTCGCGACAAGCGTTCTTTCAGGAGTATCGAGATCTATGACATCGGAACGTTGTGCAATTCGAATTCGCGTAATTAGCATAATCGAATCGATCGGAGATTTATAGTCAGATTAATGATCCTGTTTTATCGGCGCGCGATATACCCTGTGTCACCATTCGAAGAGAAGTTGCATCTCAATCTGGTGGCAGATCGGGGAAACATGGACGTCGGGACGCCTATCGCTTCCAGGCGTCTCCGTTGGCTGGCGCCACCCTACTCTTACGGGGTAAAACTTTCAACCCCCAATCTGATGCTGGTTGTTTATTATTTGTTTAGCTTCTGACAACATTTTCGCGTTTGCGAATATTATTTTAAGGATATTATTGGAAGGACAGGTTGTTGGGAATTTTCGTTAGGAAGGGTTGTATATTTTATGTATTAGACAAGGTACAGATTATTAATGATAAATTAGTGTTTGTTAATTATTAAGATAATTTTCTACTGCTATTAACTTATGTATCAGAATCAAACCAGTACAAAATTTCAAAGGTACATAAATCGTCATATTTTTATAAATTTCACTGGTCAATCTGAGGAACAAAAATGAAGAGAAAATAAATTAAAAGAAGTGGTTACCTGGGTACTCATCCGCATAAAGGATGTGTCTCGTTAAATCTGCTCAGGAGAAATCGAATAATTTTTCACGCCAAGATTACAAGAGCAAACAATTGATAAATTATGTATTAAACAGTTGAAAGATTAATCTGCGAATTAGCTCGTACATCATGATTTCTACGAGCGATAACGCGCGATAGTTTTATCCAACCCCGAGACAAATAAAGGTAATTGAAATATTACACGCAGGCAACAACCCGTAATTAGTGCTTCCCCGTCGCGCAACTTGTAATTAGAAGTATAATTATACGTCGACCATGCAATATACGATCGGGATTTTTCGCGCGTAAACTTCAAAGCTAACTCGATATAAGACGAGAGTCGAAAAGACCGAGCGAGAATCGTTTGGCCAATTGACTGAATCAGAATCCAATTCAGAATCTCCTATTTGTCAGACGACTGGTCTAAGCAATTGAGCTATTCAGGTCGCCGACAGATTGCCTGTTGCATTAGCTCGCCATTAAGCTACCGTCTATGATATATACCGTTCTCCATTTTTTTCCCCTTTTTTTTATTAACGTTGCCCGTTCGACTGTGTTGCACGTCGAGCGTCGATGAGAAATTACCAGATATACTAGTCGAGATAGCGGCGTGTTGATGGACGCGCGTGCGAGTGGAATCGAGTCGACTCGTCTAGAAACGCGAATTTATGACTCTCAATCTCCGTTCGGTAGTTACTCTCTCGAAACGTTCTCGCCGACGATAGTCGAAGCGTGCGCGGGGAATCGCGTCGCAATTATCCGCATGGTGAATAGTTTATCAGCCGTAGGGTCGTTAACCTAATGGAAACGGCGTTAAGGCGAGGATCGATATGGTGCACTTCGTCGCCGACATCCTTGCCGAGGCCAATCGCGAGAAAACCAGCTACCGGGACCCTAGAATCTTCGTGATACAGAAATCGTACACTCGCGAGCATTGCGATCTTTCCTAGGGAAACGTGTTTCTGTTTAGTAAATGTGGAACTTGGGAAATTTTACGATTTTGGGATTTGGAAGTTTGCGGGTCCGAAATTTGGCTATTTGGGAAATCTTGAGATTTTTACAAGATTTGGGAATTGGGGGCTTGAAATTTGGAAATTTGAAATGTTAGGAATTTGGGGGTGAGGAATTTTGGTACTTGAGAAATTGGAATGTTAGGATTTTAGGGGGTTGAAATTTGGGCATTTGGAAATTTAGAATATTAGGAATTTGGGAGTGTAGGAATTTGGGTGCTTCAGAAATTGGAATGTTAGGGATTTGGGGCTGTAGAAATTTGGGCATTTGAAAATTTGGATTATTAGAAATTTAAGGGTGACCAAATTTGGGTGCTTCAGAAATTGGAATATTAGGAACTTGGGGCTGTAGAAATTTGGGCATTTGAAAATTTGGATTATTAGAAATTTAAGGGTGACCTTTGGGTGCTTTAGAAATTGGAATATTAGGAATTTGGGGCTGTAGAAATTTGGGCATATGAAAATTTGGATTATTAGAAATTTAAGGGTGACCTTTGGGTGCTTTAGAAATTGGAATATTAGGAATTTGGGGCTGTAGAAATTTGGGCATATGAAAATTTGGATTATTAGAAATTTAAGGGTGACCTTTGGGTGCTTTAGAAATTGGAATATTAGGAATTTGGGGCTGTAGAAATTTGGGGATATGAAAATTTGGATTATTAGAAATTTAAGGGTGACCTTTGGGTGCTTCAGAAATTGGAATATTAGGAATTTGGGGCAGTAGAAATTTGGACATTTGAAAATTTGGATTATTAGAAATTTAAGGGTGACCAAATTTGAGTGCTTCAGAAATTGGAACATTAGGAACTTGAGGGTGTTGAAATTTGCTTATTTGACGAATTGGAATATTATGACTTCGAGGGTGTAAAAATTTGAAAATCAAAAAATTTGTAACACTAAAAATTAGGTGTGTAAAAATTCCCGCATTTGGAAATTGAAAATATTAAATATTTGTAGATTGAAGAATTTAGAAATGCAAAAATATGTAGTTTAAAAATTTACAAATTTTTAACTTAGGATGAGGAATTTGAATATTCTAGCATGAGCACCCACTTCAATTTTAACATAAAAATTCAGAGATATGAATATTTTAAAAATGTAAAACTCTACCTTTAAAAGTCTAAAAATTTCAAAACAGATAAATTTAGAAATAAGCAAGTTTTTAGCATCCCTCGTAGCATCAGAGGGTTCCTCCCCCAACACTAGTTACCCAAGGGAAACGTTGCCCCCGAATGTACACGAATGCACGGCTCTAATAGCGCGTGAATACATTTAATGGAGGCATTTGAATTATAATGGCGCGATCAGGATTCCGATTGGCAGTTGCCATCCGGACAGATCTTGGCTTGTTTCTCGACTGCCTAATCTTTTTCCGTGATTAGAAACCGGTACGCTTCGAACGGAGTCCCGTTACCGAGCCATTACCGGCTTTTAGACTTCTTCCAGATTACGATCGTGCCAGGTTAATGCAAGCTTTCGATCCAGCTCGAATAAAAACCAGATCTTTTTTCTTGAGTGACCGCGAATCGACTGTCTATCGATGCGTTCTTTGGGATTATGATAATTCGTTTAGATCGATCGAGATCGCGTAAATTGAGCATTGTGATTGGCCCCGTGACGATTTTATTACTTGGAAGGAAAATTAATATCGGTCCGAGCAAAAAGTTTACACTGATCTACATTATTGGAGGACTAAAAAATAAAATACAACCTTAAATGGAATATTAATGCGCTTAAGAAGTTAAACGCTGAGTTCAAAGTTTTATAGAGTAATCAGTGTAACAAAATTACAGGTTATATTCTCTTTTAATCATCGTTTAACGAGAAGTTAATGACAATTTTGATTGCCTGTTATTTCCGACCGAGGACTTTTACGAATAAAAACTTTAATCTGGACAGCAACTTTTTGACGATACTCGAAGTTGCCGAACGGTCCCAGCGAAAAAAGTTAGCGAACATCGTTTAATCGATTTGGCGATAGAAGAAGGCAACGCTCGTTAACCCACGATTAAATCCGACAGATTCGATTCCGCGTGTTCGTCCGTTCGGAGAACGTATCGGAATAAATATTCCCGGGACTTCCGGCCAGAACAGGGAAGTCGAGATGGAAGGCTGCAATCGATAACGTAAATGTAGCCGAGCGTCGTCACCGCTGTTGGTTAGGATGGTCGTTAACGCCGTCGAACATAATTATTTATAATTTATTTAATATCCATGTTTTAACGATGTTAATTACACGGCAAGGGAGACCGGCCGACGTCGCCCCGGCGTAATCACCCCTCGGGACCGTGCTCGAATCTCTGCCGTCCTTTAAAACGTTCGCTCCTTCTTCTCCTTTTTCGTCTTCCCGTGTCCTGATAATGATTTCGTATCGCTTCGACACGACTATACACACCTGTGTTATTTACCAGATGTGTCGCACACCTTGGTTAAGTTAACTCAATCTCTCATTCGTGAGAAGTTATTCAAACCAGGATTTTCACCTCAATGCTTCAAGCACGTTCGATTACAAAGGTTTTATTGTCTCCAATCTTCGCTCGCTAAAATCACATGTTTACGACGACGTAACAAGGCTGAGAAATTCATGCGAGTCTTTCGAGAGAATGGAGCGTTCCTGATGAACGCTCGTTTTAGTTATCTGTAATGACGGTGAATTACCATCCCTCTGTGAGGAGAGATTTGAGCGTAGGCGGGTCCTTTATGAACTCCAGGTATGATCGCCTCGCTGCTTTTCGAGCGAGAAAGGGAATGACGAAATAAAGTAACGACACAGAAAGTGAAAGCAGAGTTATTTCCACGAATCTTCAGTAACTCGCACCGATTAAAATAAAGGTTCGAGATAAAGTTGGCGCGGTGAAGTTTAAAAATCGTCGAATTTCGGGCGATATACGATGGAGTATACACGTGTCCAGTAAATCGACGAGTTAGCTACACCACGGCACGGCGATTCCCTCTGAATAATCGACGCCGCGTTCGCTCGTGTTTACTTAGCTCGGTGGGTGTACAGGTGGGTGGCGTGCGTGGATCACAGGATTATCCTGTCCACGGTTGAACGTCATGTAGCGAGGATCATCCCGCATTGTCTGCACCGTGAGACTCGATAGTTGACCGAAGAAAAAATTTCTAACTCGTAAAGATTTTCATCATTCTCGAATTAAATCGACGATCGTGAGGATCGTGGGTGTGATTGGTGTAACCATCCACTCGCAAAAACTCCACAATGTATCGAACGCATCGAATTTTTTAAAAGTAGAACATTGGGACACTGAGACAATGAAACCTTCAAACTCTAAAATTTTACAACTTAAGACTTTGCCTATTAAAGGTTTGAAACCTTCCCAAATTTCTAAATTTCTAAAAAGAGGTGATGTGACACGGTCCTCCGTGTCCGCCATTTTGTGTAGGGAAGCGAAGAAGAGGGATCGAGGCGCGTAAATTACGAATCGGTTTCACCGATCGACGAGATATCGTGGCTCGATTGCGCCACGCGTTTCTCGATAATTTACGGTTTATTTACTCGCGTGTAATCTCGCCGGCGATAAATATATATCCGGCAAAGAATCGCGAGCCACGGATTTTATTGTGGATCGAGCCGTCTCGTACGTTCCCACAATATCGTCGTGTAAGGTCAGCCTCACCGCGAAAACAATGTGACGGCGATCGAAAGACATTTCGAAACGGCGCTTTTCACGCCGATAAAATAATGAACAAACGCGCGTTTGTCATCGAGTCGACAGGCATTCGCCGTACTGGACCGATACGAACCCGCAGGACCCTCAGATAAGAATAATTTACCGTGAAGAACGCTTAAAAGCGCGCGCATTATCTTCTCGAGCGAACTGTACGTAATACAAAAGAGGAAACGTGTGTACGTGCGTATCGTGAGCGGCTCACGTGTGCACGATTATTTCTTACTACACGGAAACCCGGTAAAGACAATATCGAGAAAATACGGCCATTGTGTATCTGGCGAGAGTATCTCGCGGGGCACGCGCTACACCTGGCAGATAGATATATCATTCTCCTTCGTGCTCCAATCAGAAGTACACTTCGATGCAATATACTCTTACGGATTAGCAATAATATATACAGTAAATTCTCTCGTCACGCAAATTGGATGTACTTCGCTTTGAGATCGAATTTAAGTGAACTCGAGTTTCCTTGCGTCGTTCATGGCTAGCTAATTATTTCTACAACGTGAGAACAACCGAAGAGAGTTAAAACACTAGATACCTTATACATTCAGTGATTCTTGATTACGTAGATACCAATCATAATTGAACCCAAAATACAATTGAAGAGAAAATACTATGTGTCATGACACGTTATGTCAAGAGGTTAATATTCTCCACACGAGTCCTACATTATGGTAAAATCCGTACTTTAACCACGTACTCAGACGTTACACGTATATAAATCGACACTTATTTTGCTCGATGTCTTCGAGACGGGATCCATACATTCCATGAGATATCAGGATTTCATCGTGCGCACTTATCCTTGCAAGAGTGGCTTCTCTCGCGTTGAAACGCGGCGTTTCGAGCCCCTAGCAGCGAACCAGAAGAAGGGCCACCACCCTAGTCGCGATATTATGATAATACACTTATATTCATATGCAATGGGGCTTTTCTTAGGAGAGCACGAACGACGGGGGCAACGAACGCGTCATTCCTCGGCCTACAAGCCATAATGTAATTCGATCGACACTTTAGCCTCGAGATGATGGAACGACGGATAGAAATTGACGGCGAATGCCTGAGTGACAGTGGTTAAAAGCTAGAGAGGAAGCTGCCGGGGATGCAAGGTTTCTGGCTGCGGGTTTCTTCGATTAATTACACGGCAATTTGGTTAATCGTCGTTCTTCCTTTGACATCGACCATCTGATTATAACGTGCCACGGTTTAATCGATGAGCTCAATTTTATACGATCTACATTTTAATCGAAGTTGTAAGTCAGTTAAACTAACAGTGTTCATTTTTGCGACACATTCAGTTATTGTTTAATTAAGGTGTGGAGTATTTCAGGATGTTCAGAGTTTCAATAGTTCATTCGTTTTTATAAATACAATTACTAACCCCTTCAACAGTTCTTTATACAATGCTTCACGATTTAATAAACGATCACTGATCACATAAATTTCAATTGGCTGTAAGGAGAGATTCCGGGCTATCATTATCCGATCCCATTTTTCTGCTTACGTAATGCTTCTTAAGCACGAAGAGGAACGATATGATTTCTGTTCTCTTTCGTGTGGAAAGTTTAAGAAGGTATCGGATCCGAGACCCTTTGTCCGCGCGGATCAGAGAACCTCGTTGGAAAATGGTTTCTTTCAAGGGATAGTCATCGAGTCCACTGGTCAAGGAGACGTTAACGTTCGTCGACAAGTACTTTTCTCGTCGTTTTCCCGTCCGTTACCCACAACGTCCCCACCAAAAAAAGACAGTTTGATTCTCATGTTTATGATTTGCAAGAAAATTCCTGGATAGACAAAGAGCTCCATGCATTAACGGGTGGACGTAAAACGTTGAATCTTGAGAGAGCAATAAACAAGAGGTCGTATACTGTATACGAATGTTTAAACGCCTCCCTTTGAATACAAAGAAGCGAATTCTCTCCGCCTCTCTTGATACTCTGCGGATCCCATAAGTGCGTTGTCTTGTCGTCCAATAACGTCTTAGGCACGACATTTCATTACGGACGAATTCACCCCTCTAAGCCGTAACCGTTAGCATCCATAAACCCGTCGATCGTAAGAGGAAATTTTTCGCGAGCCAGCATATTCGTTTTATACGCCACGGTTATTACAATCGAAATACTCGTAAACACAGATCGAAAATTCAGCGTTACGATTTTTATAATGTCAAGGACGATGACGAATAAATGGTGAACGGTTGATCGTGATCGTGCGAATTGGGGAACAATGCTCTCTTTCATTCATATTCATCGACTGCTCATTGGAGTCCACGAGACGTTCCTTTTTCGTGTCACGAATTAATTCTGCAATACGGTTCTTATCGATTGACTGTTTACGTTGACTCCCAGACGTTTGGTCAGAGAGATCCACGTTTTGCTGATGGAGACTATTTTTCGTAATACAAAGTAATTTAGGGATCATTGTGCAAGTCTGAACGCAGATAAAATTAAGTATTGGCAGGTAGTACAGTACATGCTGCTTCTTCGTTGAATATCCTTATGTGGACCGAGCCAATTTTCATAATACAAAAAACAGAGATTACGTACAGATCTGATTCCACATGAAATTAAGTAATCGACAGGTAATTGGTCCAGCGCATTCCAAGTAAACTCACGCTTTTCGACCGGCAATCATAATATCTTTGGGTTGTCTAAATGCAAAAGATGCAGAGATAAGTATGCTTTCTAACGACCATCCACGAGCGGTCTATACGATCGGACTACGTTTCTTCGCGTATAATTAATATCAGAGGTTGAACGTGAATACCGGCGCAAGAATACGAATATGCTTTATAAGGGAGTTTATGAAAATGTTCGCCGCAGGAGGCGAGGAAACCGGAGGCAAAGGCTGCCAGGGAGATCCCGAAGGGCGTCCGTTGTCGTATCCGCCTCTCCGTTCCTTTCTCGCAGGTGACGCTGCACCCTTCGGGAGGCCGCGTGTGTCGTTGCCAGATATTACCGCATAATTTTAGGATATTTCACTCGCGCGCCGGATTCCGAGCGGACGACGTGCGCGCGAATAGCTTTACGCGCGATCGTTACAAGACCGCGGCCAGGACAAAGGAAATGGCGGCTGCTTCCAGAAGACTCCGAGGATACGCTCCGTGGGAAAAACGAGACTTCGCTTGGTCCTGTTGCCAAATAAATTCACTGAGATTTCATTTATCCGATAGCTTTCTTTCTCCTCTCGTGAAAGGAACCGCTTCTTTTTTTCGGGGATTCCCGTTTCGTTTTACTACCGCGAATAAAATGTTATTTGTTTTATGAAACGGCCAGGCAGTATTTCTTTCTTACGCGGTTTCTTTAGTATGAGATTAGTTCTAACACCCGATCTCTCATATGTGCACTCGTTTTTTACTCTTTAAAGATATTTTGTGCATTCACTTTACACTTCCTTTAGTTAAAACATTACATATATGGATGTTGCCACTGTGTATATTAAGTTCTTTCAGAATTATAAATATTGCAAATTCATGTAGGTTCCTCTAAATTCCACTAGAGTTCCTCTAAGTTCCCTTACAATTTACATATTTAAAATAAGTAGAATATTAACGCATCAAAAAATGTCATCCCTTCTGCTCATAACCTTAAAAAACATTACACATATGGAAGTTGCCACTGTGTATATTAAGTTCTTTCAGAATTATAAATATTGCAAATTCATGTAGGTTCCTCTAAATTCCACTAGAGTTCCTCTAAGTTCCCTTACAATTTACATATTTAAAATAAGTAGAATATTAACACATCAAAAAATGTCATCCCTTCTGCTCATAACCTTAAAGAATCCCTGAAGAGGTTGAAGAGGGTGAACATATACCTGATAAACTCTAAGCTATCTCTAAAAATGAAGTATACGATATTTAAAAAGAGAGTATCGTATACTCGACGTCCAAGAAGAAAGTGTTACGATTACCCTACATCCCGTAGAAATTGAAGCGTGTTCCGCAGACGTGGACAAGGCAAGATACAAGATTTGAGAAGGAGCTTTATCTCGTCGTTCGAGTGTCCATTGTACGATGACAAATCGTACATCAGCGAGGCACGAGACGCTTATCCATCAACATCATAGGCCGAAACACGCGTTCTCCGGTTAGACCAGTCGTTTTCACGCGGATCGATCCTCGTAAACCGTTAGAATCGCGCGACGAAGGCTGATCTCGCGACATCAGGTCGAATCGCGACTGTCGAGCAAGATTTACGGCCAACGTGAACCATAAAGAGGCCTCTAACAACGTAAACAATTTTTCTTCCGGCAAGACGAAAGCATTTTTCTCTTCGATTCCGTCGTGCTTAGAGCGTGTCCAGATCGAATCATCTTTCTTCGAGGCACAACGGGGTTTAGCTCCGAGCCAGTAACGTTTTAAAGGGAATTCTTGACTACGAAACAGGATCCCATCGATCATCGTCCGGTGGATGATGCTCGAGAAACTGCTGCAGAAACAAGAGTAAAAGGATTTTAACGTCCATATAATTTACATTATGCAACTTGTAGTTGTTGCAAATTTATTAGAACTTTTAAGATTCAAATTGAATTATCTTTCTTCGATCGTATTAGGATATTCCTGTAAACTGTGTACGAATAAAGAACGTATTCGATACTTGACCGGAACGATGCACCGTTCAAGTAAAGACCCCATGAAAACTAAACGAAGGATGGTGGGGTAAGCGCGACGAATGATAAATAGACTATCAGATCGTATCGGCAGCATCCCTAAGGCTTCTCGTCTCCCCTTAACCTGCTTTTCTCCACCCTTTCCCTACTTCTTCCTTTTGCTCTCTCTCCTTCCATCCGCCACACGTCGGCCACCGCCGTATCGAAGAAATACCTGTAATATCCTGGTATCGCGATACCGTGGTTGTAAGTAGGTGCTCGTACAGTTTGCCATCCTCGATGATAACGATAATCGCACGGATACTCCATTCTCTTTTTATCTCCTACCATTCCCCTTTCCGGTTGTATTTCTCTTGCACTTCTCGGCGAACTTGAAATTCCCGGAAAACGACCGCGATATTTTTTCGTCACTTGCAACATTTCCATTCTATCCGGTCTTTCTACAGGGATGATCTCTTGGCGGGTTTTACCGCGACAGTAAAGCTGGACGACGGAGTTTATCCTCGATCAAAGGAACTCGGGTTTTATGCAACGTCTGGGTACGAAAGCAAGCGAAAGAAGACATTGAACAAGGTCCAAGTGGACTTTAAATTAGGAACGATATTGACCTATAAACTTCCCAAAAATGTCCACCTTGTGATGTTATATATTTTTGAAAAAGTACTGATAGCAGGGTTTGTTAATCGCGAAATGCATCGTGTGAAATATACCTAACTAGACAATCAGTCCAACACTGCAAGAAGGACCCGATAAAACAAAAGGGAACGCGGCTTCCGAGACAAACGAACACGAGAAAGAAGTCGATCCATGGCACAAAAGAACCGTTGAATTTATTCGTTCGGATTGATTCTCCTTGGACCAAGGAGAAAAAAGGTGCGAGACCGTACCGGCGTGCCAGGAGACGAGCCGAAGAAACCTTCTTTTATTCCACGTATCGTTAGAACTTGCGTGGCCGTTGGAGTCCGCGAAACGAGATTTAGCCGGTTCCACCGGTGATTTGTGACCCATTGTTCTCCGCGAGCCGGTAGCCGAACCGACGACGGGGCTGTGGTAGGGCCAACCGACGGAACCCTAGTAAAAACTCGACTATCGAACTAATGGCCATCGATTTACCCGCCACCGGCTGCAAAACGCGTTCACGGCAGACTCGGCTGCGACAGTTTTTGCGGCCACGTTTGACTTCGACACCGCGTAAGTCCGTAACGAAGACAGCTCGGAACACTCGTTAAGATATATCTCGCTGTTCCCGTTTGTTGGACGAGATCGTTAGATCGCTTTCAAACGCAAATTCGAGATACCGATGTGGATTGCGAGGTGGAGGGAGCTGGGGACTTGCGGTCGAGGGTAGGGATCTTGGAATATGGGTAGTTGAGAATGTAAGGACTTGGGGATGTGAGGATTTGGGTGTATAGGGATTTTGAAGCATAGAGATAGCGGGACATAGGGATTTTGGGACGTAGGGATTTTGGGATGTAGGGAACTTGGAACATAGAAGTCTCGGCAGATAGGGGTTTCGGCACGTAGGGATCTCGGGACATGGGGATCTCGGAACATAGAAGTCTCAGCACATATAAAACATCAATCTAGAGATCTTGAATAGAATAATTGATTCGAGCGTCGCCAAAATCTTTTACGAGAATGATCCGCGTATAATTAGATTGGTATTGTGCAGGGATGAATTGTATACAGCGAGAGCTCGTCGAGACTTTCTATCGCGATCGTCGATCATCGTTGTCCTTTCGACCATAATTAAAGTCCGTTCAGTTCCCTCGACGAACCGAAGATTTCTCCGGACGGGAATCCTTTCTCTCGATCTCCTCGAAGCGGGTCTCAAAGACGGAAGAGGACATAATAAAACGATTAACTCGATTCTTGCGAACTCGGCCCAACACAATGGAGCAGTTAAGGCAACTGCTCTCTCTCCGTTCCGCATTATTTATTCCATTTGCGGAGTGTAGCGATCTCCTTCTTTTATCCGCGTATTGTTTAGCGGCTAAGTCGACTCCATACGACTGTCACGACACGTTAAAGATCGTCGAAACGTGAAATTGCCACGGGAGGATACCCAGTGGCGGATTACGCGAATAAGTAGCCGGTTGTAAAAAGAGTGGACGGTAGCAAGGAAGGAGCCTGACATTTTATCCGGATTAGTTCAGGACGGCTAGAGGCGGTGGCAATTAAGGCACAGTCGTTAATTGACGAACAAATGCAGGTGGAAGCTGACTCGGATAAATATAGACATCCTATCGAGACGAGGATCGCATTGTCTCGGAGACCTGTCGGCTGTCGAACAACTGCTTCCCGTCGAGGAAGATAATCAATCTCCCACTCGACTATTCCACTCGTACGCGTTATATCCGCTGTCGTATCGACGCTGGAAATTAAATTAGTCCCTTACACTGCTGACCCGTATCACCGGATCGTTTTTATCAATTTTCCATTTACAACTACTTCTATCGAAAGAGATATTCAGCGATACGGTTTATTTATACTAGGTATCTGGTACCCAATACTCGTATCGAATGCCTCATACATCGACCATCGAGTCTTTCGTCTAATTCCAGCTATCCGCTCACAGATTCTGCCGTATATCCGATACGTACAATGATCCAACGATATTAAGATTCGATAGAATATCGTTGCTCGATACGAACGATAGGCTATACGGATCGTTTACCTATACAACCCATAACGATTTCCTAGTTATTCGTATCGTGACTCGGGTCGCGAGCTGGTCGGTTCGTGCGATGAATACGCCACTGATAGCGAGCAGGACAAGGGAAACGGAGAAGGAGGTACATGTTTGACGAGTGGACCCGATTGTATCCTATAACCGAGGTTCGTCCAATGGCAGATCGATATCGGCGTTCTTAACGGATTTACGAGCCGTCTTATCTCTTAAAGGCACCGACGGACCGCGGATGCTATCGCTCAACGATTTCGTTCCGGACTTTACCTGTACTTTCTTCAATGCCAACGATTGTTCGATCCAACGCGTGCGCGACGTACAACGATATCGTCTCGCCGCGTAAACTCTCGATCGACAACCTACCACGCGACCTCTTTTCTTCCTTTGCGACAGCCACCACCTCACCGTTTGACGCATGTACGTACAAAGAGATCTCGTTCGGCCACCTTCGAACAGGTTTTCCTTTTCAGGCACTCCATCGAAGCACGTGGAAATAATCAAACTTTAACCTGTCAAGTAACAGGTTTCTCACTGACCAAGAATTAAGACTTCCAACGAGATCCTACGGTGATTTAGTACACTGTATCACAGTGTTGACGGAGTCGCCTTTTTGTTTACGGCCATCTTGTTTTTTACTGCCATCTTGTTTACAATAGTATCTGTCTCTAACAGCTTCCGAAATTCAACTTCTCTTTTTCACATCGAGGTAAAGCGACTTCTTAAATTCGACCATCAGAAACAAGATGGCCGTACACAAGTGCCATTCTACGTTCAACCGATCAGTTCCATACATCGCAGAATATCTTCGAGACTCGACAAGTTCCGATTGTGGAAATTCTACCGAGTACTCGAAAAGTCAGTCTTGAAGAAGAATCGCGTGAATTGAGTTTGTTACACGGGATACGTGGATCCGGTCTTTCGAATTGCCAGGACCTGGAGAGATCGTCGGCCGACGAGAAAGGGCGTTGGAATTACGGGCACGGAAGCCCGGAGAATCGATAGGAGGAAATCGTCTCGTTAGTCGGCAATAAGCGATCTCGGGAACGCGTGAACGAGCTACAAAGACGAGGCGAGATCTCGACGATTTGTACGCGGCTCCGGGATGCGAATCCGCTCGCGAAACCGCGCGTTATCGAGCATTACCGAGCATACTCGCGCGTAATCGGTATCGTTTACTGCGGGTACGCCGGCAGGCTCGATTAATACGCTCCTCCGCGATTAGGCTGCGAGCTGTTGCAGCGATAGAAGGGCTAGTAATGTTGCTGCGCCGAATGCTCGTGCCGCAATTTGCATATCTGCTCTTGAAGCTGGAATCGATTCGAATTAAAAACCTGGCACGTGAGATGACGCGATTGCGCTACTAGTTCGAATTGTTTCGTCGACTATTTTTATTTAAGAAATAGTACTTCTGTCTGTAGTACTAGATTTAAATCTGTCCCTAAAAGATTAATCCTTCAAAGTTGAATGATAGCTTGAATGTTGGTCATTTGGTCAACTCGGTAATACTATTATTTGGTGCAGCTCGTAATCGGTTCGATAAAACATCGAATTGGTAGTATAAATCGCAGGAAATCACGAGAGAACCGCTTTTAGAAGTTGGCAACGACTCTGGACCGAACGATCCTGTTTCTTTGCTCGTTTTCTCGAGGTATCGATCAATGTTTATAGATTTTTCGGTCGCCCAGTGTCCGTAGAAGCCATACACGGTATTGCACTCACCTGCTGCGTTTAGCGGCTGCCTGTTGCCTTAACGACGCTTCGAGGACAGGTAGTGAGCGAGAGTGCCCGTTAAACTATCGAGTTTATCGTTCGGGGCATCGTAAAATCTGCCAGGAGAATTCTCGCGAGCTCCCGATTCGAGTGGCCGGTCGACAGCATGAATTGTGACCGAGACCGAAAATTTGCCCGGCCCTTCTCTTTTATCGTTATTCTTCCGGCCTCAAATAAACCGCGGTCGCTCGATTTTTATCCGAGCTCACCTTCGCGCGATTTTCTTCGGAAAGAAACTTCTCGCTCGAACACTCGCCATTTATCATTCCGCCAAGGATAACTTCTCGCGAAGTCGATCGAAACTTTTCTCGGTTTTCGTGCACGTGCGCTCGCGTGTAACCTGCAACACCTGCGCTCCGCGGATTTTCGTTCAAAGACGCGTGAATTTTCAGGAGAAAATCGCGTGCGATTCGGGACAGCTGCGGTACCGGTCAACAATAGGAACGAAACGTAAATCGAGATTTACCCTGGACGTGACTTTCGAAATCTCGAGGAGCACCTGTTTAGATCCGAAGATTATCTCCGAAACGGTCCGTTCATATTTCGTCCATTCATAGAACGGTAAGCTCGAACCATGCTCAGATTTTATTTCGACATACAGTTTTATTCGACCAGGGTCCACTCGTGTCAACGAGTGTCTCTCCCTAACTCGCTACTTTTCCAATCTTTTTCTCCTCCGTTATTATCTATTCCGCGTTGATCCGGTTGAAAGGATAAAACACGGACGACCGGAGCTCGGTAATTAGTCTTCGCTGTGTATGCGTTTGTAGGAATATAATTAGTCCAAGTGCTGGGGGGCACGCTTGAAATGCAGAAGCTCGACAGGTGAACGACAAAGAACGAATTCGTACGATGTTGCTGGACTAACCAGGTAGCTGTTCCACCCCGAGACATCGAGATCAAAGCCCGTCGCTGAAGTTGTTTACCGTACTTGCCGTGAAAAGGGAAACGAACGTGAATCGCACCAGCAAAAGCACCTGTTCGTTCAACGAATTATGCGTTATGTTCCGTTACTCCCTTGCTCTGCGTCCCTTTTCATTGCTTCGTAATTCGTGCTAACTTTTGTTTCGAAATTTTACCTCATCCCTTATTTGCGATCTGCCAGTTCTATCTTGTTATGAAATTTCAGGATTTTTAATTAGATTTTTGCTACACCGTGCGTCGATTGTTGTACAATTTTTTCCAAAGAAAATATAACTGCACTCTTCAATTTTTTTTTACCCAACAGCTCTTTAATTTTTAAAGTAGATCAAGAAGGGGTTCATAAAATGTATTGCAACAATGTGGAGTATATGACAAATATATTTTTTATTTATTACATGTGGTAGTCCGTTTATCTGTAGAATGTATAAGATTAAAAAAAAATGTTGAGCCACATTCGACATATGTGTTGAATGAGTCAAAGGGTTGAAACGTGAATGACATTGTTCGAAATTGAACATATTCAAACTTGAAACGTTTGCAATTGTCTTTAACTCTTGTAACAGTTGATGAGAGAAACGAAGAACCCAAAGATCCAAAGGAGCAATAATTTTCAGTGGTTGCCGAGATCTCGAGCACAGTTCAGCAACTTAAGCTTTAAAGCGACAGCTGTGCCTCAACGGTAACAACAGGGACGGACCGCAGAGTCACGATAAACTCTCATAATTCACTTAGACGATATCTGGCCGTAGAAACCCGTAAAGCGCGAGCCGGGGAAATTCCTCTATTGAATGCGAGAATAATACTCGTTTCGTAACATTTGTATACGCGCGCGTACACGATTATTCATACAGCTGGCCATTGTACGTGCTCATGCGGGTCTATCTTAGCGATGTAACCGTTCAACGGGACGGACAGATGGAAATTTTGATACAAGACAGTGATCCGAGTTCCACGCGCGTGAAATTCCGCGGAGAAAACCTTGAAAGATGCAGGGAATTTACGAGTGTACCTAAACAACGAATAACAATGAAGGGGGATTAAGAGACCTATGTTTCGCTGCTCATAAAAGTGTCCGATACTCGTGATCGATGGCGTAGTTTGCTTAAGCGTGACTCGAGATTTTCGAATCTTATTCACCGAGGAAAACTATTTCCTTCTATGTTGCTGAATCAAAGGCGAGGTTAATGAAAGGGGTCGAAACAATTATAATACAAACAGTTTTAAAAACCGACGCAATTCCCGTCAGCTTTTCAGCGCAACTCGTTCATCCCTTTTAAATTTCGTTCTCGGATACTCCATTACAGCGACGGTGGCTCATCCATCATCTTACGATTCGCAAACCCGATCGACGCCAGCAGGAGGCCCTGTCGCTTACAAATTCATAACAATAGATCGACGTGCCGGGGCGTATTAACGAGATATGTATAACGGGACTCGTATTAATGACAGAAATCGATCGACGCGCCGGAATCTCGATAGATGACAAACTGAGGGGTCCACTTTGGCAAATGCTATTATTTACTTCGATGAGTTATTAACGCGAGCGACGTTTGACGGAGAACGGCAATCCGCGTGTGGGACCGTTGTGGGCCAGCAGGACACCAAATTAACGGTCTACCCTGCTCTCGCTATTGTGGCTATGCATCAAACCGAATCTATTGTGCGTACGCCATACACCGTCATCGCCGTCTAACCAGAGACCATGCGAGCTTATCGCGCGACGAAACAGTTCGCAATTAGGCAACCAAGATCGTTACGTTTCGTCGGTGCTTATCGTTACTGATATCTTAATTGGTTTCACATGGAGGTCTGATTAGCGCCTTTGCCGTGAAATCACATTTTTGTGTGATGAATAAGGCTCTACTTATTGAACTCTGTAGTTGTTCAGTTTTTAACCTTGTAAACAAAATTTCCTCTTGGCAGACATTTCCTTGAGTCGTTCTCAAGCTACTTAATTTTTAAAATTTTTCTAATGTCCAGATTATCAAGCTTTTCAATTTTGATGCAGTAGATAAATTCGTTTATATGAGAATTTTCCAAGCTACACGATGTATCATGTTTCATACTGTCCAACTTATCAAGTTTGTAAATCTTGATGCTGTAAAGACATTTTCTTATATGAGTCATTTTCAAGCTACTCATTCTTTTGTATATTTCTAATGTCCAAATTAACAATTCTTTCAATCTTGATGCAGTAGATAAATTTATTTATATGAGAAATTTCCAAGCTACACGATGTATCATGTTTCATACTGCCCAACTTATCAAGTTTGTAAATCTTGATGCTGTAAAGACATTTTCTTATATGAGTCATTTTCAAGCTACTCATTCTTTTGTATATTTCTAATGTTCAAATTGATAATTCTTTTAACCTTGATGCAGTAGAAAAATTTGTTTATATGAGAATTTTCCAGGCTACACGATGTATCAAATGTTTCATACTGTCCAACTTATCAAGTTTGTAAATCTTGATGCAATACAGAAATTTTCTTATATGAGTCAATTCAAGCTACTCATTCTTTTGTATATTTCTAATGTCCAAATTAACAATTCTTTCAATCTTGATGCAACAAAAAAGTTTCTTTACATGAGAAATTTTCCAAGCTACATGATCTTCCAAATATTTCTGTCCACATCGAGTCTGTAGATCTTGATGCAATACAATTTCCTTGTAAAGTCAAGCTAACCAATACCTCTAACATCCAAAACAAGTTTTTAAGTCTTGCATTAAAGTCTTGCATTTAAATTTCTTGTATAAAGAAATTTTCAAACACCCAAATATTTCACAAGAAATTATCAAGTCTAATCTTGACACTACATGGTAACCGGTACACCGAAATCGTTTTGTCGTTTCGAAAGAACCAATCACACCCACGCTAGAACTTACGCGTTAACGGGTTCTGTTTCAGGAACAATGTGAACGTGGACGTTCCGCCCGCGATGCCAGCGGCTAGGAAGGAGCCTCACGAAAACATCGCCCGAATAGCGAAGCGGTATCTCGACGATAACATGCAGCAGGCGTGGATCAATCCTCGTCTGATATCGATGGTGAGTGAATATAAATGCATCGATTATACGGTACGTTAGCTGGCCGTCTAAGGTTCTCACGTTCCTGCCGCGAGATCCATTATCCTTCTAGCACGCAGACACGCGCGAAGGGCTGTAATTTCAACCGGACAACAAATTAGTTCATACTGGGAGCCGGTCGGTACGGTGAGAAGTTTTTGCTTTAATTCGCTTGATCGATGAACCATCGAACATGTTGAGGAATTCAATTACCCACGCGTGAAAAATAAAAATGCGGAAGAACACGCGAATAGCTTCTTTTCAATAACATGCGATCGCGCGATGTGCATGTGGCACGCTAGGGTGTGGACGGAGGTCGGGTACCGTCAATCAAGGTTTTATAATTATATTCACGATACTCATTTTCTATTTACTGTCAGAAAAATGGTCGAGTTTATTTCCCCTTCCTGAGGGAGGTTTCATTCTACCGGTGGTGTCAGGACGAATTTGCATCTTCAAGTGCTTTAAAATATTTTCAATGATTTATTCGGTGAACCCCACTTTACCAAACAATTTAGCATACTTTACAATCTTGATAATTTTTGGGGTATTTAGAGATCTGATGTCCTCGACGAATCTTTCAAAGATTTATTCGGTGAACCCCACTTTACCAAACAGTTTAGCATACTTTTCAACCTTGACAATTTTTGGGGTATTTAGAGATCTGATGTCCTCGACGAATCTTGAATAACAGGAATAAAATAACAAAGACAGGATAGTAAGATAGGGTACCTAATTTTCCACCTAATTTTTGGATTCCTATGTTATTAATTCGGAGTGTCGAGCCGCAGCACCGTCTCGCTATCTAATACAGCCCCGTTTACGTCGCTCAGAACGCTTAAACGGCTACGTAAATACAGAATATAGCCGGGAGTAACGAGTTGTAGGCGTTTGGAATATCAGGCGAATAAAACTTGCCTCGAGCCGGCTACGATGCTTCTCATTAGAGTCGCGACTAAACCAGACTTGTCGGGGCTGAACAGGTCCTGGGATTAAGATGTGCACTTTCGAGACGTTTAATCGCTCGCGTGCACCTTGCAACACGATACGTGTCCATTCGCCTTTTCGTGTTATTACCTCGTTCGAGGAGTTTAGAAGGAGCTCGATCGATGCCGAAGTTTCTGATTGAAAATTTATTATTAACCTTCCGGGTGTAACTCGTAATACGTTCAATTTTATAAAGGGTGTACTGCTTACGTTCCTATTCAAATTTTCTGGTGAGAAAATTTTCCTAAATCAGAAAATATACCTTGAAGATAAAATAATTATCATGAGAAGGTAACTTTTGTATATGTAATTATTTACAAAAAAAGTGGGATTATATATCTGGTTGATCGAATGAATCTTTTCAAAAGTTTATCGTCAGTATCCAAAACCGTGTACGGCATGAATTCGTTATTGAAAACGCAATTAATTGGTTGCATTACTTTGAGAGTCGTTCACAATCTGCACTCATTCAGGAACCGCCATTGAAATACCTTCCCGCTTCGTTGTCCACAATATATTGGAACGTTGGTCCCATGTTTCATTGGCGCTCGATATTCGACGGTGGACCATGTTGTAGACAGGTAGAACGAGTGGACGAGTCATTAAACCAGCCAATAACAAACCCGTGATCCACATAACCCTTCGTTATGCTCGCGGCAGCTATTAGCCCATGCGAGCGGTCATCGCTGCCAGCTACGAGCCGTTTCGTAACTTGGCGCGAACTCGTTATTTTCTTTCTTTTCTTCCTCTTTCTTCGATCATCTCGTTCCCATCCGGCTCCACGACCTTACGTAATACCCCCGGACGCGTCCCTCCTCTGCCAGCCTTCAGCTTGCACAGATTCGACCCACCAGATCGCACACTTGCGTGATCCTCGCACAATGGCGTAATCGAGAGCATCTCTTTCTTCGTGGGCTACGAAGGTACAGATATGAGATGTTAGTGTAGGGTTGAATTATTTTTATTTAACTCTTGGAGGATGACATTGTGGGATAAATTCTGGATTGCAAGATTTGGGATTTGGATGGGGTAGTTTTGGAAGGAGTTTGATTTGGACAGGTGGTAATTTTGGGGGGAATTTGGGGATTTGGGGATTTGGGGATTTGGGGATTTGGGGATTTGGGGATTTGAGGATTTGGGGATTTGGGGATTTGGGGATTTCGGGATTTCGGGATTTGGGGATTTGGGGATTTGGGGATTTGGGGATTTGGGGATTTGGGAGTTTAGGGATTTGGAAGTTTAAGATTTTGGGGATTTAGGGATTTGGAGATTTGGGGATTTGGGGATTTGGGGATTTGGAGATTTGGGGATTTGGGGATTTGAGGATTTGGAGATTCGGGGATTCGGGAGTTTAAAGATTTGGAAGTTTAGGGATTTGGGGATTTGTTAGTTTAGAGATTTGGAAGTTTAGGAATTTGCGCGTATAGGGACTTGGGAATTTGGGAATTTGGGACTTTAGAGATTTGAGAATTTAGGGATTTAGAAGTTTGGGGATTTGGGAATTTGGAAGTTTAGGGATTCGGAAGTTTAGCTACAATTAGAAAATTTAGGATTTTCAAAATTTCGAAATTTATGAGTTTAAGTTTTTGGAAATTTAGGTACTGTTAAATTATTAATAAATTTAGCTTGTGATAACAGTATTAGAAATGTACAATGTTAAAAAGAAAATAATTGAAAAATGCACTTCCTTCTTGTTATTATAATGTAAACGTTCGTGATGTTTTTGATATATGGAAAAGTAATCCCTGAATTAATAATTAATCTTAAAATGTGTATTGTTTATGTTCAATATTAAATAATTATTTAGTATTTAAAAGTGTATTATTAGTTTTTTGATTTTCTCTAATCAGTTACTGGTAAATTTCGTGACTTGAAAATTTAGCTCTTCAGCTCTTCACAAATTTGGAAGTTTAGGTATTCAGAAATTTAGGTATCCAGTAATTTAGCAACGCAGAAATTCATAAATTTGAAAACCTCCAATTCGAAAATTCCGAACCTTGAAGACGCGGAAACCGATAATTAGAGAACGTCGTAGCACGTTACTAGAGCAAAATGAGAACAAGCATACTCGTCAGCGTTGTACGTCACATCGGAACATGATATCTTGGTACCTGACAGTCGACGACGAGTTGCGAGCACGAAATAATGATTACTGTTTCTGCAGGTAGTAGTTGGTAAGGATTGTATCGTGTATTTGTCAAATCGGTTGAAACGGCTTCGGTCGTCTCCGAACGAGTTTGCGTCGCGGTTTCGCTACTGTCGACTGTTGCGCGTTCGCGAGCATGTTCACCAGTCTGGACAGGATTTACGATCGTTCCAGGTTACGTATAGCTGTCGGCTTTATTAGCATGATCGGTTCCTCGGAGGATAGATTACTCCGTGAAACCGGATCATCATTCGGTCAGCAATCTGATCGTTATGTAGCTCGAGACTCGTTTCGAATTGTATACTTAGGCTTCATTTACTCGGGAAGGGTAGAAAGTCGCTATTTCCCATTCTGAGAGATTAAACTTGGAGATTTCTGTATTAGTCCAAAGTTCTAATCGTTTGGACAAGTAGGTTTATCTTTGGTAATCTGGATCATTCGAGTCTAGTTTCATGGCACTTCAATACCATTTGTAATTGGAAGAGTGTCTCGTTACGACCGGTTCTAAATTGTCAGTTCATGACACAGATTCGACTCCTTCAGAATAAAATCTCTGCTAAAGAGTTTGAGTTTGACGACGGTTCTAATACGTCACTACTAAGTGCAAGAAACGAGTTTGATCATAGTATTTTGAGTTTAACTGCTCCAACGCATCTACATAATTGCACGAATAAATAGTCCAGCGGTGAAGAGGGTTTATTCGAGTAACGATATTGCGTTTTCCGACGATTGATAATGCCCGTAGGAAAGTTAATTAAGGAAGGTGCGAAACAAGGTTCGCAGTCTCGTCAGAGATCGGCCATTTAATAATCTCCGAAAATTCTGACGACTTAGAAGGCACCTATTCGCGTGTATCCGTCTACGTGTTTCCTATATATCTATGTATACTCAGAGGAGCTATCCCGTCTATCTCGCGATTCCCCGAGTGCCCTGCACTCGGTTCCTCTAATAACAATAATAATAAGAAGGGATGGAGGCCCGTTTTAATCAGAGGGTCTGCCTGCCTGACGTGATTAACTCGAAGAGCCCTGGGAAGACGAGAAGCGGCAGAGCGAGAGGAGCGAAAAGGGGAAGACGCGGCTTGGATGCTGCTGTCATTTTCGGTGTTTATCATATCAGCGAAGCTAGGAGGGGCGTTTCATCGCCTACGGTAAAAGGATGGGGTTAAATCTTGGATTTCACGGCCGATTTGTGCCTACTTCTACTACTTTTTCCCCCTTTTATTTTCCTTTTTTTCTTCCGCGGTCACACCGACGATCTTGCCCTTCGAGCCGTTCGAGCGTACAAAATGCTCGTTCCCCTTTTATTCGTGTCCGTTTTCCCAGAGAACAGATAGTACATTACGTAATACCCACGGGCTTTATCGGCCGGCCATAAATCGGCCTTCAGCCAGTTCGCGACGACGAGTAATAAGGGAAAAAGCGGATAATTAAGTTTTGACTTCGCTGGTAAATCATACCGTTCGATACGTTCGATGCAAAGAAGCCTTAAAAGCACGGTGTTACCAACTTTGTTCGTACAAATCAATTAAGGGAATCGTTTCGACTAATTTTCTGATTCATTGTACGATTTAGGTCTATTACATTTGAACTTAATGTACAAATCTAACTCGTCAAGATTACTGTTCTAAGTTCAGTCAAAACCAAAATTTATTATAATAATAAATGCACATTTGAAACTTTGGTTAATATATTGGAATGATGTCTGAAAACAGTTACAAGGTAAATAAAACGATAATATAATTCTGGAGGTACCGTAGTAACCATATTATCAAAACCAAAATTTATTATAATTATAAATGCACATTTGCAACTTTGGTTAATTTATTGGAATGATGTCTGAAAACAGTTACAAGGTAAATAAAACGAAAATATAATTCTCAAGGTACCGTAGTAACCATATTATCAAAACCAAAATTTATTATAATAATAAATGCACATTTGCAACTTTGGTTAATTTATTGGAATGATGTCTGAAAACAGTTACAAGGTAAATAAAACGAAAATATAATTCTCAAGGTACCGTAGTAACCATATCAATATATTACTCCCAAAATTTGTCAGACTCGGTCACGTCTGGGTTTGAAATATAGAGATTAAAGGTGTAGAAGATATAAGAGATTGAAAGCGTAGCGCATAGAAGCGTAAAGTGTGGTAGCTTAAAGATAGATCGTAGAGTGTAGAACGCAAAGTGCAAGGTGTAGGGTGTAAAAGGTTTAGGATGTAAGCTACAGTGCAAGCTGTTGAATAAGAAGCGAAATAACGTGGTAGGTTTAATGCATCGTCCTAGAAACGCAAACGAGTATTAAGAACACTTGACGAATTTATTGTATCGACGATCACACGGGATTCGATCGCAACCAGTCGCATCTATTGTCCGCGATTTTCTCGTGGACAATTTAGAAAAGAAGACCCAAAGATGAATGCTATTATGCGTTCTATTCAAGGCGACGGGAAAGCAGCAGTCCTCTCTCCCTCTCGAAGCAACGAAGAAGGATTTTACTTCGGTAGACGTCGCTCTTCTTGCCGGAATTAAAGTCACGTCTATGGGGTCCCGACATTGAGAACGTCTCCGCTATTTCTCTTCTCTTCTCAGCCGTTGCCTTGCGTCTCGCGTTTTACTTTGGACGTCTAATTAACAAGGTTTTCCTGAGGGTTTTCAAGGCGTCTTGCTGCCGACAAGTAACCGACGAGGCAGTAAATAGCGTCGCGCAAGGCATATCGGCTTCCTCTCTCTTCCTCTCTGTTTTCTCCCTTGGGGATCGAATCACTCGATAACCACCCGCTTTGAATTTTTCGATAGAACTCTTTCGGTGAGCACCTACGATTTCTCTCCCCGAGAGAGGCAAATGGTCGACGGAACTGGTTTCTTTCGAATCCGAAGAATCCGCCGAGTCAGCCCGCGGAGAAATTACGAGGTGCGATGACTCCTTAAGTAGTATCGTTATTTTCCAGCTGAATCGCCTCGTAATGTTCGAGGAAGCGTTTCGAAATATTTTTCCTATACCTGTTCCAGTTTCACCCCTTAAGGTTCGTACTGAAGCGTACAAGTTAGACGCGCAGAGGGTGAAAGTAGGAAAAAGCGGGAGCGTAGAAAGGTGAAAGTGTGGAGGGTAGAGTAGAGGGTGGAAATGTAGGGGGTTGAAAAGTGTGTCTCTGTGTCTTTCGATACTTTGGTCACTTGACCAATTAATAGAGGTAAGCCGTGAACGCGGAAAGGATTGTTAGCGGACAAAATTGGTACGCGAGAGCGTATCGATCGCGAAGTTGAACGTTACACTGGATACAAACGGCGTGGACTGGCGGCCCGGGGGAAAGGGGTACAGATAAGAGAAGAAAGATAGGAGGTTGCTTTAATATTCCGCTTTGCTCGCTTCATTAGCGCGGTACAAAAGTGGCTTAAAATAATTGAGTCTACGCCGAGTATAATGGCCATTCTGATATCCCATTGTCGACCCGCTCGGACTCTTGATTCCCCGCGTTATCAATGGCTGCTTATTTCCTTCATTGTGATCGCGCACGCACCCTTTGTTTTTGTTTAATTTTTCAACCCCTCCGATATCTTCCACGCAGACTTCTCCTCGTGATTCCTCCTTGTTTGCTCGCAGTTTGTGACCAATTTTTCATCGTTTATCGTCGAATGTTCCACATTTCGTGCGGAACCTTCGTCACCTATTTCTTAGACGACTATATTTAATCGTTTCATTAGAGCACGTTTCTCGTTGATAAGATTCCACACTATTTCTTCCAATTTACGCTGCAGTTTTACGAAAGTGGGCTTCGTGTACACGTGCCGTTACATGCGAGATGTAACAAATCTTCCTGGAGTAAAAAGAAAGAAACGCGTTGCAAGCACAAACTTTGGTCGTAATCGTTAACATTGCGATGAACGGTTACGTTGAATACGAGCTTGAATCGCTGCTGTTCTCGCGAGATAAAGGATAAAGAAACAAGTTTCTTTTGATTGAGGGGTCTTCAACCCCTTCGATCCACTGCATTCTGTGGTTAAAAGAATACCTAATTTTACAGGGAAACCTAAGTAAAATTTCGGTCGAAACAGTATACCGTTAATATATTTTGCTCATGGTTTTCTTAAAAGCGTTCATAAATTTCGGATGACAGGAGTCCTAAGACGATGGCGATAGTGTTGCAGCTTTTTTCTGGTGAAAAAGGGAGTACACGAGACAGCATTTTAATTCCATTGTTCAGCCGGTAGTCGTCTTTTTTCACCCCTTCGCAGCGTTCTCCCTCTTTCACTCGAACGATTTTCTCGTCTCCGTTCTTTTTTAGCCCCCGCTGCCTAATATTCTTATCGAGTAACGCGCGGTACCGCGGTTCGCATTTCTCGCGCTTCCTCCGGTAATATCCGGCCACTTTCCCCCCATAAACCTCTAAGTTTATGGTAAATTGGCCAAGGGATTCTTGTACCTTCCCTTTCCCCCGGCGATGTTTCTTTTTCTACGTGCCGTTCTCCTTTCTCGCGAACATTTTCCCTCTGTCTCGCGGCGCATTGTTTCGGCCGCGTTTTCCGCGCGATATCCGCGTTTAAAGACGAGAACAGCGACTTGTTTTTCTCGTCTACGTTTCTCTTCCCTCGTTTCCTCGTTCCTCTTATACGACCGCGATACAATGGTCGCTTTGACAAAAATGCCAGAACGTGGTATGTTGAGCTCCTGATGCCACGTTTATACCGGAGTTTATAGAGACTATGCTATCTTGGGTATTTGCTCGAGAAAATCTCCAGTTATAAAATATGTATTCACCGCTGAAATATCCGTTTGCGCTAGCTGAAATTCCGAATTTATAACCGGGCTATTCGTATATTATTTCAATCTGAATCTTAATTGTTTATTTAATTGTTTAGTCGCGTAAGTGATCTTAAACACCCTGCGTACTAACGAGAGAGTCTTCGAAACACTCGAGGAGATTTTCGTTTCGCACCCCGGGTTCTTCGACGTCGAGGAAGCGCGCCAGGGGTGCCACCCCAAAGCCGTGTACACGACTTCTCGTTATTAATTACTCGAAAACTCGAGGCCCGTCCTCGCGCATAACCCATCAAAACAACGTACCGACACGAATCTCGACCTCTCGAGCACGGATTCACGTCAAGTAGATCCGAGCCAGGGTCAATCATTTTTCAAACGCGCCCTGATAATTTTTCAACTCGTGGCCAGGTGTCCTGAACCCTTCGCCAGCTTACCATCCTAAACTTTGGGTATTTCTCATGTACCACGTGCTCGAACTTTGCATCTCATCAAAATTAAACTCTTACACTATTCTGAGTTTCGTGACGCACCTCGTGCGTCACTTTCATTTACAGCTGTGATCAATTTTATTCGAATAGACATGCGTTAGTAAGTTTCTTGGATTTGAAGTTCAAGTGCAATTATTTGCATAGTCATGAGTGTCGTGACACACCTTGTGCGTCACTTACATTTACAGCTGTGATTTATTTCATACGAATAAACTTGTGTTAACAAGTTTCTCGGACTTGAAGTTCAAGTGCAATTTTTTGCATAGTCACGAGTCTCGTGACACACCTTGTGCGTCACTTCCATTTACAGCTGTGATTTATTTCATTCGAATAGACATGCGTTAACAAGTTTCTCGGACTTGAAGTTCAAGTGTAATTATTTGCATAGTCACGAGTCTCGTGACGCATCTTGTGCGTCACTTCCATTTACAGCTGTGATTAATTTCATTCGAATGAACCTGTTTTAACTTGAAGTTCAAGTCCAATTATTTCCATAGTTAACATAAATTGACATAGCATTTATACTCTCTTTATCTGTTTTAATACTGTAGCACTGGTTAGTTCTGACGCACCTGACAAATAAATCAGTTAACGCTGATTTGTAGAGACTATAACGATCGAAATAATCGAATATTGGTTGCATTTGACCAGATGATATTAATCATCACGACAATCTACAGCATAAATCGTTGTGTGATAAATTGCTATGTGTGCAGCCATATCTGTGAATTATGTCGTCACGTGTGGGATATTTTACACAATATGAATATTGTCACGCATTGAAAACAGCGTTGTACAACCAAGGGTTGTATCGCCACGTAATCCCAAGTTCAAAAGACTCGAACACCCATTCCAGATTTTAATCACATCAATTGCATTTCGCGTGGGCCGTTCAATCAAAGAGCCGCGAAAGATTGCGTCCTTGCGGCTCGTAAGGGAGGGACGCGGTTCGACGGTTCGCCGGAGGGGTTGAGAATTCGAATGGTGGAAAACGCTGACTGCGAAATAACCGGCGTCGGTGAGGGACGTCGTCGCTTTTTTTATGTGACACAAAGTAGCACTTTGCCAAATGACCCGAGTCTTTTTAGGGCGACGCCGCCTTCGACGTCGCTGAAATCGCGACACGATTCGAGCGGAAATTTCGTTCCTCCGCGATTGAAATCACCCTTCGTTTCGTTACACTGTTTGGGGCCCTTCGCGTTTCAAATTTTTGCCCGAGAAATTGAGAAATCGACGCTAAAACTATTTTGACTTTCGTCGACCCAGTGATAATTTCACTACGTCTTTCCGGAGCTTCTGCAGAAACTAAAATTAAATTGCAACGCTTGGAACTGCAGCGCTTGAAACTGCAACGCTGTGAATTGCAACGCTTGGAATTGCAACACTTCGAATTGCAGCGCGTGGAATTGCAGTACATGGAATTGCAACGTTAGGAGTTGCAGCGCTTGAAATTGCAACGCTTTGAATTGCAGTGCGTGGAATTGCAACGCTTGGAGTTGCAGCGCTTGAAATTGCAACGCTGCGAATTGGAACCCTTGGAATTTCAACGCTTGGAATTGCAGTGCGTGGAATTGCAACGCTTGAAGTTGCAGCGCTTGAAATTGGAACCCTTGGAATTTCAACGCTTGGAATTGCAGTGCGTGGAATTGCAACGCTTGAAGTTGCAGCGCTTGAAGTTGCAGCGCTTGAAATTGCAACGTTGCGAATTGCAACGCTTACAATTGCAACGCTTGGAGTTGCAACGTGTGGAATCACGACGCTTAGAGTTGCAACGCTCAGAAATTGCATAAGCAGCTTTCTCCATTATTGTCTATCACCATAAATCTAAAGTCTTTCGCAATCAATTTTCAAACTCTTGTCAATAGCAGAGGTATTGTTTCGCCACTGATTTCCATAATAGGTAAACAATCAGTAGAAAACTAGAAACCATAGTCCTCGGCACAGAATCGTAGGCTGCACGGTTTGTATCGGCAGAGTTTGCAGGTACGCGACCATATATCTGGTTTATAAATATTAAACCGAGGGAATCACGGGTCTCGGAGGAGGTATCATAACCTTAAGACGTCGGACTGTGCATTGAAGGGGGATCAGAGGGATTTGCGGAGGTATCCCTCGTTTCACGATATTACCCCTTATGCTCGGCAGACTTATGCTTTCGCGCAAACGTATACACTGTGGCCATCTACACGTACACGGTTTGCTATCCATAAAATTATGACGTTACGTTTACGGCGTCTACGGGGTGTTTCCTACGAGCTAGTCGTATCGTCGATTGATTTCCGGTGCCGACTTACGAGAATGGTTAAGTGTTCCTTCTGCGAATGTTCGTGGGTCGTCGACCGACGACAAAAGTTACCAGGCCGTTCAAAAACTATTAATGCTTTCTGCCAACGACTCGCTTCTCCGAGACACGTGCAGTATTAATCACCGCGTCACGCTGCAATTTATTCTGCGATCATATTTCAAACTACCATATTTTTCCTCCGTTTCATGGTTCTTGTTACGATTTCGACAATTAAATTCGGACAATGTACGCTTTCGAACGAACGGTTCGGATAAATTCTGCCAAAGTCCTGATTTGGAGACCGAGCCCAGTGAACCGTATCAAAGATCCCCCTTTTCCTTCCGAATTGTTGTCGGAAAGCGGCGGAAAAGGGAAAGAAAAGAAAAGGCGTTAGTCTCGATAGGTGTCGTCGTTTATGCACGCTCGGAATATCATCGGTGTCGTTCGCGCTGTAGACGGCAATAAAAGATAAGAAGATGGTTACCCGAACGAAGTTGCAATGGGCCGTGAAAGATTAACTTTCACGTTCCCGATTTGCATAACCGTCTATACCTATGTATTTCCTTCGATACTTGTGTATTGTGCTGTGCTGGTGAATTGCCACTTGGTGGAAGATGCGCGTAATTGTGGAAACGGGGCTCGAAAATTTTTATCGTTCGTGTTATTACGCTTTGTATTGCCGGGTGTTATTGTATTTTAGGTTGCATTGCAACCTCGTGCGTTGCAACTCGATGCGTTGCATTTTTTCGCGTTGCATTTCGATTCATTGCATTTTTATGCGTTGTGACTCTACGTGTTGTGATTTCATATACTGCAATTCTATACGTTGTAATTCCACGCATGGTGATTCCTCGCGTTATAATTCAATGTGTTGCAATTTTACGTGTTGCAATTCCACGCGGCGCAACTCCAAGGGTTGCAATTCCAAGCGTTGCACTTCCACGCGTTGCAATTCCACGCACTGCAATTCCAAGCGTTGCAATTCGCAGCGTTGTAATTCGCAGCGTTGCAATTTCAAGCGCTGCAGTTCCAAGCGTTGCAATTCGCAGCGTTGCAATTTCAAGCGCTGCAGTTCCACGCACTACAATTCCAAGCGTTGCAATTCGCAGCGTTGCAATTTCAAGCGCTGCAGTTCCACGCATTGCAATTCAAAGCGTTACAATTCGCAGTGTTGCAATTTCAAACACTGCAGTTCCAAGCGTTGCAATTCCACGCACTGCAATTCCAAGCGTTGCAATTCGCAGCGTTGCAATTCGCAGCGTTGCAATTTCAAGCGCTGCAGTTCCACGCACTACAATTCCACGCACTGCAATTCCAAGCGTTGCAATTCGCAGCGTTGCAATTCGCAGCGTTGCAATTCCACGCATTGAAATTCCACATCTTGTGATTCCACGCGTAATAACTCGACGCGTTGCATTCTCACGCGCTGGAGTTCCATCCGTTGTATTTTCACGCGCTGCAATTCCACACGTTGCAACTCGACGTATTACATCTTCACGCGTTGCAGTTCTCATTGTGATTCCACGCGTAGTAACTCAACGCGTTCTCAACGATTTTCAAGCGTTGCAGTTTAGCGCGTCGCAACTCAGCATGCAACTCGGCACGTTGCATTTTCACGCTTTACAATTCCACGCATTGCAAATCGATGTGTTGCAATTCGCATAGCGATTCCACGCATTCCAGTACGAAGTGTTACATTTCTGCCGATTGCATCTTACCGCACTGCACTTTGCGTAACTGCACAGTTATTGTCGCAGCCTTACATAGTTATTGTCTCTCAGTGCCATTTCATTCCGACATGCGTTTAACCGCGAAGTTACGTGCCTATAAAGTTAATATGCGTAGAAGAAATATGTCATAATTGCCCATGTCCGCCTACCTAATATCAATAATTGTAAGGTATACGCGTTTAATAATCCGAATTTGCATCGATTGGTAGGAATCGTATTTTTTTTTGTAGACGTGAAATACTCGCCCACGCAATCGTCGTGAATCCTTGCCAGCGTTCACTGCAGAGCAATAATTTAGTTAGCAGGTGTCGAACGCCTAGCTACCGGGAAAAAGAAAGTGGAAACACCTAACGCATACACGTGCGCACGGTAAACGTTGACAACAAGCGAACCGTGACAAATTTCCCGTTTTCCATTGGCTTTGTACACGTTACAACCCGTACATAACGTATACGCATATCGGAAACCGAGGAACAAACGACGTAACTTTCGGTGAATTTCCACGCGCCGGGGTCGTTCGACGATTCGATTTATTCGTCGACGAGCGGGAACACGATTGTATACAACGCTTCAGACTTCTCGTGGATTTTTCGAAATTTCGCATGTGGAAATTGCCGGACGAAAACAAAAGAGCGAGACAGAGCGTGGACACATAACGGGGATATTTTTTACACGGTCCCTCACAAAGAGAGAGAGTAATTATTTTTTGGGTACAGGAGCGAAAACGGTGCGCCAATAAAAATTCTGTCAATAAAGTTATGAAATTCGGCGACATTTAATTTTGTATGCTATCCCGATATTTCTATGCGCGGCGTAAAACCTAGTTCATTGTTCCCGGTTTTTGTATTTCAACGATTTAAATGTTCGATACGTCGAGCCAACGGGGTTGCACGCCGCGGTCCATACGGCCGTGGATTAATTTACAGCCGGTTTTCATGGGGTTTGATGTGTCGGGAATTTGATGGAATTTTATAGAGCACTGACGGCTCTCTAAATATTTGGATTATTTCTTCTCAAAAGGAGAGTCCGACTCGTATCTACCGAATCTCTCGCTTTCATCCCGTCTCTACGTTCCATTGCGTTTTGTCCATCAACAACCTCCGTTAATCCTATCATATTGTACTATGTGCACGTTTCTGTGACTACCGAGACTTTTCGCCAGAAATAACTATCTTAACGAGTTAACAAAAATGATTAAACTGCAACGATAAATTAGAGAACATTATTACGTTAGAGTACATATAATCAGAATAACTCCACGCTACCATAGAATCCATAGAGTTGGATCAACTTTACAGAGTTCACAAAAGTTAAATCAGTTTCGAGTTAGACATCAATCAGAGTTAGTGTACTCAACATCGAGTTACCATGATATAATCCTAACGTTATCTCGGAACAAATAATGCAATTTCCTAGATTTCTCTGTAACCCGTATCAATCATCTCGGAAAGAAGTCGACAAATGTAACCACAGGACAAAAAGAGCGAACGTTCCTCTCCTTTCCGGTCTATAATGATTCCCTTTCGTCGGGACTGCGCGGCGACATCCGTCAAATCCGATTAATCAAATCGAAAGATCCTTTCGTGGGGCGCGTTACGAAGCAATTAAAGCGCAGGATTAATTGCGACCGCACGCCGGGAAAAATAAGTCCATAAATTAACGACGCTCGACGGGCTGTCTGCCCCTTGGCCCCGTCTATCGCTAACCACCCCTTCTTCACCGTCTCTTATCCCTGATTCACCACCTCGACATACTCCATCCATCCTCCGACCATAGTTTTCCCGCTTGCCATGGCTAACTTATTGCCAGGACTACGCACCACGCATTTCCGAACCGATTAAGCTGTTACCCATTTTCTTTTTTTATCCTCCTTGGGAAAACTTCGGAACTTTCCCTGCGAGTTTAAGAGGGGGGGATAATTCATCCTTGTTTTCTCTTTTTTTTGCTGTGTCCTGGCTATGGTAATGCAGTTCGAACCTCTGAAAATTTACAACTCCTTTGTGGACGTTTTTAGTTGGTAGTGTTTGGACAATAGTGTTATTGGAGATGTAGTAGTTATTGGACAATGTTTGGTAGTTGTTACTGTTAGGTTTAACAGGACACTTAAGAGGACAGAATTTAGGAGGACTGTTCAGAGGACTAATTCGACTGTTTGCAAACAGCAACTTTAAAACATAATTAAAAAATTAAATGAATTCTCTTGAGGTTATTATTTCTCTGCTAATAATTTCCACTATTGTGTGTTTCACTATGTTTATACATCACTCGTGTCATCAGTTAAAAAATGCTTATTTCAAATTATTGTCTTAAATAAAATGGTGACTGAGAGTCACCCCTCGAGCGCAAAGGGTTAACAGAACTCATGAAATACAATGACAATGAGATAATAATTCATTCAAGAATAAGTGCCATTTAGTGACATTGCAATTTAAATTAAATGTCTGTACATGTTAGATCAAATTCTATAAATTCTTACACCCTGCCTCCACATAGAGACGTACATCACTCTATAAGATTTTAATATCTCTACATTTCAAGATTTCGTGTTTCCGAAAATTTCTGAAGCGACATTTGATGATCAGATCATTACGAGAACGTTAGCGGAAGAAGTTGGCTAATCGCAGGTTGTTCCTTTGACCTTTGGCTCTCTCGGAACCGTTCGTTTCAACTGCAATGTAATATTCTCCTTGAGAAATAACAGCCTCCTAATGCACTTAACGATCTCTGCACGGTATCGTTCGCCGTTTCACGGTCGTTTCTCTTCGACCCCGAAATTAGTGGGGCGGAAAGATACGCGATTCCCGGATATTCCCTGTAAGTAGTGGGCAGCAGCCTAAATACTCGTACGCTTCTGAAATAGGTTCGTACCACGGGCAATCTACACAGGCCGGTAGATGGGATTTACGACCACTTTATTTCTCATCAGACGATGAAAAAAGGAAAAGGGTATCGCGAACAAGATAGAGATCCAAGTTTCTTGGTAGTTCGAAATTTTATTTTCTAATTTATTAGTCCCTGGGTGCACTTTAATAGGCTCGCGGGTGCTATGCGGGGAATATTTGATCGGTGAGGTGCTCTAACATCTGTATTCCCATTTCGCTACTGCTGTGAAAGCCGTGTGTACAATCGATTGTGTGTTACTCAGGTTAACCTGATCAATAATAGAAACTGACGTAAATAATTCGCTTATGTATTGCAACTAATTCATGAAAAATACACTAGTAATACTAACTCGATAACCACATGTATGTGTTCATAAAAATTCTGATACTATTAACAGCAAAGCTGTATTATACAAACGTAACGTTAATTACTACTCGTTTCACCCCCTTGATTTGTCAAAGGACGCGATGAGCTCGAATCTCCAAAATCTCTGTTATTTATCATTTGCGTAACGAAGTTCGAACCGTGCACGTGACAAGTGTATCGTTCACGAAGAGCGGTTCTCAGATTTCCAACCCTGACGTTTCAGCAACGCGTAGCAAGAACGAGATCGCCCTCTTCTTATAAATCATGCTTCTACTCGGTTGGTTAACCTTATGGATGGAAGGAGGTCCCTTGCAGAGGTTCGTTCCGCAGCCTGCGGCTATGTTTATGTGCCATTTGCCGGAGAAAGTGAAATAATCGTCGTCGTCGTTATCGTGGATCAGCTCGCGAAATTTCCCGACGCAGGAAGGAAGAAATAATCGTGGCTGGTAATTCGTGGAAAATTCGACGAGCACCGAGAATACAGCCACGAACGCTGGCCACCGAGGATTTCGAGCGGAAATACGGTATTAAACGGTGCGTGGTATTAATACATAATGAGGGCTATTCGATTCGACAAGATCTCCAAATTTCTGAATCCCTGAATTTTCGAATCTAACGAAATTATCGAATTGTAAAATTTTGGGAATTCGCGATCGAACGAGAGTGTATTCGCTAGCCGGAGGATTTCGAGCGGAAACAGTTCCGAAATACGGTATTAAACGATGCGTGGCATTAATATATAATTTAATGACGACCACGCGGCGCGTTCGTAATATTTCGAATTGCGACGGCATTAGCGAACATCATATCGCGAATTCATCGTTATGATCGTGTGTGGCTGTCGATGACGAGATTCTTTTTATCGACCGACGAATGGCTGAACGGACCCGGGTTAAATCGAGATCCCCACCGTACTTCCCTCGTTATATATAACGTAATGTGCGATTTTAAAAGTGTTAATGGCCATGGTGTGGCGATATTAAAGCCCCTGGACCGACGTGTATCGGAATTCGTTATAGGTTCCGGGGAAAACGCGCGCCGCTATCGACAAAACTTCCTCGTCGTTGACGGAGTGAACGAGACGGGCCCACCGTATATTGTGGCCGGGTCGACGTATGCTACCCGTCGATTTCCATATTCAGGAATTTCGTAGGAATTCGTCGGCTGTCTCATTCGACGTGATTTCAACAAAAGCCCCTTTTTCAAATAACCAACCTATCTCATCTTAGAATAAACAATAATCTGCGAACAGCCGAATTTTCAATGCATATTAAAGATACATCTAAGAATATTATTTTACAATATTCTAGGCCATATAGCGAAACTCCACAGTCTATGCATGATGAACCTGCTATGACAATATGCACAGATTCTAATAAGATCGTAACATAACCTAAAAATATTTAAAAAATGCTTGACCGTCATATTTTTCCTAAAATTTGAAGTAAATGAAAATTCTACAGAGCACGAAGTTAATTCTACGAAGCTGTTTTCCTCGTTTCTGTTTTTCCATCGCGTATTCGGCGACTTATCTCATACGCGACACTATTCGATGGCCTGTCGACGCGAACGGCCAGAGATCGAGGGTTGAAACCGATATCGTACAGAAGGGTGCGCGAATAATTTTCATCGGAGGGAATCGATCGGGAAAATTGAATATTCTCGTTAAGAAAATATTTCCACAGGCCCGTCCGGATGGATTAAGCGGGCTTTGAATTTCACCGTTTTCCCTCGCGTTTTCGTTCTTCGTCAACCACGTCAATCTCGTTCGTGCTCCCCTCTGTCGAGGACATTTCGGAAATCTTTCGAACGCTCGGACGCGAAGTTGCAATTAAAATAATTATTTTTAGAGAGCGCCTCGAGTGTATTTATCGACGATTACTGCGGACCAGACTTCTAAAAGAAAGATGAAAGTTGCTGCTTCTGTGCATTTCTGTTTATTTCGTTTTTTTAACGCTGCTGTTAAAATAAGATCGAACAGAAGGGTTTGTCCATCACATTTTTAATTTAAGGTTTATTCACGAGTCATCTAAGTATTTTATTTCACTTTTCGCTTACAATATCGTGTCACATTCGATGCACATTCCAGTTTAGGTACAACGAAATAAAATCATATTTAACCTGGAGTTTAATACTAATTATAATTTGTATAATCAAGAAATGATCTCTCCGAATCTGTCGACAAAATCCTAGGTCAAGGGGACAAGGTTGAAGTAGATTTTGCGGCTGATCTGTAGACAACTTCGTGTGAGCGTGTTGTCAGGAATTTGGCAACTTTTCGAGGGTACTCATGACCCCCAGTGTTCCACCCTCTCGCGACCGCGGACTTGACGGCTGATTGAAAAGTTACCGCGCCCCCAATCTGGAAGATGAGCCCCCGGAATTAAATCACTGCTGTCGTCGGGGTGGCTTCCTGGGGGATGAGTCGGGACTGCCATTTGTTTCACGGACTATTAAGTCACGTTTGAGGTTTGCTGGTCCGAATCTTTGTTCTTCTAAAATGAATAGACCCTCGATATTTTTACGATATTAACGGGTCTATCGCTTGTCGAGTCCGCAGATGGATCTTTTTATAAAAGCTACTTCTTCGATGACACGCAGAATTAGGAGGATGATTGGTGGCGTGCGTGACGCGATACAATTTACCGAAATGGACTCGAACCGCAAGAGGAGGGACGCATTAACGACGTTTTTACGTGATAGAGGGAGGATTTTGTAAAAGAAGCCGGAAGTCGAGAAAGTATTTAATTAATCAGATTAGAGATGCAATTACTGGATCCAGAATTTTGAGAGCTGCATTGTTCGGCATAATCACGCGGATAATTAGAGACAGCAATTCGTTAATTAGACGCATTAACGAGGCATTAACGTGGCATCGGACAAACCTTGATGGATCCATGGATCGCGTGGGCGAAGCATCGCGTTTCTGGGTTGATAATTAATTATCGCGAGAGCACAAAAACGCTTGCTGTCGTTCAGCTGTATCGTTACATTTGCCGGAGTGAATTCCTGCGAAATGGAGCCAACGATAATAAACCAGGAATTCTTCCCGGAGATTATCTTTCTTTGTTGCGAGAAAGATATTCCGGAAATTTGACCTCGGCTCTTTTATTTTCTGGCTAATTGCTTTAACCATTAACTTGTTCGGAACATTCTGGCCTGAAACTTACCAAGTGCTGTTTACAGTCGAGGTGCACCGCGATACGATTTTCCAGGCGCCGCGTTTTGCATTTTTCGCGCATCGCATTTTCCACGCATTCAACTTTACACCCGCCGCAATTTTCTACGCGCTGTATTTTCCTCCGCGTCGCATTTTCCGCTGGTTGGGACGCATTGGAATTGCAGGATCAGTCGCATATTTTCATCTCGATTCCGACTATTACCGTTCGCAAGAGAATCCCGTATTTTCAGTAAGGAAAATAACGAGGTCGTAGGTTACTTTACTTAACAACCCCGAGGCGTAAGGCGCGATTGTCGCGTATCAAGATACGTCCATCTTTTCTTCCCTTGGTTCTCGTTTTGGTTAGAAGTCGTCGTAGCGATCTAGGCTCTAAAGACGGTTTTTCATTTATCCGGGCTCGCATTACGACAGTTCCTTTCGCGATGCTCGAGATGGAGACAGAAGAGCAACTATATAAAAGAACAGACCTCCGTCACATATTATGTTGGCCTAACACGCGTGACCCTCGCATAATGGAGACCGAATGTCCTCTCCCTTTCTCGGCCCTCTACGTGCGGACAACTCTTGTAACGAGGTGCTCCTCGTCCCCGTTACACTCGTTCTCGCGTGATGGAAAAAGACCGAGCGGATTTTAATTACGGAAAGAAGCGACTTTCCACGATCGTGTCGTTCCTTTTCGTCCACGAGGTCCAGCTTTGAGATTATCGAGGAAACCACGAGGACCGAGCTTTTATACGAATCAGTTTTCCAACAAAGACTCTTTGCAATCTCGGTAACGAGACATTGACTCGAAATGAACCGAACATCAACCAAAGTCACGTTCCAACAATAATTACAACTTTCTTTCTTCACATGTAAGACAGTATCACATATACATTATCTGGGCATCATACATTGTGTGTTTGTCTATATATGTGTATGAAAGTACTCGAGTTCGAAGGAAAGAACAACGAATTTAATTTGATCACCTCAGCAGTAGATATCAAAGATTCATACATGTAAGACATACATATGATTTGATACATATAAGACAGTATCACATATCATACAGTATATGTCTATGTATCTGTTTATATGTATGAAAGTACTCGAGTTTGAAGGAACAACGAATTTAATTTGATCACCTCAGCAGTAGATATCAAAGATTCATACATGTAAGTCATACATATGATTTCATACATATAAGACAGTATCACATATCATACAGTATATGTCTATATATCTGTCTATATGTATGAAAGTACTCGAGTTCGAAGGAAGGAACAACGAATTTAATTTGATCACCTCAGCAGTAGATAAAGATTCATATATGTAAGACATACATATGATTTCATACATATAAGACAGTATCACATATCATACAGTATATGTCTATGTATTTGTCTATATGTATGAAAGTACTCGAGTTCGAAGGAAGAAACAACGAATTTAATTTGATCAACAGCAGTAGATATCGAAGATTCATACATATAAGACACACATATGATTTCATACATATAAGACAGTATCACATATCACACAGTATATGTCTATATATCTGTCTATATGTATGAAAGTACTCGAGATCGAAGGAACAACGAATTTAATTTGATCAACAGCAGCAGATATCAAGGATTCATACATGTAAGACATACATATGATTTCATACATGTAAGTATCACATATCACACATTATCTGTCTGTGTATCTACATATATGAAAGTACTCGAACGAAGGAACAACGAATTTAATTTGACCAACAGCACTAGATATCAAAGATTCAGACCTTGTGTTTAATTTCCATCGATCCCAAATTGGAAGCAATTTCTGCCGACATGTCAGGGTAGACACAAACCGTTCCGACACTCCTGCGTTTGCAGAAGTCCTCCGTGAAGGTACAGGGCGGAAACAGTAAACAGACCATCGGGCCGTGCGCTTTAATCAATGCTAACGGTCCGTTTATTATTCGAGGGTCGGTCAAAACCTGGAGACAGAGATGACCTTTCGTGGACTTGCGAGGGTCAGTTCCCTCCTGCGCGTTGATGAAATTGCATTACCGCGTTCAATTCACGCCCAAGCTGACTTCACTGATCTCCCCACAGGTTCATTCTCGGAGAAACACGATCGTGGATTGAAATTGCTTCCATCCACTCGTGTATCTTACGTTTATCGATCAGAAGAAGTTACGTTTATCGTACACTTTTATGACTGGTCTACGAATTATTTTCGTCGTTTGTATCTTCGTTCCTTTTATGCGCAGCCGGAATGACTTCTTTTAGGTGCGCTCCGAGGATGCTGTATAACCGATGGCATCGCAGGGAAATTGGAACAGGGCCACTCGTTCGAATGCAATTAAAGTTCCAATGCGGCTACCGCTGATTTATGGACCGTAAAGAAGATTCGTTACTCGTCCCTTATAGATCCCTTCATTTTAAATAGAGTCTGCCTTCCTTTCTTTTCGCCGAACTTTCTTCGATTGCTTTTTATGACCTTTGTATCTCCCCGCCATTTATAAGCGCATCTTAAAATGGATTTCACCTTTGTATTTGCACGTATACTCAAACTTTATCTGATACACGATGAGTTTGATATATCAATGATTAGTTTAATAACTTCTAAGAAAACTTACAATTGTCCTCAGAGGAATCTGTGCCTCGAAGGAAAACTTTATTTCGAAATAACATGCAGGCATCTAATCGCGTTGAATCTTCTAAGCAAACACATCGGCCACGTGCATACTCCGGGATGAAACAATTGTACGCGATTATTGCCCGCGATAACATCAACCGACGTATCCTCTTTGCGCGTACAATCGGATGATGAATGCATGCCCGACGGCGAGTGCACTTTTGGAGCACCGAGCGACCCACAAAGACGCCGCGGTTTTAATTACAATGCAATTTTCTTTGCGCAGCTCGCCCCTTTGAAACCGCTTCCACTCGAATACACGAAGCAATCACGCGCTCTCGTAGACGAGCGGCATGGTGGTCGATCGTCTCGTGGCTCCGCGACGTTTTGATCCGCGAAGATTAAAGGGTCTCCCACCACCCTTACGCGGTCTTTTCTCTTGCGAGCATCGCGATCCTTTGCACCCCTTGTGCTACAACTTTGCCGCGTCTGCCGCGAGTGCGTAAATATCCCCAAGTCCCGCAACTGTTTCGCTATGAACGCCTCGACTGCACGCTTGAGATTTCGTACGATGCTCTTTCAAAGAGCTATCGTCGCTCTCCGACGGGGAAATTGTTTAATATGGGTCGCTGGTGTATGCGGCGTGGAATTGTAACGCGTCAAAATGCAACGCGTGCAAGTGCGATGAGTGACGGTTCAACGCGACAGAATGCAACGTATGACAATTGAAAGCGTGGAAACGCAACGGGTGGAAGTGCAACGCGTAGATATGCGACGCGTAAAAATGCTACGCGTGGAAGCGCGACGCGTAGATATGTCGTGTGTGGAAATGCAACGCGTGGAAGTGCGCGCGTGGTAATTCAACACGTGGAATTCTAACTTATGAAAATAGTGCGCGTGGTTGTCTAACGGGTGGTAATTTAGCGCGTAGTTATCTAACACGTAGTAATCTAGCATGTGGTAATCTAACGCGTGGTAATTTGGCGCGTGAAAATGTAACGTATAGTAACCAAACGCGTGGAAATCTACCTTGGTGTAATCTAGCGCGTAGTAATCTAACGTGTGGTAATCTGGCGCGTGGCAGTATAACGCGTAGTAATCTAATGCGTAGTAATCTAACATGTGGTAATCTAACGCGTGGTAATCTAGCGCGTGAAACTGTAACGTATAGTAACCAAACGCGTGGAAATCTACCTTGGTGTAATCTAACGCGTAGTAATCTAACGTGTGGTAATCTGGCGCGTGGCAGTATAACGCGTAGTAATCTAACGCGTAGTTATGTAACGTGTGGTAATCTAACTCGTAGTAATTTAACGCGTGGTAATCTAACTTGCAGTAATCTAACAATCTATCATGTAATGATCTATCTTGCAGTAATCCAAAAGTAATCTAACCTATGTTAATGAAACGCGTGGCGATAAAACGCGTCCATAAATAAAGGAAAGGTATTTAAAAGCACTGTTTCGTTTGTCTTGTTACTTTCCGCCCCCGGGCGATGCTTCATCACACGGTCATCGCTTTCACAACAGGCAACTTCTCGTATTCACCCTCAGCCGGTCGAAATTCCGTATGAACCCCATTTACGATCCAATTCGGCTTGATAAATTCCAGAAAACGCACGAGTCACCGAAGGAATGAGTATCTGACGCGGGGGATGCAAGAACTATAATGGATTATCGGTCGAGGGAAGCAGATCGGTAATCGAATATCAGTCAGGGGTTAAAATCCATCAAGTCTTCCTCTAGCGTTGATCGACGCGACAGGTTCTACCCTGCAGTAACTAACTGCAGTATCATTGTTATCGTACGATTACCGTGATCGATAAATCATTTCAAGCTTCTTTAAAGTCTTCTCAACATTGAAATATAAATACTTCAAACTGTACAGTTTTATAAACGAAAGCATCCTAAGTCTTCCAAGAAATGGACCAACGAATGGGGAGTAATTTGTCTGTCGTCGTTTAGCAACGTTCCCTGGATATAAATCAAGGAGCCCTCTTAAGCGTAGCGTGATTCAACGGACTGCTTTTGTCGTAGCCAAGACCTCCTCGGGAAGAAAACATCAGGGAATGTTTTATTCGAGGAAAAACAGCGAAAATCCCAGTCCATCCCGGATAATTTTCTGAACTCCCATTTTGCGCGAAATGATCGACCAGTTTTTCACCGGGCGCGCACTCGTGCCGATTACCGGTGGATGATCGATGACGATGAAAAGTTCGCGGCGGAAGTGGACACCGTTGCGAAAATGAAACATTCGTAACGTTATTGTTCGTTGCTCGCCGGTTGCAACGGCTGACGTACCCATCCGTCATGATGTCGTCGGGCATCCAGCGGGCTTTCAGTCCCCATAGAGGCGCCATCACCGGAAAACCCCATGTGCGAGTAGCGCGAAGCGTAATCGTGCACCAGGTGTCTCGCTAACGTCTCTTAACGAAGGACACAACCCCCTGTCGTGCTTTTCGTCCTCTCCCTTTCACCTGTCCCTCCCTTGCCGCGTTTCTTTTCTCTTCTTTTTCCAGCGTACGGGCAAGAGACACTCGGAGAGAGACGGCGGGCCTTCTTTTAACAAGCATCGAGCGACTTTCTCGGTACTCGGGACGTAAAAGGGATTTTTTGCTTGTTAGATTGTTTGCTCTTCTCGAACCGGGAGGGTAGGGAATTCGAGGTTTTTCAACGGTGAATAACGGCGTTCGTCTTCTTCGAGCAACTTGGATCTTTTTGTCCATCTTCCTCGATCGGGGGTCATCAGAGATCGTGAGATACCGCGGTATCGCCGGATATCGTTATCGCCCTTTCTAACGCTCTGTACAGGTTTTTTCGTGTAATATTTTATTCGGGACCGATCGAAATAATCCGGATGATAATTGTCTAGCTTCGTAGCAATACGAAAGAGGAATATTTTCTCTGTTCAATCTGGATATTCCGTTGCGCAACGATAGCATGCCAACTAATATCTTTAATGCGATTCCATCCGAGAGATTTTCTGTATTCATCGTTGATGCAAAATTTAAATTATTCCCGTATTTTGCCAACTTCTCCGCGGTCGACCTCTTGCTTCTTGGACCACGAGAAACCGGGATGTATCCGGTTCTGGATGCGCAAGATTCCGCGGATTAATTGAATACGTAACAAGAAGCCGAATTGAAAAGCACTGTTGTCAATGGGGCGCCAGTCGACGCTGGAAAGAGAGTCGGCGCTGTGGAAATTGAATGAACGGGGGATGAATGGGGAGGAAATCGTGCGTGTCTGCCGATGGGATCTCGTGTTTATGCGAACAGGTGAAAAATTTGATGCGCGAGAAAAATGGAAAAAGGGATCGAGCATTACTCGAAAGAAAATGTAAACGGTATTTTCGATAACGTAGAATGTGAAAAAGCAGAAGAGTAGAAGAGCAGTAAACTCGTCGAACGAACAGCAGGAAAATCGAATTTGAAAAACGTCCGCGAGAAGTGGCGTGCAAGAACGGTCCCCACGAACCTTTTAAAGCTCTCTGTTATCCTTGGCGGCCTCCCGAAGGACACTCTTATCTCCCGTTCGGTGTTTGCTTTGCGGATCTTAACAGGGTAACGTTCGCTGCCAGAAACGGTCCAGAAGAGAGATTGTACGTTGGCGGGCAACCGGCCGCCGCGAAGGGACGACCAGTGAAATAACAAGAGGGAAATGCACGAAGAGGGTTCGAACGCAGCGAAAGGTTGCGCGTGTCCTGGAGGAAGCTAGAGCAAGGCACGTGCTGAAGCGAGAAGGAGAAACGGCAGGATAAGACGACAATCCGGTGCGCAAATGCCAGCGGGATTTAGATCGGACGTCTCTAATGGCAGCAGGATTTCAATGGCAAATGGCACCTGCCAGATCCTCGCCACTTGTTTGGCCAAAGGATTTGTAAAATCTGCAGAGATATCCCTGCGGATACTTAGGTCGCTCGTTGAACGTATCGGCGAGTAGGAAAGGAATAAAACGGTCTCATTGATTTAAGTTGCTCGCCAGAATGAACCAATATTGTCCCAGCCGAACGAAAGGGACAGAACATGCGGTTATCGGTGACGCCGAGTTCAAAGCCGGTTTCAAAATGCTCGATGTCGGTCTCCATTTTAAATTGTACCTTCATTCGCGATAATGAAGGAGGTGTTCACATATTATTACTTCTGCAACTTGAAATAGCTTCGACATCAATAACTAATTTCAATATAAACACATATAAATTAAATGTTTCAACGAAGAGCACATGTCCAAAGAACACATATGCTAATGCACCCAAATGGTGACGCACAAATATCCAAAAGAATCTACTAAAAAAAGATAACCTCTAGTTAAAGTATCATTGAAGTATCTTAACTGAATACCTTAACCTTCAGCATCATTACACAGTCAAAAATCTTGCAAAGAAGAGTGTGATCCAACAAGAGAGAGATAACAGAGGCAGATGCCAAAACGGTACGAGGGTGCAATATGCACGATCATCGGCTTAATCTATTAATTACGTGATTTTCCATGGACGGATACGCTTGTAAGTCCGGTAAACCGTGCGGGGTGATAAAAGATCGCTTAAGGAAGATTTACGATTGTACGAGTTGTTCGCGATGGTATTTAAGCGTCGCCGGGAACGAATACGATAGATGGTGTTTGGTATTTCGGAGGGATTTACAAGCGATTATGAAGGTGGAAGTTCTGATTGGAATATTAATTCCTGACGCTTTAACTCCTCGAACTGGTTAGGTAACTTGTGCCTCGAGTGATAATTTCGATGAATTCATCAGGTTTTCTAGTGGTTCGTAATTTTAAAGTACTCTTTTATTAAACTTGGTTGAAAGGGATACTTCGTATTTTAACAACTTTTCTATTTCAGGTGCGCCCTAATTAATCGGTGAAAATACAACAAATTTCCGTGTCAACATTCTAAACAATTATTGAGTTAAATCCTGAAAATTTGAAGAAGATACTCGACACGTAATCCCAACTTTGAAAATGTTCCAACCCGCACTCGACTAACCAGGTCGGCAAAACGTTAATTGGATGACTTTGAAGTTCTCGATCCGATTGAATATTAATTACCTGTTCCGATCCAACATTCTCTCAGAATTTCATCCGACGTCAAAAGTGAACCGTGCACGGATAGAACCGTAATGAAGTCAAACTCGTGAGAGGAACTATCGGAACTCGAGAAATCGGTCTAACGCGATGCACTCGCGTGATCCGCTTAAAATTCGTTCGCCGAGGACTCTCATTTTCGTAGATGCGGGAACGGCTGTCCCACGATGATTATTCGGAGTGATCGGGGAAGATTCTCCGCACACGGGGCAAACTCGACCGTAAGAGATTACTCCGTGTGCCCGGTGCTTTCCCGGTCGTGGTCGTGGCCGTTGTCCTCCGGTTTTCCCTTTGTCTGGCCCTTTCACCCGGTTCCCCTTTACCGTCGCGTGTCAGTCAGTCAATCAGCGGAATCTAGCGGTTCTATGCGCCCTTCAAAAGCTCTTCCCGCCGTCTATATTAAAAGTCCCGACCCTTATCCTTTTCCTATCGACCCTCTCTTTCTCACAGAAATACTCTTTCTTGTTGTGCTTGCGAATTCCTTTGTTCGCTTATCGCTGCTTGCGAGTTCTACTTCTTTGCTAGGAGTTCCTCGTTTTTACACTTATGTAGAGCTTGCTTCCTTTGCTCATCGGAGCTTTGGAGTTCTTTAATTCACTTATAGGAGCTTGCGAGTTCCTCCAACTGCTTAGGTAGGTTAGGAGCTTGCAAGTTCTGGGAGCTTTGGTGTTCTTTCATTTGTTTGTCGGAGCTTGCGAGTTCCTTCGTTTGCTTGACGGAGCTTTAAAGTTCCTTTATGTGCTTAAAGAAGCTTGCGAGTTCCATAACTGGCTTAGGTAGGTCTTGTCAGTTCCGCACTTCCTTTATGAGAGCTTTGGTGTTCTTTCATTTACTTGTCGGAGCTTGCGAGTTCCTTCGTTTGCTTGTCAGAGCTTTAGAGTTTCTTTATGTGCTTAAAGAAGCTTGCGAGTTCTATAACTGGCTTAGGTAGGCCTTGTCAGTTCCACACTTCCTTTACAGGAGCTTTGGTGTTTTTTCATTTACTTGTCGGAGCTTGCAAGTTCCTTCGTTTGCTTGTTGGAACTTTAGAGTTCTTTTAGATGCTTAAAGAAGCTTGCGAGTTCCACAACTTGCTTAGGTAGGTCTTTCCAATTCCACACTTCCTTTATGGGAGCTTTGGTGTTTTTTCATTTACCTGTCGGAGCTGACGAGTTCCTTCATTTGCTTGTCGAAGCTTTAGAGTTCCTTTACGCACTTAAAGAAGCTTGCAAGTCCCATCGTTTTTTCATAGAAGCTTAAAAATTCTTTCCCTCGTTACAAGACCATTCCGAGTTCTTCCGTTTATTTTGCTAGAGCTTGCGAGTTCTTTCCTTGCTCCTACGGAGCTTCTCTTACTCTCTTAAAGATGCGTACAAGTCCCATGCCCCGAGCTCACAGTCTTTTTGCTTACTTTCAACGAGTTTCTTCAGCTTATGAGTATTTAACAATTCTTATGCTCATTTGGGAAGTACCAAGTTCTTGTGCACTTGAAAAGAGCTTTCTCTTTCGGGTGAAGCTTGCGGTTTCCCTTGTTCCTTTGTGTGCCTCTCGCGATTTGTTTTGCATAAGGAACCAGCGAGTTATATCACTGAGATCAAGGAAAAAATAATTACATACCCCGTCATTATGAATTATAAACGGCTACAAAGCCGAATTCAATAGATGTTAAGCTCTTCTGGTACAGCGAAGCGATTGCGTTGGTAATTGTTCGAAAAGTGAATATATCGATTTCTCAACCGAGTAACTATTAACGGGATATTGGCAGCGTTATTCGAAGTTAACCGTCGACTGAAAAACACGGAACGAATCTGTTAGCACGAAATCATAACCAGATTTTCAGCCTCCCGGGGAGGGGAATATCCAATTTTCACAGCGGACTGACCTGTCTCAATGCCATCCACCCCGCCGACTGCAACAATCGAATTAGAAACGGCCGGTTGACTGTTCGAATGAGAATCTTCGCTCGTGTTGCCACGTGTGCTTTGTTCCGCGATAAAACAAGCAGCATTATCGTCAAGGTGTAATTTCGAACCGATACACCCTTCGTTAACCCCGTACTTAATTTCTTTTACCAACTCTTTAATTTAGAAAACAAGAAAGGGGTTCTCAAATTATGTGACAAATTTTTCATTTATTATAAGTGGTAAATAAATAAATATATCGAGTCATATACATTATAGGAAAAGGATTATAGCAAAGGGGTTGTAGGAAAATTTCAACGTACGCAACATTGCTTTAATTATGATCTTGTACATTGACCTCGTCCACTTTTCTACCATACACTTTTCCATCAAATTCCTATTCTTATCATACCTCATTGTCGAGTACTTACAACCTATTCTCCAAACCCGAGTTCCAGCACTCGAATATCCGTTTAGCTGTAGATTGTACGTTTCGGTGACCCTCGGCTGCTCCGGGAAAATATTAGCCACGGGCGGCGTACCGTTAAGGGGGAATAGCTAAATTAATAATTCGCAAATTGCCCAGAGAAATGCTGCTCGTACCACAGCACTCTCCCCCTCGTTGCTCCTTTTCGCCGCAGTTCGCGGCCCGTTCCCGACGTTCAACACGGGCCGCAGCTTGTCGACCTTAAACGGCTACTTTCAACAACTACCGCCGATTAAATAGCCAATTAGTCTCGCGAACAAGATTCGTCGGCATTCTTCGTTACGTTGAAGCTCCATTACGCTGGCTCCATTGGTCCTCCCAGAGCTTTTCTCCTTTAGGACGTTTCTGGGAAAAGTCTGCTCGTCCCGCGGAGACTAATTACGTATGGCATTATTAAGCTCTTCTCGATTTCTGTTTTGTCGTGGATTATCGCCTTGGTGCACTGTGTAATAGCTTTCGTTTTTTTGATGAGGAATTAATTCTGGGATTTTCTTTGACGTAGCCGATGGCTGGGGATCTCATAGAATGGGTTGTTTTTTTCTAGGTACGTGCACTTATATATAATAATCATATGTCCAGTAATCATACAGAAGATGGAGATTCATCCAACGACAGATTAGAAATTTGATGGGGTTGAGATAAAAATTGTAGCTACGCCAATGGTCCACGTGTACCGTTTCCATGAGAAGAGGGACGGTGTTTTACCGATTTGGCTAGCCTCGCTAATAATACTAATCGAACGGGAAGGTGGTCGTTTCCTCTCGAGACACCCCGTGGATCGCGCGAAACCGATTGCCAGGATAATTTTAGTGGTAACCGTAATTACGGGGCCCCGTTCGCAAACTCGGGCCCTATGCATCCCTCAAAGACTTATTATTCCCAACGCAAATAACCTTATTATCCTCTTTCGAAAAAATCCATCGACATTTGGAGATACGTTATTGATAGACGTCTTCAATTTCCACTAATTTCACTTCAATTTTAGTAAAATTTTTAATACCTCGCAGCTTCGTTCGAATCATCTCGCAATCTTCATATGCTAGTTCCCGTGGTTTTCAAAACGTATCTCATATTTCGCAAAAGGATAGTCGACCCTTCAAAGTATGGAGCAAGAAAAAAGATATGGAAATACTTATACATGCAAATGAAGAGCAATTTCGTATCAAAACCACTGTGATGCAAAAGGTTAATTACTCTGCTCCGTTCCATTTACAAGACCCTGTGACCCTTTGGAAATTTGAAAACGGAATTTCGCCTTTTGAGGTTGTGCCAATTATCTTTGCCTTTACATTCTATCTCGAAGGATCCTTGTTCGGATCCACAAATTTAGTTGCAAATTTCGCCAAACTTACAAGTGCAAATTGACGACTTTTAAAAGTTTGATAACACATTTTTAACTTATAGCAATCATATGTGATGATAAAAATAATACAAATGTTGGATGTCTCAAGGACCTAGATGGAATATCCGCTTCGTAGTTTAATCGAACGGTGCTCGAAGGGCTATCACTCTCGTGTACTTTAGAAAACACGACGAGGTTTTATTTCTGAACGGCGCACGTATACACGGGAAATTGAGGGATGAAGATAAATGAGAATTGTGACGCGAAAGACTATCAATATTGGCCGCGTATCGCGCAGCCTGCGACACGTCGTCCTATACCTCGAATCCCGTGATTCTCATTTGCAAGCCACTTCCGGCTACGTTGTGGCGCGACGAGTTTTCACCTCGTTCCGATTAAATCTGGCGAATTATCCGCTCGGCGTGAACATGATTGAGACAAACACTTTCGACGTCCTTTCTCTTTAATTAAATCTAATAATTCAACCGAGAATAGATTCTGTTTTTCATATTCGGGGCAATTCTTACGCCGTTTTCGCAGGGTAGTAATCTCGTTGAATTCTTCGCAACTCGCGAAATTTCTGTATACAATTTTTGGAGGGCCAAGAAGATCCAAATGTATGTAATTTTAGGAAGACCGCGGAAAGGCGGTTTGTAAGAGAGAGAACAAAGAAAGAGATTGCGGGTTAAGAATCCAGACACGCTTTAACGAGGCGTACGAGGTAACGAGACTGGAGTACAGTGCCCGCAACCCTTTCTTTGTCGGCGTTGGGCAAAAGGATGGTCGCGATTCCGAGACCCCGGGCACCTTTTCAACATGTTAATTGTATATTTGAGGCGAGGCGATAAACAAGCCTGGGCTCGGTAGCTCGCTGCCGTGGAGTCTTCATTACGCTCGGTAATATATAACCCTGCTACCCCGAGGGCCATTCTCTCGATGTTCTAGAAAGAAATTATCAAGTCCAATACGAATACACCAGGTGACCCGATCGTACTTGAAAGAGTCCGGCGAAGATGCTCGATCAGCGAAATTCGATTTCAGGTCAAAAAGATGGCCATCGATGAAGCACCGATTACACGAATAATCTACTGATAAGCATTTTTTCTCAATAACTCTCGTTTGCGGATATTCCTACTCGAATATTTTAATTTTCGGTGATTAGACTCGAAATGACGATTATCCAAAGATCGGTTAAATTCGAGCCACGTTTCAAGATTGCGGGCTGAAGATTTTCACCGGTAGCAGTCGATAAGTCGCGAAAGTGTCAGCAGATTAATCGCGTGGCGAAATGGGCCTACGAGCGGTCATTAATTTCCCCGAAACGGTTGTGGAGGAGCAATCGCCATTTATATTTGAGTGATCCACGTACATCGTCCGCACGAGCACGCGATCAGCAGCGTATTTTTACGAGCTCGTCGAGCAGCCTAATCGCGGTCATGCATCTCGGTGCTCTGGTCGTGCCTCGCAGCGTATTCCGGATAAAAGGGCTTGAACACGGGCGAAAGAGGAGGTGGAGACGAAAAAGAAAAAAACGAAGGAAAGGAACACGCGTGATCTTGGGCTCATCGTGAAAGCAACCCGCGACGGTTACACATACAGGCGCAATCGATTGGCCTTCGGGTGCAAAGGTGCGAACCGGTTCCTCGAGCACGGCTCGATTTTCGACGAGGAATTCGGTGCTGGCCGGTCAGCTTCCTGCTGCTGCCGTTGCAGCAACCCTCTCCAGAGGTTCTCGAGCAGGGTTCGTTCCAAAGAGACTGCCAGACACGAAGCAACAGCGAGGCGCTTTATCCGCGAAACAGAGGCAGACAGAAGCACGCCCCCTTGGTGTCAGATTTTATTTATCGTTCCGTGGCTTTTTGTTTCTCGGTAAATACCCTGGGCATTTAAGAGTAAGACGTTCCCCGATTTATGGTCCACCCTGGCCTGACTCGAGTCCCTCTTTCTTATTCCTTTCTGCCGTGGAACGCCCTTGACTCTCGTTTTCTCCTCCGCGTAACCCTCCTCGTACGTGTCTATGGTCTCCGAATCTCTGCGACTTTCGCCAACTCGTCGTTTCAACCAGATGCTTCGGAAATCGATCACCTAGATGCGATCGAAACTCGAGTACACTCGCGTGCAACAAATAGCTTGATGCAGTGATCTGTATCCTGTAGACTCGAGTAGCCTAGTTTTTCTTTGATCGCGCCTTGTCGTTTGATTTGCCAGAAAACGTGGTAAAATATGCGTAGAATTTAAAATCGAGCAAAGAGAAAGTCCGATGATCGAGTTATTAACGTTTGATTTTTTACCGTGTTCCAGATAAATATGGAGGCGGTCACGTCGACCGACTACGACTCGTCGAACCTCAGCAGAAACTTTAATCAAGTGGGTTTCAATACATACAATTACTCGCAGTTCGAGGAGAAGTACAAGCCTCGACAGGTTTTCAAGTACGGCGACGAGTACCTAGAGTACGGGCGTAACTCGGTCAGGCTAGGACCGAACGAGAGGTTCACAAGATTATCGTCGAGACATCAAGACGTCGTCGGGAAGCCGGATCAGAGGTATTCGCGGAGCCATTCGCAACCGGAGAGGCAGCAGCACCCGTGCCAGGAGATCCGTTCGAAGTCGCAGGACTCGCGCGAATTGACCTTCTATCAGATCGATCCGCCCGTCAAGCTGGAGAACGTTCAGCACCATTCGAAATCGCATCGTTCCGCGATCGAGAAGAACCAAAACAAAAAGGAGCTGACCTTCTACGAGATCGATGGGCCGACCTCGCAGGAGAAGAAGGACGGGAAGCACGAGGGATGCAAGGACGAGAAGCGGGACAAGTGTCACGTTGGTCAGGAAAAAACGAGCGCGACCACCAAGCACGCCAAGCAGAGCTATCAAGAACAGAAGCCGAATCCTCCACCCAATTATCATCAGCTGAATAGATCGCAGTCGGACCTTACCGAGTGTCAGCTGCCGAATTATTATAGACATCAGAATAACCCTTATATCGATCCGCCGAAATACAGGCAGTTCGACAAACCACCCAAGTACCAGGAAACCCCTCCGAAGACGGAACCTCCGCCAAAGTATTCGGAGGTGGCCAGGCGACAGGACGACTACAAACGAGTGCAGGTGAGATTTTATTTTTGTTCGAATAGGTACATAGATTAGATCCCCCGGTTCCTCTTTCTCCCTCGATCGATACGTCCAGTTCCGGTCCCTTCGAAAGTGGAGGATCTCCGAATCGAGACGATTAGCGGTGACCGTTAACATTATCAATTCGATAGGAGGAGAGGGGCAAACGACAAGGTAGCAGCTGTGGTGGTGGAGCCGGAGGAGGCGGAGGAGGGAGCGTAGTCAGCGGCATCGGCAGCGGTGGTGGCGGCGGCGGTGGTGGTAACTCCAGCAGGGGGACCGGCGGCACTCATGGCGCCGAGACGCCCTCTAATCTGGCCAGTATCACGCCAACCGCGCGAGAAGCAACACGCGGTCCCTCGTCGCGTTCGCGGCTACCTTATAAATCGTGCGACACGCGTTGCTCGAACGGCAACGGCAGCAACAACGTCGGCAAAGAGGACTCGTATCAGGATGTCAACGACGAGTCGGAAGTGATACCGTCGTCGAGGTGCCACGGGGACGCGTCCAAGACGTCCCATCACCATCAGGTTCGATCGTCCGCCATCGGCGGTAACGGCGGCGGTGGTTGCGGTACCGTTTCCGGTAATGTCTGCCACGGTGGTAGCGGTGTGCCGTGCGACCCTTCGACGTGCGACAGGTACAAGGGTGCCGTGGATTCTCTGCTGAAGGCCAGCGAGGCGGTGCAAGGTCGTCTGTGCGAGAGATCGATGTTGAAGATCGAGAAGCCCTCGACCAAGGCGATTCTTCACGGTATCGAGGCCGTCGGGAAGTGCGGGGAGAGGATGAAATCGGTCCAGGAACTCGGCTACGGCAAACACGAGACCGCCAAGTCGAAGGGTCACGAGGTCGGCCACGGGTTCAAGGTCGAGAATATCAAGTACTACGGCGAGTTGAAGGGGTACGACTACAAGTCTTACGGGACCATCGACAAGCCCGTATCGTCTGCCCACGAGAAGTCGCACTCGCACGGGCCCGAGAAGAACGGCCACGAGAAATGTCATTCGAAGACGTCGTCCTCCTCGACCGCGATGCAGAATTACGGCCTGTCCAAGGTCGCCGGTGAACGGTCCACGGAGAAGAGCGCGGTGTACGCCGACCATTATTATCACCGATCGTCTCACTCGAAGCCGCAAAGCGCGTATCAAGTGTACCAGGAGACCAAGTACTCGTACAACGTGAGCGGGGTGCCCGGGACGCCGGCGCAGGCCAGCGCAGCCGCAGCTTTCTTCGCAAGGTCAGTTACTCGATCTACTGTACATATACTACCCGCGATCACGCGCGTCCACCTGTTTTCCGCTCAGATTTACGGCCTGTGCCTGGAGTTCTCTTCTCCAAACGGCACTCATTGTTCCTAACCGGCTATCTGTAATTGTCCGGCTTAGGCTCCCGTTTGTTTACGTGACGCCTCCTTCAACTCGACGTTGACTCGTGCCACGGGCAAAGACTTTATCGTGCACCATCGTACGGACTACATTGTTCTGACACGGCCCGTTCGCGTAAAACCTTGACGAGTTAATCCTTCAGGCTCCTTTTTTACTACCGTACGCAGGTGGATGTTAACAAATCGAAGTTATCGAGGGTGTCTTTAGAGATTTTTATAACCTTCAAGTTCTCGAGATTTTACATGACTTACGTATCGATTAAAACAATTTGGGAACATATTTTAAGGTGTTCAGAATCTGCAAAGACTTATCCATTCTAAACGCGAACGTAGGAAACGTGCATTTCTTGAAGGGCGTAGCGCTTTGATCAACGCCACGCGTTTTCGACGCGAAACCGAAACGCGTGCAGGGTGGTTTGCGTGAGAGCGTTCGGTCGAGCATAAATCGCGTGCGGTTTACGCGGCAGGATAAAGCTCCTCGGGAGTATCCCTAGTTCTCCCTCCGGTCTCGACCCCGCGTGTTTAATAAACCAACGTTACGAAATCCAATGGCATTCTTCGGGTATTCGCGTACGGTACACCGGCGTCTGCACGAGTTATTAGTCCGAAGTAATTACGAGCGGTACGCTTTAATAACGATCTATCGTGATATTCTAGCTCTCTCGATTACGGTCATTAACACCGATCCGTGATGGAAGGCGGCCGAGTTTTTATCTGTTTCTCGATAGAAGAAAAATCGATTGTTGGAATGTTCATCGACGAGTTAATGAAAGGCGAAGTCGCGATTTCTCGCATATTTCTTTCTCTTCGTTGCGTAATTATTATTTTCGCATCAGTGTATAAATTACAAGAACATAGATTTATAGATGCATCTTGCCGGAAATAATTTCGATAAAAAAGTCTTAATTTCCATGAATTAATAGGCTTGACAGAAGCGAAAGACTGGAGTATCGTTAATGGATAGTTGCGTTACCGATCGTGATCCGGCTGCGGGATTCGAACGCGCTCGTCACGGAAGAGTGTGGCGCCTCGCGTCTCTTTCCTCTTCGTTTCGCATCCACCAGTACGTTACTCCGTCCGTTTGGGATTCTTTGAAATGAACGTTTACGGTCTGTCGTAGGAAGTTGTCGCGCGACAAGAATTGAAATTAATCGCGCCTCGACGGACGCGTGTACCTGCTTCTCCTTTGTGTACGACTACTGGTTTCACGGCTGGTATACTCCGCTCTCGAACGGACCCGGAGACAATCGTCAGTTGAAAACTCCTTTGCGAATTTATTTAGGAACACGCGCGAAACTTGTCTCGTTTTCTCGATCGGAGACTCCGTAGTCTCTTGAGGTACTCGATACTTGAGGTGTTCGATACTCAAGTTATCCATCGGCCCGTTACTCTTCGACTTCATGAATACTCGAACCATCGGAAGCTTTTGTAAACCAATAAGTTTTGATATCATTCTGTGCCTCGACATATAAGGGTTGTACGAAAGAATTATGAAGAACTTGGCAGACTGTCATGCTTCTCGGATAAATCCCTACACACACATGGAAAGTAACGTGTTAGATTACCACCTGTTCTATGACCATGCTTCGTAGAATCACTCATGATACGATAACGGATTACAATGACGGCACGATTTCGGAATTAAGGGCTTTGGGAATTTTTAAACTTAAGAAACCTTGAAGATACTTGTCAACTTGTGACGAATTCAAATAGCGAAAAATTGATGATACTGAAAAGTAATATCGTGGTCCAGCGGTAGTCGGAATTTCGAAAATTCGCTGAAAGCAGCAATCTGCGAGATCGAGAGGACAAATGAAATTGACCAGGGTGCGTTCACAGAAGGAAGCAAGGAGAGAAGACGGTGGGCCAAGTTCGTGCCCGTATTGTTAACCGTCGTGATTTTATTGCCCTTTTATATTGCCTTCACGCTTCTCCGTCGTTTCTCAGCTCGATGTTCGACTGTTCCTCTCGCCTGGGGGCCTCTCTTTATTCCTCGGTTCTTTATTTTAACCGGGTTCTGTCTCTCAACGGAGAGCACGCTGCTCCGGTTGCTTTGCCAGAGAACGATTTTTACGAGACGACTGCTTCTCGTTCGTGCGTAATCGAGCCTCGAAAAATAATGTCGGGCACACGGCTGCACGACGGTAAACATCGTCGATCGATTCTCTATTCTTCCGCGAATCAGGTATCCTCGATTTTCCGTTCAAATACAACGTTTGCTTTTCATACTCATAATAAAAAGTTTCCTTATTCAGTCTCGTATTTAAATTTTCCGCATGGATATTTCGCGAGTGATCGAAAATATTTTATAAACATGATCGAAGAACTTCGATTTTGCTGTTTGAACTTGCTGACGAAATACCGATACCACCTTGGATGCTTTTTTTTCTGTCTTTCGATTACGTGAAATTTGTGGCGCCGATCGGTAATTAATATTCCGTGGTCCGTTAATAGCCGTTATCGGTGATACCTTAAACCCAAATTTCCTAAACGCGTTTATCTAACTCGTAACTTCCAGTCCGCTTAAAGTACACGCTGTCTGACGAACGCATAATCCGACAGCTATCCGTGGCTACGATAGGGCAAGTATCGAGGAAAAGAAGGGAAACATCCGGAGCCTTAGGCTGAACGACGCGTTATCCTATACATATTTATGGCGGCGACGACTTTGTCTCCGTTTGGTAGAATGGAACCGTGCGAGTTAGCCGAGCGCGCGTGGTGATCGTATCGCGGATAGGAAAGTGGTCCTTAATTGGACAGGTGACATTTCCTCCTCAGTTTTCTCGCGTAGGTCTCTCTTTCGCTTCTGGGATCTTAAACGTCCTTTAACAACGAGCAAATATTTGCGATAAATCTTTTATAAGCATCGAAGGTTCGATTTCGGAACGCGTCTTCCAAATCGATGCGGTCGGTACCACGATTATCCCATCACGAAATAAAATAACACAAAGCCCAGGGAAGCAATTACCGAATGTTTGAATTCCACGCATGCCGGTACCAGTGTTTAATAGGAAGTGGACTTAAATGGCTAAAGGTTAATGGATTCCCCTGCAGACGCGAAAGGCGCCATAAAATTACAAGAATCATAGACTCTATAAAACGTGCTTATACCCATTTGCATCGACGTGTTAAAAGAGAAGAAAGGTTAACGAATCCTGGCGAAAGATTTGGGATGTCCTGGTAGCGGCTGGAGCGCCGGTCCACACCGGCCGAATATATCCCGTAGGTCAGCGTGGGTTTGAACTGTTCGTTCAACAGGTAGCGCTCTCGTAGTTCTGGGTTTGCCAGCGACCCGGCCCTCTCCATTATATTCATATCATGTAAATGCGCCCTACCGCTCCGACTGCCTCCCATTTTCCACCCTTGTGCCCGACCAGACGCGAAGCTGTACCAAACGGACGGAGAGGGCGAAAGCGAGCCGGGGAAAGAGACGGCCAAACGATCCGACGAGAAAATCAGTCTCTGAAAGACGACCGAACGGAGACAGGGATAGGGTACATCGAGATGGTAGAAGTCAACTCTGCTTTGCATTTATTCTAATGGGATAATACTCGGTGTCTTGGCACCCGGACGTGGCAGCTCGTTTAGTATAATAATTCTTCAGGGAATGTCTCGCGGTGCCTTCGATTATTATCCTCGGCGCCGACGATTCCCTTCCCTTTTTTGCGTCGCGACGAGACGACAGGATGCGCGGAGAAATTTGTAATTTTATAGTTGAAAATTTAGGTCTCGGGAAATTCGAGTCAGGTGGTTGGTGAAGGAATGTTACGTCGGAGCGTGGGCGCCTAGCACGTAGGCCTGTCCGTCTTTTATAACGCCGGACCGTGTTAACGCGTCGACTATCAAGTTAAGCGACGTCCGTATGTCACTGTAAATACCAACACGCCTCGTACGGGCAATAAAGGATCACCGAAATCACGCTAAAAGGTTCCCAGGAATTAATCTGCCGTTCGAGCGAGCGTTCCTCGCGCTTGTACGCGTTTCACGAGCACCGAAAGATTTAAGGGAAAGTTTCACCGGATTCCTGGACGTGAACGTTGGCCGCGTCCTGGTAACGAGACATTTATCTCCGTTGACGCGTTGATAAGTTAGCCGCGTTTCGGTTCAATTTGTTCCTGCGTTACGGCGACGCTTAATTTTCGGCGATCCGGTTTCGCCCGCGACCCACCCTACCCCGGCCCGCCCCTCGATTGAGACCTCGATTTCGCCAATTAGAAGAGAAATGCGCGTATTACGTCGATTAACCGACGCCAGCATCTTAACGAGTTTCACGAGCGATTATTAAAAGCCGATAGCCCGTCGAGGTGAGTGTTCGGTGATGCAGTATCGAGTTCGGAGAACAGGGACGAACTTTGTAATTATCCTGCCGGACATAGCGAGCCAATACGTACGAGCAATTATGTCACACTTTGGTAGCGATATTACTTTTCAATTTGATACCACGGGAGTCGCCGGAACGATGTCGCGATCCAGCTTTTCCATCTTTGCGTTTCTTGCTGCTCGATTTGCTCGGACGCTCCCCGTTCATCATTCAGCTCTCCTCGCGAGGCCAATTAACGGATGACTACGTGCACGCGGTCGGACACCTGTGATTAGCTGGTTAAAAGCGGCGCGATGCGGATATTGAAATCGCACGTTGCTGTAATTGCGAAAAACGAACACGTAGAAGTACGAACTTGGCCTAAATTATACCACGACGCTAAGTGTCTTCTATTCCGTTTATTATTTATGGAATAATAACGGCAAAGTGATTCGCTCGATGTACCTGCTGCGCAGCTACCGTACGGAGTCTTCCAGCCGGGTTTGCGAGCTTCTCGAACCTACTTAATATCTTAACGAAATGGTAATTTTACCAGCTTCGAAACCACAAAAGTCTGGTGCATATTAAAAACGCATAAAATAGTACTTAGTCTGAGCTCGGTTCGAAGATTCACAATTCGTGTAAAGATACTCTCTTGTAACGGTAAACTTAAAAATTGGTTCCCAAACTCGAGGGATAATAGGACGATGTTAATGAAGCGTGCATTTCATTTATCTCTCCCGCAGCATGGTGGCAATCGAGAAACGCGATTAAAATCCGATTTAAACGACTCACGGTGGAATTACTCTGACCCGCGGGTGCATCCTACGTGACCGTGAGGTCTCTTACCTGTCGTGATATCACGGCCACGCTGGAATCATTAGTTATCCAACATTATGGCCGAGAACGATTCGAATCAATTTGGAGGTTCGTAACCCCTGTTACGTAGGGTTCGTGACCACTCCATATATCACTCGGAGCCCGCAGACCAGAGGGCAGACTGAAAGAGACATTGAAATTTTCTTGGAACCGCGAAATTATCGAACGGTAGAATTTTATTCTATAAAGTTGAAAGTTCATTTCTTTATGATTTCCTGTTTTACTGGTAAATTCGAAATTCTGAGCACAGAGTCGATGAAGGTAACAGAATATTCTCGCAGAGAAGTATTACATCTAATTATTTGCACACGTAGTATACAAGTTACATAATAACTAGCTCATAGTTTAGTGAAAAGAAGCTCGCGTCGAAATTTGCATGCATGTAAATTGCACACGGGACGCTTATATTAGCGCGCTGTAATTATCAATTATATTCACCCGTTGTCTTGGCGACGTTAATTTAATCTGGCGACCTTAACGGTGCGTTCCAGGCAACCTTCCAGCCTTATCTTGTCGGGATCGACGGAACTCATTACGTAATGACTTTCACGATTAACTTGTTGTGCGTCCATTCTGAATTAAATCACGATTTTTACACGATGCGCCATCGTGTTCTTTGCTACTATGAAGTTGAATTACGCACGGATGGCTCGGCTATCGCGTGACTAATTGATTAAGCTTTTATAACGATGGGACTTTATGCGAGACATTTCGTGTAAATTGGCGATACAGAGCGATAAGATCGAGTTTAACGGCTCAGATCGAATTTAATTCTCTCATCGGTTCCCCTGCGGAGTCGATATTACACAAATAAGTCACGGTTAAGAAGCTATCAAGCGATCATGTCAGGTAGACGATCAGAATTTAAACGACCGCCAAGCATTTAGTCGCTCGAATCACGTTCGCGAGGAATTTTTCGCGCGAGGGGTGTACGATTTTCTCATGACCGTTCCTGTCGCGGGACCGGCGCAACAAAATAATATAAGTAGAGGGGATTGAAAATGAATTTTCCGGAACACGGCGCCGGGACAGCCGGTTAGACTGATATTTAATTAGCCCGGCCCAGAGAAAAAGGAGACAGACACAGAGCCCTCGGCATTGTTTACGAATACTCGGTGCCGGAAGGAGCTTTATGAAAATACGCCCGACAATGGAACTAATAACGCGCCACGCAATATGCTTTGTACAGTAGAATTAACCGGCGAGAACGGCCAGAGGGAACGAAAGTTATCGTCCATAAAGTCGCGCGGCAAATTTCAGACGAATAAGTTCAGGTGGTTTTCGGTTTGCCAGAAAATCTCTTGTTATCTCTGCACAATAGATTTTCTCAAGTAAATGATAACTCGTAGATCATTCTGCAGTTCGTTCATGGCTGCCTAGAATTTAGAGAGTTAGAGGTCGGCTATATAAAAATGTATTTTTGGATGTATGGACATTTAGGACGTTTAAGAACATAGGTGTCTATGAATCCAGAGATGTAGAGATATACAAGTATCTTATGTGTTCAGATATGTAAGAGTATATATCTATGGATTCAGAGATTTAATAGATTTAAAGATTTAGGGGTGTAGGTATGGATTCAAACATCTATGGACAAAGGTACCTATGGACCCAGAAATATGTGAATTACAGAGATCCATAAATCTTTAATGTCATGAATCGACATATTGGAAAATATGCAGTAGAGGTTAGAGCTGAAAATGTATAATCTACAGCTAATATAGAAATTTGAAGACATGATCTAAAAATACAGGAATGATCTAAGGTATCCTGGGACATAGAAGACATATAGAAATCCAATTACCTTAGAAGATAATAAAGATCCGAGAATGTGGGATTTAAAAACTTATATGCGAAGTGAATCTATAAGCGTTACGACATTTTAAGCGCCGCCACTCACGTCAGGGGAATATTTTCGACGCCTTTTGTTATAGCATTTTCTAGATTCAATTATAGATGGTAGGCTACGCCCAAGAAAAAGGTCGGTCGCGTTGATAAATCAGCGTGGTTCGTGCCAGCAGTGGAGTTGGGTTGTTTAACCTTCTTGGTTCCAAGTGTCACGATTCTAGATTCACAGCTTCGTACGAGGTTATAATTGAACGCGATGAAACCAGTTTTTGTCGATCGATCGCCGTTCGGGTACATATTTTTCAATTAACCGATGTATACTCCGAGAATGAAAAATGGCGTAGAATCACGCGTTGAATCGGTAATGATATAATCTTTCTAAAGCGTGGAAGTCAGTAAATAGTAGTTGGTTTTCTTGAAACGATCGCAATCAACGGAATAAATTATTTCTATTCTGCTTAATTGCTCTCTGTTTCTGATCGATAATGCATATTTGTAGATAAGAATTCCCTTGGCTCGTTTTTCCTCGATTTCTTGTTATATCCGGAGTAAGAAGATAGCGCGAGCTGCGACGATAAACCAGCGCGTTCGAGGCAGCACGCCGGGAATCGCCACGACAAAATAACGAACAGCTCAATTAAGCGCGTCGTAAGATGCAAATGTATGCGCGTGCCGGCTTCGAACGTGCTAGGCAAGCTTTTCTTGCGTGAACCTGGACACGTGTTTCGAGTAGTGATACGAACGAGCCACTATTGCAGCTTGTCTTGAATTTGCTATTCGCGTCGCGGATCGGGAGTTGAATTTTTGCGAATATCGGGGAGACGTTCCATAGTTTCTCGCGACTTCCGCGATACTTGACTTCGAGTGGCAGTAACGCGTAGCCTTAAACTGTTCGGTGCTCGAATAATCACGTTTGGTCTTGAAAGCTTCCACGAATCCCGCGAATAAACACTTCCGTAGATTATCGTTGGTTACGGTAATAGAATTCTATCTCGTTGTCGAGAGATAGAATTCGAGTGCGTCGTAAATTGATCTTATCGGATCGATACAATAGCATTTTTCGATATCGTCGAACGTAACCAGTCTGAGCATCGACAGAGAGCATTACTTCCGCCTTGAAGGGCTCTCGAAAAAGAATATTTAACCGCGAGTAATGCTCGTGGAGGATATTAAAATTTCACGGTTACCGGTTCCTTTGAAAATGACCATGTCCTATATCGAGTGGCCATCGACGCACACGTGTACACGCGCACGGTTTACGATTCGGCATGTAGGTAGAAAAGTTGTTCATCCGTAACCAAACGGACGTAATAACTTTAATTGTTAATTAACGTCGGCTTTGTGCCGAATACAGAGGAAGGCCCGGGCTCGAATATTGCTTCGCCACTCTTTGTTCTTTACCCGCGGAAAACTCTTTGCGATTCAAATGTCATTTCCTAAGTTTTGCGTTACGAAGGTAATTAATACTCTCGAATTTAATAACACCAAGCCTTTTGGCTACCTAGCTGCGGATGGAGATTTATGTTTTTAATTAGCGCCGGTCTGCCTTCTGTCGTTTAATTATGATCCCGAGACGGAGCTTTGAATTTCCCGCCCTCCGTTTGAACTGTTATTCGTCCAGGCGAAATCCACTTTTCCCTCTGCTGCGCCTCTTGTTCAGACCTCACTAGTTCCATTGACGATCACCCGAGCGTCCTTTCTGTTTGTCCCTCTTGTAATTGGCTCGTTCTTGCTTCGTTTGTTCTCGCGTAAGTGTTTTATCGGATGAACATGCTTTACGAGTCATATAGGAAATCGTTGAAACGCGTTCTGACACTATGACATGTCGCGATTCACCCCTTTTCCATTCGCTCAATGAAAATTCGATTCACTCAAAAATAAAAGCTATGGTCAAAACTAGTATAACATACAAAATAAGATAGAATAACACAATACGTTGAAAGAAGAAAATAGAAAAAAAATAGCTAATGGAAGCGCAGGTATCTCGATGGCAAGGTCCCTCAGGTAGGATTTGTCAATCGTGTCGGCGCATAAAACAGGCGAACTCATAGAATTCGCGCAGCGTAACTTTTTTACGTAATCCGATGGTCGATTCATCATCCCGACCCACTCGATCAACACTTTCCAGACGTTACCGTACGAAGAAGCCAGCGAAGAGAATGCAGATGATGAAGTCGTTCGATCAGGATTCACCTTTACATATTTGCCTTCCAACCCGAACATTCAATCTCGCGGTATATTTTTATCGAGTATTCTCGAATCATGAAACATGGGGAGCTGTATGACCTTACGACCTTCTGACCTTGTGACTTCGACCCTTTGTACTTTCGTGATTTTCAACTTATCGATTAGGTGAGGTTTGATTATAAGGATAAGAATCCGAAGGATAAGTTTTAGATAATATTTGATGTGGAAGCTTGAAATGATGGGGGTTTTTTTTTGTGGTTGTCCGTCAATCTTCGTCGCGAGTCAGGCATTAGTACGGCAGTCAGGTAGCATCGTTTATACGCCTGTGTTGCACGGTGTCACAAGATCGGGCGAAGATAGAGAGAAGCGATTGGCCGATGGCCAGAGATGTATTAAGATCGCATTTGGGGATGGATCGGTATCCTGATGGATTGCTTGTCGATTACGTGGTCTAATCCGACTTCTATGACTACGGTAAACTAGGGTCACCGGGACATAATTTGTCATTCCGGTCTTGTTCGACGTCCCTCGATTGCCTCGTCGGCTTCGATCGAGTCACCATCGCGTCTAAGAAAACGCTTTTGCTTTCTTTTGCCTCGCGAGAAAAATGATGCCAGCGGTTTTCTCGCTTCTTCTTACGCTCGCATCGGAAGCGGATATGTACGTTCGTTACGGCTGGGAGTTACCGCGGAAGCGGATGTACTATGTATATATCCGAGACTACACCTTCCTAAGAATTTATGCGAGCTCTCGTGAGCGATGCTAGTGATTCCAGGAATATTTCTCGTGGCATTAAGCTTGCATATACTTTGCGGCTCCTCGACTTCTGTGCACGTAATTCCACGCGTCGTTCCATTACGCGAGGTAATATTCGAACAGAGATCTGTCTTAAGAAAGAAAAGGTTCCTTAACCCCTTCGGGTAATATCAAATGCGTCAGCTACAGTATTAAATGATAAAATGTTATGTCAATTTTATGTTCAACAATCTTTGACTGCGCAAATACGATCGTAAACTGAAACGTATTAAAAATCTGTGCAAGAATTTATCGCATTTGAACCATAAGTCGAAGTATGCCAAAGGGTTAATACGTTACTGGCTGAACGAGCACGAAATCTTTGAAATCGCTCGAGTTTACAATTCTGTCCGGATAAATCGATACACTGCTTAGAATACCTAAATTTCCAATTACACCATGCGATAAAATCGTGAGACTTTAGAACAGAACAGAGTCGTAAAAATCTTCAACGCGTGTCAAAAGAATTTAATAAGATTCTTGTGCGTTTAAACTGAATTAGCGAGAATACTGCTCATTTTAACGACACGAACGGGCATCGTAACGACATTCGACTCGTCGTAAAGCCGATAAAACGCGGGAAGGTGCGATAAATTTAGCGACGAAATAAACGGAAAGAATGTTATGCCCGATACCGTTTTCACGAAGGAAGCTCCCGAGAGAAACGTTAGCGGAGACGTTAGCCTCGTAACGTTAAGAATTGCACGCGAGTACCGTCCATTAAGCGGGGAAATATTTCGTACGTGAGTTGCGAGAACGGTGCCCGTTTCGAGATGTCGACTCCCGATACGAGCGGCAATATTACGGACAGCTTCGAATGCGATCGCCCTTGTTGAATACAGAATGTAACTCGGAGACGTGTGTCGACTCGGCAGCGATTCAGCCACTCGGATCTCTCGTTGTTTCGGGGGAAATTTTTGAAATTCCCTCGATCTCGGGGCCGCTACGAAATTATCGGAGCGATATCACGAACGTCGTGCAACACTGTCGTGGAAAGTCTTTCGATCGAATGGTAGCTCGGGGCAATCGTTGCCACGGTTATAGCCGGATAACGTTTAGTAGATGCGGCTACGTATCTTTAGATAGGCTTTTAGAGCCGGAGCACGCGAGATTAGATCGATGTACGGCGGCTTTACGAGGTTCCCGTGACCCGTCGAGGCTGGAATGATCTAGGAAATGACACTGGAAGACGTCTCACGAGCTCCTTCGAGGTGAAAATGATTAATGACAGTCGAAATAAGAATACGCAGGGGAGATTTGATCGTCGAGGATTCTTTTAACTTTCTTTATCGTGAACTGAATTCGGTCGTTACGATTTGTCGATCATCGGTAGGTATCAATTACTTTGCATAGCTGCAGTAATCGTTGATATTACTACTTATTGCCATAGCGTTACCATCGCCATTTCAATGACGTGCCCGCATACTCGCAGCGAAAAGTAGTTACGTCCTATACAAGGTTTTTTCGCGGAGATTGGAATTGAGATATCCTCGTCCGGATAAACGTGTTTGCTCCGATGATTGAAATTTTCCTGCAGGAAGGCGATCCACGGGAGATGGTGCAAGATATCGATGCAGTGTCGAATATACTTCCGTAATAGATGGTTACCGCACAAAGGTGACACCGGCGATGGTTCGCGAGATGATAAGCCTCAAAGTACGGAGTTCAACGCCGATATTTACATTTCTCCGCAAAAAGTTTCTCCTGCGGTCCGCGGTTGATGAAGGGTTAAAATTTCAAGTTACGAAGAAAGATCGTTGGAAAATCTATCTCGTGAAATAACACCTTTGCAAATAATCTCTGCGGGCATACCGGGGTTTGAAACGAAAGAATCCGACTCGATGTCAATGAAGGATAAATAATGCCCCAGGATTCCGTCGGATCTACGCACATATTCAACGGGAGTCGCAGGGCATAAATCCATTTTCTCCGCCGTCTTGGAATAAGATATAAGTGTTATGTCAGCGTGGACCCCTCGCGCGTCTTCGACGAACCCAACGAAACCCTCCAGCGAAATCCTCGAACCGCGCTCGTTCGAGATTTCGAGGGTCAGACCTGCGAAAGGTTGGGAATATTTAAGAGAGGCGGGTTGCAGGTCGTAAAGAACTCCGCTGGTTTTTTTCGAACGGTGAAAGTTGGAAGAGGATTCCGCTCTGAAAAAGACGGATGTTCCGCTGTTGTTATTATAAATGAACAACGAGGGCCTCGAGACAAACGAGAAACGTAACGGAAGACATCCCGTACGTTTCTGATGCAACTCTATCTTACGTACGCCGCGATAACTCGATAATATCGGTCTGAACAATGACAGGAAGTCGATAGAGTACTGCTAAAGCGGTCGGATAGAATTCTTACGTTCCGACACTTTCGGGTTCTCTTTGCGGAAGCTTTGGAGGATTAATAATGTAAGCGATGTCGGTTGTTGTCTCTTTTCCGGTGGAACAATTTGACATCTTGTCTAAGAGATTTCTACTTATTCGCTTTAGTAGAATGGTATGATACCGGAGTTTTGAAGATAAATTGATTAGCGAAAAACAGGAATCGTCTGTATTTTTTATTCGCCTTAATTCGTAGCTAACCTAATTGCATGAAACGTTGAACCGGACTCCGAAACTCGAAGGTTTAACGAGCAATTAAATCGATCAGCTTTCAAGACACGTAGAACGGCGTCGCGACGCGTGGTCAGGAGTATCCGATCGGAAAGTGCAACAGTAAACTGCTTGTTTACATCCGAGGAGTGGGATGAAGCAGGTAAATAAAGTTAATGGTTGTAGCGGGTCTTTGGGTGGCGCCAGTAGAGAACTGGCAATTAATTACAGGGAAAAGAGAAGGGTGGATGGAGGTTAAAGGTGAACACCAGACGCACGATATTTTCTTGCAGTCGATGCCGGTCGCGGTGGCACGACGTTATCACGACATCGTGTAATCTTGTAATTATATTGCCGTTCGTCACGACAGCGTTGCGACGAAAAAGAGTGGAAAGAAAAAAAAAAGAAATGGTCGGCCACGTTTCGTCCCGGTGAATGACGGCCACGCTTAGCCGATTACTCGTTTTCCAGGTCGAGCGTGACTTACCTGCGTCCTCCTCCTACGCTTAGCGACCTTACACTCCAACGATTCGCAATCGTTGGAAACGCCTTCCACTGTTGCGTGAAATAACGAAACTGACCCGAACCGCTCGCCCGTGATATCGCTTCTCGTTGCTCGCTATATCCGGAACGTTGCTTATCACCGACCAACGATAGTGTTAATGAGAAGGGTTGTTCACAGAAAAAGGGGAGAACGTGGACGGATGTCCGGATCCAACTCTTTCGACACGAAACGGAATGCTTAGCATGATCCTATCGGGCTATTGTCTTTTCTTTTAAAGCACCCCGTATTTTATGCGATACTTCCTTTTCGTGAAACTCGCGTGATCGTTAAAACACTCATGGTTTTTTAAATTAGAGACTCTCCGAGTTTTGACAATTTGGGAAACATCCGTAATTTTTGGAAGCGATGAGCATGCATCTCAGAATTTAGCAGGCGTATCACTGTACAACTGCAAACGTAGGATGCAACGTCAGCGGATCTGGCAAAGTTGTGCAACAACGGATTTCTCGGCTTCTCTCTCGCTGACAAGTTACCGTTAATAAAGTGTTAATTACTCGGTAGCGCGGTGTTCCGTGTCATGCAACTTGTCCCATCAACGTCGGTGTATTTCGCGTGCAAGCCATCGACGCTGCACAACAAAGTTCTCGATAGTTTGCCGCTCGTCAGCTACGGCCATTTCGATATTAGGATTGACAGAAGGAAAGCTGCAAATGACCCGAATAGCTCAATTGACAGAGCACTCCGATTGCTCTATTTCTCCTCTTGTCCCTTTCTCTGTGCACTCGCGATTTTAATTCGTGTCGTTCGCATTTGTCGGGATGACCAAGCCGACTGACGACAGCCATTTCGATATTAGGATCGGCCTGAAAGAACCCGATGCTCAAACGAAGGCTCTCTTATTCGGTAAACAAAGCACAGCTTTTTCGATCATGTGACCATTCAATCCGGTGTTCTTCAATGCGAGCATTGAATCCACTGGATACTTTGTCGGGCTTTGACATCGTTTTGCGAATGTCCGATATGCAATAGGGAACAGTCAAGTTGGAGATGAGGACCTTTTCGATACGCTCTTAGTAGTAGAATAGCTTTATGGGCAAAAATAAGAAACGTTAATAATTTAGGATGTGAAACAAAAATAATCAGAAGAAATTGATTCATCTTGGCGTAGGGGTTGAGACCCTCGGAATCGCTCATCGAGGCGGAGAGCCGATCGTCTCGAGTATTTCACGCGTGAACCGTGATCGGGTCGTCGACTTTTATCGGCGATGGAAAGTCGAAAAGTTGACATTGTTATGGATCACCAGAGTGCGTGCGTTGGCCGCGTGCGTGCACCACACGTGCGTGCTCGGTTAGCCGCGTATAACGGTCGGTCAGCCCTCCTGGAGCAGCTCCTCCTACGGGCACGATCCCTTTTGGGAGCGCAGGGTGCCGCCACTAGGTCAAACGGAACGAGCACGCTCGATATATCTTGCGACGTGGCGCGATCGGCCCCGGATCGACTCGACCGAAAATTAGTTCTTTGTCTCGGTGCAGTCGGCTACTTCTCGCATCGATTCTTCCGAGCCGGAACGAATCGAGCGTGTTGTAAACTTTCTGGCTTTAACGACTGACCGTTCGTTTCCGGATGTGCCCGTTCGAGGAAATCGTGTCGCCGACAGTTTGACCCATTTTTCACCGCGGTGTTTTATGTGGTTGCGCGAGAAATGACTGGTTTCGAAACACAGCGATTTTATGGCACACGAAAGAGAAGCGCAAATTCTCCGTAGCATAATAAATCGAACGGTTCATTAAGATATAAACTTTCAAAAATTGGATATTAACCGGCACCATTGTTCGTACCGACAGGCGAAACGATTATTTTGCGGTGCTTTCGTGTCGCTAAATTATTCGTTCGATATGCACCTCGGTTGCATTTTCGTGCAACTCGCTTGTCGCGCGGTTATCGATGCTCGTGGCGTGCTCGCGCGTATTTGTCATCCCCCTAGGAAACGGAACGACGACGCACCTGGCAGGGTTAGCGAAGGGTTAAAGTGTCGATTAACGAGAACGGGGGTTGTCTCGCAGCTTCCTGGATAACGGCGGCAACGTTCCGTTCGTCGGTGCGGTTTCCATCGCAGTGTGTCATCGTTCGTACACGCATGCCATGCACTTACAAACGCGCGTACGCGCGCGCTCAGCCATTCGGCATTGTTATATTGCTTGCTAACACGACATTAATACATCGCCGGAGAATTATGAGGCCGCGACATGGCAGAGGCAGGGGAAGGAAGGTCGAGACTTTGAAAAATCGTCTCATGCGCTAAAAGCATCAGAGATTAAAATTAAATCCGGTCGTGCCACCCTCCCCCTCTCGCCGCTCTCGATACCACCCTCTTCAGCGAGCTGCGTGCTCGGTACTCGCTATATTTCTCCCCCATGCCCCGGACTCGAGGGTTCCACGCGATTTTTTGTTGATAATTAAACGACGATAAATTACGCCCGCTAATCTCGCTCCATCGAATTCCAAAGCGAGAATTTTTCATCGAATATTTCAATTTAATCTCGCTCCTCCCACCACGACTTCCTGCTATATCGCGTGTACGCAATTCCTGCGGGAAAAACTGGCCGAATTGTGCGCCGCAACAAATTATGTACAAACTTCCTGATACCTATTTCGTTCAGTAATCGAGTCAAAATTTGCAATTGTTACTATCATCGCTTTACAACGCTGCTACAATGACACTGTTCACCGCGCAACCGCGTTTCGCTCGGAAGGGTGGCTTCAGGAACCGACGGCTCTTTAAAAAACTAGCATCTCGTGAATTTATTAGCTCCGGTTTAGCGAGCACGGCGCGCGGAGCCCCGATTTTTTTGCTACTGCCCGCTCGAAGGTTTTTCGACGGACTCGGTAGAGTCGTTTGGAATTTAATTATACCATGACTGGATTTTCGGGTGAGTGACCGAGCTGAATTTACCCGTCGCAGCGGACGCGGTTAAGCCGAAATTGGCAGCGTGCGAGCCGATAATTGAAATGCACTTTTTCGCTGGCTGGAAAAGTACCGCGAACCGGGGTATTTAACTCGCGACCCTTTTTTCTAATAAAAAAGGAATTTTTCAGCTCGATCTGCCGATTAAAACTGGCCAGATTCGAAATTGAATCGTTTCTTGTTTCTCGTTGCGATAGCACCGGTTAATTACTTGTATTTTTGCGGGAATAGATACACGCTCGGGAATCGATTGCTCTATTTTTATCGAGACACCCGGTATGCACATCGATTGCATCGCTGCAGTTTCCTACGTTTATCGTCCGTGCTGGACCCGTGTCGCTTCCTACGCTTCTGAAGAAGGTGGCGTTAGCGTACCATTTCACCGACAAGAAAAATTCTTCCATTTATGTTTCCATTTGTCTTGGCTCTATTATAAAGTTTCATTAGAAAGCACCCTGTTCATTCTTCATTAGGACGTCGTATTATTTTTTCCTTATATTTTTTCATTTAATTGTGCAATGCAGTTCTTTGGGGCTGTATAATTTAATTTTATTTTCTTCGTCTTTTATGGAAGAACATTTGCTGCCTTTGAAGATGAGTCTTTGAATGATGTACTTCATAGACAAACTCTTAGGTTCTTAAAATCGATGCCTCAAATAAAATACGCAGCCAAAGAGAATTCCTCGGTTTGCATATCGCAGTTCTTTACAAAGAGAAATATACGTGGTAGACAATTTATAAGAGAATGAAAAATTGAAAGCGTTCCGACATTATCCATGATCTCTGCTGGCAACGTCTACGAAGCGGCAAGACAATGAAGGAACGAAACGTTTCGTTGGCTACGTCAGAATGTTCACTGACTCGGTAAACCTGTGAAGCCTGGTAACAAACGCAGCCAGTGTACCGACAGACATTTTTCTATTTTGTAGAGACGTTAAGATTCTCGTTTGGCTGGAACGGTTTCGCAAGATGACATTCCTCGAGGGATCCGATCGCTGGAAAGCCGCTCCGTCAGATTCCACGGAAGGGCAGAATCTATTCGATGAGCCATTAAGAGACGAGTCGAGCATCGATTGCACAGGAAGATACTGTTCTTCCTTCCAATTCCGACGTTTCCGTAATTGCCAGTTCCTGTCGGCGAATCTCGACCGAAGGAGAAGGGGGCCGGTACGAACGGAAGATCGAGAGATCAACCGTGCCAAAGGAAGCAAAAAGAGCAGCGAAAGGAAAAGAGGAGACGGAGACGGACTAATCCTCCCTCAAGATAATTCGGCGCGAAAACAAATTAAAGATGATAATGCCCGGATAATGGGTTTTTGAGCATCGGCCTGTTTCTGACTGCTCGTCGAACAGGCAATTTCGGTTTTCGCTACGATTCGGCGTTCGGTGCGAAAGGGAGAAAGATGAGAGAGGAAAATTATGGACGAAGAGATGAATGAAGTATGTGTGAACAAGTAATCTTGCAAAATTGCCACGCATGAAACTGTGTCAAGAATTCATATGCATGAGGCTGCAACCTATGCGTGAAACTGTCGGATAGAATTCTTGCGATCGGTGACCAAAGAGCCTAATTAGTGCGGGGTTCTTGAGATGCCGATGCAAGAAGAGCAATATTCCCATCGTCTTGGTGTCCGTCGCGTCGTGGCGAAATTCAATCTGAGCGGAAGGCCGTCGGGAAATAATTAGCACGGCGAGCCTCCCTTTAAGGCTCCTGATCCAGAGGGATCGTCGACGTAATCCCCCAAATATGAATATAATTTGCTGGTAAAGAGGGAGATACCGGTCGGACAGGATACACGCGGAGGAAGCCGTCAGTGCAGCCAGCTCGTGGATCAACCGCTGGCGTAATTATGTTTCGTTCGCTGACAGCCTGCCACCGATAATGAATATCAAAGCGCCGCTGCCCGGCTGGTTTCACAATTTTTCTCCTTTTTCGCATTTTTTTTTTTATTTCCACCATATGGAATTCCCGTAGATCTCCCTCTGACCGGGAGCGGTTAAAATATTTTTCCGTCCGGCAAGGCACGATTCGGGATCATTTAAACGCGTCAACTCGCGTCTGCGAGAAACCTCCCTTTATTGCTAGAATAATGTATCGCTGTACGGTGCATGCTCGTCTTAATTGTGAATAATATTCTCGTCGTCACACCATTGATCGTTAATTATACGACACGCTGAAACGCGATAGCCGACGGAGAACCTATGCATATTATTTATTTGCGTATTGTTCGAAATTTCGCTCGTTAACGATTCGACGTTCGTGCAATGACGCATTGTTGTACGATCTGATTTATGTAAGCGTAAAACATTATTTCCTCGCTTTTGTTTATGCTTACGACTTAATCGTTAATTAGGATGATTGGCAAATGGGGGCTAACGATATTTCCTTTGTCTCGTCGTTACGTTAAATTACATGTTAAATTAAATGTTTTAACAATTACCACGTACATTTCAAGATACATATTTTCTTTTAAATTCGCTAATATTATCATTTTCGGGTATTTTTGATCAACCATCCCCTTCACGATGCTCGTATCTGCGCACTGATTGTACTTAGGCATCTCTCATTAATTTGTGCGAATAGTTGAAATATTTTTGGCGGTAACCACTATCGGCTCCGTCGTCCCCAATAGTTTGAATAGGTGCGAACGAGGAAATCTTGGATCGTTCAACCCCTTAGCATTCACGATGCACCCCTCGAGAATGCTATATCTTTCGCGAAACCGAAGGCTCGAAGAATCGAAATAAACCAATGGGGCGTGCATTATGCGTTCTTCGTCTACAAGCCTATTCTCTCACGTGTAAACGAGCTTAAGCCGTGTCGTGGCGAGGGAATGCCATTAGCGTTGAAATCGATTTAACAATGGCAATATAGCGAGAACCTGCAGACCGTAATCACGCGGATACAATTAAGACTAGATTTTTCCATCGCAGTTTTCTCCATTGCCTCCGGTATTTTACGCGATATTAATTCTTTCAGTCATTTGATTTTATCAAATTCATAATGGCGCCGCTCGTCGCCGCAGTATTAACGCGTGTCGCGTTAGATGAAAAAAACATTTTTAATCTCACGTTTCATTTCGAGCTTTTTCATTTTGTCCACTTACGTTCCCCACTATCCGAGCAAGCAACAAAAGCGGCGTCGTTATTAAAATATAAACACGTTGTCGCATTTCGAAGCAAAGCCAGCCGATGTTCCGCCATGAAAACACTTCGGCTTCAACCATAAGACCGTTTTGCGTAGCAAGATGTCGCCGAGATTTTCTCATTGACGCGGATCATTTACCATTCACGTGCCACGGCACGAACGAACCTTACCGTGAAAATGTCTTTAATAATCGCATTCGTATTCGCGTCGCGTGCAAACAGACCCCACCGAGTGCTCCACTTCCTGAAGGAACCGCGATGTCCTTCGAGGATTCCTATCCGCACGTACTCGAAACTCTGGCAACGGGTGTGTATCGAAACAATATGTAAAATGATGAGGGTACTGGAAACAGACGCGAGGACAATTTATTTCTGGGGTCTCTCCGAGATTTTCCGCTGCCTACGCATACCAAGAGATTTTGGTCTTTTTAACATTTTGCTCTCGTTGGGAAATCGATTTTTCTCTTTTTATTGCTTGATACTCCTCGATTTCTTAGGGTACAGATATTAGAGGACTGATATGGAAGTATCGTGTATGTAGATTATACTTTATATGTAATTTTATTATCATATATTTTATAACTAATGCTGTAACTGTATATGGTCTACGTATAAATTCACCTCACGTGCTAATACGTTTTTCATGGTAGTCACATGTGACTGAGTTAAATTAAATAGTGCAAGTCAAGTTAACTGTTTATAGGAAAAGCAAATGAAGAGGACATGTGAAGACTCTCAATGTCGAGACAGTGATATACACTGACAAATTAAAAGCTCGAGTTGAAAGATTCAGCACCCTTCTTAATAATCTATATAGCAGGGTGTCTGACTACAAATATTAATTTTTACTAAAGCTGTCATATCAGAATAAATCGGGTATTGCTCTCACAGTAATTGCACAAAATGCAGAGGAATAAATTTCGATTTTCCCGCACCGGATGTCCAGAACACCCCGTTAATTCGAGAAATCGAGCATCGTCGTTGACGACGCAACCCCACAAAACGAACCACCGTGAAGAGGGATGGGAGGGGATAGTAATCGTGCGTCGTTAGGGGGTCCTGGCACAATGCGTGCCAGTACGCGATTCCACGATACCACCCCCATTGTCTATCGGAATCCTCCCCTGTCTCGGATTCTACGAGCCTCGTCCGTGACGACGGACTGCGGTTTAACCTCGGCGGTTTAGCACGCTCAAACGAGCCCGTTGTCGATCTCCCTGTCTCTCTTTCATCCACAACACGCGTGTCTCCTGATCTCTGCGTGCGTAATTTAAAGACGCTCGCACCGGAGAAACCGACTGATCATTCGGATACAGGAAGTTTCCTCGGATTTAGGATAACGAATCGCGTGTACCCTAACGTTTCGTCCCCTTTGTTGCTCTTTTACGGGGGAAGATATACCCCGGGAAATCTGCGGAGCTGTTCCTAGTTTAACGATACTCTTGGTTAAACGTGTGCGAGACATTTTGTGGGTTGTATGTTCTTAATCGGCTATAAAGGATCGATTGTAAGATCGTTGAGAGAAACTTAAGGGTCCGATCACAAAGAATAAAAATACAACAATCAAGATATAATTTATAATTTTTCTGATGTTAACAACGTTCAGCTTAAGCAATTATATCCGAGCTCAATGCCATTTAGAAGGAAGAATCATAATGCGTAAGATATGGAAACATACGTCAGTTAAGAAAACATGGGAAATGTTAGACGTACCAGACGAAAATTACGTTTAACAAGAAGATACAGCTAATTGGAGGTTGTCAGCGACGAGCTGACGCGAAAGCGTATACCGTTATCTTGGAAGACGAGGCGAATGTAAATTCGACTCGTCGCGTAATTGTCTCTGGAGCGAGAGGACGAGTCGGGCGAACGATTGTCACGTTCAATGATTCGAGACGTTGCGTCGCGTTGTGTCGAATTGCGCTGGTTCGCGGGAAACCGCGAAATGTAAATTTGTTCGTGACTAGCTACCGTTCGAAATGTTCGCGGTGGAAAAGGGTTGAACGTCGTTCGACGGGGGCCAAGTAAAAAGTTGCGAAAGAAATGTCGGCCGTATGTTCAGCGCGTGCTTCGATACTTCTTCGCGTGGCAGGATACGAACAGAGGCGGGATAAAAACCGTTCGGGGGTCGTAAATATCCTTCCAGCGACAAAATCATCTGCATTACCGGCCCCTTGTGTAGCCGTTCAGACACATTTCGCTATTAATTTTCAGCGGAAGTGCACCCGACGTGCTTTAAAGAAATCTTTAGAAACTGCATGACTGACGATGCAAAGAAATGACGAATGAAGCGGAGGATTTATAGATTTATTTGTAGAAAAATTCTTTTCGGGGTTGCACGTTTCCATACATTATTTTAGTTTCCATGAATGGCAATTGCTCTAAATATCATAAGATGGTACTTTAGCAAGTAGCAAGTCGGACCCTTGTAATTAATATTAAGTTAGTTTGTAAGTCTCGGTCGCAAAGGGACCATTCGGGGCTCAGGGGTGGATCGTTGGGAAGCATTAGTTTTAACTTGGTAATAAGACTATAACGTAAGACATTATGCACACTTATCTCCTCGGAGTTTCTGAATTCTTCATCCCTTCGAGATATTCGCCACATCACTAGTGTATCAAATCAGCTGATTCAATATCTTTGGGTTCAATATTCTTTCATTGTAAAAATGGAATGTTGGACTCTAATTTCTGAACTCTTCATCCCATCGAGATGTTTACCACACCACTAGTGCAACAAATCAGCAGATTCGATACCTTCGAGTTCAATATCCCTTGACTGTAAAAATGGGACTCTAATTTCCGCGACGAAAAAGGTGTCTGTTCGCAAAATTAAGAAGATGCCGGTCCAGCGGAGAACCGACGTCGAGAAGGCAACAGGGGGTGTTCGAGAGAGCTGTGTATACCCAAAAGGATCAAACGTGATCCTGTCTGGGCAGGAGTTGGCAACACGAACCGAGCAGTGGCTGCTATCTAGCAGTTTCAGAAGTTGCGGCGCGTCCTATCCAACCGGGACGCAATTTCGTGAGGATAATTTAAAAATCGCCGGATTAACCGTAAGCCTGCGCCTCGTATATTGGCTTATCCTGGCCGGCGGCGGTGTCAGTTCGCCCCGTTGCTCTATATTAAACGACCGCTACGATAATAATGGCGCCAATAACGATCGTTTTATACTCGACGATCCGTTTGATCGCGATAAAGAGCGAGCAAAAACCGTCGCGCGTTTCCTGCCGGCTAATTATCGCGTCGCGGCATAAATTGGAATTTTTCGCTCGGCTGCATGTATCGCGCAAAAAATCTCTGTCTAGCCGGCTTCTTCCCTTGTTTCTCTTTTTACCCGGGCCGTCGTTGGTCCTCGTCGACGCCTGAAATCGAGCACGTACGAAACCACCGGGTCAGAGAGGGAAATTCCACGCGTTCCGGCCGCGAGATAACTCGCGCACGAGAGACACCTTGTTGGGATCGGGCTAAACCGGCTGTACGACACGTGAGCGGAAAAACCGAACAGCGATATGTGCCGATCGATCGAGATTGCGGTAAATCGCTGCTGTGCGGACGCGCCGGCTCGAACGAATAACGCGGAACGACGATACAAATTACCACGTGCGCTGCAAATGTGACTATTGTACTCAAAATCAAAATTTTTATTGAAAAATTTAAGTACAGAGTAGTCGATAAATTTTAATCCGACGTCCAAGATTCATCGCTCAGGACAAATTCGTGTGTCATCGATACTCCGCGAGGTCATAACTTACGATTGAAGAACACAAATCCCGACATTGATACACGTGTACCATGAATCAAGATTTTCGATCACCGACCACCATTTTCGTACTCGCGTTCAACCCTTACGATCCTCCTTAAATCCGTTTATACCGCCCGTGGGTTGAAAAGATCGTATTCGGACACCGAAACCCCGAGTCTTTGCATTTGATTTCTAGAAGCTACAAAATTTCCTGCACACGTAGCACGCTCCGAAGTTAAAATTCTCGAGTTCCGCATTCTCGCGCGAGATGATCACGAGCGGAGAACTCTTGCAGGTTCTCCATGATTCGATTCGCCTTAGTGCGAGTCCTAACTTTGTCGACCGTAGGCGACTCAGCGAGTCACGAAGAGACAGCGATAGAAGGGACTCGCAAAGAGGAAAAAAGGAACACGAAATCGTTCGGCCAAAAGTTTTACGAGTGCAGAGGCGAGAGAAAGCGAACGAGAGCAAAGGAAAGTGCAGGTCTCGTTTGCATCGAAGGAAAAGCTGGTCGCAGAAAGAAGCGCGAAGGGATGGCAGCTGGCTCGACCGCAAACACCTCACGTAGCATCGCGTAGATTAAAGCCTGGCCTGGTGTGGATGTTGCGCGCGTGTGGGAACCCATGGCGAAAACACACGGGAAATCTAGCGAGTTCACGGGAGCAGAGGCAAGAAATGTACGTACACGCGGAAACAGCGGCGCGGAAAGATATAAGGGACGGGAGAAACGGCGGAGAAAAATCAAACAGACACATGGCTGGGGTCGGACACGCGTTACGGAGGACTTAGTTTCGTAAGCCGCCACTTTTTTTCGGGATCAACGCACCGCAGGACAGGGAACCCGCTCCGAAACTTTTCCAATTACCTTGTATTAAAAGGTGACGCGATCGGAACTAAACTTCTTAACGGCAACTTTTTTGTCATCGAGCGCCACGCGCTTTTTGCCACGGGGGTTGAAATTCGAGAGTGCGAGATTTACGAGTTGCCGTTGTTTTTTAAAGAAAACCTTGTCGTTTTTATACCTGATATTCGTTGTTAAGATTAATCTTATCTTCACTCATTTTGTAGGAAGTGACGTTATTAATGAAATAGTTAAGACATTTACGGTCTCTATGGACATTGTTAATTATAAGGTTAATATGATGTAGGAAGAGGTAGTAAAATCATTATGAAGGAAGCTTGAACATGAATTTCTGGTTGACCAGAAGGTGGCGCGACGTCGAAGGCCATAAACGTGCCGAGGGTCGCGCGACTGTAATTTTCAGCCGTAAAAGAGAGCTATAGGCCATGGGGCGACTTAGGCTGACTATGTGGTAGCCCAGTCGTTATTATTTTAGTGACTCTAAACGGCCAGCATCGAATACGTGACGGTCGTGCGAGAATTGGGCAGTCAGCGATCGCGAGCATCGACTCGGAGGAAACGAGGGTGGACGTTAACGCGTTATAACGCGAAAAGCGTCGGAAGATACGTGAAATTTATAGACATATAATATTTCAGCCTTGAAATTTACTCGAAGTAACGGTCAATTCTCGACTGCAACACTTCCTGCAGATAAGTATACATGGAAGGACGCTTCCCTTCGGTTTTGAAAGATCTAGCGTGACCTTACATAGAATTTTTACTATGTTAATAATTCCTTTTGACACCTACGTGCTCTAAAAAGAGAATGCTCGCTTTGACGCGAGCGGGGGAACACGTTACGGCGGGTCGTAAATAAAATGTTGTTGTCGATCGTGGAAGTATCGTGGAAAAGTTAAGGCGGTTTCGCACGAGGTGTAGGCGAAGGAAAGAAACGACCTGGCTTAATCCCGCTACGCACTTACACTGGAACGTGGCGTGAAAAGCATCCAACGATGGCTGGCCAGAGGCTGGATCAACTTCCTCCGTCTAGATATAATGCTCGTGAAATGGTCGCTTTAGTATGATATACGTATCACTTACGCGGGGCGATAATGAAAAGATTTGCTGGCTCTTTATGACTTCCGTGCCCGCTAACGGGCTTTTCTCTCTCCTCTCCCGTCTTTTTCTACCTTTGCCCCATTTTCTTACTCGCTTCTACATTTCACCGGCTTTTCTCTCGTACATTAACGCATCCAGCTATCGTTCTCGCTGCACTTGCCAGACTTCCGAGTCCCCTATTAATTTTTCATTAGCCTTTCTTGTTCGACGAAATTCATTCGCGATTATCAGAAATTTTTGTTCGCTTCTGAAGCAATCCTCTGTGATCTTTTCATGTAGCCGATTACTTTCTCTCTTTCATCCGTCTCGTTTGATCACTTCGTTTAACTCGATCGCTTCTTTTATTCGGATAAAATCTGAAGGTCTCTTTGAGACAATCTATTAGTCATAGACTATAAAATGTTCGTGATTGAATAATATTTTAAATCGGTAGTCTGCTTGTCCATAATGAAGTTCGATCGAGGGTCGAACGAATCTAACCCCATATGCGTTGTTCTTTGTTTATTCGAGATACTTGGGGACACGTTGCGGCTTCGATAGTCTGTTCGCGGGGAATTCGCGCGGGCGAGAGTGCTAAACGATGTTTGCGGACCTGGTTGCCACGCCTGACAAGGGGAGGAAGCTTTTTGGTCTGATAAATTCGCGACGTCTACTCTTTCAAAACGCCACACCAAGTCGTACACCTGCCACGCTGAATTTCCCCTCGTAAGCAAACGATCAACTCGATGAGAATATTATTAACGTTCCCCGCCTTTGAAAGCGATCGCGGATTCTGCTTGAAACTCGCGCGGATCGCTCGCGGTTCCTCGATTAAACCGCGCAGAGTCTGTGTGTCGGGTTCGTCTGACAGGCATTCTCAGCCGCTAGTTCTCTTTGAAGTTTCTCGAAGAAGGGCCTCGAACGTTGCCCGACGCAACATTCGAGAGGCGCGTATTAAAAAATTCCAACCCCGAAATTTCAGGAATCCAATTTTTCCCCGATACGAGATCTCGTTACCGCGGCAAAACCCGCCGCGAAAATAGAGCGGAAGCTCTACGGAGAACTACCCATCTTCGGGAAGGAGACAGTTAAGCTTTAAGTATGATTTAGCTGGAGCGCGGAAATAATGGCCGGACGAGAGTGCACGCTGTTTTCCCAGCGTCGTTCATCCTCTAACCGCTGGCTGATCCGCGGCACGCTTACTTCGCGCGATTTCCAAAACGTCTGCTCCGTGGGCCGCGGAAACTTGCCGCGAGATTTGTAGTTCCGGATTTGTCCCTGAGAAATTATGCGCGACGCGGCGAGATACGGCTGCGAACGATCCAGCTGCTTGCCTTCCATAAGCGCGCCAAGTTTCCACGATTTTACGACGTCGGAATCGGGACTGAAATCGACAAAGTGGCAGAAGTTGACGATACTACAATAATTAATAACTTCGTAAACTCGAAAAGAGGAACGGTCTACTGGGGCGCGAAAATTCCAGCGTTAAAAGCTCGTCCTCTCCGGCTAATATCGGCGTCGGTTGACTCGGAAAGCATCCCGAGCAACATTTTTCTTCGGTCAATTTAAACGCTGTCTCCGAATGCTCGCGACGAGACGCGTCGACACGTCGTTCCTTCCGCTCGTTTCGTTTTGTCCTTTTCCCTCTCTTTTCCCCGTGGATTTTATTTATCGCGAGATACCTCAGCCACTGGGGCGTGAATAAATTCGCCGCGCTTTCGAAGCGAATCGGTACACGGTCGAAAATAAAGCCGAGCGACACCTACGTTTTATTCTTGCACGGGACTCTCGCGAGCGGATTCTCCGGAGGCCTCGTCGAGCGTGCGCGGGGTTAAAGGTCCGGCTCACGGTTGAACGACTCGATTCCTGCCTACTCCGTCGCTGCTTTTTCACGCTTTAATCAATTTCTCTCCCCGCGTTTTCGTTCGCAGCCGCTACAAATTCGCGTCGTTCCAATTGAAATCCGTTTTGTTGTTCCATAAATTGTTCTCTCGAGAACTTAACTCGTAAAAGGATTTCAATCAAAACGAGTTTCGAATATTAAAGCTTTCGAATGTCAGCAACTTTTAAGTAAACCGCCAGAACATAAATCTTGCGCGTCGTCTCCTCCACATTTCTCCAATAATTAGCTACGCGTACACATTCGAACACGCTACACGTGCGAAACGTGCCGAAGCGTTTTCTGGCAAGCACGAAGGATTAAACGAAGCTTCATTAACGACACACAATGCCACAAGGACGGTCTCGAAACTATTGGCAATTCTCCAGCCGGACGTCCGCGTATAATGCACGAGCGAACGCGAGACATACGGCGCGAGTAATTTAACGAACGGAAGATTTAATCGTACCGATGGACAAAGTGTCCTTTAACGGTCCAGGATATTCGTCTTCCGTGATATCGAACGATCCGAAAGCGAGAACGAAGCGTCGAAGCGATTCTCCGTGTCACCTGCACGCCCGGGGTTACAACGGGTTAGAAACGTTCCCTGTGGACGGCGCGGTGTCGATGGGGTCTCGAAACGATCGATCGACTTCTCCTGAATCATGCGGGTGTCTGGTGCGAACCACGCGGAATATTTCACCGTGACCGGCTCGCTAGGACGAACGAAAGAGCTGCACTCAGGTGGGGGGTAATATACGTCGCCGAGGGCGGTAACTGTCCCCGTATATTATGTCCCGCGTGTCCACGGGGACATACATTCCAGCCGGCTGTATCCACGGTAAACAATGTTCCGGGAGTCGTGCCTAAACGATTCCTCGTGTCTGCAGTTATTTTGGCAATTAATCGCCGGCCCCCGCCGCTGATATATCGCGTTTCTTGTTCTACCCGGGAGTTTTTCCCTTTTGCCTTCGAACCTCTTCGAGGATGACGGCTCTTAACGATCTCAGCGTCGCTAAATTTCGCCGTCTTCTGTGCAAGAAAGTCAGAAAACATTAAGCTTGAATTTAGTATACAAAATTAACTCGATAAGATACTTCATTTATTTTATATGTCACAGAATAAATGTTTCTTCATTAAAATATTATGTGCGAGAACACCAATGGTCCTTGACAATTATTCATTGTACTTCTGACCTCCCTTGCGATCAGGACATAACACACATGGCCTCGTATTTATAAAAATTTTTCATTTTCCAACATTTGTAACCGAGAATAATGTAAATGGTATAATGTAAACAGTGCTAATGAGAAAGTTCGTTCGCAGTCTCAAAGCGGATACGGTAAAGGGAATTTTGCGAACCCCCTCAAGAAATTCCACCCTCGGATACATATTTAAAATTCTAACTAATCCGCGGCGTCGTGGGACGATCAATCTTGCTTCTGAACTCGACCCTTGCTTCCCGTCGACTCGTCTTCCAATAAAACGATACCAGCGATAAAGCTTTCGAAGCCAATTAGGGGCTAATTGATTTTAACTGTAAATCTATGGAGTCACGCTGCCTTCTCCACGAGATTGCGGTTCAGACGGAGCTAAGAATCTCTGCCAAACAGTCACTTGTTCCTGATAAATTTACGATGACTTTCTTACGCTTCGCTTTCTTCCGTTTTCCGCGTTAATGAGACTCGATCGCATCTGTCCCATCTTTCCCTGTCGTGACAGTCTTTCTCACCCTTCTAAAAGTTGTTACCTTTTCAAGATATTTGCAAATCCGATTACTCGTAAAAAGTGTTCCCATCATGCTTCTCAAAAAAGTTTTGAATTCCAAAAATTGTGTGGAGGGTATTATAATGAATAACAAAAAATGTAGCGATGCTGGTGCTTTATTACGAACGGTGCACGGAGTACAGGTTTTACTAGGACCACGACAGAGTTATTTCGTCGGTAGTTGCATTACTGAACGTTGCCAACCAAGTGATTCATCGGGGTGGGTTTTTGCGTGGTAGGGTTCTTTCGGTGTCCCCTGACTGCAAACAAAGCGCGCTTGTAGGAGTATTCCGCGGTCAAAGTGCCAACAAGATTTTAGTACTCACTGCATCCTAGATAGGGAACGCAAACTTTTCCCGCGGCACAGTCGCTGTGTTTTTTGCAGTAGTCACTCGCTGCTCTTTTCCGTCGGCTGTCCGGTAGGTGCAAGGTTACGACGTCCGACTCGTCCTGCCAGGGAAACACAATTTTAAATTTGTCCAGGATTAAATGTTGCCTATCTGATATTTCTGTTTTATTAATGTGCAGCTTCTGTTTTCCTCGCTATTTCCGTGAAGCATCCATTCTTTATATTTTTGTTACACCTCCGAGTGAAACTTTTTGATACCGCATAGAATGATTTACTACAAAAGGATCGAAAGGAAAGCCGCTTTTACTCACTGACTCTCCACTGCTGCGATCCCCTAAGCGGATCACGTGAACCTCTGGTTCGTCCTGCGGACGGAGGACCAAGGACGATTAGAACATGATCACGATTTACCAAGAACGATTGAACTACGCGTCTGTTCGGTAAGACTAGCTCGTATCTCTGTACCTTGTCGTCTTTGATGATGCATCGTGTCGCAGAAACAACGTACACGAAAAGCAGAACAAGCAACAGACGATTCATCCTGGATTTTTGCGTCGACTGATGCCGATTCCTCTCGAACCGCTCCCTTATATGAGACAACAATTGCGACACTAAGTTCATTTTACTCGCAGACCTACATGCATTATCTCCGACACAAATTGGTTACACGAATTAGTTGCAACTTTATGGATATTAACCGCGACTCGAAACAATTTGCGTAAATAGCGTTCGTTTAACGAGGCTTCGCGGGAAATTAGTTACAGCCAGTTTACGGAAGAGGGACGACAGGCGACGTCGTAAACGTTCGCAAAACTGGTCTACGATCATTTTCTCGAGCGATCTTAATCTAAATTGGAAAAAATAGAATGGTCGATAAAAGGCATTGCAGAGTTGTAGCGTCCAGTTATTGCTTTAGCAACGTTTACGAGTTGTCCAACTCGTAAAATCGAGATCATATGCGGCCGTTGTATCATCGTTCATATCGATACAATTTTAGAGGAGGCTCTATTGCCGACTTTACACGGATTTTCCGCTTTAACTGCTATACATATAGACGTCATTTAACCCCTTACACTATTTTGACGTTTGGTGATACACTTCGTGATCAATTTTATTCGAAATATTAATATCTTTCAATTTGAGGTTTAATTGTAATTTGCGTAGTCAATGATGGACATAACATTTCAACTTCCTTCCTCTGTTTTAACATTGTAAATCAGTTAGTTCTGGCTCACGCACCTGACAAATATAGTGAAGGGTAATTTGCATAGTCAATGATGGACATAACATTTCAACTTCCTTCCTCTGTTTTAACATTGTAAATCAGTTAGTTCTGACTGACGCACCTGACAAATATAGTGAAGGGTGAACGATGAAATTCATGTCTTCACACGGATTTTCCGCTTTGACTGCTATATATATAGACATCATTTAACTCCTTACACTATTTTGACGTTTGGTGATACACTTCGTGATCAATTTTACTCGAAATATTAATATCTTTCAATTTGAGGTTTAATTGTAATTTGCGTAGTCAATGATGGACATAACATTTCAACTTCCTTCCTCTGTTTTAACATTGTAAATCAGTTAGTTCTGACTGACGCACCTGACAAATATAGTGAAGGGGTGAACGATGAAATTCATGTCTTATTTATTTCAAGATCGAACCCGTTTCAAAGCATAATTTCCCAATCGCTATGAAAAGGGAGGAGATATCAAAGGCGACCAAAGTGTCAACGGATGGCCGAAAATCGTGGATGGCAAGTAAACGAGATAGAAAACAAAAATAAGCACGCGAGTACGAGAAGCTCGGGAGTCACAGTCACGGTCTAAATATACTCGACTGACGAACGATCTCGCTGAATTCGACGCGTTTTCCTTCCATTTATTTTCAAGCGTGTCCGACGCCTACCAGTTGTATCGCTAAGCGTCGTTTGACCTGTTCCGTGCACCGTTTCCCCGCGACGCCTTCTTTTTTCCTCTCGGGATTAACGCGGCCGGTACTCGCCTGTTTGTCCAACTCTTTCGTCGACCTGACGACGCTTTTAGAATCGCGCTGGAATTGCTTCTAATCGCTCTGCTTACTTTAAATACGCCTCGTGCTTCGAATTCTTTCAACGTAAAAAGACTCGAAACGTGTTTATTAACAAAACTCGATATCGAAGAAAGTCTAAGTCGCCGCGAGCAAATTAACACCGTTCAATTAGTTGGAACGAGGCTACAACGCGTCGCGGATGTCCGGGGAGGAAGATCGCGGCCAGACTCGTCTGTTTGCTAAGCTAATGACCAGTTTCCAGGGAGGTTCGGTAATCAAACGAACAAAGGACCTCCGGTCGCGTCGAGTGTCCATCGTAGGGCCGCTAGTTTCGAGCAGTCTACAACTTCGACGTCTCCTTTCGCGGCTATGCAAACGGCTTCTCTGCTCGACGAATCGACCGCGCTCCTCTCCAAATGGACCGTCAAGTTTCCAATAACGCGAGGCCTTGTCGACGAACGACCACCTCGACGTATCCAGGGTATGCATAATTAATTTCGCGCCGCGAAGACATCGGGCAGTAAAGCGCGACGTAAAAACGGAAACGACGGGGACTTTTATGCGCTCACGAAAAGCCGGTGATATGAAAATTACTGGACGAAATGAAATCGAGGGAATGTGCTGCGTAAAACGAGATCAAGGTGAACGTGACTGTTCGGTAATTTTCTAATGTACGAATTATTTACATCTTAACTTTAGTGATATTCGTGTTTCAAATTATTACGGTGAATTTTAAATTAGTGAACATTGATTGATGCATCCCTCGAATATAACCGTAATCAAGAATCGGCGTTAAAACTCCTAATCCGTGCGCGATGAAATTCGTTGTCAACGGGTCTGGTTCCCGTCCGAATTAATATTTCAATACGTACACGAACTTTATTCGTATCATAATCGAATAACGGGTTACAATTTCGATTCGATCGCCGGGCATAATCCGACTCGGTCCAAAGGGGATTATAAGTTAAAATTTTACAGACCGATTACCGGCGGAAGGTAGCAAATTATTTAATATCGATACCGTACCGCTACGGGGATGAAAATGACGGAACGCCGAGCAAAATGGAAGAAGAGAGGCTATTATTGATATTGATTTGGTTCGTATCGCGCACGATTCGCATCGTGGGAAAAGCGGCTTAATTGGGACGATTATCTGGCCGGTCAAAGAGATAGCGACCACCATTTTCGTGATGCACCTACGTTACGATTAAACAGAGAGTACATAGAGGATATGTTCCAGGCATGTCGTTAACGATGAAATTGTAATGCGGGACCGAAGATTAGCTTGACTTGCTCGATAGGATTCCCTCATGTTTAGGGCGGCATATGTGCCCTCGTGCGTTCCTTCCATTTAACGATATCTGCGCCGGGTGTATTATCAAGGAGGCGGTCGCTGCGGTTTATCCACCGCATTTAAAGAACACCGTAATTGTCCCTAATCAGTATCGCGTTATTAAATCGATTATGGCCGTAACCGGTCGATCGGAATTCGCAGCTTTCACCGGTTCACTTATACCGATAATTGATAACGCCCACTTCTTTCTACGATAAAAACACGTATAGGCGATTATCGAGGATGTTCCTTTTTGGTTAATTAACGAACCGTTACCTCTCACACTGGTTTTAGGTGAGAAACTCGTTTTTGATACGCTGAACATATTACTTCGAACAATTCCAACGTTACATTTTCTACTCAAAGCTTTTCTACTCCTCGAAGCTGGAAATTTATAAATTTGCTCTAATTTCAAAACGTCTGTGGTTCGAGACATCTGTCGTCCTCCTCGAAAACAAAGTATACGTTCGGTGCCATCCCCGTGTCTCTCGTTCACCAGATATAGACTAATTTCGACAAGCGTCCCCCGTGACGTCTCACGGGAGCAATAAAGGGACTCGAACGAAAGCGCTACGCATTGAATTCTGTCCGTTTGTTGGACTGGCCCGCAGAGAGCCGCAAAACTTCTAATTTTCCCACATGGTGCGGCACCTTCCCTTCATTCCAAAGCCGTCAATTTTCGACACTTTAACAGGGGTTTATTTGACGCTTTTTAACTGGTCCCTTCAGTATTATTCAGAGCGAAGCGATTCAGATTTAATCCTGATCTATGATTTTTACGATAGGTGCATCAGTTTGAGGTAACTAATTGTAAATGTTAAAGCAGATAAAGGAAATTGAAACCTTGATTGTGCAAATTATAACCGATATTAAGTTCCAGGCTCATGCTGAAAATATGATTTTTGTTTGTTGTTGTAGCGTCACGAATGTGACGGTATTGAAAGTGAAGGGGTTGAACATACACTACCATAAATAGTGCATGTCTGAGGTTTTTGAATATCATTGAAGATGTAAGACAGTCGACTTGAAAATTTGTAACGAGACATAAACTTGAAAAATCTTCGGCCAAAGTCTTCTAATACACTGCGTTTAATCGCTAAATAGCAGTGTATCGGTTTGTATCGAAAGCTCGCAGAATCGTCATTGTTGCGAATTCCCATAGATCACGTGTACACGTACCACGGGGCAGCGTGGAACACTCGGAGGTACCATAAATATACGCGTGTACCATAGCCATGCGCCGTGGAGAGTTCGTGACTTAATCTGCAAGGGTATCTAGGCCGCGTGTACGGCCCTGTTACGTTGTTCGTGAATTTATGAGCCGATTCTGGTCTCGTGCTTTCAGATCTTTATTCTCCTTTCGTTGTCTCTTTTCCTCCCGCGAATGCTCTTTCAATATCGCGATCCGGTCGCGTAATATCCGCGATGCATCGATTCTCCGTGGCGCATTTGCGTAATTGCGTGCGCCCTTCCATTTTATTCGTCGGTTTTTCGCAAACCGTGCTGTATTCGACAGGCGTTTCTGACTACCGATCCGAAATAAATATACAACGGGATAGCCTGGCAAAGTAATCGCGAGAATGGTTGTAATATCGGAATCCGAGCGCCATTGTAACATTCAAACTGTTCTCTTTGATGCCGCACTCAAAAGATTTTTAATATTAATCACCGAACCACGATTAATCGTGGTTTGGCGAATGGAATAATACGGTTTACCTGACGTGTTTACTAATCGCGTTTGCTGCTATCGGGAAACTTTCGCAGCGAACGAATCTTTGGCTGAAAAACCGATACGTTTGTCGAGGCTTTATCGAACTTTTTCGAAAGTATCGAAAGACATCGGGACACGGCACTCCACTTTGGAAATCTTGCCGATCTCACCGCGTACGAGCCTTTAAGTCGTTGAGATATATCCACGATCGTATAGTTTTCTGGCTTTTCTCGAGCTGCGAAAATCCCCCGATTTTACGGAAACGATTCGTTGCTGGAGAACGTCATTTCGCGAATAGAAATCGATACCCGTGAAATCATTTAAATAAAACAGCTTAAGCGATTTAAAGCAGAGATTTCGTTCGCAAGATTTCAACCCTTATCTCGTAAATATCCGCTAGATAAATACCTCTCTAGAAAAAGAACGAACGGAAGAAGCGAAAATCCTGTGGTCAGCTTCTCGTCCGAAACGCAGACCGTCTGGTTTATCCTCGTCATTTTTTCTTTCGACTCTGTCTCTGCCGAGATAAAGAGAGAGAGATACTGACCTGTAAATTAACGGTGTTCCACGGCTCTTTCTTCCTTAATTGGGCCACGTATTAATCCCCTTCAAGCTTCTGACCACGACGATTTATTCGAGGAGCTCTCTCGGGATGCGAGGGGCTGAACAGAAAGATAAGCGAGACGGAGAAAAGGAGCGGAAGGACGCGCAGGATTACCAGGACTTAACTAAACGGACAGTGTCAGACGAGAGGATATCTCTCTTGACGTTTTATCATGGCACACGTTGCTACCGTGTGCGACGACCGATCGGATTAAGTCGAGTCGCTGGAATTACATATTTGAAACGCTAAATATCATCGCCTAGGGCCCTATTAATACACTCTGCCTACTGCGCCCACAGGAAGCGACGATGTAAACGAAAAAGGATACACTGTCGTTCAGTTTTGGTTGGTTCAAATTTACCCCCTTGAAAATCTGGAATTTGGATGATTAGGGGATGTTGTAAAGTTAGAAAGTATGAAAATATAAGAGTTGGAAATTAGGAGCTGAGATTTGCAGGATTAAAAATTTGACGATTTAGGAAATTCGGAAAATTGAGAACTTAGAAACCATTAAAAGTAGAAGATTTAGAAATTTAGAGCCTGGAAATTTGGATGTTAAAAAATTTGAAGACTTACATTTGGTAATTTGAGAACTTGGAAACCATTAAAAGTATAAGATTTAGAAATTTAGAGCCTGGAAATTTGGATGTTAAGAAATTCGAAGACTTACATTTGGTAATTTGAGAGCACAGAAAATTTGAAAATTAAAAAACCAGAAACGTCAGCAATATTGTGCGAACGTGATATTCGAAGTCTTCGGAATCCGATAATTTAATCAATGAGTAATACAGATGTTTTACAGGTTTCATCGTGTAAAAACGGAGAAAGCTTTTGTAACGAATGACAGTGTCGGATAATTCGAACAATCGACGTCACCAGCCTGGCTTTTGTATATTAATAACTGGTAATTATTAAATAAAACCGAAGAGACGACAGGCGCATTGTTCCCCGCAGCGGAGGTAGGATGGAGTGCAGCGGTTCATGCGGAATCGACAGAGAATATTCAAATATAATTAATGCCTGCGACACCTTGACGTTTTATCCGTTTCCGGTGTCCGCCAGCCATGGTTAATTAATAATAAGCGCTTAATTAAGCGAATGGATGAGCTCTTTCGTTGATTGCGTTGATGATACGAACGCGCATTCACAGGGTGGATTTAAGTGTATATCTTTCGGTCGATCTTTCTGAACATTAATATTTTTTTTGTCGTATTTGAATTTGATACCCCTTAAGTTAACCCCAGTTGTGTCACATACAACTTGTTAATTATTGCTGCAACGTTGAAGTGGTTGTAGAAAGTTAAAATGTTAAACATATGGTTTATTCCGGCTGTAGTGTGCGTCACGAGTGCGTCAGGATATTGTAAGACAAGGGGTCGAATATACTTGGAATTATCGAGTAGATTAATATTCTGAGAGATTAATATATTTTGAGAAAGTAATTTGTACATTGGCAATCTAAATTAAGGCTTCGACGGCTCGATGTTTGAACGCCATTTCTTCGAATGAAATTTGTACAAAGGAATCTAACCCTCGAACTATCGAGAGAGCTAAAAGCGACAAAAACAGTGCCTGTCCGTCGGTAATTAGCTAATGGAAATTCCTGATGGCCAAGGGGTTGAAGAGGGGTAAACCAGGATAGAACAGTAGACATCGGATAATGGCGGGAAATTCAAATGTATCGCTCGAATTATCGAGTCGGTAAGGATACGGAGGTTGAGGGCGAGAGGACCAGACGGCACCCTCGGCTCGTAACTCACCCTTGTTTTTGCCCGATACAACTAGACTTTTACCGCGAATTTCGTCTCCTCGTTCGAGCACTTTCCCTTTTTCTCCTTACTTTTCCCGTTAAAACCTTTTCATCCCTTAAGTGGTGTAGCGCTTTCGAATCGAAACGGAAATAAAAAAAGGAAAGGAAGAGAGGGGTGGTCGAGGGTCGAACATCACGATCGAACATCGTAGACCGGTGAGCTTTTGCATTTCTAATCGTCGACGAGCGAGGGGAGACCCTCGGTAAAATCTCACGCGACCTGCTCGCCCTGTCGAGCTATCGCATATCTATGAGTTTGTTTATTAATTATCGCACGAAGACCGAGGAAGGAAGAGCGAAATTCGATCCTAATCGAGAGATCGGAATCGGCAGCGAGGCACGAAGCCCGAATACGCACGACAACGTCGTTTGTAAAACTCCTATCCTTTTTCTTTATCGCGCTTTCGAGAAACGATGAAAAATCGACGATATCGCGATTTCAGAAACTTCTAGCGATCACCCTCCTAAACTTTTACTCGCGCATCAGAACATTCGGACAGATATTTACGGTCAAAGATTTCAGTAGCGGATTGTCTTCAACATGTAATTGATTACTCCACTGTAAATGAGACAATTGCATCCGAAAAATATACCCACTCACAAGTATAGCAAGAACCCTGTCGAGGTAAAGAAGCAACTTGTTGACGACAAGCGATTTCCATCGTCTTTCATTAATCTTCGACACCCTCAGCAAATCACAGGCTCGCTAATTCCCATAATTCAGTTAGACGTACCCCCTCTCCTACCCCTAGATCCCCATCGGAACTTATTTAGGAAAATTAAGATGGATACTAACCGTGTTTCGCCACTCGATACCAACAGTTTACCCTCGAGTGGCACGCGTTACGTCAGACCCCCGTAAATGACCCACGACCCCCCTTTTCCCAGCTGTCTCGGAAACGCGGAAGCGTTTTATAATTCTCTTACGATTTCTCCCGCCGCGAGATATAACGTCCCGCAAAATTACGACGGATCGTAAAATCTCGCGAAGTCGTAACGTTTCTCGTTCATATTTCAGAAGGGTGGAACGCGCGTAGAGGGTGGATTCGGAGCCACAATAAAAGCGTGACAGTCGAACGCGTAGCCAGGAAGGTGATAAATATTAGTTTAGGAATAATTGAACGATATGTTGCCACGGTGGATTGCACTGTGACAGTGACGCTACAGAGCGAATTGCGACGCGACGAAATGCTGCTGCTGCGTGGAAACGCCGTTAACGGACGCTCGAATGATGCCTCGTTTCGATTGATTTGTTCGGGTATTTCCGAAACTGATGATAACCATAAGTTTCTTAGAGAAAACTGCGAGCAACATAAATTTGACATGAAGGAAATTTCTTGTGAAACAGATAAAAAAACTCCATTTTGGAAAATTTTCTTGTCGTTCCATCGATAATCGATAGAGATGTAGAAGACGTCTTAACGATATTTTAAAAGATATTTATTATAAATACACACAGTACTTATTCATACGTTGTAACGTTGAGGTTATGTTCTTAAAATTACTAACCAAGTTTCACAAATTTAATTTCTATGCTAAAGGAGTAAAATAACTTCATCCAAAAATGAAGTCGTTTCCGTTCCACCCTTGAAAGTACCTCCAGATTAAATTCCGCGTTTTATCACGACTACATAACCTACTCTAAAATAATACGTTCGAAACAGTCTAACCTGATACGTAATTTTATCACTCGAATCTACTTATCCCTGTTTAAAGCCTCGAAGATCGGCGATTGCGGAATGCGAACAAATCCGACACAATCCTAGTTTATTAATTATTTACCGTTCCTTTTCACTTATCGTACGTGGGAGTATCGTGACCACGGCCAGAAGAGAAGCATTTAATTTTCGCCGTGTTTCCGCGATTATCGCGACCGCACGAATCCAGCTCCGACCGAACGAAGTCCAGGTTTTATCATTTACACCCGTAATTAACGCCCGTGCAACAATTAGCCGCGATTAGAGCGAAATCGCGTGGAATATATTACACCGCAGAAATCAGCGGTGGAAGTTCGTGCGGAACACGCCTCTCTTTCTATCTGCAATTTATTGTTATGGACTTTTCATTCTGTGATCTGATTCGTGTAATTGTTTCTCTGACCATTCGTATCTTTCTTGCAGGTAAGTGAGACGTTCCTGAAACCATTCTGACGGCAACGTTCTGGTAAATATTAACAACCTTTTAATGTTTAAATTTCAAATTGCATAGACTGAGTCTGTGAAATATACATGGATGAGTATTTTGGTAACTATTGCCAAAGAAAAGGAGAATAAAACGGAGAAGAAGAATCGGTAGCAGCAAGGGGCTAAGTGGGTAATGTAATGGGTCTCGGTTAACGCGAAAGCGTCCAAAGCTGTGGAGGGTGGCGGCGACGGAATTTTAGCTATTTCCTACGGATTGTCTCAGGGACGTATTTCTCGGAGGGTGACTTTGCCTTCGTCGGAGAATGGACGGCCAAGAACCCACGATTTCCAGTAACCTTATTTGCAATATATTTCGTCTAGGAGGGGGTAGGAAAAACTGCTTCTTAATTCGTGGAGAGGGGTAGCACGGTCAATCTCGTCCCGTGGAATTCCATTGAAAAATTAATGGTCCTTTTAACGTGAGACGCTCTCGCCGTATATCTACACGTATATCACAATCGGGTTTATTTTTATTCCGCTCTCTAGCCGTCACCGAGGGGTACGTTTTTGGCCGATGATAAACCGCGACATTTAATACCGTGATACTAAATGTCGTAACCTTTGTGAAGTTCATAAATCGCGGTATCGTGTGATTGGATTTATCGCAACATATAATGTTTTATCACACGAAATGATTTTTGTCCTCGAGTCTCGTCACGAGCTTCCACGATTTTTATCGTCGCTCGCGTTTAGGATAAGTCACAAAGAATGTATGTCCGTAGGAAAATGCCACAGTGTCACGACATAAAAATGCATGACTTTTACTGTCACGTGAAAGCGTACCCTTACAATGTTTCGTGCTCGACGCATGCACGGTCCTCCGGTTCGCGCGAGGGTTGTAAACGCCCTCTCCTACCCCGTTCTGTCCCTCGTATCGTTCGACGGACGTACGCTCGATAAATTATTTTTTTTTCCTCGTTGCTTTTACGACGCGCACTCGACGAACCCCTCGTTCGTTGTATCGCCGGTCTTTAAATTCGCGTATTTCAGCCGCTCGCCGATCGGCACAATGCTCTCCATTTTCTCTCTCTTCTCGAATAAGTTAACAAGAAATGTTAAGTCCGACTGACTTATGGCGCAAGTTTTCGGCAATTCGAGCCAGCGCCGAAGCAAAGTTTTTGGGGACTCACGGAGCTGGAGATCGGGGCGCGTTAGACCGTTTATGCCTCCTACGCTCCTCGCCCCAGTTTACGGCGGTTTAATTATCGGCTGTAAATCAAGGGAGCCGGTGGTGCGAAGGGCAAGGCGAAGGGACACGTCGATAAATCTCCGCGACTACTTTGCACCGAAATAACCCCGAGTGGCTGCTAGAATGGCGTGAACCCGAGAATTGACTTGTACGCTCTCTTCTTAATTAATTTTTGCTAATGCGACCCCACATTTTCACCTGTCGTATGTGCTCTAAAGGGGATATTATCAAGTCGTTTCACCAAGTCTGCAATCCTAATTTATTGGAAGATTTAGGAGCAAACGTAAAGACCTCGAAACTGAGAATTTCAAGATTTATAAATTGAAAATATTTCTCAAGTTACCTCTCGTATATTGTCAGACTAGTTCCTACGCTTCCATCATGTGGAAGTAGTTTTACAAATTAATTCATGAATAAGTTTCTGATCCTACTACGTAAATCTCCAGCGAGGTGTAAATGCGTCCAAGACTGCAGGTGTTTCTAGCTCGATCATTGAAAAAGGTCGTACCTCACGCGAGTAGAGAGGGTTGTTCATCAAGAAGGTTTATCTATCGAACGGGTGAGTCTTCCGAGTGTCTCGTCGAGGGACCGTTTTCCTCGAGTCAACCGCACCGTAAACGAGGGATTTTCGGCCACTGGATGCCCCATAACGAAGCGCGAGGGAAAAAAAAGATTCTTTCCGAGATTCCGAGGGAAAGATTGTTCTTCGACTTGGAATCGATTTCTCGGCCACTCGCCGGACTTTCGTGCAGCGAAATTCGATCGTCATCGAGAAAGGCTTTCCTGGAGGACTCTTCGGCAGACGGACAGGAAGGGGAGGCTGTGCTAACGAAGCCACTCCCTCGACTCTTCAGTGACCCTTGTTTCACTCCACTTTACGCTGGAAACTGCTCTTCGTCATGGAAATTACTTCCGCGCGTGGTTCTCACGAATGTCCATTTTTTTCTCCAGACTCAGGGATCGTGGAGTAGGCTGCTTCATGATCGAGAATTCTTCCGCGATTCCCGGTTCTATCGATCGATTTCGATGCTGTCTCTAGACTTTGTCAAAGCACGTCGCTTGCAATTTCCCAGCTTAAGATAAGATCGATAAACTACTCTGGACATGACAAGATTATCGGGAATCGACGGATACTGTTCATCCGGGTATATTCTTTGTAACACGTTTTAAAACAAAGCTATTCACGATCTGGATCAGTGATGCTCACGTTCTGGATCGGTGGTGCACAGCAATGTTCTGGCTCAATGATGTTCATACACTATTCGTTTTTTAATAAACGATGTTCTGGATCAGTGATATTCTGTAGGTTTTGTATTTATTCATGCACTGAATTAATGTTATTCGTTCGATCGACACGATTGCAATCAATATCGAACAGTGTTTATTGGCGGTCTCCGATCAGTGTTAGGGATAATCATTTTCGATGTGATCGTAATTGCAGTAAACTTGGAAAGCGACTTTGGTCGATCAATTCCGTAGATCGTTCATAAAAAGAAAAGCGAAGAAGAAGGGAAAAACGAGCCGCGAACGCGGCTAATCCCGCGGGATAAGGCCTCTCCCCATTGCATTAACATAGTACCCGGGATGATCCCGCCTCGTTTGCAGGATACTCTGAAGAACGAGCTGATAAGGACCGACCGATCTCGGTGCCAAGGGCTGCGGACCGTAGCTCGACGCCAAAGAGGAGGGTAATTGTATTTGCATAGATTCGAGATCGGCTTTGCTTCGCGGATTAACGCGCCGATTTCGCTGCAGTCAGTGATTAACAATAGTTACGCGACGGTGAATTACGCTCGGCCGTAAGATTTACAGGAGATCGGTAAGAGACTGGTCAGCGGAGAAAGCTAAACAGAGAGAAGCGAGACGGAGAAATCGTTGAAAGTTGCACGGGTTCCGTGGTCGAGGGACGTTATGAATAACCGGAGGTAGTATCCTACACAATTTAGCAACGATTCAGCGTTTCTGCAACATAAGTAGGCAGTCGAGAAGTGCCCTCTTTTTCCATGGAATCAGCATCGTGCCTCTGCTAGCTTCGAAGGGATTTTCCGTGTCGGAGGAAGAGGGACTCTTCCCTTCTTTTCTTTTTTTTTATCTTTCTCCCGGTATCCAAGTGTGTCGAGCGAGAACTCAAGGAGGTACTTTCGCGAGCAGGGATTCGGCAAGTTTATAAAATAGCGAGGGGCGCACAGTTCGCGAAACAGGGAAAGACTTCACGACCCTTAATCTGTCCTGGATCTCCGAGTTTCGTGCGCTGTCATTTTCTACTGGCACCCCATTGTCTTTAGGCTTATCTCCTCCGCAGATCGTCGACGACCCAACGTTCCCACCCGACTATAAAAATTCCTGGACTCGATTTTGACAACGAGGCGATTCCTTCGCCCTTCGCGAAGCACCATCGAAATTCGGTTATGCAAATTACTCCGAACTTGGGTCAAAGGGTTATGGAATGAGTTGGGAACGAAAAATATCGGTCGGACTCGATCGAGAATCCATACCCAAATTTCTAAGCTCTTAAATTCCTAAAGTTCGGAATTCTCAAAGTACCAAGTTACCAAGGTTCCAAAGTTCTCAAACTGTCGAATTGCCAAGATTCCGAATTCTCAAAGTACCAAGTTGCCAAGGTTCCAAAGTTCTCAAACTGTCGAATTGCCAAGATTCCGAATTCTCAAAGTACCAAGTTGCCAAGGTTCCAAAGTTCTCAAACTGTCGAATTGCCAAGATTCCGAATTCTCAAAGTGCCGAACCCTCAGTTTCCGAAATTCTCAAACTCCTAAATCTCCAAGTCCTCACCTCACATTCCCAACTCTCCAAATTCCCACCTCGCAAATCCATAAATCCCGAAATTCTCAGTCACCCAAAGTCCCAAATTATTCATCGAACCGCGCCCAACCCGACGCAAGCTATTCACACAAAATTGCTATTCATTTTACATTCGATAACAGTCCGTTTGCGGTGGAAAAGGGTTCACCAGGTGCCTCCAGAAGTTCATAAATCCTCCATATAACATCGAGTCCAATTCAACCGACCGAGTTAATCTGTCCCGCAGGACAACCAGCAACGAGAAGCTACATCCAACGGTCTGTCAGGCTCTCTCGGGTCTCTGTTTCCTGTTTAAAGTGGCCACTAAAAGCCCCGTATTGGCTTTCCGCGAACGCAGGATGTTTTCGCAAAGCTCTGACCCCGTGCGCCAAAAATAATCGCTTCTCTTCTGCGGACAGTGGCGGCGAACTTTCTACTCGTAAAAAGGAAGTTGCGAGCGTTGGTACTCTTCTTATCAGCTTCGTTCTAGCCAGGTTATGGCTGGCCGGAGATAACGTGACAAGAGTAAAGCGCACCGCGGGCTCTTTCATGGATCTTGTTCTCTAGACAGCCACACGTCGTTTGAGATTTCCATCGATGAAAATCTTCTTTATTGCAGCTTCCGTTGCAGCTCGTTCGCGCTGAGGGTAGCTCTATTCATTTGTATATTTACTCGTGAAGGATGGGGTTTCGGGATGTAGAGTTACTTGTTGCATAGAGCTACAGTAATAGAACGTCATTCTCGCTCAAAAGTTTCAGAGATTTCATGAATTCTGGTTTGTCAGAATTTTACGCGTTATTACATTTCAATTTTGTTCTGCAGTAGTTAAGGGGTTGTTTTCTTTTAATTTTGAGAAGACAGTATTAATTACCATATTCGTGTTCGGCATGTATATATTTAGGAGTAGTGTAAACAAAATGGAGTTTCGGAACGTGGTTTCCCCCTGAAGAGTTCGGTGCAAGTAGAGGGCGATTTAAAATAACGACGCGAACCACCGGGGGCCAGTAGTCCTCAGAGGAAGATTTTTACGAGCGACAAATGTTTTCGGGCCAGACGGTGTTAAAACTCTTTTCATTTGTTCCGCTAGGACAAAAAAAGATACGGTGGCGTTTCGTGGACGTAGGGGGTGGTTGTTTGAAGCGGGTAGCACAAATATTTACAGACTCGCTTCTTCGCTTCGATCTTCTTTTTTTTTGTTTTCGAGCTTCTACTTTTTCGAGCTGAACTCGAAGGAAATCCGGGATCGGGATGGGGTTGTGAAATAGTTTAGTCGCGCCGATACTCCAGGCATTTACGCGTTGTGTATATTTGCACGGTTAGTTGGGTGTATTCGTTGTTGGGCAAACGGAAAACTTATTCGAGAGCGAAGCGGACCGTGTTTCGAGGCAACATCGCGAAAGTTACTTCCAGCTGAATACCGGTAAGATTCTCGGCGAAAGGGGGGCGACCGTTGAATTATGCACCCTATAATAATGTCGGAGAGTCACGTAGCGGTTCGCTAATATACGACACTGTATCCGCTTTTACGCCGTTCGCGATCAGAGATTGTCAAATCGCGTTAAACCTACCCCTCGATAAAGGTGATCATGTTCAACGAACCTTTCGCGCTCGCTCGTAAACGATGTCATGCACAGTGGCGTAACTAGGACCTGCTTTCTCCCAAAATGTACATTGACCCACTATAAATACATATATCACCATATATCTCTTGTCAAAAATTCACAAATTTACAGATTATAAAACTGACGAATTTCAAAAGCTTCATAATTCTTAAATTTTTAAATTAGCTAAACTTTTATATTTCTAAATTGCTAAATTTCTAGATTCCTACTTTTCTAACTTTCTCAATTCCCTAAGTTTTAAAAGTTCTAGAAAACCCAGTGGATATTAACTACCCCCAGATAAAAATCCTAGTTACGCCAATGCTTTCGAATTCCCCCGACGGGATTTAGCGATTCAAGCGACCGGATCGTCTGTCAACGGCGTGAAAAAAATTGATCGTTAACGAGGCCAAGGGGTAGAAGAGTATTAAAACCGGATCGCAGGGAACGAGGTTACGTCGCATGTTCCGATTGTCCTCATCTTTTTCTCCCGAGATAATTGACGGAGAGTCTGTTCTTTGATTCTCCGACACTGTTCTAACGACGGTCCGAGGTTAATTAATAAAGGGATGATTCGAGAGAAACGAAATGAAAATTTCGTATTATCGGATGGAGCTCGATCGTAAGACGAGGATTCGAGCCGATATCGCTTCCGGTCCCTCGGACACAATGGCATTTAATTGACCGGAAGGAGGCCACGGCTGCTACGTTTCGGAGAATATTCAGTTAACGGAATATTTGTTCGATTATCTATTTTTCTCCAGTTTCTTTCCTAATTTCTTTCCTTTCACTCGCTTTCTCACACTCTGTAATTTCTGCAGGAATTATCCGTCTTCATTCCTTCTCTGTCGAAGTAAAACGCAACCGTTTCGACTTTTTTCAAATTTGATCAACGACACAATCTCCCATTAATTTCTAACAACTACATGAACAAAATACAATTTCTTATACAGTTTCGAAGTAATCAAGTTGTTACTTCTTCGTGAAAAGACTGAATTTCGTTTCGAATGAAACACATTCTTTTTCACGTATTTAAAATCAAGATTTTATTCCGTCACAATAGGAACATCATATGTTTTGAAGTGTCGCGATTTTCGCGCGGAAATCGTTCGCGGAAAGCAAGTATCGGCAGTCAGTGATTTCGGGAACAACACCGCAGTCGATTTAAACAAAGATCTCGCTTCCAATTTCGGTCCGCCACATTTTAATCACCGGCGATAACTCTTCCGGTTATTCGGTGTAGGTAGAGGTATTTCCTAGTCGTCGGTTCATTCTGATCGTCGTTTATCCGCTTCTCGCTTCCACCCACGTGGTTCTCCTCTACATCTCGACGCCGCAACGCAATCCCATGGAAGGAAGCAATTCAGCATCGAGTTGCCTCGATTGAGGCTGATCCTTCAATATCTCGGCTAGCCATTGTATCGGCCACAGCACGAATGAATAGTTAATTTTTCCACGGCGCCGTGCAAAGTGGGCCAGTGTGTACTATACCCGGTCATTCGCTCTGTGACCGTCTGCGTCGATATTCGATCGCATAACCTGCGAGAAGCGCGCTTTTTATCTCTTCCTTAAATGAGGTCAAGAAATGTATTACACACTTTTTGAAATATTTTTAGGAGTCTCCAATTTTTATTTCCTCCTCTCTCAAAACAATTTTTCATTAAACTGAAATAATCAACCTGTGGCTCTAAGACGCGAAATGTGAAAGAATCGCTGTTTTCTATCAATCGTAAGAAACAAAGTTTGAAAGCAACACCTGTATCGAGATACCTCGCAGCAACAAAAGACGGTTAGCATCCCCTCGTTATTGCCAAGAGAAAGCCTATCATTGTTCGCGCCAGCGAAGTGCTCTTTAGACGCCACGGAACGTGTCCGAGCTTTTCTTCTCGCGTTAATGACCTCGAAATATCCCGTCGCGACGATAAAACAGCGGGTGGAACTCGATTCGACGTATCGATTCGATTTTTACTTATTCGTTATATGGCCCAGTCCATTATTCTTTCCGCTCTTACAGCGTCTGGTCTATTAAAGTCCGGGTAATGCGATAGATTGGTAATATATCCAGCAGGTAACAGCCGTATTCAAGGCCGTACGTGCGAGTTGCGCGGGAATCGAAGGGGTTGAAATTCACGGAGCGCCTTGTACCCGTGCCGTGTATGGAAATTAGACCTTTCATCGAGCATGGCGTGGACGAATCGATCGGTGCATCCCGACGGGCGCTGTGCGTCCCGTAGGACGCCGTAGAATAATGCATAAGGAATTCAAAAACGATTGAGCCAGGAGAAATAAACTATTCGTCGGAATAAGTGAAATATGCTTACATACTGTACGACAAAATAAAAAATATTTGCACAGTACTTTAATGTAATATAAGTAAAATTGAAGTCATATGAAAACTTAATCATTAAAACTTAATGATATTTTCCCGAAAAGGTTCGATTACACGAATAATCCGTAAGCACAAACGATTCGATAAAGAAACGTCTCCCGACGTTCGAGAATTAAGAAGCGACCTCGCGAAACTTTCGCCCCAACCTAATAACTTCATCCCCCCTGTTTGGCCGCGAAGAGTTCAAGTTAAATTGAACACCGAACGTTGCCGAGGACAGAAGGATCCGTCTCTAATTACCCGGGTGTTATTTTTTCGAAGAAGTTGATGTTGATCGAAAGGAACGTTTCCATTGGCGCCATTTGTCTCGGAACGAGGCGTCGCGACGGGAAGAAGAGCAAGCCCTGCGGCGCGGTTGGCGAACAGTCGTCCCACGGGAGAAGAGCACCGTGTTACTCGATTCGTTGGGGACGTGCGAGAGATTTGTGTATTTTGACGAGTTTCGAAGCCGGATGTCTCCACTCCGAAGGTTCGAGCCCGCGACCAGCTGTCCCTCCTCTTCGCTTTCGGCTCCCTCTCGCGATCCTCTTTCCCTCTTCCTCTTCCAGCTTCTGTCCAGGACGCGTCGTTATAAATGCAAATAACCGCGCGCGGGTATATACTCTTTTTTTTTTTTACGCTTCACGGCTCTTTCTCCGGATGATGGGAGGTAAGCTCGAGCTGCGGGCTAATTAGTAAGAGAGATTAAGGGGAAATTTATTTGGTCGCAATCTCCCTTGCGCCCTGCTACACGGGGTTACCCTCCAAAATTCCGATATCATTCTGCCCTTCATTTTCGCATCGGGATTCGGATTTTCTCGGACACTGGCTACGCCTCTGGGATCCACAAAATCATAGATATCAGTCACAGATTTAATTCGTAACATAGGTCACGTTCGGATGAAGATGTTATAGATTCGTTATTAACACTGGATTCATAGAACTCTTGTCTAAAACTGTAGAACTCTACAGGTAAACTCTGCAGGTCTCTGTACAATTCATGTGCAAAGTCACATTTCCTTTTTATCATATGAGCACAGTACACCTGAATAACTTCAGATTGCCAATTTGTCCCAAATTCTGACATAATTGTACCGGGTTTTAACTTCAAGATCTTGGAATTTAGGAACCTTGGAGCCTTGAGAAGGTTTTTGGGGATCCTTGTAGGACCCCGGACCGGTGTATCCGATCGTCGAAAAGCGTGGCGAACCTTGGAGGTGGCGCGTGCGCGAGCAATGGGTCTCAGCCGGCCGACGGCGTGGCGTCGCGCCGTCAGGCGTCGTCAGTAGCGCGGCGTGCGCCGTCACACTCGCACGTTCCTCCCTCGGAAGCCGCGCATTCTTATGTAGCTCGCGTTGGCGCACGTTCCGCTCGCGATCCACCACTCGTTCCACCGATATTCAAAGCACCTATCAAACAAATATTAATAACGATCCAAGGACCATTTGCACGGTGTTCGAGTGAGGTGCACAGAAGATATTTTCGGTGAGAGCCTAAGCGGAACGCGTCGAAGCGGAGAGAAAAATTGTGCGCGTTCAATAAACAAATACCAGCGTGTCGCGAGCTTTCGAGGAAGTTTTTACTCGTCTGAGTCGACTCGTTCCCGCTTTCGTGCGCGACGGTATTCAATACGCGGGACGGTTATCGCGGCGAAATAAATCGCGATAAATTGCCGGTTCGTGCGGAGCGGCGCCTGCACGTTATACGAGTTCCTCGCACGTGTCCACCGTACGGAGTTTCCTCCTGTTTTTCCCCGTTTCACGCTGCCACGGGTTTATTAACGAATAGTTTATCTTACGACATGTTCCACGCGAAGAGCCCTTCGGACCTGTCCTCGAGAAAAATTCGCGCTTCGTTCACCGCGGTTTGCTAACGTTTATTCCGTGTCGCGATCGTTCAACCATGATTCACTGTACGAGGATCTCCAGATTCGTCGCGTTCATTGCGATCGATGGTTCACGCTCGCGGTTCACGTATGCCTGATGTTTGTTAAACGCTCGTTGCCGGGAAACTGTGGGAAAGTGTTGTGAGATTGTGGTGAAGTTGAATTCGTGCGACGAAGGTTCCTTGAGATCGGACGCGGAACATGGCGACTGGACAGCAGGAGGGCAAGGAATCTCCCAGGTATTTCTTTCGATGGACTTCTCGACAATTCACTGCAATTTCTGTTTCACCCCCTGGCGTGGACCGCTGCGCCACGGGGATAGGGTTTTAATTAAACGCGGAAACGTTCACGGTCGAATTGTTTTTAATTTTACAAATCAGTGACCTTTCAAATTCCTGCACTTTTGAGTCTTTCTAAACTTCTCAGATATTAAGTTTGCGGTTCTTCAAACATCCTTTTCAAACTTTTGAATTACTACAAAATACTCCAAAAAATATTGCAAAATATTACAGGTCTAATTTTTGTTTCAAACTACAATTACTGAAACTGACCTATGAATTTAAAAATATATAAGTGATGTAGACTATTTTTAAAAGTCTGATAGTCGCACGAGCTAACACATTCTGCGTCCTTCATGCTACGAAGGGGTGCAAATCTTGATAGGATCAGACCCCGGGTATACACCTCTGAGCCGGACAGTGCTCTTCGAATAGAATTCGCAATAAACGAGTGGATTATGAAACACGTCGAAGGGGTAGTCATTACCGCGACGTTGTCCGGTATTAATTGGCAACGAACGAGCAAATTCGAATGGAGTGTTCCCGCGGCGCGTCTTTGAGTCCCGTTCAGCGTCCAATTACCAGGAAATCGAGCGATTTCAGTGGATTATATTCGATTTACACGGGGTGGGCCAGCTGGACGACTCGCGATTCGTTTTTGGGGCGCGACGCGTCAAAATGAAATGCTCGCGGTAATAATAATCGCGGCACGTAGATCGCGAGCGCGTTATTCGCGATGCGAAACGAGCGGAGCGTGTGGAGTCGCAGCTGCACGCGTGCACGCGGCGAGGGTGGCGAAAGAAGGGGTGAGTTGGACGAGAAATTGCAAACAAAACTTGAAATGCGCGTCGGTCCTCGTCGGCCGGTCAACGTAATAACTAACTAAAAACACGCAAATTGCTGCGCCTCGTTAACGGGAATAACGCACGCGGTGCTCTCGCGAGCTGTACCAATCGAAACGAGAATAATTATTCGCGATTTCGTCGCGGAAACTCGACGCGTATCGTGGAATACGCGTTGCGGATGAATTCGGGATAACTCGCGCGACGAAGCTCGCGGGAAATGTGGACGGTTAATAAAGTGGGGAAAATTTTGAATGCCGGGGGATCGAAATCGGACAAATTGCAACGATAATTGCTCCTTTTTTAACCTCTTTCGAAACCGACGACAGCTGCAGTGCATAATTATTTAATCACCTTGACGTTTATTCATTTGAGGAGGATTGAATAACAGACTGTTGTTCATAATTAGCAATAAAGTAAATTTCATTTTAGCAACCGTGTGCGCATTTGTACTCTGTCGAGTTGTGTATTTCATAGCAACTTTAAAATCGACCGAGGGTCATCTTAAAACTGCAAATAAAATGATAATCTTCCTGCCTTCTGATCTACCTGCCAGTACTTTTTACTATCATTGTTGTTTGACTATCATTGTCATTATTGAAACTGTTTTTTATTGGACCTGTTTATGATCTTTCGATATGAATACCATGAATATTAGTTACGATTAAACAAAATACTCATTAACCCCGTTGACAGGGTGTCAAGAGATACAAAAGCCACTATCCCCCGGCCGTGAAGTTTCTAAAAAAACAGGGACGGGAAAAATGGTTGGCCTACTTGCAGTCTCATTCGAGATAGCCGGCAGCGGTTGCGTAGAGAATCACGATGAAAATCGCGGAAAGAAAGCTCGACGCGAACACCATGAAGCGTGTCTGTCACTTCGGAGCGCGTTAGCGTGCACAATTGCAGGCTAGTCCTCGTGCGGCTCGGAATGTTAGCTCGGGATCCAGCCAGAAACCATCTAAGCCACGCCATGTTGCTGGAATTTAATCTAAGCACCAAGACGCGAGCGTAATCTCGAGAGTTCGTCGGATCGTGAAACACCGTCGAATAAGTTTTCCTTTTTCCGAGGGCGGAAGAAGGGTGGGAAAGGGACAGTGCGAAAGGATACTTTCGTTATTTTTATATAGACGAAAGTTTCATCCATTGGCGTAACCAGGATTTTTTCTAGGTCCAAAATGTTTCGATAGGGGTTTACTCATTGCAGTTGTATTTCGTTACGTCAAATTTCGATGCGATCATCACTCGTATTGTATCGTCAAGTGTACAATTATGTGTTGTGCTGCCACGTAGTAGATTACGTATTAAATTTTCACGCATTGGACTACGTTGTATCACCATGTGTGGAATTACCTACACGTATTGTCGTATGATAGGTTACTTACGCGCTAAATTACTACGTGTTGAATTACCTACGTTCTATCGCTGCGCGTAGGATTACCCACGCGTTGTATTGCCACGTGTTAGGTTACCTACGCATCAAATTACTGTGAGTAGGAATACCTACACACCAAATTACCACCTCCTGATTATCTAAGCGTTATATCGCCACACGTTAGTTTACCTACGCGCTGTATCGCCACATGTTAGTGTACCTACGCGTCACACTATCACGCGTGGAATTACCTACGCCCCAATCATCACGCATTAGATTACGCACTGATTACGTATTACTACATATTAGATTACCCACGCGCTGTATTGCCACATGTTAGTGTACCTACGCGTCACACTATCACGCGTAGAATTACCTACGCCTCAATCATCACGCGTTAGATTACGCACTGATTACGATTACTACATACTAGATTACCCACGCTGTATCGCCACATGTTAAAGTACCAAATCTCCACTTTGAACTACCTACCCGAATAACCTACGCACAGCGACGTTTTGCCCCCGCGTTATATCTGTAACCTCCTTACGCCACTGGTTTGACCCGTGGTGGACCGCGTTCGTCTCCACTTATTACGATTCACCGTCGTTCCCCCGAAAGGAGACTCCAATATTCCGGATATTGTAGGAACAGCACACCACCCGATTATTTTCTATTTTTTTTTCTCCTCGTTTCTTTTCTTTCCATCCCCTCTCTGTGTCTCCTTTCTTCTTCGCTGCCCGTCCGGTTATTACGAAACTCGCTTTCAACGGAGGCTGCCGCGGCTCTCTGCCTACGCGCGCCACCAGAGAGAAATGTCGGATGTATGCCCGCGGGACTTTGTCATTTTCGTCGTGGGTTCTCGCAGATTTTTCCGTGCTTTTTCTGCTCGGCGCGCGGCTTAGCCAGCGGCGAGAACCCTCTTCTTCCCGGCCACGCCAAGTCAACGGCAATGAAAATACGCAGGTTCTTTTATTTTTCAACGCGTGATGTACATTGGCGGCCGCTTTGTTCGCGACTCGTGTTCCCGCGACGTCTCCGTGATTCTTGCGATTCTCACTGAACGACAGGCAATTTTTACCACACCTTCCTTCCTGTAGAAACCTTCGACCTCTTCGAGGATATTGATATTCTACAAATGTTAGCTCGTTTGTGTTTCATTCGTTATTAGATGCTGACGCACCAGGTGCGTCGCTCACTCTTGTAGCTGCTATCAATTTTATTTTTAATACACTTCGTTTAGAGTTCAAGTGCTGTTTCTGTAATCGACGACTGATACTAAATTGACATAGCATTTCAACTTTCTTTAATATTGTACTTGTGATCAGTTCTGACTGACACACCTGAAGGGTTAATTTGCTATCGAGCTCCAGTAATGTGATGAGCAAATCTGAAGATATCTTCGCTCACTGCGAACGATTAGGCTGCGGTCAATCGCGTAGAATCGATGAAATGTCAGATGAAGAGCGAAAGAAGAGCTTTTGATGTGTTACGCCAGGTAGCTGTGCTAGTGGCCTTTCATTTTAAAGCGGATACGGGAGGCAGTGAACCATGTAGTGGTTCGTTGTTTCAATGCGTAGATTTTTCAACGTTTTCACAGCAAACAAAGCGTTAAAATACAATGAACTTGATCACGAAATCTCGATGTTTTCGAAAAATCGTTAAAGCACCGTTACATTTACACGGACAGAATACTGTGCTGAATTAAACATTCGCGTTTACACATTCAGATGTTGGTTATTAATAGACTGCCGGTGTTCACGTATTTATGATATATCGAAATCTGCAAAGTATAGAAATTCGCAGTCTATACACTGCATGATTTATGTATTCTTTACCCCGATATGTCATAAATACGCAAATGTCCGTCTAGTCGGATCGCTACGATATTCGAACGTCATTCATTAAATATAGTTTTGCAACTCGTTCATGTATCATAGATAACAGCATCGATTTACCTGAACAAAAATTACCCGCGGTTCACCGACTTCATAATCTCTAGCGATTATAATCATATCTTTTCACGATATCTCGAATCATCCTCATAAATACTCATGAATCGACCCATGTTGTGCACTCGCGTTTACTCAGCCATACGATCTGGGAATCGTTCAAACAGCGCCAGCTTGGAAAAGTGCGCAGTCATCGGGTAAAAGGTTCTCATTGTTCCCTCGTGGTCGAATCAATTCGTCACGGTGCGTCCCCAAACTCGTGTTTCTTCGAGAACTTTTATTTGCGCCAGAAGTTCAAGGGGATGAGCGGACCGCGAAAGTGATGGGCCAACGTAAGCTTACTTTAGGTTAGGACTAAAGGGTGGATTTATTAAGTTACCTAATTTACAGTCCCTCGAATTCCTAAATTCTCGAGTCGAGAATTTGCAAATTGACCAAACAGAGTCTAACGAATAACCTCTTCACGTAGCGATTATCCCTAGAGGCCTAGCAAGAGGCAAGAGGCTCAGTTACCAGAAGAAGTAGCCAGGGTAAACTTCATTGGCTGAAGTCTGCGAACCGCGTACACTTCGCAGACCGTCCGCTTTGTACATCGCCACTATTTGTTTATCTCTGTCTGGCTGTCGGGTCTCCATCGTCAGCTTTCTTGCGGATACGTCCCGTGTTTGTTCTCCTCGTTTCTCCTTTTCTTAGGATTCTCTTCGATCGTTCGTAGAAGTTTGCACAGGCCCGCGATACATTTTTTCCTCTTCTCGAGAATCCACGAGGATGCTGCCGCGTCGAAAGGAAAATAATAAATCTAATATTAATCCCATATTCCCGGCCGGTCGGTTCTTTGATGCTCACCGGCTTCTTGCGAATACGTCGAGGCGGTTTTGAATTTTCTCTGTAAACCGAACGTTCCCTCGCTTCCGAACTAAGGGTGGAAAACGCTGAATCTCATTTCGAGAGGTACTGTCTTTTATTTTTCTTCCCGTTCGAAATTTGCCTGACCGCAACGAGGACGAATTTTTCCTCCCTTTCCTAGCTAACGTCACATAATACGTATTTCGTCGAGTCTTTTAGCGGCGTGGCGGTCGGTGACTAACGAACGATTCTTCGCGGTAGAAAGGAAAGTGTCTCGTCAGCGTCAGTCTCTGAAAGGACGAGGAAAAGCCTGACGGAGGACCCCGTCGCGAAAATTGCGCTCCGCCGTGCACCGGTTCCGCGCGTGCGAAGAACCGACGATAACCCGATGGTAATTTGTTTTCAACCTTCTTTGCCTACTCGTTTTTTCTTCGCCCTCGACTCCCCGCGACGCTGAATTAACTCTCGATTGCCATAATAGTTTCGGTGGTGCCACACGTCTTTCAATTAACCTTGTACTTACAGTCAGCTAAATTTCAACTTTATACTCTACAAATATCAGACTCTGATGTCAGCTAGTTTCACACCCAAAAATAGATCCAAGAACTTCCAAAGTCTCAAAGGTCTAAAATTCAGAAACAGATGTAAAGGGTATCAAAACGTTTAATGACAAGTGTTTGAGTTCTCGAAACGCTTCAATACGACTTCCCCAGTGTGCTCGTCTCACGGGTATTTTGTAGAGTCGCCGGCTAATGAAGCTCGTCGAAACGGACACGGGCATCGACAAACATTTCCCCGCTCGCGATCCTCTCGGTCCAATTTCGAGGCTTCTTCGCGAAACAGACGTCTCTCGGCTCCGTTCTCCTGGCAGTTCGTCCGCGTTCTCAATAGCCCCGTCATCCCCGTTGACACGTAATTATTCCGGCATTTTAGAGAGGGAACTCTCTTTCGTCGCTCATCTCTCGGCAGCCGCGAGAAATCATTTTCTTTTCTTCCTTTCTGTTCCTCGGCCCCGTTGTAAATCGCTGGCAAGGAAGGTGGCGGAGGGACTAGAACGAGCTCATACGTGCCTTTTAATTAATTACTTTACGGCCGGAAGTTTCCTTTTCGAAAGCTGCTGCCGGACTCTTGGCGGCGCGCGACTCCATTACTCTCGTCTCTTTGAAAATTAGTTTGAGCATCGCGGGTAGGATACGCGGGGCGAAGACGGGGGTAAGTCGAGAGAGTAAGGGTGAAGCGGCAAGCTAAACTCGCGCATAATGACGGCAGATTGAAAAAGTTTGCCGGGGCAGGAGACCGCCGAGCCGGGGCTGACGCGGGAGTCCTTTTTCTTCCGCGGGAACACCGCGTCGCAGTTCAGTCGGCTTAAATAGAGGTTATGCGCGATTATCCCCTTTCGTCGCGGGCTGCGCGAACGCCCGGCCATTCCACGCTTCTCGCCTCGCCGGATTCTAGTGATGTTTCGCTCGTTGAAATCGTCCTGCAGTTTTGTTTCTTTAGGACACTCGTTTCGCTCGCGTCTCTTCGCGTAATTGTTGTACAATCGTGAAAGAGTTCCCTTCTGCGAGATCACAAATAAAGGTTGAATAGAATTTTTATTGAAGCTTTCAGACAATTATTTACACGATCAACCTTTGACCGAACAATAGTTTGTTCACGTAGCGTAACATAATGGGAGACAAATTTGAAAATTAAATTAGAAGAAAATTGAATGTGTAAGGAAGGGAGTGGACGGTTTTTATGAAAAGTATATAAGATTCAGCGAACGAGTCCTCGTTAAGAAGACATTCATGCGCCACAGGATGCAGTCGCAGAACACATTTTATCTTATGCTTCTCTATCATTATTCCGGCGCTTGAAAAATTTCCTTTCATCAAGTACGTTTCATCGCGATCGCAAAAATTCCTCTGCGAATGAAACCGTGTCGCGTGACTTCCATCGCGCGTCATCTTTAATAACGAGGAGTGCCACGTACTTTCGCGAGCTCGTAAAAAAAATAGCGGCGGTAGCAGGCGTTAATTACAGTCGCTTTTTTTATCTGCGAGGTACTGCCTCGTATATAAGACGAGTCGAGAATAACGGGCGGCCAATGGAAGAAAGGGGCGACAAAGCACGAGTTAAGACGCCATCGAAAAAGTCAAAGAGGAGAAGGATGAAGACCTTTCCGAGGTGTGCAGGCGATCGAGCTTACGGCGAAAAGGGAGGAGAACCCTCTCGAAGCCACCTTTGGCAGTCGATCGAGCCATTCGGGTTAAACGTGAACGCGGACCACCGATTACGGACTTATTTATCGGCCCTATTGTCCTCTTCTTCGATCGGCCTTCTCCCCAGTCGCATCAAAAACTCCAGACCTTTCTTCTCCGTTGCGACATATTACCTTTCGTCTTCGATCGAACCGTCGGCCGCTTTTCTATCCGCGTCGGTTTTCGAGTCTTCGGCAATTTGTCAGCACCCCTGCTTTGGCCCCGGAGTGCCGCCTTAAATCAACGTTATCTTTTGCCAGCGTTCACCGGGAAAAAGTCGAGCATAAAACACGATTGTTCACTGCTGATTTTTCCGATGTCGCGACACAGGATTCGTCGAAACGATGCTAGAGCGTTGTGGCTAGTCCAGACCTTTTGGTTTCGACATCGGATTTATTTTTAGTCGATAATGACCGTGAAAGACAAACGCGATGTTCATTTTTCAGAGATTACGTACTCTTTCCCACTGTGATGTCTCACCGATAATCTTCAATCGGAATAAAATTTCACCGGTAATCAAAAGAATCGATCATAACTTAATTATCTCTACTGGCGCTTTACGCAAGATGATTACATTAATTTCTCACGATGCTACGAAGATAATTGATTCGTTAACGGAGAACGCTCGACAGTGTAAATTTCCTTATCGCCGTATCTCTATTCTATTATTTCTTCCGCACCTGCGCTACCAGCGACGATACGGTCGGCAAAAATAATCGAAACAAACCCTTAAGCGAGCCATCGGGGTTGGAACGATCCGCGGGTTCGAGGGAAAAAATAGACGGGAAGCAATCGTATCATGAATATCAAGGAAGAAAGGTACGATCGGCGATCAATAAATCAGGGCGTGTACGGGGGACGAACGGTCTCTCCCTTCGTCGACGAGAAGGGACGAGAATGTCGTGCGGCCTGATGGGTTCCCGGCAAATAAAATACGACCCAATTTTGCGGTGCAAACCGCGAAACAATGGTATTGATCTTATTTCCATATCGGTCCGCCACGCAACCACCAACCAACAGCAGCCGAGCTATGGATGGATCGGACGAACGAGGGTGAAGGATGAAGAAGCTCAAAGGAGGAGCCGCGACACGACGAGGATGGTCGAAAGGGATGGTTGTACGCGCGACAGGGACACCAGACCAGACCTAACCCGGAGCTATATATCGAGCGACGAATGTCGGACGTTCAGGGTGCACGTCACGTAGAGAACCCTCTCTCTTTCTCTCGCGACGAGGTGAGAGAGCCGAAACAGAGACGTTCTGGACGAAGCGCGACGCAGCCTCCTTCTCGAGGAGAGGGCACGCACTCGCATAATTAAGAAACTTCCCGCGCCTCTTCTTCTTTTCTCCCGGTTACTATTCGACTCGCGCCAACGCGACCCGATTAAGCTGTCCGGCCGGGGTGAAAATGAATTCCCCGACGAAGATTCATGGCTCTGCACGAATCACAGGGAAAACGAGCTCGTCATGGGGCGCAATGAGGAATGAAGAGACCTCCGCAAAGAGAAATCAAGGATTCGAAGGTGCTAATACCAGGAGTTACTTCAAACTTTCCTCGAAGTTTCTTTACTATTTTATTTCCGCATTAATTGTTACACATCAAAGATAAGTTCTTAGTATATCGTGAATCGTTGAATCCTCCGGATGTCAGACAGTGGAAATTGTAGAAAATCTCCAGCAAGGGTTCGTCGCTCGTTACCAGCAAAATCTGGCAATTTTCGCGCGGCGAGATCGGCGATAAATCAAGGAGACAAGGGGAATAAGAGCGATTTGTGTGGAGAAATCGGACGCAGTCTCGTATCGTGGACCACTGTTATATCAACGGTCTACACACGCTTTGTATCTCCCCTCGAAACGCATCGCCCCTAACACGCGTCTCGTTTACAAGAAAAGCAAGCGAGACCGGCCAAAACGAATACAAATGGATGTACCATTGAGAGCGGCTCGTAAAATGCTATTTCCACCGACGTTACGTCGCTTTTGTGCACTTTACATCGTCCTCGAGATACACCTACCTCGTGGCAACCGAAGAAATGTGCCACAGACACCTCTTTCAGCGGATATCGGTTTTCCAAAGGGATACGGAACACCGATTGAAAGGCCATTGGCCGTTTCGGCGGACTTATCCTCTTTTCTGCGCCTGTACCGACCAGATGCATTTCGAGCTGACTTTTTTGTGTGTGTAAGCCGGAGATGCAATTTTTGTTCAGAAAGCAAACTTCCATGCGCTATTTCTTATTTTCGACAGGAGAATTCTTCGGTTAATATAATATATGGCGATACAACGATATTACCTAAAGACCTTATTGCTGTACACAGTCGGATAATAATTTTAGTAGTTAATAATTTACAAGGAAAGCGGCGACAGGTGTAGTAACGAAAACGATCGAGGACGATACGAAAGGATCATCGAATTACGGAGAAAGCGGCTCCTAGGGAGACGCGTCGTAAAATCCAGATGAAAATTATGGGGAAACGAGGCGAGGTACGTGCTCGGCATATTATTCGTGGTCGTTCGGGAGGATGACAAGAAGGAATAAAAAGACAGATACGGGAAAGAGCGTGACTATCGCGTCTATGCGTATTACGTTATGTCAAAGCCGACGCATCCATCATACCAGCCGTTGACACTCGGGCTCTTTTTCATCTGTGAGCGTGTACAGCGCGCACGCATACGCGTGTAAACGCGCGTGAAGCGACGTGGATCCCTCCTGTTCCCCGGGGATGGTCTCGGTGTCAGACGCGCCACTGACGTGACCTCCAAGATGACGAACACGCTCCTGCCTTCTTCGGAATATGCGATTCTCTCTTACTGCCTGGGAATTCTTCTCGCGTCGACGAACAACTTTTTTTTACTGAAATTCACGTGCAAGACTCCTGTTCCTATTCTGGGCACATTAATTTAATTTTACGGGAATTTAACTAACATTCAACGGATGGTCATCTCGATGTCTGTTATTTAATTTTTGTCACAATTGTTATTAACTTATAACAAGTCGAATTTCATTTAGAAATTCCTGAGATTAAATGACGTGAACAGACAGTCGAAATTTGAGCGCAGAAAAATCCTGTGTGACGTCAATTAAAAGCATTAACTTATAAAGATTGCACGAATAATACATCTAACCGAGACAAATCACGCCGGGAATAACGGAATGTCCCGTTGAAACGTATTCGATTTACGAAGCCACTGCTGCCGCGTTTTTGGTGTTCCACTCGCTTTGAAAAATGAATTACGAGCGAAGGCGTCGCGACGCGAAACTCGTCGGAAGGTTTCGTCGCCCTTGGGTCATAATTCACGTTGGCCGAGACACTCGCGACGCCTCCAAAGATATTTTAATTGTTCGAAATTTGTCGTATGCTTCTTTGATCCCTTTAGCGTTCTTTTTCCATACCAGAACGTTCCGTAAAGAGTATTTGTAAAAGCTTGCAATTCGAAACTGATTCCATCGGTAGATTTTTTCAGCGAACTGCAACGCGTGTAACGACCAGATTATTTTCAATTATGCGACGTCCGACAACGTCGCGATAAATATAAACGATCGTACACCGCGAAAGCACGAGCGACAATTAATCGCGCGTATTACGCAAACGAGCCAGGGTTGTTACTTTGCAGCTCGCGCAAAAAGAGCTCTCAAGAGAGAGAGAGAGAGATGTCCCTTTGATGCCACGAGTCTCCATTATCGGCACAGCTCTGCGATATGACGATCAAAAATAAACCGCCGACGCGTTTCAGCGGCGTACTCGCGCAAGTGGAGGAACGCGAGAACCTCTCTACTCTCGCTTTCATCTGGTCGGGGAAAAACGTTGTGGCCCCAAATCTCCACTCGTAGCAAGAAGCTCGGTATGCACGGTAAAGGTTTCTTCTTTCGCTAACAAAAGGAACATCCTGCGAGCCGCGAGTAGCTAATCGAGTCGCGGAAGAAGCGAGTCTCGGGAAGGGCTGGAGTCTGGTGAATTGAAGCGAAGGTATTCGAGAAGAAAGGAGGCAGCCGAACGAGTCGTTGGTCTAATTACCGATGCAAACGCAAAGGAAGGCCACGCGATCCTCTTAGCTCGCGTGCCGAGCTGGCCGTACTCTCTCGCCGCCGTGAGATTACGAGGAGCAACAAGCGAGAAGGATCTTTGTTGTCCGGGCTGTTTGTATGCGAGCAGACGGCTAGCAGCCGAACCGTAGCTACGTAAGCCTTCTCGAAACTTGCCGAATACTTGGCTGGAACGCGAAACTTCTTGCACCGAGTGAATGTCGGATGAAAGACGGAAGGGATAAGACGGGGAAACTGGCGTGGGAGGAAGAGGAGCGAACCAGAGGGAATCTTCCGCAAGAAGTCGAGGCGAACTGGGATTGGTTTCCGTTCTGAGCTGTCTATGGACAGCCAGAAGGCTGTCGGTGTTCGCGAGCGCAATTTTCTCCTCGTAATAATTTTACCATTTTACTCCCTGTTTACTCGTCGATTTGCGATCGTGTAACGTTAGAATACACGCTAACCGCAATAACGCGAACGCAAGCGATGCAACTCGAATAAACGTTTAAACGCGCTGACGGTTAATGGCGACGAACGCAAACTCGGATTGTGCCGTTGAAGTCACTCGGTTCCCAGTGCTGGCACGTAGACTTTGCGTGTCCAACAGGACTCCATCGGTCTCGCGGTGGCATCGGCGACCGTGGAGGAAGGGTGGTGCGTGCAACCAGCGACAGTTTGTCGTCACGTACGGCACCGGCTACGCGAATAGTTTGCAAATTAAGATCGCCGTTCATAGCTCGGTGACTAGTTGTAACGCTGTGTCACCACGAAACTCAGTTTGTTCGTCTATTCCTGACCGCGGTGGAAACTGTGAAAAGATCTTTGATCTCTCGGGATTATCAAAGTCTAATTGACTCGATTTTGCATCGTCACTTTTGAATGCAGTGATTTTACGATATAATTATTTTGGAATTTAACATGATCTACAAGTATATCTTTGGACTTTTTGGTCTAAATATACTGGACTATAAGAAAGTTGCAGCCAGAATGATATAGTAAACAATAGTAATGCAATTATAGCACAGTTAACGAAACTACTTTCACTACTCTTACTACGTTCGATATTTCCGACACTGAAACGACGAAATAAAAAGGTAAACCGTAACGCTTCTATTTCCGCGTCTGACACGTAACCAGCCTATTCTCCTGCCCCTTCCATGGTGAAAGTTCTTTTGTTCTCGAGAATGAATCGAGCACATTTATAACAGTCGTGCTGATTCGAAAAACCTTCACAATCCAACGATTTGCAGCGAAACGACTCTCATTCGTCTTCCAGTTCTTCTTCTACCCGATACTGATTCGTTAGCGAGGTTTCTTCAATTTGTTGACCCAAGGTGATCAATTTAGAAAATTCGCGCTTGCGACCAATCCCGCAGAAGTTAACGCCGCACTTGGTCAAACGGATTCAATACTCCAATCAAACAGTTAATTTTCATTGGTCACGTCTTCATCTTCAAGCAGTGAAAATGATTAGAGGAGCAGTTTATATTATATTAGTTTAGTTTTACCGACAGACGTCAGATTAGAGGAGCCTCGCTAATTATTAATTACCGTCAGCAACCGCGTCACGAGAAATCCTGCGTGTTACCGTCGCAGCGACGTATAACACGGCCCTTAATGCTATTCGGAAGTCGGTGTACGTCAGTCTGGGAGAACTGGAACCAGAACGTCGCTGATAATACACTTTTTCACTTCATCCAGCCTTCTACTCTTAGCTCGGTAGCTTTCGTGCAATTACCTGCCGAGACGGCGTCCATCTCCCAAGAGATCTTGACTAAGGAGTCGGTCGGACAGACTTTACCGGGATCTACGCTCGTTCTGGCTACAATGTAACACGCCGCCGCAGCCACCAGTAGTATAGACGTTGCTGCGGTCAGCCGCGGTCCGCCTTCTGAGTAGTTGAGGCCAAATGTGGGCCGACAGGTGCTCGCTCTTCGAACTGCAGATGAACTTTGCAACCGCTTCTGACTGACATCTCGAACAAACGCCACTATCGATTTTAGATTTCGAAGTTGAAACGTCGCGGGAAAGAAAAGGCCTACTGGCTTCTTTCATAGATTTAGGCCTTTATCGATCCACCACTCTCCTTTACACTATAACATGTGGATACAGCGTTGATTTATTTATCCAATTACCCATTTAGCTACTTATCTAGGTTAGACTTTTCTGAAACCCTCGTGGATCCCTAGGGTTCTGCCAAAATTGAAGATAAACGATGGAAAGCGTATATTCTTATCCAAATGTATATATTCATATACGTATCTCTTCCTTTTTTGCGCCCTCCCTTTCAATCCCGCTCCCTCCGAGGAAAACAGTGACCTTCCAGTTAGAAATAACAAATCGAGAACTCCGCAGCTTTCAATTCCGCGGATACTCCCGTTGGGAGTACGATTTGAAGCTGGGTGAACCGCGTCCAAGGTTCGTCTACGCGAACACGTTAACAAGTAACAAGAGGGGAGTCCTCGTAGATCAAGGAAAGCGTCGAAGCTTCGAAATATCGAGGGGTCGGAGTCTGGTTAGCATAATGTCAGCCGGGAGCGACGGCAAGAAAACGGCGGAGAGGATCAGGTAAGACGGTGAGGAATTTCTTAAAAATGTCAGACAGGACTTTGGCGCGGGGGAGGGTGAAAGTCACGCGTTCTATACAGGACCGACATAAAATTTCACGTTATCGACAGTCTGGGAGGCGGCGGGATGTGAGCGGGAAAATATCCCCGTAGGCGCGACACGAGGCCGGTAGAAAGTCTCGCGAGGTATCGCCGGCTCGAACCACGGTGCAAATTGCCCGCTGGTAATACCGCGGAATTTTAGAAGGCATTCGCCGAGTCGTAACATTCATCATATTCGCCATTGTGCCTCCACTCTTATCTCGCGAGGAAAATTTCCAGCGATACCATTGAACGTTTACGGGGTGTTTCGTAACTTGGGCAATTCCCTATTGTGGAGAACCGGGCCATACAAATAAGAACGGCAATAATTTACGTAAACGCGTTCTATTTAATCCTGGCTACGGTCATTTTTCTCTTTCGATAAAGCTCGATGTTAGTTACTTTGAACGAACCTGTACTGTGTTAGACTATAGTCGATAGATGTTCGTGTTAGCTTTGAAACGTTTTACGTGGAGGTTATCGGTTACCGGAAGTCGACTTGCCGGTACTACCATATCCATGCATCAATCACTGGTATTACATCGATAGTACGAAGTAGTAGGCTGAAAAATTGGATTGAAAAATTGCACGTTCGTGTGCTTAATAATCCTTATTACGATATGCTGTACTACACGCGGTTGTTTTCGCTTTAGAGTACTTTGCAGAGTGTATAAAATTAAGTGAGTATTCAACGCGCTAATAGCTTGTCGAGTATAATATAAAATAACTCGTACGAGTCGGAAAATAAAGTTCTGAGTACCTTGTCGCTTGTAATTTCGCGAATCGCGTATGTTGCAACAGCGTATAATCGTGCAAACATATGCACTAAAAGAAGATGTAATGATACGATAAAATAAAACGTTATGAATCGAAGAAGGAGAAAGCTTGTACACTGACTTTCACGTCAACGAAAATGGAAGTTTAATAAAGTGAAGCTAATTTGTAAGCAACGAATCAGAGTTTTCGGGGGTTAATTGTTAAGATCTTTGATGCGAAAGTCCCGGCTGGGGTTACGACTTATTTTGAAGCATTCTGTGTTCAGACATGTTCCTGTCACGTGGCTGGCATATTTCAGCGTTATTTCGACGACGGAAATTCGATACGCGCCGTCGCGTCGTCGGGACAGCGAAATCGGAGCGATCGTCGCCCGTCGACGTCGGTTTATCGAAAATTTATTCGTCCCACCGACACGTGACTGGCTCTCGCTTTGAAGAGAACCGACATCCAACGGGCATCGTCACTCTTGACAAATGAAAGTTACTCGATATTGCGCCAATAAAATTTTATCCACCCAATAAACGCTCCCTTCGAACCTATGACCCAAGAAGTCCAGATATTTTTCCGTCATTCTTCGTTGTTTCGAATATCGAATCTCTTTTTGACGGAAATTATTTTCCCTGTAAATCTTGCACACGAGACGATCATTTTTTGATTTTAAAATCCTTTTAATCCGCGAGAGAAGTTGCGAACGTCGATGATCGTCAATGAACAATCTCGGTTAAAGTCGCGCCCTATCGCGGCGTACGTCACTCGACGGTGTGCAACGTTTATCGATAAACGTCGTGACGATAAAAGTGGGAGGGATGATTTGCAACGGCGTCGTAGCGTGGTCGAAGGAAAAAATGAAGCGAAAGCTCCCTGATGCCGACCACCAGCCAAAGGCGGAGATTGCGGGGGGTACAGATGGACCGAACCCCTTGACGAGTCCTTCAGCGAGCCGGCTCTTTGTGATCCTACGACAACCCGATGCGTTTCATTCCGCAGACACATTACGCTTGAATTGATAAGAACGAAACAGAAAGGAACACCAACCTAGGGAACACGAAGCGACGGGGGGTGGCAGACGCAACCCCTTCCGATAATACATGCACATGTACAGTGCGTTCCACAATAACACATCGCGTTCATGAAACAGATCTTTAGAGCAAATTTTAGTAATATAAAAATACGGCTATATTTAAGGAGGAATCTTGTAACGTAAGAGAAGTATGGGTACCTTGATATTGTAAAAATAATATGTTACACGAAAGATGAAGTTTTACCGAGGTACATTGTTGGGAGCGACTGTACACGCACGAAGCCACGAAATTGATGTATAGAGAAAAAAAGTGCGGAAGGGGGTGCAATTCCTCGTCCATCAACTGCACCGTACGAACGATGAGGATGAAAAAAGAAGAAACCGCGTATTTATCGGCCATGGAACACGAATGAAAAGAAACGGACCGACGACGGAGCCGCGAAATGAAACAAGATTGGAAAGGAGAAAGAAAGGAAAAGAAAAGGGCTGTAGCGACTCGCGAAAAAGTAATCTCGCGAGGGTCGTGAAATATAGTAAGCCGGTCGCGTCGAGAGGGACGACATCGCGAAGCAGCGTGACGGCCGATCGGTTCATTTCACGGCGCGTTACACGCGTAATTTTCAAATATTGTCCTGATTTATTCGTCGCATTAACGGAAAGGGGCTATCTTTCCTTGATTTCGTTTGGTCATAAATATTCTGGGAAGCGACGAAGTCTCGATGATCCGACCAGCGTGGAAATCTGATTTGGGAAAAGTTTGATTACCGCGGATGTCTCTTTTCGACAACTTCGAACTTACTTCTCCGCAGAATTTATCGCGTTCCGAAAATCGGAATTGCTTCTGACACCGGGTGTTCACGCGATGGGCAAAATATTAATCATTTATAGTTAATTTCGAAGGTTGTAAATCTTCGTCGACCCATGGCGTTTCCACAACTTGTTACGGTAGTGGAATTATATGTAGAGTTAGTATTATAGAGTAGAATTGATAGAGTGGCTCAGAGTCCTCCACACTGGTGTGCCCAGGTCAATGAAGGATGTAGTTCATCATCCCACTGGTAGTAACGATTGTTGTATGTTGAAGTCGTTGATAGTAACAAAGTTAATGTAAGACTGACCGAAGTAAGTAAGTTCTAAGGAAGCTGATTTAAGACTGACTCGTCGCTTCTAAACAGCCAGAAAAGAAAGCAATGCCGGAAGTTCAGGACGTGAAGGCGTTACCAAAAAAGGCCAATCAGGACAGATTGTTATTTGTGAAAAATACTGATTGGTGAGATGGTTTAGCGAATGGGATTGTAAGATTTTTAGCCTTTATTCCAGGGTTGTGAATTACATTTTGTTAACAAAGTAACCCAAAGCAATTGAGTGATTTGGGTCCTTCAAAGGAAGTAATAAATGGGCACCATGTGTTTATCATCGGAGTTCGAGCGCGTAGGCCCACTTTATTGGGGTGCACAGTTTAGGACCATGGAATAAACTTCTTTAAGAAAAGGTATATTGGTGTTAAGAAAGCGTGCTTTTCTGGCCTATTAGAAGGTTATTGTCAATTGTTAAGAACGTCAAGTTGTGGAGACGTTCATATGGTCTTAAATATCAGTTTAAAATTCCAAAGGTGAAACGTTTTTGGGTTTGACAAAATACCCATAAATATTACCTTAATTATATTCCGAGCAACTCGGAACATACTCCCCCCGTTGAGAGGGTACCGATCAATAATATAAAGTCTGGGTACTTATCTTTGAGCTGTTGACTGTCACGTGGTATCACTTACGATTACCTTGATGTCTTTGGGTGTACCTGTTTTGCTTGATTGGGTAAAGTAGTACTCGTTTGATTTCTTGATAAGAATTATTGTGACACTTCGAATGTTGATCACCTGGATGGAGTTGTCTGATTCTGGATGCATAATTGAACCAAGAAGCCATTGCAGTGATGGCGCATTATTTTCTGATTAATGTTTTCATTCAAATGAACACTGAATCTCGATGATTTGTTTGATGATTTGATTTTCGCTTGCGTAGAACTCGTTAACGAATCGCCAATAACAAATTGTTCGGAATGCAGAATAGTAAACTATTGCGTCTGATGTGACAACATGAATACACGTGATTTCACAATGATTTTGTTTGAATAATTAAAGTGTTGTCATTTGTAAAGTAAATAATTTAGTTCTTGCGACACATTTGAGGCTGAATTCTGATTGTGTTTGTCAGTTAGTTGTGTATTCGTGATGAAAGCAGTTTGATGAAGAATTGAAGATCGAATCAATTACCTGCATTCGATGTGGCTCATAGAACCTCAAAGAATATTAAGATTGTAAATTTATGTGAAAAGCAGTTTGAAATACTGTTATGTTGCAGTCTGTATGATTTATACATTGTTTTGAGGTTGATTAATTTTACGGAAGTTGGTTTTCCATTTCACTTAACATTCTCGTGCATCCCCGTGTCTTGGTTGCGTATGTTTTGTTGTGATGATTCGCAAAGGTGACTCAAATAATTAGATGATTTGGGTCTTTAAAAGGAAATAAGGAATGGGTGCTAAGCGTGCCTGTTTGTCGTCTAAGTCTGAGTGCGTAGACCCACTTGTGTGGGGCGCACCAATAGATTGTATTTGAATGTGTGGACTCGTTTGATTGGGGCGCATTGATCAAGTCTGCAGTGAGACTGGCAAGAATGGTTGTGATTTGATTGTGTCCGAGTGTCATGCGTATCCTTGTGAGGATCGGACACTGCGCGACTGATAAAGCATTATGTTTGATTGTGCCCGAGTGTCATGCGTATCCTTGTGAGGATCGGACACTGCGCGGCTGATAAAGCATTATGTTTGTTTGTGCCCGAGTGTCATGCGTATCCTTGTGAGGATCGGACACTGCGCGGCTGATAAAGCATAATGTTTGTTTGTGCCCGAGTGTCATGCGTATCCTTGTGAGGATCGGACACTGCGCGGCTGATAAAGCATAATGTTTGTTTGTGCCCGAGTGTCATGCGTATCCTTGTGAGGATCGGACACTGCGCGGCTGATAAAGCATTATGTTTGTTTGTGCCCGAGTGTCATGCGTATCCTTGTGAGGATCGGACACTGCGCGGCTGATAAAGCATAATGTTTGATTGTGCCCGAGTGTCATGCGTATCCTTGTGAGGATCGGACACTGCGCGGCTGATATATGTTGATAAGTTTGAATGCATTGGCCCAAAAGGAAAAGCAAGGATTTGGTAAAAAAAAACTGTGAGCAGTTCGTGTGCACAATGGGTTCCAAATGAACAAGTCTGATTGCCATAGTAAACCAAGACTGTACGAGTTGCCTCAAAACTGCCATAAAGAAACAGAGAAAGAATGAGCCTCATATTTGAAATGTTTAACTAATACGAATTATGTGATGTTTTGATATTTTTGAATTGAGTATCATGTATTTGTACATTGTTTTCGCGTTACATAGAATTTCCAGCTCAAGAAGGTCGTAAATCTTCAGAACTGAAATATTCTATGACGCTTTGAACATAAATAATGATCTAAAGTTAATCTGTAATATAGATTCCAATAATAATATTTTAATTGTGGTTCTAATGTTTTGTTCCATGAAACTAAACGAAAGTTACTTTCTTGACAAAGGAATGTAATATAGATGAAAAATAGGACTCCGTGACCATGAAGATTGCCAGGGTCTCATCAGGTAGTATACTAAACGAGAGTAGAAACCTGATGACAATAAGGTGCAATTGACGACCGTCCTTTGCACTTGAATTCAGCTGACTAAAGGTCAGCGTTGAGTTTTTATTGAGTAAGGTTTGTTTATTATCGTATGTATGCATACCTGCATACGTCTTTTTTACAAACATTGACGGTTGTTCCACGTGTTGTGAAAAAGGTTATTGAATTTTCTTAAAAGGAAACCGTAAATGAGTTCTTCAATCGATCTCGTATTATTGAGAATCCCTAATAGTTTGAGAAACAATCTAACGAATAAGTTTCATTTTGAATCGAATTATTAACTTTAGATTATGATCTAAACGAAGAGTTCATGGAGCGTGAAACGTAAGAGAAAGACATTAGCATTTTTGCAAATGCTGAACTTGTAGTTCATCTTTTGCTTTTCAAAGTGAAGTGTGAATACATTACAGAATAAAGTAGATTGAATTATACGTGATACGACATATTTTGCCTAAATTGGGGGAATTATTTAGCTCCCCCCGATGAACCAATCCAGGTTAAATGTTTGAAAGTATGTACTATGAAATTTTAGATTTTGCTAACCTTAGTTATTAAAAAATAACAAAAATTGAATGCTTATAAGATGATTTTAATAAGTACGTGACGCTTGGAATGGTCATGGAGTTTGATGTTTGCTAATGCTCACTAAAGCTTACTTGATGATACATAATAATTAAATATGTTTACGTCATGTCCATTGAATTTGAAGATTCTAATAAAATTGAGATATTGTTAGCCCGAAATTCTATGAAGTGCAATTGAAATAAAACACCTGTTTGGCAAGATGCTGAGATCTTTTGATATGAGACTTTTAATGGAATATCTATCGAAGTACAGTTATCAGTTAACATTTAACAATAAAAGAATTGTTGATTTTACTAAAAGCGTATTTTTGAACAAGCATAACAGGTTAATCTGTTATTACATGAATGAAGAGTAATTAATTTTGAATCAATTTTATATTCTCTTGAAATAACAATATATTCTAATCATGTGACAATTGATAGGAATGTATCTGTTAACACGTATTTGTAATGAAATAGAAAAGCTACCAATAAAGTTAAATCTTACATGACTTCAAATGTGATTCTTGACAGAATAGTAATTATGATGTCATTGATAGTCGAGAAGACAGAATTTCAATTATATTAAATATTAGAATATAAATTCAAACAATCTGGATATGGGGAGTATCTTACAATGGTCATTGTTTATTAAAGAAGCGACCTGAGATGAATCCTTTCAATTGCAAATACGGCAACCTCTTGTTAGGAATAAAATAATATCAATGAGATATATTTTGATATGAAGTTTTTCGTTTTAACATTCTGATGAAATTGATGGGAGGTCTTATTTTGTGACAGAAACCCGTAATTTTGACCAAGGATATTAAAATCCGCAGATTAATTGATGATCATCTGTTTGTTCGACCAAATGTAAGAAATGTTTTCGAAGATTTTTATTATATGCAATTTGTACGATTTTGAATAAATGTAAGAAGATGAATGGATAATAAGCCTGTTTTACTAAAGAATACGTGCAAACGCATTTGAAATGGTTTACGACCATTAGGGTAGGTATGCGCGAGTCAGGTAGTGTGTTAAAACAGTGGGTCGAAGGACCCGTTGGACACTATCTTAGAAGAATAATGCAACCTAGGCTACGATAGTATAATAATTATCTTGAATTCCGAAACTACGTGTTTGTTTAGATCCATGGAACAATTAAAATCGACTTTTGTTGAAAAGGATTGAATATTTAAATCAGTCAGTTGAATTTGCATAAAATACATGATACATCGTAATGATGTGAATTTTTATAATCGTGAACTGATCATGTGTAAAGAAATCTGCCTGATGTTATTATTTCATTAGTGTCGCAAGCTAGCAATGTTAAATTGTTGTACTAAGAATTGTTATGTTTGAGCTTTACGGATTTGACATGACTGTTTGACGTCATAAAATCGTGTAACAAGAATATCAAAGAAATTGGCGAAACGATTAAACGAGCCTACTTTAGAGAAGCGAAATTATATACTGATTGTTGACTTATCTTGTTGAAGCCTTTGGAAAATCCTCAGATTGTCCGTTGTTTGATATGTTTTCGAATTGATTTCACTTAATAGTCCGTTTGACGCGCATGGGAACACACCAGTGTGGTCATTCACTATGACTTTTCAAAACACTTGTCATACACATTGTAACACTTAATCCTGATTATTGCACTGTAAACTGAGTTTATGCACTAAGCAAGTTCGTAGAATCCGGCTCGAAGGACCAAAAATGTTCACGCGATGGGCAAAATATTAATCATTTATAGTTAATTTCGAAGGTTGTAAATCTTCGTCGACCCATGGCGTTTCCACAACTTGTTACGGTAGTGGAATTATATGTAGAGTTAGTATTATAGAGTAGAATTGATAGAGTGGCTCAGAGTCCTCCACACTGGTGTGCCCAGGTCAATGAAGGATGTAGTTCATCATCCCACTGGTAGTAACGATTGTTGTATGTTGAAGTCGTTGATAGTAACAAAGTTAATGTAAGACTGACCGAAGTAAGTAAGTTCTAAGGAAGCTGATTTAAGACTGACTCGTCGCTTCTAAACAGCCAGAAAAGAAAGCAATGCCGGAAGTTCAGGACGTGAAGGCGTTACCAAAAAAGGCCAATCAGGACAGATTGTTATTTGTGAAAAATACTGATTGGTGAGATGGTTTAGCGAATGGGATTGTAAGATTTTTAGCCTTTATTCCAGGGTTGTGAATTACATTTTGTTAACAAAGTAACCCAAAGCAATTGAGTGATTTGGGTCCTTCAAAGGAAGTAATAAATGGGCACCATGTGTTTATCATCGGAGTTCGAGCGCGTAGGCCCACTTTATTGGGGTGCACAGTTTAGGACCATGGAATAAACTTCTTTAAGAAAAGGTATATTGGTGTTAAGAAAGCGTGCTTTTCTGGCCTATTAGAAGGTTATTGTCAATTGTTAAGAACGTCAAGTTGTGGAGACGTTCATATGGTCTTAAATATCAGTTTAAAATTCCAAAGGTGAAACGTTTTTGGGTTTGACAAAATACCCATAAATATTACCTTAATTATATTCCGAGCAACTCGGAACACCGGGAATTTAATTTCCTCTTTTGCGTCCACGTACTTATCGGTTGGTTTACGGAGAATATATCTGCCTTCAAACTTTGGTTGATCGCGTAACTTCATTCTGTATACCGATTCAGTGACGGAGGAATCTGCAATTTCACACCAATCGATCAATTGCAGTTAATTAACTACCACATTTCCACGGAACTTCGAATCAACGTCTCCGAAGACTCCGAAAGAACCACCCTCCGTTAAAACGCCGAGGTAATTTCCAAGATTCGAAATTCATGGAAAGGAACCGCAACCCCGGAAGTTGGTTCATTCTCTCGGAACGGCTAATGGTCGCCCGAAAATCGACGATTCGACGAGATCGTCGTGGCTGAAAACCAGCAACGTCACTGTTCACCAGTATATACGCGCGTGTAAATATACACGCGGCCAACCACTTCGAAATGGTTGGCGAACAAGCGTTCGCAAGTTCGCGGAAACTTGTCGGAAGAGTTATTTGCACCGCGCAGTTTCCAACGCCGAGAGAAATATGAACGTACCGGGGAAATCCGTGTGGCCTTTTACCATGACAGCGTAAAATCTTCCGGTCCAGAAACAACGTCGTTCCATTCGGGAGTTCGTCTAGCTGAAACTTTGCGTCGTGTTCGCGAGCTGAATTTTACGGGTCCCGCAACAGCTTCTTCTTCTCGTTTATTATGTCAAGGATAAATTTCGCCAGGCAATTTCACCGATCGAAATAGTTCTTAATATCTTGGAGAGGTCCAAGTATTCTATCCTTAAGTTTCACTTTACATGAAGCGTGGAACTTGGAACTTTCTCGCGTTGCAACGTCGGGGTAATATTTGGGAAATTTGGAGTTTGCGAAAATTGCTAGAATATGGGTTTGTTATAGCACAGAAAACGGAAGCAATTCAATCAGTGCTGCAAGGCGGTGAACAGCTGAGACACCAGTTCCTTTCCCTTTCTCGTGAAGCTCGAGCTTCTTCCCCGATCGTTTCGACGGTTTCCCGGTATCCCGTGTGATTTACGACGCGGGAGCTGCACACGTACGGTCGGGCTAGTTAAACGATTCTCCCGGGCGCCATATTTAACTTACACCGTTGCAAATTTTGCGCGAAAAAATGCATCCGGTGATCGTTACCAAACGAATCTTTTTTCAACTCTGTGTTTGTGCTTGCAAAATCCTTACATCGATATTCCATTTATCACGCCTCTGTATTAAATTTTTCGATGATTTATTGCTCCGCAATTCGAGCGAGATAATTGAATAAACTTTCCAATACGAATCGCTAACCCCTTTTACTCGTCAAACTTGTTCGTACAATCCTCCATCCAGTTGGCCGGAAACGGAAAGAAAACACCGAGGATTCCGGAAGGATGGATGGAGAACATCCGAGAGGGCGTGGATGGAAGTACGGATAAACCGCATCCCAACGTCCGACTCGGAACGACAAATCCTCGTCCCCGCACTTGATGTTCCTCATTGAATTGCCATAATCGATCCGTGAAAAATCCTGTCCACGTTTTCACCGGCCTCTCGCATTACCTCCGTTTTTTTTTACCAACTGTGTTGGTTTTCCGGTGTGAAGCGTCTGCGTCCGCACTTCGATCGCTCGAAACAATCAAGTGGGGTCCTTTCTGTAATCCTTTCCTCGTCCAACTGTGTTTTCAATCGACGGTTTTCACTACGAATTACGAATCTGCACTGCTGGCGAAAAGCATAGCATGTTCTCATATTTTACAACATACATGAATTGGGAGATACGAATTTAATGTATACATATGTGATTTAATTGTCATGCTCCTGCACTTATTATATAATTTTGAACATATTGCTTCAGTTCGAAACAGACATAGCTTGTAGACCTTTTGATAGAATGTCCGCGTAGGTTGTGATATCTTGAACATTTTCAGATATTCGTAGCGATCGATCTAGAAACGTGGCGACCCTTCTGTATAAGTTTCACGCAAGTGATAAATCATGAAACAGCGTTGATAAGGGGTTAAGCAAAGCAACCGACGCCTCAGTTTCTCGAATCACGGTGCTCTACTCGATTACCTTAATCAATTCCCGTCGGCTGGCGACCCGTCTCGAAAAAGGGAAGGCAGGCAAAAAGAAAAGAGTGGTGCCGGGGTGTGTATTCTTGCCCCCCGGTTGGGCGTGTGGCGTCGTCGCGTGCTCCGTCTTTTCAGAAGTTTTTAATTCGTAGCCAGCCGCGTATCGTTCGCGGCGGAGCGGGAGATATGCGAGCTTACTAACGGCCCCCGACGTTTAAAGCGGTTCGCGCCATAATTTCCTTGATTAAGCCGAGATACGTGGCGAGTTGCCAAGCAAAGGGTGGTTCGGAACGAGGAGTGGGCGGAGAGGGAGAGTCGGGGCACGAGTGTCCGCTCGCTCGTAAATAACATCGCGAATTAAGCGTGTAATTTCCGTGCGAATTACGAGCCGGGCAACCCCTCCGCGTGCTTCTCGATACTTTCGTCGTCGCGCTGCACAACGCGGGAGAAAAAAACCGGCGAGAATTTATGATCGCGAAAACGAAGCGGAGGAAGTCTCTTGACGGAATCCGTCAGCGTAGGGACACGGTCAGCGACGCGTGATCGATGCCGTTGCAATCGGATTACGCGAGAACATTTTTATGGCGTACGCCGCTTTAATGCCTTTTAACTCATTCACTTTGTCAGCGACAGCCGGGATCGATGGTGCGCGGATCCCGCGTTAAGTAACGCGGCAAATACCGACCGGGTTGCGCTTGTTTCGACAGCCTACCGCTGCATTTTTTTCGCCGTCAAAATAGCCGTATTTGCCATTCGGACGACTCTCAATTTTACCTCGAGTCCAATTATTCTTGGATGACGTATGCTTGTCATAAATCATATCTGAAGAAGATCGTTTTAAAGTACGTTCTGAATTCGAGGAAGTGATTACTTTCCTCCGTCAGGGGTGCATAAAGGCAATTCCGTGTACGACCTTAATCGACACTCCCTGCTATTATTTCCGGAATAGAAAGTATTTTTCTCGCGCTTATCGCGGGGACAGGTTTTGATTTTATTCACGATATAGCAGGTGATCGTCGATTATCCGCGGGTATACGGGAAAATGACTTTCCGCCGAAGATTGAGAACGCGCGGGAACCAGTACGCATCTGTTCCTCGTGATTGATGCGTAGATTGCGTTTGCGCGACGCGCACCTGCGTCTCCCAGTTCCTCCGCTTCGTTTTCAGATTCTCCGGACTGATGAAAGAAGCGAATGATTTTTTCCCTTGAAACAGGAAAAAACCTTCGTTCGTGTTCCGTCGAAGCGTACACGCTCCGATCTTAATGGAACTCGGTCCAACAGGAAACCTAAGGGTCTCGTAATGATATATTCCAGGAATTGACTACGAGACAGGAAACAATATGCAATAGTATTGCATGACCGACTCGTAGCCAATACAAATTTTTGCATAGGTTCTGCATAGTATTACGGTATTACGAGGGTTGCCTTTTAAGTTTTTACAAAAAGTGAAACAGAAACGAACAAGCTCGAAACAAAGTATTTATTGCTTTCCGAAATATTCGCCCTTAAGGTCTATACACTTTTGCATACGCTCAAACCAATTCTGATGGTGCTTCATTACCAAAAGTTGCACGAAGCGATTCTATGCATTGTTGTTGAATAAGGCCTTTTTTAAAATCATAAAAAATCATACAACGTAAGGGTGATTTCCATTTTTGCACAAACTTGCTTCTTTTAAACGTTCACTATCAACAACCTACTCAGTCAATTTCTAAATTGCCACTGGCTTCGCAATAACAAACGTCAATGTTCACAAATACAGTGGTGCCACAACTCATTAATGCCACCTATTGTTCGATTGTAAAAACTTAAAAGGCAACCCTCGTATAATTTATTATTTTAACCCATAATTCTACAATGGATTAACGAGCAATCTCGAGAAACTTTCTAACACGAGTTTCATGAAGAGAAACTCCGTGAGGCGATGGAGTGCTCACATGAAAGAATCGAGCGTGAAGTTTGTCGGGCACAAACTCTATCCAGAGGAACCGCTTAAATCTCGAGAGAACATAGCGGGCGGTCGTTCGTTGGTACATTCGTTCGTCTCGAACGCTTCCTGCGATGCCTATCTCGCAGATACGGAAGCCAGCGTAGGAAAGGGTCGCCGGATTCCGGAAGGTATGTGTCTCGAGGGTGACTGGGTGACATACTCCGTGGGGTAGGCCGGTAATCAGCGAAGGTAATGTGCCAGAACCCCGTACGCGGCAGGGCAGCAGGTTTAAAGGGGTGTACCGAGAGAAAGAGAGACGGAGCCAGGGTGAAGAGGTGTAACAGTAGGACTATCGGGGCTCACTTTTAGCGGGGCAGAGGATGGTTCAGGGGTTCGGTCGTCCCGACTCCCACAACCCTCGGGCCTCGTTAACCCACGCTCTGTGAAATTGGAAATACCAACGAGAGAGCGAACTCTAGTCCCTCTCTCTCTCTACGTTCGCGTCTCTCGTTGCGCGTTGCGGTATACGCGTGCAAGCGTTTGCGACCACCCTATGGGAGCGTCATAAAAAATAGAAAGGGCTAAGGACAAGAGAGGGGACACGGACCAGTTATCAGCGTTAGCCGTCGCTCGCTTCGGCTAACAGCCACGACTTCCGGCCGCATTACGTCCCGAATAATCCGCACCGTTTGCCGCTTTTCTCTATGGACCGAGGCTAATAGTCTCGCGAGAAGATACCCCCGTGCCAGCTAACGGGAATCGTATTTCTCCGCTTTTGGATCCCTTTTTTTAACGACGACGCTAGCGTGACTACGCGACGTGGAAAAATTCGTTAGTCGACTGAATCAGCGCCGGATAAATTCGTCGAGATAGCGGACCGTACACGTCGTCCTACAAAAATACGCGTACTCGTATCGTTTTTCTTTCGCTTCCTGAGTCACCTCCCGCAGCGCGATCGAACCGAACGAGCTCTTATTCGACGCGACGGTTTTCCACTTCGAGCGAAACGCTGACCGCGAAATCATCGCGTCCGATATCCCTTTCCCGTATCGAATCCTCCGCCCGTTTTGACTTTAATGTCCGCTTTGATTATTTGGTCCCGCGGTGTCGGCCTCGAGCCGCGAAATTTTACGAACCGGAACTTGGACGGACGGATATCGCTGCTCGATATTCACGAGCGCTCGTTTTTATCGGCGCTTCTTCCCTGTTTTTTATTTCTGGTTCGCCGCCGCTGATTTTTCAGCCACGCTCGACGATGCATGCAACTGACCGGTTGTCGTTCTCCACGCTCGAAACGGCATTCGATCGATTTTTCAACGATCGCGCGAATACAAGAAACCTGCTCGCTCGGAATAATTGGCAACGATTCTTGGGATGACCGTCGATTTCTGTTCACGACTGCGAGACGAACGAATACGAGAAACTTATTTCACTCGGTCAAATATTTAAACGGGGAAAGTAAGTTCCGGGTCGGAGGGAAACTTCGGATACTTTGCGACAGCCAGACGCCAGAGTCAACAGTATGATCGAGAAAATGTAGTTACGGAAGGTGTACGCTTCGTTCGTGCGTCGCTTTTCTTTCCCGTTATACAGAGTCTACTTAATTAAATCTCTTAATATTTATCCCGCTGCAGCAGCGAAATATCCTTGGAAAATTATAACGAGTTTCCATACTTTGCTTACCCTTCAACCCTTTGAGCAATGAATTTTCCTAATAACGGACGCGAATTATTTTGCATAATTACATTTTCCTTATTAAATAACATCACGAACAATTAACGACAAAGCTGTACGTACCGAAACTTTGCACTCCTGTGTAGCTTGATATCACATTAATTGATGGAGTATATAAATTTTCATTAATAATAAGTTAAATATTTTTCATACTCCGCACTGTGTTGCGTTTGATTGAGGACTTGATCTACTTTGTAAATTAAAGAGTCAGTAGGGAACGTTATTGTAAAAACGTTGAAAGCATAATATAAGAATATTTGATATAATGACGTGTTCCGTTTGCTTTGCAGAGCAGCCCAGAAGTTGAACCTCTCGTCGAGTCCTCACCGTCGACGTCGTTCCGGTGACGAGAACATCGGTTCGGACGAACTGCCGATCTTTCCGAATGGATACGCTGCCCTCCTCCTGAAGTCACCGCCGCCCGCGCCACCCGCCCTGCTCCGAAGGATAGGCGTGAAGGAGCTGACGGGCGTCGGCAAGGTAAGTTCTCCATCTTCCCGGCACGGAATCAGATATTTCACCGAAACACAGCGGATTCGTCGGTTCGACGTTAAACAGAATTCCAGCGCGTATAATCCAACCCGAGCGGAATCGGTCTCGGTTTCCTGGCTAGTCTCGTTTGCACTAGATCAAGCCTAACGTAGGGGTGCAAACGACCTCCTGGCGACCTATTGTGGATTCGAATCCATCCGTATTGGATTCCATCGTACACACGCGACCTTCCAGCACGGCTCGTCTGGTATTCGAATGCACGCTTGTTGCGTTCTCGCTCGCACGAACGTGGCGGAGTGTCCCGTGGAAATCTTGGTGAGGGCGCGCCATTTGAAATGCAGATGAGCGTCTCGCGTCGCTATAAGCCGCTGGGCTCTACCTCTTCCTTTTCCTCTTCCTCCTTCCGCTCCCGCTTTGGATTTTCTTCCATCGTGACGCGTCCTTCTTACCGCGATTACCTGCCGCTCCGCTTGAATATTCGGAAAGGATTCGACGCGGAGGGATCGATGGTCTCATCGGGTAGCGTTCGGATCTTTGATTATCGATATTTTATACCTTACTTACCGATACATAATACGATTATATCTGTATAAACACAACTCGCCGGCATTTGAGTATCAATTCGTTTCTTCGTAATCTATGGAACACGTTGAAGAAAGAAAGCTTTTCTCGCTACATCGGAGACAATAGTGTGGTTTGAATCGAGTCTCAGAAGTGTACGTGCAGCAGATATTACTCGTTTCTTCCCGAATAAAAGCGACGTACTTGCAACCGCGACCGTTGTATGACCATAGCAATTGAAAATTAATTCGCAAGAAATAAGGGCCGGTAAAGCTAATTAAAACAGGGTGAGTCTGGCGAACTGCGAAGGCGGGAAAACGGAGAACGAAAACTGACGGCTGAGTCTGTCCGCTTTAACCCTTTGATAGGTCAATATTGAGTCTGACTCGATAGCAGATATCCGTGTGTGAACTTCAACTATTGCTTTTTTAATTAAAGTGTTGTTTCTTAACTCCAAATGTTCGTAGGTTGCATTGGCTCAAATGCATTATGCACCTTAATATATATTTTATTAGTGCCAATACAATTGGTACAATATTACAATGATACAATTCAGAAAAGTGCACGTCTCACATGCATACTAAAAATATAACAATGTTACACTTCTGCAACTTCATACTAAAACTCTTCTGATTTAATTCAATCAGTTTTATCAGCCTTCCTAATGTCTTCTTCCTATCGAATTAAACTCGAGCCATAAGATCTGGCCAACGCAATCGAGTATAAACGATCAATGTCCCGTAATAAGGACCGTTACACGCCCGGAGAGCAGTCTTGCTCGCGTAATTATCTTTCTATGACGGCACGCGCTGAGCCAAACGTCTCACAAAGACACTAGAATATTTAGCGTGTCTATGAAGGGAGTAATTAAACGGGCCAGTAACGCGACGAATACTCGCTAAACGTGGCTTTGCTTTAGCATTCTGCTCGTTTAGTTGCGAACAGTCGCCCTTGGTTGCGTCGCGCAGTGTCCGGTTCCGTCGGCGTGTACGCGCTTTACCGAATACGAGAGATTTTAGCAACGCTGGTCGTCTATATGTCCATCCACGTCCGTCTGTAGGTTGCCGTTGGTACTTTCGTGCCGTGCTGTCGGCTTCCAATTTGGCTTCCAGTCGCAGCTACCGACGCGACAAAGCTGCGCTTCTGGTTTCATCATTTAAGTACAAACTCCTGTTTCAACTCGGCGGCATCATTTGCCCGGCAAATTGTGTCCCGTTGCGCGAGCAACTGAACGTGCCCGACGATCGCGATGTCTCCTCTTTTTTTCAGGTAACTCGCCAGTTACCTGTGTGCCGTTATTTCTCTCGTTATCCGAGTGTTGCTCGACTGTTGGAACGATAAAAAGAATACGAGGTAGCTCGAACGCGTTCTTTTGTAAATATACAGGTTTCGCGATTGGGCCCACGGGAGATACGACTTAAAATTAGATCTATAGTTTCTCCGTGTAATCAAACAAATAGAAAGTATATTCGTAAGTTTCGAGGGAATGCGGAAGGTGCAGGTCCACAGGAAAGCATTCCGATTTCCGGTGAATCTCGATCCAATATGCGACCCGTGTGGCCTCAATCTGCGAAAGAAAAACCGAGGCTGGGAAGATTGGTAGGGACACGAGCGAGAGGAAGACTCGTCGGACTCCGACAAACGCAAAGTCAATAATCCATCGGGGCAGAAGGGAGAAAAGGGAGAGGAAGAGGATGAGCGTGATTTTTATGGGCTCGTACGAGCGTGTAGCGGCTATTTTCTTCGTTTCCTCGGGGCGGCCGAACCGAACGAGAAGAGCCACGAGCCAACGGACCCGAAGAGAAAAAGGTACGGAGTTTGCGAAAGTAGAACGAAATGAACCGTGATCATTGATGGTCGTCGTACCCGGATTCGTGAAACAACCGAGTACTTTGTTGCGAGGACCCGTGATCGCCTTTAAGAGAATACGTGCAGACGTATGGCATCTCACCGGCTGATTCTCCGGAAAGGAGTAACGGGGGTCGGAAATGAAAGCTGGGAAATGAAGTTTTAAAGCCGGAAGAGAGAAACTCGAGCACCATTTTCTCTCCCTGTGCTCGTCGCGTTGCGGAACAATATATCGGAGACATCGGCACATCGTGGTTTCTCGAAATCGCTTTGCTAACGGAAATCAGATATTTTATTATATTTACTGAATTGTATCGATATAAGATACGTTTCGATAACGTTTCGATAATGTACCTTATACGCAATTTACATTTTTATAGTAAAGCTTAACCAAGAAAAGCTTTGTCTTCTCTCAATATTCTTTCGTCCTCTCCGACTCATATTACAAGTTGAAGTACCGTAAAGAACTAGCTGTCAGAAAAGTTCATCAGCAAATCCATTTGGCCGTTCATGACCACCTTTCCGATCGATCTGCAAAAACGTTGTTCCCAATAGTTTGTTAACGAAGTTTGTTAACGACGCGCGGAGTTTCTGTTCGAGCTCGTTCCAATCAGACGGTGTAATTCGTTTCTCCGTCGGATTATTTCGACGACGAGCCAATGGCGGGGACAGATCGAATTTTAGCGACGGTACAGAGTGGAACCGTGGGTATAGAGAGACAAGGGGTCGCGGACGCGAAACGTCGACCAATCGTGTATACAGTCGGTGGATAGGGGAGATAGATTCATGGGGGAGAAAGTGACCGTGGACGGAAGGCGCGGAAAGTTTTCCCCGGAAATCATTTCGCTAATTCGGAAGAATCGAAGCGAGAACGCCATCGTCACCCAGGGAAAAAAAAGTTTTATGGGCTGTTGAATGCTGCTCGACTACCACTTACCGCCCCTGCTATTATTCATTTCTTATTAGGCGATCCCAGAAAAATTCGGCTTATACTCATCTATATACTCAGGGGACTGGGGATAGTCTAAAGAGGACATTTGAATAGAAAATAGTACGGGTACTTTACGTAGAACCTAAGATAACATATGAGACAGGAGGTTCAGCTAGAATATATAATAAAGATCCAGAATATAACCGTAACGAAGTTTTAAGAATACAACGTGATAAAAATTTGTCCGCAGCCATTTTCCATATATTTCGTGCATTTTCACGAAAAACAGAAGAGCAGGACGCGAGGATCGATCGGTGGTCGTTATTCCGGTATGCCCCGAAGACAGACACGAGGACATGCGCAATTTGATCGAGGAGGAAGCTGCTGACCAGAACGGGGGTCGTCGCAGTCAGCGGCTTAAACCCACACGTTTGCCAGGGTTTATTGAAATGTCCGGTCTTAGGCGGGCCTGGGTGCAAGACGAAAGGGAGGCTGAACACCCTTTGCCACCCTCTGACCTCGGAATACCTAATGAGGGCTTTTGATTTTCCCCGAACCACAGACCCCGGACGAAGTTCAGTGAATCCTGGTCAATTGCGCGTATCTTTGAACTAGAAGGGACGATTCGTCGTGTCCTGGTCGACGAACACCCCCTTTGAAGCCTCGCGTTTATGGATGTCGTTTACAAATCGATCGATATTGAAACGCGTTTCGTTGCATCGAGCTGCAGGATCTCCACGCGATTCTTGGGTTAAGAATAATTTTCGCGGTCCGAGTTTTAATTCGATTTCACGCGATTCCGCTCTAATGGAGGACGATAACGAGCTCCCTCCGATAGGGTTATTTTAATAATGAATTAATCCGAGGGGCGCTGCAGGATAGAAGACCGACATATAGGGGTGTTTGCGGGCAGCCCGTAGGGACCACGGGTACCACGTGGCCCACGTGGTACCCACAGGATAATTGGAGGTCACTGCGGTTTTAGGGACTCCTCCGGTCCCTTCCAAACCCTTACGAGCCGATCTGCAGGCCAGTTCGAATGCTGGCATTACCCGGATTCCTGATTTGCTTTGCTGCATAATAATTAAGGATTTTGCGCGTCGCGAGCGGCCTCACAAAGCTGCTCGAACAGATTCTAACTAACAACCTCCTATCTAGTCTACTCCTTGCGAAGAGATTATCTCCATCGGATTACTAAACAATCATTAAAGGAACATATTGTTAAAGCATGTTTATACCGTTTTTAGAAAACCCCACATCCTTCGAAGTTATTGTTTAATTAGGGTCTGGGGCCTGCGAGTACTCCAGGTTATGCATGTACTGTCGTAGCAGTTCTTTTTAGTTCTAACTGTGCGCTCGTCTTGTAAGCACCGAATTCTTTAATAGCTTCTTCATCGTTTAATTTTTCTGTTATAAATATAATATACTCTCTATTTTATTTCACATATCCCCTGAACACATATAGTGGAACATTTTTCACATGACACCTTCGACAAAGAGTAATAAATGAAATCGTGTAACAGAGAGGCTTGTCTAAGCAAATCTATTGACGCAAATACCGAAGATTGAACACGCGAACGAGTGATTAAACGAACGCGTGAAAAACAACGGTGTCCTATTTCGTCCGTACGGTAAATCCAGTCAGGTAATCCAGACAACGATAATAATCGCGAAATTGCGAGAGAGAGGTGTGAAATTTTTTACATGGAAAAACGTGCTCGCAATCGGAGATAGGAACAAAAGAGGCGGGAAGAGTATGTCGAGGGTAATTACGCGAGGTAGACCCGTTTCCACTAGGGTTTTTTAGCCGTACGGTCGATGCAACGCGACCATCATCGCCACGAGGCAAATATATCTTGGCACGATGACGATCCGCCGGCCGGAGGAGCGTTTAATTAGCGAACGAGCTTTGATCGGATTTCAATGGAGGTGAAATTAAATTTCGCTCGGTACGGGACGAGTAACGACTTTGCGGCCAACGGAAAACGAACCGCTGAATTATATCGTTGCCAGTCGCACGGAAGATATCGATCCACGTGTCATCGTTTCTTTCCTTTCGACGGGTTCTCCGGCGACGCCTGAATTTACCGAGCACGTTTTCGCTTTCGCGATTGGCTCGTTGCCGCGATTAATCAAATAACGAGTGTCAAAACGATGAGAGAGTAGTCTTATTGAACGTTCGGTTTCATCCGTTTGCGGATTTATTAACGGTATTTCGGCGGCGACACGAAAAACGTTTACCGTGAACTGACGGCTGACTATTCATGGACTTATCTACTTGATCGAGTTTGATGACCCTTCCGCTTTTATCGCTTTCGCGGAAGCGTATGAAGGGTCTATTTTAAGCGTACGCTCAATTTGGAATCTTACAATATCTGTTAACTTTTAGTACTTCAAACATTAAATCACTGCAATTCGACGAATAAATATTGCTTAATTATTCCGTCGATATTCAGCTATTTTTACTGTCTACAATTTTATTCCATTGCATTCGACTTTAACAAAAATTTACTCTCTCGTAAAAGAACAAAGAGAAGAATGTTTCGGAACTTTAAATCCACAATTCCATTTCTGTGGTCAACCATTCGAGTATTGTTCCCTTCAAAAACGTTAAACTGCGCGAAAGGGTTTCACAGCAACGAAACAAGCCGAGAATAAATTTTAACAAGATATACGTAAAAAAAGTACCGGTAACAAGTCTTTGAACTACTCGCGAAAATCTAACCGAGGGACGGTGCGGCTCGCGTTACATCGTGATACGTTTAATTTAACCGCGCCTTTAATTGAAATTACAAAACAAAGGAAGTTGGCAGGATGGTTGGGTTTCCGGAAAAGGCCCTCACTCCGGAAAAGGTCTTCTCTCGCCTTTGGAGAGCGAAACGTTTCCATACGTTTCATTAGGAGATCCTTCATTGTGCGGTGCTCTGGTGAATCCGTCGGGAGAAATATTTCAGAATGAATTCCTCTTTAATTCAACGACTCGGCCGAACGAGCTGCTCGTTCGTTCCCAACGGGCGACGCCACGTTAAATAAACCAATTAATAATTATCACGTAGCTCGTTGCTCGGTTCTTTCGTTTCCTTTTTCGCGTATAACGTTACAAAAAATAGAAATAGGGAGTCACATGTCGCTTGCGATAAGTAATTGATGTAGCTGGGGATGTGGGGAATTGGGTATGTAGGTATTTCAGGGTTTTGTGAGGATGTGGGAGTATAGGGATTTAGGGACTTGGGATATAGGAATGTGTGTTAAATTGTCACGTGTTGTACATATGAGATTACCATGTGTGGTACTGACATATGTGGTATTGTCACATATGAAATTCTCAGGCGTGGTACTGTCATATGAGGTATTGTCACATATGAAATTCTCAGGCGTGATATTGTCATATGTGGTATTGGCACATACGAAATTCTCAGGCGTGGTAGTACCATATGTGGTGTTGTCACATATGAAATTCTCAGGCGTGGTACTGTCATATGTGGTATTGTCACATATGAAATTTCCATGTGTAGTACTGCCATGTGTGGTATTGTCATATGTGGTATTGTCACATATGGAATTTCCATGTGTAGTACTGCCATGTGTGGTATTGTCACATATGAAATTTCCACGTGTGGTACTGTCATATGTGGTATTGCCACATATTCAATTTCCACGTGTGATACTGTCATATGTGGTATTTCCACATATGCAATTTCCACGTGTGGTACTCTCATATGTGGTATTTCCACATATGCAATTTCCACGCGTGGTACTCTCATATGTAGTACTCTCACACATTAGACTACCATGCGTGATATTGTCCATACGTAGATGGCTACACATTACGTCGTCACATATGATACTATCACATATAGTATTGTCATACATTAGATCACCACACATCGTACTATCACACGTAGTATTATCACATATTAGATCACCACACATGGCACCACAAGAATCGCCAGACTTTACGTATGATACGATCGCAGGTATCGCGTTATATCGCCATGTGTGGTATCGTGTAATTTCCCTGCGTCCGATCACCATTTATATCAAACTAGAAAACGTTTTGATCGCATTGCTATCGCATCGGATCAAATGACGGTCGAGCAAAGAATGGTCCATGGGTATCGCTTTATTTACGAGCGTCCATACAGTATCGCCGATGGACGTAGATTACCGGCAATATATCATGGGTTGCAAGAGCTTTGTTCGTGGAATCGAATCTCAATCCCGTATTCGATCGTCGTCGTCGCGTCCCGTTGTTGAATCACGAACTTGTCCACGTTGTCTGATTTTCTTTCCATGTACCTTCACGACGTTTCCTCGTTCGCTGAGTTTCCTTTTTTCCTAATTGCTCACAGAGAATGCGAGCTGCGTTCGGCGAGTGTCGATGGAAAAAGTTTTACGATACTTTTTCCCAGGAATTTCCTTGATAGCCGGTAAACTGGATTTTCAGCCGGGGCCATGTATCGTAAAACACGGAAGGTAGTTACGTGTTCGTTGGAGAGCTCTGTTTTATTCAAGGGATCGAGCGCGCACCTGTCTTCGGCAAGTTTACACGTGGCCGGGGTAGGTAATTTTTTAGGTACGTGGCTGAAAAAGGTTGCCGGCATTAACACTTTTACCCAGTCGGGAGTTAGAAAATTCCCTCGTAAATTGTCCTAGGTTAGGCTCTTAATTCTTGTTTAAGTGTGCCGTTTTTCGCGCGCTCGCTTTCACTGTGCCGGCCATAAAAGGCCGTAAACCGCGTTACATAAATAACTATCAAAGATCATTCGATTTTTCAATTTACATTCACCCGGTATTCGAGTAAAATTGCTAAAATTCATTCCGTGAACTCGAAACAATGGTTCTTGAACGTCGGGCGAGCACGTTTCGCATGGTAGCTCGAAAATGGCCACTTTCTACCATGCCGCTTTCACGGTGGACCATAGAAAATACGACGGAAGTGGCTTTTACGAGACTTCGCGTGAATTTATCCGAAAAGTCGAGGAGAGGAAGAAGGAAAGAAGGATGATGGAAGACACCGGTGTCAGACATGGACCGCGTGTTTTACGCCGCTTGTTCGCGGACGTTAGTTTTGACAGGGTAATCCATAAAGGAGCGCGTTTCCGTGACGAGTCCCTGAATTATTTGCCCGATGGCGTGTATATTTTTACGGAAGCGGTTCGTCCGTCTAGTGACACCTGGTGCTCGTCAGGCCCGAAACACGCGAACCAACCAATAACGCCCGACTCGTTCCGAGCAAACTTTGCTTCCAAAACGCGTGCGGTCGATTTTTGCTTTCCACCGAATTGATCGGCTTCTAAAAAAAAAAAGGACGAAACTAGACCAGCGGAAAATCCCTATCCCCGACGTTAATAACGCTCGCCGAGCACGGGTCAAAGGGTTGCCGTTCAAATTTTCAGCGCTGCGTCACACGCGATACGCCTCTGTGAAAGTCAATGATCGCCGATTATGTTCGAACAAATTGCCAGCTCAATCGACCAGCAATGGCTCGCAGCTTTTATTCCGTCGAAAAACAAGAGTCACAATGAACACGTGATTTTTATCGCGCGTGGACGCTCCTCTTCCGTCGTATTTACGCTTGTTTTTTCAAGTGAAGCTCTATGGACGTCATTTGGCTCAAGAGCTTACGCCTGATGGTCAAGCACGAACGTCGAACGGTTGGTTCTCCAATTCTCAAATTTTCAATCTCTATTGATTTAGCAAATTTTCATCTTTACAAATCTTCTAAATCCTCGAGCGAGTTTTTAACCCCTTGCCTTACAATTTATTTGCCTAATGCGTCAGTCAAAACTAACTATTCATAGTTATAATATTAAAATAAACAAAGAAAATTAAAATGTTTGGAGCATTTTCTATTCAGCGAATCTTGACTATACAAATTGTAGTTGGACCTAAATTTCAAGTTGAAGAGTATTCAAAATTTTGGAAAAGGTTATGTCACATTTGAGTTGTGAGTGTGTCACGTGTGAGACTCGTCAATGTATAGCAAGTTCTTAAGATACGAAATCCTCTAAAATTTCTAAATCCCTAAATGATCAAATTCTTCAGGCTCAAAGAATTCTAAAAATTCTGAGACCAAGTCCTCTAAGTTGATATTTAAATATCGAAATCTCTAAATTACCGAATTTTCCAAACACTCTAAATTCCGAACGCTGAAATCTTTAAATCCTGGAATCCCGAAATTCTCTAAATTCTCAACGGTTCGGATCTCTAAGTCCGTAAATTCCTAAACTCCCAAATATCCAATTATCCAAATTACTGTCCATACCTCATACAGAAGTTGCGCCCGTAACGCGCGTATCGGGCGCTCGCGCAACGGTTGTTCCGTTTATCGAGAACGTCGATCACGCGAACGGGCTGCGTGTTTCGGCGCACAGTTTTCAGCGTAGCGAAATTTCGCCGGTCGCCGGGGTTCCCGTAGCTGGATTTTCCCATCGAACAAATGAGAAATTCCAGAGAAAACGGTTAGGCGGGTCGTGTAAAATTACAGCGAAATTCACGCTGCGAACTCGCTGTTCGTAGCGATTCGTGCACGATTGAATTGGCAGGACCGCGCTCAAAAGCGTGTCCAGGGATTTGAAGCGTGCTCGCATTCGTTCGCGGGCAGAAGGCAGATGTTGCCGACAATGCCGCTCTGCTCGCGAATACGCTCGCCCACGGCTGGGCCTCGCCGCGTATTTCGTGCGAGAGCTCCGCTCCGCTCGGCTTCTATTAGATCTCTCACGGGCTCGTTCGCAAAGTTTCTATCGTAATTACCCATTCTAGGCGGTTTAACGAGCCGTGATTCCACTAAACACCCCTGTAGCTACCGTCTTGTTAGTTGCAGAATAACTTGGGCTCGCAGCCGCGTATTTAACTGACGCGCGTGGCACGCCATCGCTGCGCTTCTCTCGCTCTTCAATTCCGATCTACCCCTGACCGAAACTGCCTGATTAGTTCAACTACTCAGCGCATCTCTTCAAGTTCACCTTTCCGGGTATATTCCATTGATTATTGCAATTAGCTTACAGCTCTTTGGTCCATTACTCGTGTTTCTGTATAGTGTTAATGTTTTAGCGATATGGGTGTGGAATGCTCTTAAATGTTTTAGCACATGGTTACATGACAGAACATGTCATGTTCAATCTCAGTATAATTGATGTGACACTAAAAAAAGAAAGGAAAATCATGTGGATAAGTAGAATGTGTCAATCATAATTTAGCTCAAGTATTTTGAGAATGTTCCCTGTATAAACTTGTTGATCCTGACAACATATCTCAATATGATTGAAACGAGAACATGTCTCAAAACGATTACCAAATTAAAATTTATTTGTTCAGTCCAATTGAAGAGGAATATCAGTAATTTCGACCAAGAAAAGTCATAAGAAAGCGCAAATTAATTATGCAAGGTGAATGCAGAAACTTGACATGGAAACTAGCGAAACGTCGGCGCAACCCCGTCGTTTCGAGCATTGGACGATCGCGAGCGATTCCCTCGAGAGGCGGAGACTGCACGAAATGGTCCCCAACTCCCTTCCTCTCTCTCTCTCTCTGTCGAACCGGTGCCGCTTTAATAAATGTCCCTGACGCGTGGTCGGCAAGGGTACAAATCGCCTGGAACCGCAGACACAATGCTTAGTAATGGTGAGCGACGAGTTCGTGCTACGTCCCCCAGCATTACCGGTTCCTGGTAACGCGCGATACCCATTCGTTATGTTCCTTGGCTGCCGGCAACGGCGCTGGCTCGCATGCTCGTCCAGCGCGATTTGATTTCGGCGCAAATCGACGGACAAACGAGCTTAATTAATCCCGCTCGTTCGCCATCTGACGCGAGGCCATCGAAAACCGTGAGTGGCTTTGATCTCGTCCACGATCAAGTCGATGAAATTCCGTTGCTTTAATGATCCTCGCAGGTGCTCTTCTACGTCATCAGACACCCCGCTTTGTCTAGGAAATTCGAGCGGTTTTAGTGGCTCGTAAGAAATCTGGATTAATTTTCTCAACTGCAGCCACTAATTTTTATTTCATTCGGGGTGTTAAATTAAAATTCGTGCAACTATTCTACTGTTTGTTATAAAGAGCAATATATACGATTTACGATTACTTCTAATAATGTTCTCAATTGTAACCACTAATTTTTATTTCATTCGGGGTGTAAAATTGATGCAACTGTTCTACTGTATATTATAAAGAGCAATCTATACGATTTACGATTGCTTCTAATTATGCAGATACACATGTATAAGTGTAGTGAAGTTATAAATTTCTTGAGCTATACCTGTTATAGCTCAGGCACCCAGTTGTTGCACCCAGTAGCGGTTCATCGTGGAGCTACTTGAAAACATGTTTGAAATACCCGAACGAATGCATACCGATGATAATATTTCTAGGAAGATAGGAATTTCGTGGAAACGGTCGATTATTTCGAACAAGTTCACGTCGGTTTCGAGGTTGTAACATTTTCGAAGCAAAGGGTACATTGTCGCCGGAGGAAGTCCAATCGAGGTGACAGGTTCGTCTCGGCTGGAATTTCGAGAGACGGTTCGCGATGAAATTCCTGTCGCGCAAACTCCTGAGGAATTTTCGACACGGCACCGCACCGTAGGTAATACCGTAAAACGCGATACGCGCCGCGTGCTTATGGATTATCGATATTTAACCGAGGAAGGAGCGCCGCGTAGGGGTGCGTTTCCGCCATAGGGCCGACTTATCCACCCTTGGATCCTGAATAAACAATATTCTCCGAGCTACCGGCGAATCGGACCACCATCTTGTCCCAGACATTCGTACGTCCGTCACCTTCTCTCGGATTCCCTTTGAATTTTACGCTTTACGCCGTCTCGTGATTCAACTTTATCGCGCCGCGTATCTACCTTTATTCAGGTGCAGCAACAAAGCTGTGTCGAGGACGTCTCTGGAGGCGGATAAAATATACAGAAACCGATGGAACTCTCTATCGGATTTTTGCTTGCAAAAATCTCTTGCAATTTCTTAGGAAAATGCATTCTTATTCCTGGAATATTTTCCGTTATCCCGTTGTGCATTAATTCCATTTCCTTCTGCCCAGATGATCCTATTGTTCCCTGGACTCTAGACTCACACGTTTCTACTGCACATCACATTGTTCTTATCATGATCCGTTTTAGTATTACATTGTACCACACATCGTGTTTCTATGAATTATTTTTTGGCGTTCAGTTTTTCTTTTACATGCATTCGTTTTATCCCGTACTTGCTCGCATTACTTGCCACGCGTGATTTATACCATGCGAGCCACGTTCTTCCACCCTAAACATTCCCCCTCCTATGCAAATTAATGGAATTTTCTTCCGGTCAGATGATCCCATTAACGTCCACCGGCAATCCGCGTAAGAGGAAAAAAACGAGGGTGTCGCGAGTTTACGACAGTAGCAAGAGTCGATATAGAGGGGTCGCAAAGAGGGAGGGAAAATTGCGTTGCGAACGAGTAACACGAGTCGTTAGCGGCTAATCCAACAGAGAGGGGGAACGTGGAGGACACGGGGTTGGAAGCAATGCTAAACCGTGCTGGCTGCCACCCCCGGGCTGGCTAGGTCGGGCTCAAGAGTTGCGCGAAAACAGGCGGACAGGTTTTCGAGGGGTTGAGCCAAAAAGGCGGCAATCGCGGATGAGCGAGCCGAACCGGGGCACAGGGCAGCGGGGACCGGCTGTTGATTCAAGTGGGCACGTGATAAAAATGACAATGATGAGTTAATGCAGTAATTGTGTACCTTCCGACCCTCGTGTTGCGCGTGCGGCTGCGTTGGGGTGCGCGGACACGCGTTTCGTTTGCGTTTGCTGGTATTCGTGTGCTATCGTTCGCAAATAGACCTATCGGTTTTTGATACAACCTTTATATTTTTCACTCTGTACTTTTTTAATATAATTTCGTATCAATTGTAACGCTTTTAATTCGCGTGAAAAGAACATCTACCATATTACGCCTTCAACCCTTTGTAGAGAGAACATTTTAAATGCTAAAACAGAATCTCTAAACGCAAAGTGTTGAAACAGATCTTTTATTTCGCGTTGGCAAAGAAGCGCGGTACACTCGGGGACGTTAATTTCGCGGAGAAATCGTTCCTTGCCGTGAAATCAACTTTTCTCTTCTCGACCGTATCTTCGTATTCTTCCTCCTGATGCGATTTTCGCGTTCTATTTATTCGCACATCGTTTCGACGCCGTCTGCACCGCCGCTCAACGGTGAAAGTGCGAATAATGGACACGAAAACGTTCCAACCAGATTCAGCGACGTTTCTGAAAACGATCCTCCAAAATAAAGACGAACAAATAATTCGAGTATCTATCCGAATTTAACGCCCTTTCGTTTCACCTCAGCTTCGTACTGTTGGATCGTTATTACGGAGATCGAGAGAATGTAAGAGGGTGTCAGATAAACCGGTGGTCATAGCCGATGGAAACTGTATTCCTGGTATTTAGCGCAGTCCCTACCAATTTACTTCGCGCACGCAATAAACCCTGGATAAACGGGATTAATGCCCGGCAGACCGTACCCCAACTTTCGATATTCATCCTGCTACTCCGGGAGCGACCTCGAAGACTCCATTTACACGTTTGCTCGAATTACGCCGTTCTTTCGATCGCTATTTCGCCACCGTTAATTATCTGTCCGTTCATATCCTATTTTATTCATTTCCCCGTATGACACGAATAAGGACATCGACGGATTAAAGTTGATTAAATTTCCGCATACATCAAACAGGTTGCATTAAAATCCATCTACTCGCGTTAATTTTCCCTCGATAGTGCTCTTCAGTCCGCGAATTTGCAATGTAAAAACGTTCGTTAAAAACCGAAAAATTCGATGGCACGGGGTAGCTCTCTCCCCTCCAGCAATATCGGAGCTTGGATTTCGGGACTTGCGACTGTTTTTGGAGTTAATTGGCCACTGGATGGGCGAGAACACAGGCTCTGGCCGAGGTCCGTTGCATAATTAATCCACCGTCGGCTGACCTCACGGTGCACTGACCACTGTTGCCGGTGTTTGCGCATTTCGAATAGCCAGTTGCCAGCACAGCCGATAGCCAGTTGGCCGAGGGCGCATTGACTTCTGCAACGAGTGAAACACGAGGCCCCGGGGCTGTCCAGATTGGTTGCAATCTGGCCAAGGTGCTTTCATCCGTGTCCCTTGATCGATTTCGTCGAAAATCTCGTCGACAAGAATTTATCCTGATATATTATTTACCGTCTCGCTGTTAATTTACCGCCGGTACGAGATATCGATCTTGTAATTTAATAAACGTCTCGTTTTTATTCCACCAGGTTGACTGCCCTGAGGGGCTATCGTTCGGCCAGCTTACGAAGTTAATTTACGGAAATAATTTAGATAGAGGGAAAAGAGAACATTTTCACTGACATTACAATTGCGGTAGACACATTGGGAAATTTATTATTAATTTGTTTGTTGACCGCCTCAGGGCTCGTTTCATCGACGTTACGAAGTTAATTTAACGGAACAATTTAAAATTGAGGAAAGAAGAGTTCCGAATATCGTCGAAACTGTAGCCGCATCCGATAATTTAATATTTCTACCTACATGTATTTCCAACCGTAATGTACCGTAGTTCGTAATTACAAGTTAGTTTACGAATCGATGGAAACGCAGAATTTCTCTTGAACGTGGGAGTGAAATTTCATACGAGAAACTCCTTTCAGCCATTGTAACACAACGACGAAAGAGAGCAACACACGTCCGAAGAAGTCGAAAGGAGGTCTTTAATATTCCATCGCGAGACTCTCTTCCATTTCCTGTTAAGAAATCCATTTTTCCCAGAGCCGCTTCGCGAGATCGCTATCTACCCGTTATCTCGCCAGCTATTCACCTGTTCTCCCTTTCGCTCCCTTCTCGTGGGCCACCGGTTCGCTGCAACCAGCCAGCACTTGCTCGTTCCGTCGATATATCTCGAATTGGCGGGCGCGACCATTAATTTCATTTTATCGCCGCATGGGATTCGAAGCGAGCGGCTCGGTAATGCGTTTTAAATGTAAAACAGGCTAAGGCCTTCGGCGCTAACGGGACGGGACGCCGATAAAATTTGATTCGAAGCTGCTTCGAGGCTTGTCTGTCCGACCTTGATCTTCGTAACGCACCCCCACTTGTTTCTTCCTCCTTTGTACTTGCTCTTACATTAACCTTCTTGTCGAATTTCGCCATACCGAAGGACACAAGAATTTATGACCGTAGTACAACCTACATCAAGGGTATTTGAAATTCTTGCAAAATACGAGCTGAACTTCAAGAGTGCATTTGTGGTAGCGAAATTGGATTTTTACATTGACAGGGAATTTAATAAAGACGGTTCTTTAGCTTGATATAAGTGGTAACGTTTTATCGATGGGGTAGTTTCCGCATCGTCCAATAAAATTGATGCTGGCCGGTGATACAGCGACGTCGAATGAGCTGCATCGAGGATATAAATTATAATGCGCCGAGATCATAACCCGCCGACGATCTGGTCTGCAAGAAAGAGAAGGATTCGAGAAGCCGTGCAGGGTGGCCAAGGGGGTAGACGAACTAGATGGGTATCGTCTGCCGTTAAGCGGCTCAACCAGCCCGTCACAGCTTGTGCTTCCAGCTCGTTTCGGATCCACCGACGTCCTCGAGGACAACGCCGGTCTTGGGTGACTTTATGAATATTCTCTTTGTGCGAGTGGCTCGATGCACTCGTTCACTTAGAATATGCCGTTGGTTTGGCTCGGTAAACAGCTCACCCCCTAAATTCATCCCTATCATCGTTCCTACTCGCTTATACGACCTTCTAATGGAGACGGAATTATTTAGGAGCAAATCGTCAAAGTAGAAATAGTTCTGGATCGCGAAAGAAGATTATAGAAAAAATCCGGATAAAAATACCGCGATTTTTACGACGTTCGATAAATGTCAACGATTGAAATTTGTTGACGGCTGTATGAAGAGATATGTCTCGAGGCGAGTGATCTGCGCGGTTCTCTGAATACAGTAAGGTTATTTTATTAGTGCACGGTCAGGCTATCGTTTTCTGATATTTCCTTTCCTTTCCCTAACTTCTTTCAACTTTTTCCGATTATCACTTTTCCGTTTCCAATTGCTTCCTGTCTTTCCGCAATGTCTTTTTCACGAAGTTATCCAATTCTGCTAAATACCACAGGGTCTCAAATAGTTTCCGTCTCATTTTTCTCTGCGGTTACTCGGTTCTACAGGATTTTCCAAAATAAGTGCATACTGTGATTTTATTGAAGCAAGTATCCATTTTAAAAGCAGGTCATTTAATCATTTTTACGGCGAACACTTAAAGGTACATCATCGTCTAAATGTAATATTACTCTCAATTGGTTCCATCAATTCAATTAACCTCCTTTGAAACGTCCTTTAAAAAAGAAATTGCTTTTATTTGATCAATACCATCTGCCACACTCGATCTTCAGTTTTAAAGGTCTCTCAATTCGAGTGTCTACAAATAAAAAAATAACAAAAAAGGAAGCGACATTAAGAGGTTGCCCATAAAGGTACGCGCACGGTCGAATCTAGGGGGTGAAAAAAGAAGGCCGAAAACTTAGGAAACAGCCATTTCCCTGCATTAGGCGGGACGCTTTTTGCTCCCGAGAGGTTGTAGCCGTCGGATATAGCCCGCAAGAGGGTAGAAAATATGAGGAGACCCTAGCAGTAATAGACGAGCACTATTAATTAGGTAGATTAAACTTTAAGTGCCTATCGTTAGCCGGGGCTGTAGGTGGTCCGTTATCCTCGAATGAGAATGAAAAAAATGCATACATCCCCGTACAATGCTTGCTAAAAGTTTACTATCACGCGTCTAAATATCTGACGAGGGACTTGCAAGAGGGTTGCGTCCGTAACATTTTTACGACGGTCAAGATTATATTTTGTTCGTTTAAACAGCGATTCGAAACTTTTGTCCCCTTTTCTTCTTTCGTGTCCGACGACTCCTTTCGCTCCATCGACTCTCATGAACGAACATGGATAGGCAGGTATAAAAAGAGAGATAAAGAGGGATACTTCACAGGTTTAAAAGGTGCGGCGGTCGGAATATAGAGAGTAATTGGATCGTGCACGCAAACGTTGAATATGATTTCCGCTTTGATCGGCGGCAAAAGAAAGATTCGTTATCGGTTTAATTCGTTTCAATTACAGTAGGGTGGCTGGAAGTTCTAGTCCGTTTTCATCGGACGAAACTTTGAACCGATGGTCCGGGAGAAAATAAAGTGAAAATCGTGGAAACAACCGTTTGATGCCGATCCTCTTTCTCTCTTGCTGCTCTCTTTTTCTTTTCTTTCTTCCGCCGTCTTCGGCGTTACTTTTCCGGTAACTGGGCAGAGTTGCCGCGCTTCTTCCGTCCCCAGTTCCCGAGAGACTTCCGGTTCACTCGCGTCCGCTTCTAATGGACTCCCTCAAGAGCAGCGTTCTTGTTCCGAGTGGACAGCGAGAGGAAGTAACAGCTTTAAGAGAAATTGCATTTGATCTCTGGATATCTGCTGGCCGAGCAGAAAAATAGGAGAACGAGGGAGAGAAGGGTGGTTCTCTTATTTCTCCGCGTCGTTGGTATTAATTTCATTCGCTGGAATTTCCAGTCTATACGTTCTCTTTGCTCGACTTTCTGACCACCGCTTTGATTTCCTCCGTGGCTTCTTGGCCGACCGAACTTGTTTCTTTTGAGCATCGAAACTCGTTTCGCGGATTCGATTATCGGTAACCTCCTTGGATTTCCCTTTGACACGGCCTACCAAAGGGTGGCAAAATTGGAGCCACGATATCAAAACGTCTTATTATCCGAATAAGTGAGCCAGGAAAACTTCCAGGATATCCCTTTGATTTTTATCTCTTATTCGAAATCGACACATAAGGGCTTCTTCGTTTATACTTTTGTGCTACTTAAGACTCAATAATTTTACCTATTCGAATTCTTCCAACAACCCTTTCTATCAAGAATCCTGACACGGTTGCCGTTCTATAATTAAATATCGTGAGTTCATCCATTAGGATCTAGGATTTCCCAAGTGGACGAGATCAGAATGAAAGAACGTCGAAGGTGTATTGCCTCCTCCTCTGTCGTTTCTCCAGTCAATAATCGATAGCAGGTTCGTAGTCGCAGGACCGTGAACCGCACACCACCCTTTACCAACGTTCGCCTCTCCCTCTGTGATCCTGGCCCGTTTGGAACTTTAATAAAATATCTGAAATACCAATATTGTTTCACGCTCATGGTCTGCCCTGTCATTCTGCGAGGCCGGCCAAAAGGATTAACCGTGCTGGATTCTCTTTTTCGATCTTACTTTTTCGAAATTCTATCTTCACGTATTTTCCAAACACATAGTTCCATTCTTCTTTAAATCTACATTCTCGGATTTTTTATTTGTCAATTTAGAGTAAATAACCCCTTGCACTATTTTGACGAGTCAGACTCGTGTTGCACTCGTACTCTGGCCGTGATCAATTTTTTAGTACGCTTCAATTTGAAGTTCAAGTCCAATTATAATTTGCATAGTCAACGATTGTATAATAACATATTGACATAACGTTTCAAATTTTTGTGTCCGTATTAATATTGTAGCTGTAGTTAGTTCTGACTGACGCACTTGACAAACAAGCCATAGTGCAAGGGGTTAAAAGTTCTCAAGTTTGAAGTTGTAGAAATTGAGAATTTTAGAAGCGAGTTTAGAAATTTTTAAACGTTTCTCTATGAAAAAATAGTGGATACTGAGACGAAAGAAGATTTCAGCAAGATTTTTGAAATCATTGGCAAGACCGTCGAGGCAGAAGGAACGGAGAAAATCCTCGGTTTTCCGAGAGTGGCTAGGCTATTAGGGTGTCGTAGCGGGCGAGGGAAAAGTGCTCGGAGACGACGGAAGTCTGCAAAGTCCGTGCGGAGAGTAAACGGATCCTGTCAAACTTTGATTTTCAGGTTCAGCCGTCTGGGCCACGTTTGACATGAACTTTTTCCTCCGCCGGTCGCATGCTCGTTTTGTCCGAATAAGAAAGGGAAAAGATGGAGACTCGGCAGAAGGACAGTCTCAGTTCTTTCGATAAAGTTGAATGCTCCTTTCCCAAGCGAGTAAGAGAAACTCGAACAATACTTACGTTGTTTCGCTTCCTTCTCCCGCGGAAGTTGAGCGTAATTTGAAAAGCGTAATATCGAGTATTTTTACCTGGCTCGGTAAACTGCCCGAGGGAAAATGGCGGTGCACTTCTTTTTCAACCTTTCAAACTTTCAAATTTTTAAACCTTCAAATTATGTAAGTTTACAAAGTTGATTCGTTAAGATTAAACGTCTCGTGCAGCAGTTTTTAGCGGAAGCACGTCGCATCCGAATATGTTGATCAGTGCCCGGGGGGATTTCACGGAACGCGAAATCTTGCAGCAGCGGGTAAAGTGTGCTCGTACAGGTTCATCGAGCAGGATTAATTCGTGACATTATGCTCGCGCGTTCATCGTCGCTTATTATAGTTCGCTGAGAACGTAGATGAGACACGGTGGCGCGTCTTGGGAACACTTTGCCGAGGATGCCTTTCGAGAACGCGTCTAGAGCCTCGGCAGACGGATCGTTGCTTCTCAACGCGGTGAGTAGCTAATGAATTTATTAATTCATTAACTGCTTCCGGGAACTTCTGTTAGTCAAAGTTTCCCTCGCATTTTGCTAAATCACGCTACTCTAAATTCACCTTATAGCAATTGATCCAATTACGATCATATTTGCAAATTGGCCGTTTGGTATGCAACGAATCCCTAAGTCATTCATGCAATTTAACAATTCGTGATCGATCCGGTGAAATTTCTAAAACAGTATTCAAAGTGTTTCCTCTTATCGGTTTAAGGAGAGATCCAATTTAAGAACAGTTTATTCAGTCATGCCAAGGTATTCAGACTTTTATATTTCTTTTGTCGCAATTTTCTGTTGGCCGGATAGTTGCACGGGGTCCGTTCCAGTTACATTTGCGGTTGTTTCTTGCCGGTAACGTGACGAGGGACGTTTAAGAGCTCAGAACGAGGGTCGCGGATTCTTTTGGAGCGCGTGTCGACACGCTGCTTGTTAGCTCGTGCAAGAAACGCCTTATGAACCGCGGGCAAAACAGTGTCGAAACGTCGTCACGCAGCCAGAGAGCTGGCCACAGAGCAAAAACGCTAGTTTGACGCAAACTCGACCCTTCTCTCGGACCCAGCGACTGTCTGCCGAGAAACAATGCGTAGCCTTCCTACCCTTGTTACTCTTCTCCGCTTTTTTTCCGTGCCGTCGCTCTTTTATCTCGACGTTCACGGTTTCTGTCGCGTCAAATCCGAGACGCTTCCTCGCTTTTTCGGAATCTGTTGTCGCTTGATCCTTCGTGATATCTTTGTCCTCGCTGGATTTTTCAAATTGGAACGCTCACGATTTCATTGTCTTCCCTCGACGGTGCCCATGAAACTCGGATGTCTCGGGGATTTTGTCGGGATACATTTTTTACCCTTGTACAATTCTTTTTACCTCCTGGCGAGATTTTTTTTATTTTAATTTTGTCTTTGCTTCGGCAGTCATTGAAAAAGATAAATAAGTTTGTGCTATAGTACAATTATAATACGTTATTTCACCATCTATGCGCCGTTTCGTTGATTCCTGCAAGGAAATTACCGAACTTTCCCGTAACTTGTGGCTAGTTATACATCGAATACAAGTCACTTCGGTTGTATAACCAACTCGTACCGGAAGTTACTCAATTACGATATAATCATCGCCGAATACTCATCAAATAGGAATAAACTACTGTTGCAAACAGTGATGCATAATCCACTCTCGAGTTGTTGGTAAAATTATATTAGACGAACAATTGCGCAACAGTACAACTGTAAGCAATCGTTTCGACGTGTTTGAAGTTTCAATCCAGGAATTAACACAAGATTACTCAAATACGGTTTCAAAATTGATCTACTTCGAACAAACCTCTGCTACAATTCCAAATTAACAAACCTTCGGTCGTCACATTCACGCATGTATCATATTCATATTGTTTGAACAATAGCCTTTGTCTCGTTGCTTACTCCAAGTAATCACGATCCGTTTTCACCGATACAATAATAGTGTTCGAAAAGCGACTGGACAGTTTCCGGAAACGTCTCGTTCCGTTTACGCGAAGTTGATCCAGGGTCCAAGTAGTATCAGGATAGTCTGCTTAGAGAGTTGTACAAACTCTCTGTTCATCCGGTACAGGAAGAAATGCTCTTGGAGGAAACAATACTTGGCCGACGGGCTGTGTCTTCTCTTCTTTGTTACGTCTTTCCTCTTCGCTCTCGGTGCACTTTTATCCTCAATCTCGCGTGCCCGTATACGTGCTCGGCACGCTATATTAATCTATCTTCTCGTCCACGGATACTCGAGATTAAACTCAGAATTCTTCGGGGAAAGGCATGATACTGGAATTCGGTGGATTTTGGCGGTAAAAAAGTGGGACAGCGAACTTTGTTTTCGTGAGGGATTTTAGGGAACTTACTGAGACTGTTGATCGTAGATTCAGATATTTTGATTTGCAGAACCGTTCATAGGAACATATTACAAAAAATATTTCACTTGATTATCAAATTAATTTCACATACGATGAAGATCTTCAGAAGTTTCATAGCTACTGTATGTCCTAAAATAATATAGTCTTCCATCATTTTTTCTAAATTGAATAATAGTGAACATAATTTTATATGGGGCACCCGTACGAAAATGTTACCAATGACCTCCAACAGCGAAGGCTTTAGACAGCGAAAAAAATCGTCGAAACGTGAAAATGATTGGAAAGAGGAGAGGACAAAATTGGGGAAGCGAGAATCCGCAGACTTTTATTTTTAATGGCATCGACGAACGGAGAAAGTTGGACGGCCGAGTAAATAAGCGAAGATAGAAGAAATTCAGCCCTAAGCCAGACATCCCCTTTTAAATTCTCGAGGTGCTACCCCGTCGGGGATGGGTGTTACCACCTCGAGCCGGGTATATACGTATGGTTCTATATGTATACACGTACATAGATTATATATATGTATAACAAACGTAAATCCATCCTCTCGTCTGAAATTCTCTTTGCGTGATCCTTCTTTTTTCTCCTGGCGGTGCGTAGACGTATCCTTATCTACCGCCAGGGAAAAAAGGGAGTAATCGAGACGGGAAAGAAGGGGGAAGGGTTCTCTGTTTCTACCGGTAGAACTTCGGTTATTTGACTTGCTAATGCACTGAAAATACTCGGCAGGATTGTGGGAAGGAAACAGAATCATCCGCGGCTCGAAGACCGGTTTCGCACCTTCCTATTGTCGCCGATTTTCGGTTCCTTCGGAAGATTCAATTCCTTTATGCTTCGAGGAATGGACACTCGTATTAAACGTTCTTTTGAGCATCCTTCTGCCTGCAAACTCTTCGCAAGAAAAATTATCCTCGCGACGCAAGTAACTGCGGATCCCACTTCTGCCTTATTTTCTGCGTTCTATTAAATTGCCGCGTCGCGAAGTTTCCCTTTGACAAGGGTTTCATTTAACTGCGTCTCCTGTTCTGATCACGTCAAAATATTGTACTCATTTTCATTAAGGATAAGATACTCGGTGTTCGTGGGGGGAAGCGGGGAGAAAAGAAGGGAAAAAGGAGAACAGGGCGGGAGGAACGTTAGAGAAGCTGCGTAGTAACGAGACGTTTGATAGACGCGCTTATTCTCGAGAGGAAACGGTTTACGAACAACGAGCAGCACGGCGCAGTCTGATGGAATTGAACAGTGGGTCAAAAACTTCCCCGACCGTTCTTTCCTCTTTTTCTTCCCCCGTCAATTAAACCGGTCCGATCTTATTAACATTTTAATACCTCCGTCAAGATCGTTCCCTGTACTTGCCCCTTTTTATTCCGATTAAAGGTCCGCCATTAATCGGATCGCAGAGAAATGTAACGTCCACAATCGCGGCAACGTTGATGGATCGTTCAGAATATTATTTATCCTCGGTGTATATTGTTATCTCAACTTCCAACATGTAGAACATACACACTTTATTTCAACACGATAATAGACATTTTGATACAAGCACAATTTTATAGTATAAAATGTTAAACCTATGATATCGACTGTGGTACATTTACATCCTAGATTTACATCCTTAATTTACATCGCAGATATACGTCCTTAATTTATAAGTTGGCAAATTCCGATGGCTCCCATAAGAAACACCCAGTCGATTAAAATTACAGTGAACGAATGCGAGCTTCGTCATTCTGAAGTAATTATGTACTTAACTTTTTCTCCCATCAGGCTCAGAGGTTATCTCGAGCCGCGCACCCTCGACGGACGTCACTCATCCCCGGAGGTTAAGGAAGAAGAGGACATCCAAGGGTAGCAAGAATGAAACGTTCGAAACGCCTGTTAAAAGTTTTAGGGCTCGCGAGAGAGTCCAGCTCTCCGAGATGTGATCTCCGTTATTTATAAAAGCGAAGTCGCGTTACGAGACACCCTCCTCCCCTTCTCACAGGGATGAATAAGGGGTATTAATATTCACCGACCCGGAACAGTCTCATGCTGCACGCAGACTGCGAAAATACTCTTAATGAAAGTTGTAATTATTAGGAAAGAAATCTCCTTCGAGCAGTGTGAAAGTACTGTCTTGTCGACTTGTTTCTTTTATAAGAAATTTTATGAATAATTTATAAATCATGTATATATTGTATAAATCAAGTCTATTAATTTTTTTCGTATATACGTGTGAAAAGAAAATATTTGATCAGCTCATGTAGCCATCTAGTCAACTTGTTTCTTGTGTAAGAAATTATATGAATAATTTATAAATTATGTATATCATTTTATTTTTTAGTTAATTTATTTTCTGTATAAGAAATTATATGCATAATTTCACACATGTGAAACAAAAATAATATATCATATTTGTCTCTAAAATAAAAGTACTTTGCTTGTATCATAAAAGCTCCGACAATAAGGTTGAAGTGTTTTGAATAGAGTATCCATCGCCACCCCATAGGGCGACATTATTTTTTCTCTCGTCTGGAGTTACCCGTGTCAAAGCCGCAGCATGGGTGCATGAAAGATGAGACCAGGGTGCGAGAGTGTTTCGATAGTTTCGCCCTCGAAGTTCGTGTTTAGGGTTAATCCCTTCGGGATGTAAAAACAAGCATAAACGTATTGAAGCACGCGGCACGTGTCGGCTAATTGTTCGACAAATAGTTGCGGAGAGTAAATTTGTCGGACCCCGAAATTTCGGTTATCCAAATATTTCTTTATCCTTCCTTACCAGCGTGTCTTGTATCCGCGGCACGACGTGTATATACGTTAATAGCGTAGTCATCGGTAAATCCTGAAGCTCTCGCGAGTCCTTTTTGCATCGGTTGACGGTTGATCCGGTCGGATCTACCTATACGTTTTCGAAAAAGAGGGAAAAATCCGGCGGAACGAGGGAAAGGCGCGTAGGGTATAACAGGAGAAATCCCATCAAAGGCAAGCGTGTAATTTTGGAGCGTGCTGCATGCGAGCGTACGGGGACACCTACACAGGCGCAGCTGGTGGGACGCGCGTGATCGCTCGGCTCGGCCAGCGGACATCCGTACAAAGTAGCAGCTTGATGGCCAGCCCGGCAACGTAACAGCACGAGACTCTGGACGGTAAATTTTTAATGCTCGCGGCTTAATTGTGCTTTGAATCCGAGCGGCACCGCGAGCCCGGGCCAAAAAAGAACCGGCAAATTAGGGGTGGAAGCAGATGGAAAAGGGAGGAACCGAGCTCGTCCGTCCGGGCCCCGGGCTTTCTCGGATATTCATGCATAGATGAAATGTACCCGAGGAGTAAAACTGCTCCGGGCTTGCTATAAAATGCATTAACGAAAGAAACAACGTAGCGAGCTTCGCGCCGTTCGCCAAGAAACTGGATACGTCGATATCCACCTATCGCCGTTCGAAATTTCCTTACAAATTTTCCCCTCCATCTTTCTCCTCAATTATTTCTGCTCAAAAGTTTAGCGAACGCCTCCGACGTGAAACACGATACGGGGGGAACGACATCGACGAATAATATTGAATTAGCGTTGTTGTTGCACGGAAGATGCGATGCAAGAAAGCGAGTATAAATATCACGGAGTCGGTAAAAAAGCTAAGAGCTTTTACGCGAAGTACAAAAGTTTCAAGTTGATTATAAATTTCCACGAAATCGTCCCTCCATAAAAGGTCAGTTCACTTTGACTTTCCCAGAAGGCGTGTGTTTTCAACTGATTTTCTCGCGCGAGTTAGAAGGAGACTGTTTCGACCAGCGAGGTACAACACCGCTACAATCCACGTTGAAGAGCTTTCTGGGAGGTCGGCGGTGAAGTGTCGGTAGAGAATCGTACCGCGTACCTTTGATGCGGAACTGTTTCAACTGCGAGAGCCACTTTACTCGCCCTGACATGTGACTCTCTCGACGCGAAGTACGCCGCGTCGATGTTGCCCCGGTCTCTCGGAAATGAACAGGAAAACACTTCCCGTCAAGAAAATCTGCTGGCCAAAGGAAACCGACTTCCTTCCGTTTCCTGGTGACTATAATTGGATAGCGGACCATAGATTGGACCGCATGTGAACTGGTCTCCGAAGGTTGCGAAAGAAAGAACATAAGCTTGTAAACTATTTTATAGAAATAAAGGTATCGACATTTTTTAATTTTGGAGCATTGAGACCTGGTGTTTGGAGATTTGGAAATTTGTAGAATTGGTAACGCGGGGATGTGAGAACTTTAGAAATTGAAATTTATAGAATTGGTAATGTGGGAAGAACTTGTAGACCTTGAGATGCTACTTAGGAACTTGCGAACTTGTGACACTGGGAGCTTGGGAACTTGCAATCTTCCAAACCTAGAGATGTGAAAGTTAGAAACCTAGGGATCTAGAAACCTAAAGACCTAAAAACCTGACAATCCGAGGACCTAACAACTCTAGAAGACACGAAATCTTATGAAAGGTTGTATCATAAAGCGATGCGAGATTAGAGTCATAAGAGAATTAGAATTAATTTCTCATTAAATGATCGCATCAAGAAGCAAACAAACATCGAAAAGCAAAGGAACAAAGAGCAGCTTCCGCGTACATACACGGCCGCAATCGATGTGCACGCGTTTCGAGACACGGGAAACTGAAAATAGCTGGCCGTACTCGGTGCGTCCGCTCGGAAACCTCGCAACCGAGTAATTAAATCCCTTTTTCTGGCCGGAACTTTCTGTTTCTCCTCGAAGCGTTTTCTCGTTTGCTTCTCTGCCGGCTGCCGCTCGTCGACGCGCCACATCGCCGGGGTGAAATCAAATAGTGGAAAAGCAAGAGGGAGAGAGCAGCTCCGGGCTCAAATTCAAACGCTCATTGCCGGGAAAATAAAGGGGAATATAATAGAAAGAGACAATAGACGAGATAACGGATTGAAAACGACTGCTACGAGAAAATCGACCGGACGGTTACTCTCGATGGTCGGTGGTTTGAAGGTACGTTTAAAGTTCGGACTAACAATGAGCAAGTAGCCGAGCAAGGAGCCGGCTCCGTACATGCGAGCAATCAAGATAGTCTGCCAGCTCTCGCTATTTGCTCAGCCACTTACTTGGCGATTTGCCCAGTCCAAACGCACCTTAACGCTGTCTAACGAAGTGCACCGAAAATAGCGACCCGCTCGAATCGCGCCATCGCAATCCGTTTCGAGCGTAATTAACGAGTTGTACGCGCGACTCGTCGCAAACGACGCGTTCACGTTGATTCTCTGAAGGCTATTTTGCGGTTCGTCCGCAAACTTGACAGAAATGCTGCGCGATTAACCTTGTGACAGTATTTCGACCTTATTATACCTTCGTGGAACAATACTCAGATCTATATAATCCCTTTGCATAACAAAAACGATTCAAATATGAAAAGTCCTCAGCACGATGATTTTTAAAATGTCAGCTGACTTTATTAACTCGTAATCTGATCGATCGGTGTAAAAAGTAAGCAATTTGTGAAGTGGAAAGATACAATCTGTTTCTTTTTCCATCTGCTAGCGTGTCATTCTACGCGGATTTTAATTATGCACCTCGACCTCGTAATTCACCGTTCTCCCCTCGAATAAAAGAAACCACTTTGCACCGGTTAACGAGCACGCGTTCGTCGAAAACGTTCCTGACTGTTGGAGGATACTGTTTCCTGCACGAGGGCGCCGCGATAAGAACCTAACCCTCGAGCGCAGGAAAATCCGTGCACTTGGCCACCAGGTCACCGTTCACGCCATTCTGTACCTTCTCGGATTCCTCTGGTTCAGAAACTGGGCTACGAAATAAAGCAATGGACTCAGCAAACATATTTTAGGCTATCGGTAAAGCAAATGGAGGTAGTTCACTCTATATTCAAAGGTGAAACTTAGTGATTCGATATTTGAAAATAAATTTTAATTCAAACAAAAGTACCAAAGTTCTCTTTACGTAATGGACAATGTGAGAAAATTGATCACGGAAGATTTCATCGACGTCGCAGTAAACTAACAACAAAAGGATATCACGAACAGGGAGAAGGTAGTGCACCCTCAGGTACTGTTCCCAACCTGGTAGCAACCCTTTCGGGGTAATAATCGGGAACGACACCCTGGAGAGACGTCCAAGCCGCCGTGCATTAGAACGAATGGTAATGATGGAGCGGTGCATACTAACGATGTTTATAACTCGCTTCTACTCTGGCTACGTTCCTCGCTTTCGACAATCTTCTATTCAAACTTTTCGTGTCTTTAGCATTTTAATTCCTCCGTTTTACTGCTCTTACTTTCTTGGACTCTTTTCGACGAATGCTTTCAATATTCCTGAATTTGTAATTGAACCCTTAAATACAAAATTAGCATTGCAACATGCCTTGAGTTTACACAGAGTTTTTCTCTACTGCATAATGCAAGTTGCATAAGTGCAACATACTTATGTTAGCATACATGTGAAATATGCACCCTTCTGAATCATTACCTACTAACAAAATATGTATCGATACCTAGTCTCATTTTTCCTTATTTTTAAAAAATGATGTACTTAAGGGTTAAGAAAAAAATGGTTCATTTTCAGTCGAATAGTTGTATTGGTGCATTCTTGTGAATCAGAGTTTATTTCTCCCATTAGATATACTCGATAGAAAGTTATCAAAACTTGCAGCGTAGGAGACATTCGCTCAAGTAGCCACAGAGAAAGGCGTCCTTTTGCCGATGAAAATTTCCGTTTCGCGGTGGATAATACGCCGGTTAACCGTTCTGACGGTTATCCGGGAAAAGCTGTGACAGAGGAAGAGAAGGGAACGTAGACACCGGCGCTGTTCGTCGGTTGCTTTTGTGAGAAATAATTGAGACATGAAATACCGACGAGGCGGGCGCGGGTTTTGACGTAAGCATTCCATTGTCTTCCGCCACCTCCTTTCCAGCGGCCGAGAGGATACGAAAAACGGCGAGAGGGTTGCGGAGAATAAAAGCCACCGCGCCTTAACCCGAAGGGAGAGCGTTCCAATCGACGCGATGCAACTTCGATCGTACGTTGTGGATTAAAGCGCATCTCCTAACATTTATGTGCTTTATCAACCGTGAACTTTCGTTCCAGAATACAATATCATAAAAAAATTTATTAGATTGTAAATACAGGAAGTGGTCAAAAATATTTTACTTGGTAAAATTATCTTGGTTAGTAAAATTATTTTTTTTTTTTTATAAAAATTATTTATTATAAACTTGACACCTGTGAAGTTGGAAGACAACTTCGAGGCCGAACTTTCGAAAGAGATGCACACGAAAGTTCTTTCGCGAAGAAATTCGTGGAACGCGCTTCTCCGAGTCGTCAGGGCACCGGTTATTTATTCGTCGTTTAATAAGCAATCTAAATTCCGTCCATCCTTACGGGGCCAACGCGTACCCACCCCTGTTCCACCCCTGCCCCATCGACGACCCTATCCGTGTCGCTTACCCAGTCAAATCTCTCGAAATCGATCCCCCTTCCCTCCTGGCACCTGGACGAATTTGTCGACCGCAAGATTCGATAATTCGCGACGCGACGTGCTCGTCGACGAGCTAAATCCGGAGGATGTTCTGGCACCATGCTCCAGGAGTTGGTTGAATTATAGATAAAGTTCGGTGACCGAAGCTCGGTCTCGGTGCTCGCTCGTATTATAGATCAGAATTTTATCGACGTCGTATCTCGTTCCGGTGCATCAATTAAATCCATCGATTAAGAACACCGATCTATGGTATCTAAACCCCGATACCTTCTAATTGGTTCCCAATTATATGGGATTTATGAAGGCCGACGAAGCTTTGCCCCGTGTAAAGCTTATAATGAAGCTCTCCTTCCCTACTCGTTAGTCGGTATTATCTTAATCTTTGCTATCCTGCGATCGTATTATTACACGTTTAATGGGTCGTCCTTTGACCCCGCACAAGCATGGGGATCCTGGAGGATCCCAGTTCGGAGCTGAACAATCGTTCAGCAAAGTCATCTCTCTAAAATATTTTACGAAGATGGAATTCTTTTCCGAAAGAATAAACGAATCCTAAACCCGTCGCCATCAATGAAACAGGATCGCATAAATTTGCCGGTCGATCGAATCCGAATTTTAAATCGAATCTAATGAATCCCCCTTCGTGATTTGAATTCTCGCAACCGGCTTTTCGTGAATTATTTCCGCGGGACGGATGTCTTCTCGTGAATAATGAAGCGTGGCTCAGGCGCGGTGTTTCGAGCGGATCGTATGGAACCGAGATTCGGTATCGATCGCAGATTTCTAGACAACACGAACTCTGCACGTACGTTCTTGTCCTAGGTCCTAAATTTCTTAGATCCCAAATTCTCCAGATTTCCCAAATTCCAAATTCCTCAGATCCCAAATTCCCTAGATTCCAAATTCCTCGGGTCCAAAATCCCCTAGTTTCCAAATTCCCTAGGTCCTAAATTTCTTAAATCCCAAATTCTCCAGATTCCAAATTCCTAGGATCCCAAATTCTCCAAATTCCAAATTCCCTAGATTCCAAATTCCTCGAGTCCAAAATTTCCTAGATCCCAAATCCCCTAGTTTCCAAATTCCCTAGGTCCTAAATTTCTTAAATCCTAAATTCTCCAGATTCCAAATTCCTCAGATCCCAAATTTCTCCAAATTCCAAATTCCTCGGGTCGGAAATCCCCTAGATCCCAAATTCCCTAGGTCACAAATCCCCTAGTTTCCAAATTCCTTAGGTCCCAAATTTCTTAGATCCCAAATTCCTCAGATCCCAAATTCCCCAGATCCCAAATTCTCCAAATTCGAAATTCCCCAAATTCACCTTGTCCGCGCTCGATCTTCAAAGAACGGAAATAGGAATAACGAGGATTAAAGCGTTAAAGGATCTAAAACACGAGGAAAAGAGGGAAAGTTGCGTCTTCGAACGATTTCACGGAACGCGTTACTTCTCCGGATTAGCAGACAACATCCGGGGATGAATGTCGCATAGTAGCAGACGGGCATTAGCGGTGTTGGTGCGGCCGTGAAACAACAAAGCCGGTTTCGACTCCCTTTGTGGCGGAAATGGCACAATGGAGGAGAACGTGGAACGGGTGGCAAGCTCGTCTGAGCTTTTCAAATTAAAAGTGTAGTTTAACAGCGCCACCGTCTGCGTCGTCCAGATTTTGTTCACGGGGTGCTGAGAGCTCAAACGTCGAGCTTGTCTCCTCCGGAAATTCCACGACTGAACGTCGACGATACTGTTTCTGCTCAAGATACACCCTGAATCGCTGATTTTCACAATTTTTTCCCCATACACAAATTTAATCTTAATACTTCTCAAGGTCTTTCAATTCAATCAATGCCTTGTCCATCCTATCGAAGTCCTATTTAAAAATTAATTGTTTTTATGCAAAATTCTGAATTTACACGGCTGACTAAATAACGTGATCATCCACTGTTCGGTGTCAATTTTGCATATTTTTCATATGGGATATTTTGCGTGTTACATAAATTACTGATGAATAAATACGAATATGTTTAATACCTTATGCGGCGTTTGCATATTTTGTATATTTTTCTTGGTACTTCATTCGCAATAATTAATGTATTATCGGTTAAACATCTACATCTATTTATTCCAGACCGGTGTTCTTCCTGACATTATTAACCGCGATTAATTCGTTAACGGTGACATTTCTTATATCAAAGTATCGATTAATGTTTGAAGACCGAACTTAAAAGAGAGGGGTTCGTAGAAGGAAAATCATCTTCCCACTGTTCCCGTCTTTTTCCCCGTTTTATTCGTATTTTTTATGAAGATGAAATGGATGCCGGAAATACAGTAGACGAGCGAAATGAAAACTCGAGCACGTAACTAGAGACGGGAATGAAAATTATTTCTGGTCGTTGGAGCGTGGCTTCAGCTAGGCGGGAATTGTGGCTCAAATTTTGGCGTGCTTTCTGAGAGCGAAATACCACGAGCGAGATGTCAAAGTTTGTTTAAATAATATATATATATAACAGCGTAGCGTGGCGGTCGTTTCGAGGCCGTTAGTGCAAAATAAAAAAAAAAACGGATCCGGTGCTCGGTGCATTACTTCGTTAATTTTAATTGCTCCGCCGGCTCGTAATTCCGCTTAGTTTCGCGTCCCTCTCTCCTCTTTCTTTTTTTCTGAATAGCCGAAGAACTAGTTGCCACCGGAAAGGAAATGTTCGCGGAACGAAATCCCGCCAAGGTTAAACAGCTGGGCTTTTTTCGAACGAAAGATTTTTAAATATTGGAAAAATGATATTCGAACTAAATTTTCCTACATTTCTTCTACACGGAAGTACGTGCTCGCAGAAAAAGCTCCGGATATAACGACTTACGAACGTTGAAATTCACGTTCTCGTTCGCTATTCGCAGCTAGAGCTGCGAGCACGAAAATTGCGCGGAAGCGTGTGTTAGCAGAGCAACCCCTATGGACACACGCGTCTGGGGGCTGCGTCGGTGGCTCATGGAAACTCGACACTCACCGCTAAATACTAGACGCGTTCGATACTCGATATTCGTCGGTCGCGCGCGTTATCCGCACGCGGATCTGCTGAAATCCGGAAGCGGAGCGGCGAACCACGTCTGCCGGAGCAAAGGGTTGCACCCGAGGGGTGAAAAGTCGCAGGTCGCGCAGCCGTCTCGATGGAACTTAAAATATCCATTTTTCCGGCGAGCTTCGGAAAGCGGCGATATTCCCGGAAGATATTTATTTGGACGGTGTGTCGTCGCGGCGTTTCAATCGAAAAGTGGCGCGTTGTGTGCACGAGCGGGAAAAGCAAGGAAAACAAACAGCCGTCGAAAGGCGGCTCAAAGGAACCGCGAGACGTCGCCAGACGACGCTGACGACGCTATTCCCGCACGACGGAGTCCTCGCGCGGTCGCGATTCCAACCCTCTCGTTGCTAATTTATTCGCGCACAACGCTCGATTGTCTTTCCCAAACGAGCCGCTCCGGTACAGTTATTTAGAGAGCCGTCTGTACAGGGATCCTTTGGCCTTGTTCCCTTTTGACGGATCCCGTGCCGTTCAATCGTCAAAATGAACGCACAAAAGCAACTTGTACCATTTAGAGAGCCACGATTCGTGATTTCCTTGCTTATTTGCTCTCTAACGCGTGACAAACGTTGCCGAGGAGAAAGGAAAATTAACCCCTTGGCTTACGATCTCTGTTGCGGTTAAATACTGCCAACCCTATCGGATTTAGATATTCCAGGTATTCGTTCTATTCTCGAAGCTGTACAAATACTCTGTCAACGATTTACAATTTATTTGATACCTTCATTTTATTTTCAAAAGAATATCAGAACCTAAAGATCTAAAGAGACCTTTCCGAGATAAAACCGAAACGCACGTGTTCGTCGTACACGCGAGAAGGTTTAATCTCTATAAAACTGCGAACTCTAGTCACGTCGTTCGTTTATTTCGTTAAATACAGCGCCCGATCAGGCATTAACGCGAAGATCGATGAGTTCGAGCGACGAGTGGCCTTTAAATCCCACCGGGCGAGATATATGGCCGGCTGTAAATGTCGAGAGAAGCTCGATGTTTAGTCGGTCTCGACAGAGCAAATGTACTCTGTGCTGCTAGCACGTGAGTATTGTCAGCCACCTTTCCTCGTCTTATCTGTCTTTCTTACAGCTTCTTCTCTCTTGCAACCTCTTTTTCTCCTAGCTTTTCCATTTTTTTTTCTCTGTCGCGACTACTACTTCGCTCTGAAGCACCTTTCAGGCGTGCGCGGCTGACGCGTTAATGCGCCATTACGAAACACCATGGACGTCAGCTACCGACTACTTTAAACGCTTCTGTTTTACGTTTTAACACGCGAATACTTCGAACACGGTGTAAGTAGGGTTATAGGGCTGTGGGGATACGGGAACTTCGTTATGTAGGGATTTGGGGATATTGTTTCGTGACGAAGCTATTTGTGAACAGTGACTTGAAAATATAGGAATTAAGGACATGGGTTTGGAGATCCAGTATCTCTTTGAGACTTAAAGATTTGAAATCATAAGTACTGGTGAACCCAGAGAAACAGATTTTACAACCTCATCTTCGATAGAAAATAAAAATTTGAAGACAGTCTCCAATGCAGAAACAGAAACTTTGTAACAAGGAAATAACGAAGGCAGTGGCGGCGAAGGAAGTGTTTTGCGGAGCGAGAATCGCGATATAGAAATCGTGACGGGGGATGATCAAGAGGCAGAGGGTGACGCAAGGGTAGCACAGGTCGTAAGATAACGGCAAGGGTCTCGGTATGGACGTTTATCAATGATATACGATACGCACGCGCACCTCGATATCGTCTCTCGATGGTTTCCAGCGGGTTCGCGAGGAAAAGGGGTGTCCGATGTACGGCTGGCGTTATGCCACCAGGCACGCGACCCACGCGTAAATACCAGTCGCTTCGTGCACCTGTCTCGGTGTACTACGAGAACGTTTCCAGTGGAAAGCTTCGAAGGAAAAGGTGGAAACAGAGGAGGAAGCGTTGACTCCTAGCGTGACACGTTCGAGTAACTGTCGATGGAGGCAAGCTTTTATATCGCCTCCGCAATCACTGAATTTATCCGAGATAATCTACTGGAAGGTTTCTTTTCTGATAAATTTAAATTCTTTTTGTTTATTAATCTTTTAAATTAAGAAACAATTAGACGAATGTTGATTTTTTACTTGTATATCTTTTTGAGCATTTACTTGTGTAATCACTTGTATTCATTCAATGACCTCATAAGTAATTCGATGAATGACGATGTTAGATCCAGTTGGTACACTTCCTGCACACACGATGCAGAATGGCGAACGAAAGATGCAGGGGATGCAATCAACGTATTTTAACGGAACGAGAACGTTGTAATGAACGCGAAGAAAGTTAATAAGAGGATTGTCTTGATGCCCGGACTTAACGTAGACCTGGCTCTGTTTTCTTGACATAGGTATTCGCGTTAACGCGAATTTCTGGCCCCGACGCGATATTATCCCGCGGCGCGGCGTCCCGACGCCTTGGATAATTGAACGGCGTAAAGTCGGCCGGCAGAGGGTCATAGTCGTTAACCTGACGGTTCTGCCTAGGCACGAAATGCATCGTCGGACCGCCGCGCTATAAATTTTTAACGCGTTTCCCAAGATAGGCGGCGTAAAACAGGTGGATGTAATTGAACGAACGCCAGTTAGTCGAACAAACTAACGAATCCTTCTTTCTCGCTCGAGTCCAATAAATAAAAGGTTCTTATAAAACGGCGAAATGAAATTTTACGATAAAAGCTTCACGCTGACTATCACCGTCAGATCTAATTGTCGGATGCACGGTTTAATATTTCTTCCCTGAAGTAGAATTAAAATTCGAACGAATTGGTCTCAATTTTCCACCCCCACAAATTAAGACATACGAAGCGCTGTCCGAATTATTTCCACTGGTAAACGAATACGTGAAATCAACGTGATCCACGAATATCGTTGCTTCGCAATGGACCCGACAAACGACCAGACAAGAGAACGCGTATCATCCGCCGATATTTCAAGCGGTGTCGCGTTCATTCGGAGGCAATGCACTCGGTCGGACGTGCGCGCGTATACGTGCTCGTTTTGGCTGAATTATACGAAAGGCCATCGTGAAAACCACGGAATGACGTGATCTCCACGAAATTTCTACTCGAGTTTATTCACTCGCTTTAGTAACTGTTGTTGCGGCAACAACCGTATTTGTTGAATTATACTCTGGAGGTTACACCTTTTCTCTGGAATTTTACAATTTACTACCCTCTTGCCATTATTTGTACTCTCACGGTTAACCTAACTGTACCAACTGAATGTATTCTGCAACTTTATGTTCCTTACATTTTTCTTTATTACCTTGCTACATTTTTTGATCGGCTCTTTTGCACGGACGACAATGTAGCGTTCGCAGTAATTAATTTACTATCAATAAAAATAAGACATTTAATGTTAGTACGAAGAGTAATCTAGCGAGGCAATCAAGGAGGCACAGGCGAGTGGTTTTGGAAAAATCGTCAGAGTGAAAGGGTTAACCCCGATCACGTTCCTTTTAATCTCCCGACCGCGAAAATCGCCGTACCCGGGCGTGATTCTACATACATTCCGCGGAGACTGGTTCGTTAGTCGGACCTCGAAATTTCTCTCGACCTGTTCCCATTCTCTGCCCATTCTACGAATCAGCCCAAGCAACCATCGTGCAGACCGATGGTCCGTCGAGAGAGGGTGGACCGAACAACGTCCGGCAGCCCCGGGTGATACACTCGCAGCCTGCTGGCCACCTATTGCGCCGTTCTCTGGTTCCCAGGACTAATGTGCCCTCGGGCAGGATGCTTGGTATCTCTGGTACATCGCCGTGAACTTCCTCGATTCCTACTCGAGCATCCCCTCTATCACCCGCCATTGTAAAGGACCGATCTCGCAGATAACCACTAGCCACTCTTCGTAAAGCGCTTTACACGCGCAGTAAAAGAAACATTGATCACCAGCCTTTATGTCGCATAATCACCGACAATAAGTAACGTACTCGATATCGTGATTTTATTTAACGATCTACTTGTTGACTTTCTGGACTTAGAAAATGTGTATGGGAATAAAAAAGATTTTAATATCGAAATATCGAGGTTCTTTTCATAGGGTGATTTTTTCTGTTGTCGGTTGATTGGAATCGAAGGGGTTTCGGAATAGTATGTAACGTTTAACTGTTACGTTTTTATGTTTCGCGCGAACAGGAAATATTGGACATTTGTCGGCGAAATTTTATTTTATTCTTTGCCAATGGAGCGCTTTTGCATCCGACGTTGTATACGTATTGGATATTTTTGTTTTATATTTTGATGGTAGCGGTATGCATTCGTAACGTTGTTCGGTTTGTTCTATTTGCGGTAAAAGGTCATGTTCTTTTTGGGCGCGAGAAATGTTAGTAAGTGACATTTTTCGCGCTGGTATGCGCAGTAAAATATCGACCTGCATTCGAATATCTGACAGAATTTTCTTCCCTCTTCCTATTACAACGTATTAATTTCTAGCCTTTCTTCACGTTTTCTACTCGTAACGTGTAATTTTAACAGAAGTCCCGGACATTGCGACTGGTTGTTAAATAATAATTCGAAGTCGATTTACATAAGTATCCCCGTATGTGGTCAGCGTGCGGTGATAACGATCGTTGGGTTCGAAATAAAAGTTTAATAAAGGCGTGGTGCTTACGGAAAACCTCGAGAACCACTACAGTTCTCTGCCGATACAAAAAATTGTAAAAAATCCCTCGGAATAAGACGAAAAGGACCGTGAGGGGCCAACGACCCGTCAGGTTCAACGTCCTCATTGAGAAAACGAAAGCTGGCTGTTGAATAGGTTAAGAAAACCTCTTCGTTACGAGTTTCCTTCGGGATTCTCAGCCGTCTAACGCGTTCCACGTTGTCGGTGGACGAGACTTTTCGCGCTCCGTTTCATGGAAAGAGCGTCGCGATAATTTCGATACGGTTACGCTCGAGATAACGGGCGTTGTTCGCCGGCCAAAGAAAACGCGGCAGTCACGTAATTTTCCGACAGGACCGTCCACCCCCGTAAATATTCCCGTCGACTCTTTTTTGGCCACGGTCCAGCCGATGGCCCAAGAAGACGATCGTCGAGCAACGACTACCTGGTCGTCCAAGGAGAAAAGCTGGACGACGGGGCCAATATTTTTGACGATTAAGGAAACAGGAGGTGGAGTTCCATTTTGAGAGGAGAAATTGAATCGTAGGGTTTCTCGTGGGCTCCTCCTTGAGCTCGTTTCCACGGCCGTTGTCGTTGGACTCTCTCCAGAAAATATAACCCACTAGCGCCCTCCTTTCCTCCTTTTTCCTCGCTGCTCAAGCTGCTCGACATCTACAGCCATTCGCGGAACGGTCCGGACGAAGTGGCAGCCGATAAATATCGAAACACTTAGCCCCTGTTTTCATAGTGGCTGAATTTGATGTTCGAGAGGTCCGACGATTTTCTCTCTCCCTACGAGACCGTTTCACGATTTTCTCTTCCTCGCTCGCCTAATCTACCGCTATTTTTCTTGGCCCTCGATAGCCTTCGGCTTTTCGCCTGCGCGCTATGGCTTCGCAGAATTTTTTTGCCGAAAGAAAGCTTCCCAGTATTTTCTGTACAACAATGCAAACTTCTCTGTCATTTTTAAGGTATTTTCGGGTTCTTTAATTTTATCGCTGGAGAGTTTGTAATTAGAAGACCCGGAGATATGAAAATGTGGGGAAGCAGTGGACTTAGGGAGTACTCAAGACTTAACGTGGAAAATAATGGATTAAAATGGAGAGGGTCACGAAAAATAACCGCCTTCGTCTCGGTCCGTCCAAGTTCGGAAAGTTCAATATCAAATGCTGGAAACTTTCGCCAATTCGTATTCCCGTCACTCACCGATAAGAGAGAGAAAATATGAACGCTGGAGCTCGTAAGATCTCTAAAAACCAGCTCGACCCGTATAATTGCGTCGCAACCCTATTACAAAATCCGTTCACCGACGCATCGCGTGCTGTGTCTCGTCCCCGCGAATCCAATTATTCGATGCGCGGTAATCGTCGTTAAAAGGGATCAGGAATCATTAACGTGGTCCCGTTGTGTCCAGGAAAATCTCGATACACACGGTGCGGGATGAACGAGGGAAAGACACTCGAGAAATGGGGATAATTATGCGAGTCAGAGCTGCGAGGCGTCTTCTGCTCGACGAGTCGAGGTGGTATCGGTTTATCTTTGTACGGTCTGTTGAATAGAAGCAACGAGGGACGGGATTCGAGCCCGACAGCGCAACGGATATCCTATTATCCATTAATATATAAACCCCGCGGTCGACGACACCTCCGTGGTGGCCCCTTCGTTTCCGTGGACCTCGTCATCGATTTCGTCGGGGACGAACATGGCCGGCTGCCTTCGTTTCGCTGGCTCTCCGCGAGAGATATTTCCAGTCGAGAGACGTTACGTCGTTAAAACGCTCGGAATAATTGTTTGTCGTGCGACGAACGCGGCCGTCACTCGAATTAGGAACGTCAAGAATCTTGCGACCGATCGAACGACACGCGACCAACGGTTCTGAAAGATTCAGACCGAGCCACCGGCGTGCCAAGAGGTCGACCACCTTTTGCGCTCTCGATCGATGCATTCGAAACGAGTCGAGTGCAATTCGAGACCCGGTCGATATTGAATTTTAACACGACCGGTCTCGACCCGTAGGTACTTTTGGACCTTCCGTTCGTTCGCCTCGCAATTATCCTCGTGTTCCCTATTTAACGTAATTTCCCGGATACCGGGTCGACGTCAACTTTCAAGAATTAACAATTTATTTCCTTTAATAGGATAGTTTTATCTTCCGCATTTTGGAGACTGCCGCTCTGACGGACAACTTCTGATTGTATTAAGCTGTCAATTACGAACGATAATTTTGGAACGTTCAATAGTTAACGAATAACGTGATTTAATGCATACATTTAGCGGATACAAATTTAGTTGCTTGTCTTAATCGCGATTTGACTGACACGCTAAACGATAACGTCGAGGAAGTAATTCAATTTTGGGTAAATTTAATTTATGAACGTTCGTGTACCACGATAGATGAAAATATACACTTACCGTAATGCATTGACCTTCTGCTATCATGAACTGCCGAGGTAAATTTAGATCGCGTATAAACGCTTAGAGACATTTGCTACAGGCAATCGTAGCAAACGGATTATTCGAAGAAGTGGTACATAGATTCGTTTAACATCGATCGTCAGAACGCGCACGTTATTTGAAGTCACGTTTCGGTGTTTGTATCGAGAGGAGAAAAGGAAGAGGGCAGTTTCCCCTTTCGTCGGCTGCATAAAGCCGCTCTAACGAGGCCTCGATTTATCGAACACGCCAGCCAGGTTACCTCTTTCCGAGCGCTGTCATTACGTGGCATTATGCGGTTTTCCCGTTTGAAGTGTTAATCAACCGGGCCGCCGCATTCCTGTCCGTGCGTAAACGAACTCTAAATAGCCCGAAACGTAAACAGGCTGTCACTGCGAAAAAGGGCTGTTTTTCCGCGTCTCTCCCCCATGTTCCATTCTTCCTTTCTGTTTTTCTACTACTCCTTTTTTTATTCGTCACAGCCCTTCGTTTTGTCCCATCGCTTTGTATTCGATATCGCGACAACCCTTTGCCGCGTCAAACGTCGTGCGCCACTTGGACATTCTGAAAAGAATCAAAGTCTCTGTGCCTCTTTGCCGTCTCTAACTTCGTTGACAAACAATGATCGTCGAGATGGATCTGCCCCTTTTTTCCCATTTACTTCGCTGACCGCCGTTAATCGAATAAAGTCGAAGGACCGCGGCGTTAACGTCGACGTCGCGAGATCAAAGCGCTCGCGCGTATCCTTCGAGCCGGCAAAGGGATACGCGAGGGTTGCACGGGGATAAAAAAGGAATTACACGGGCAGGAGCGCGAACGTGGCGAGCCGCAACCGATCCCACGCAGATGCGTGCGGTAATGCAGCCCACGTAATTACGTTATTCGCAGCCGATTGCTGCTGGTCCGCGTTAACGCGATTATCAATGGAATCGATCACTTACTCGCGATAGCCCCGGTTCCCAACTTCTGTCTCTCTCCCCCTACTTTTCCCTCAGCTTCGCCTCTGGCCCCGTGCACGCCCAAAAGTTTCCTTTGATTGGACGACGGACGCAATTAAAGCGGCACGGCGAACACGCGACAGAAGTTACCAGCCAGGGAAAGAAGCACGGCGGACGCTCGCTGTTCTCCTTGCTAATGAGGCAGAGACACGGGGCGGAACTTCCTAGCCGATGAAAAGAACGGTTTTTCTTCGTTTTTCTCTCGTTGTTTGTGCACCTGCTTGTTTCGCTGCTGACGCGACGGAATAGGGTTAATTATTAAAGGGACTGATGTTGCCTAACGACTTTGCTTTCTTATGATCTCGAGGTGGCCAAAACCGATCGACGGTGTTACTCTATGTACTCATTGTACACACGTTCTTTTTAACGTACATCAAGGACTTTTACTTAAATTTTTACTTTCAAAATTTTCCGACACCTCTCATTAAATTCTCTGTAAGTTCTGTGCAACTTATATGACTATCACATGAGTTTCAGAACTTCTGAGAACATGTGATAGAACTCTGTTGTGCTTCTTCATATTATTAACATGGTATGATATGTAATGTTACTGTTTTTTCTTATTTCTTCAACTGCTAGGTAAAAGTCGAATTGCAAATGTAATAAAAAATGTTGTCACTAGAAGATACGGACTAATAGACACTTTCATGCGACGACAGCTATCGACTGTTGCCTGAAGAAGGAACATGGGACGATAAGATCCCACTCCCCGATCCAACGTGTTTCACTTAACAAAAGAAAGCTCTGGGGAGCAAGGCACACTGGTACTTTCTCAGGTAACATTCACCGCGCCAGTATCCATCGAATGTTCGTATTTTTTTCTCCTGGCCGTTTGAAAAATCGAAACGTCGCAAAGAGTCCCTGGAGGTAGTCGAACAGGGGGATGTAGGTTTGTTCTCCTTTTCGTCGCGTCCGTGGGACTTTATCGGGATCCACTCGAAACCGAAGCGAAACCTCGGTTTTTGCGACGGATGGGGAAGTACCTTGAATGGGGTTCCAACGTTTTCGTGCCGGCGGAACCATCTCATTTGCATAATGCTGTTAGTACTGCTTGGGTGGCGATGCTGTGGCTGCGGAGCGCGGGTGGTGCTACGGTGGTCGTCGAGGCGGGGAAATTGCACTTCCAGAGAAAGTGAAACGATCAGGAAGGACCTAGCCCATGGAGACTATAGAAACACATCACGAAAGTGAATTTTACTGCAGATGTTGTTCTTAACAACAATAATATCTCTTCATACACGTTTTTATTTGGAAGCTCACAATCGATGAAGTTATTTATTCGCATTTGAAGAGCTCGCGATTTGTTCGGAGGAGGTACAATACAGGCAGAAGTCATTTACACGAGCAAGAGTCTCTTATCGTTTCGTTGATGCGACGCTAAAAAGAGAGAACGGGCCGTAAGCGAGTGAGTCGGGGGATTTTGAATGACGGGCACGTTCCTGCAATATGCATAACCGGGACTCGAACACGGGAAACCTCTTTGTGAGGCGCGACCGGTTCACTAAATCATTCATTGCCTTGGACCGTCTCGGATGACTAATTAAAGCTGCTGCAGGTTGCTTTACCGAGACGTTTCTCGTTATCTAATCAATCTAATTCCGTTCCTACGCGGCATGCACGCGATTGAATCGTAATTGCTATATTATCTCCGCTGCAGATAAGACACAGAATTATCAGAGCTGTTCAGAATCATTTTCAATTTATTTCAACCGCTTCAAATTTATTTAACGAGACCGTGTTCGATATTTGTACCAATTGCAATGGAACGAGATTTACATATTCATTGAATAGAGTAAATAAAAGATTTTATTCTGCATTCCTATAACATGGACGTCTTATGATTCTCGTAATCCACGTTCTCAGAATTTTCCTCGTAATAAGAACGCGTGCGAAGACAATGAATTTGATCTCGCGTCAGGAGACTCAATTACCCAGCGAGTAGCTTTTCGAGTTGCGCCCTTATGTCTCCAGATGTTGCAACGTCGAAGAGTATTCTCTTCAGACCGATTGAACGATTTGAATTAATGTTCGCTAGGAAAAAGAAGGGTCGGAGGGCCAAGGGAGGTTTTTATCGCGACTGGTATGGGAGTGGTCGATGTGTTTCGGAGTAAGGAGAGGCTATAAACCAGGAGTTGCGAACAAATCAATGTGAGTGCTTTCCAGCCAGAACTCGGGGACCATCGGAATCATGGAAGGAGAACCGCTCATTTACTTTAACAGCCTACACGAACCCCTGCGAGTCAAAACTATCAATTCGATCATCGAAAATTGTCACCCTAATACACTCAAAGAAAGTCGGGTTTCAAACGAACGTTTTGCGTGCTCGAACGCTTGTGCAACTTTGTTGTGCTGATCGGCGAAATAGCGTTCGATAAAGCGGCGAAGTTTTCAGAGCGCCTCGTAATCAGTGTACGAGGGTTCCTTTCTAAGGGCAAATTGAACATTTTGCAGACGACGTTTTCGAGAAAATTGGATTTGTTCGCTGAAAGATTTATAAAAATGTAAGGAAGATTGTTCTTGAATATTTATTATTTAATTGTGATCAATTGATCTATATTCAGTTACGTCTCAAGGATTAATTTTTGAAGTAACGTTTTTGATCAAATATACTTCCACCGGAAGTTTGATCGGGGGAATCTTGAGGGCCAAACAATGTTCGAAACCCCAGAGAGGATCTTTGGAAAAGAAGTCTGAATCTCCGTCTCGAGCGTTGACAGTTAATTAGAAACCGATATAAACCCCTATCGACTAATGGATCCACGAGCAATAATATCCCCCTAATTCTCCTTCGATTCCTCTCCATCGGATGGAAGTTCTCGATTCGTGGAATATTCGCGATGGAAGAGATTTTGCGAGGCGTCTGCGTTTGACAGGTCACCGTTGGACAACGGAAGTCCAGAAATTGAAAGAGTGCGTGGGAGGAAAAGGACTTCGAAATCGTGGAACTGTTCAGAGGGCCTTTTAAGTTTTATTGAGCCAAAAATACTTGTCGAACGTCACTCGGTTGATCAATTAAAGTACATTGTACGTATACATACAAATGAATATAATGTGAATATAGTGGAAAGTAGAATGACGCTTTTGATAAGCTTGAAAGGGAAAATATGTACCTACGTTAATTAGTCCTTGAATGAGTATTAATTAGTTACTAAATTGGTCTAATTACCAGATCCCGCACACATCGCGGCGTCCCGACGTTCGTTTGTTTTTCGACGACACATTATCACGAAATCGTTCGTAGCGAGTTATTAACGCGTTTAACGAGTTCACGGTCACACGTAGCCCGTTAACGAGGAAGCATTGTTACGGCGAGTAAAAGGTACGGTTAAAATGGTCGCAAGAAAGTCGCGTTACACAAGGGACAATAAAATCATCGTCGGGAGAGACCGTCTGGAGTTTAAAATTAGACCCGGCGCGCGAGCAACACGGAACTTCGCTGTTGCATAAAAATCTATTGTTCTTTCCAAGTTTCTTAATTGTACCTCGCGTAAACCTGCCCAACCTGTGCAAGCTTCTGGCCACTGCACGGCGAACGCGAAGGAACGTGACGTAAAGAAACTTCAGACAGATTTTCTTACGGCAATTGTCTGCTAAAGCGATGTGAACAGTCGAGGACTAATTATCTCTTCCTACAAATTCAAATACCATTAATCAGTATTTAGAACTTCTCGACAATTTTAAAGATTTCGAAACTTTCCAAGTGAACAAGCAGAGTTACGTATAAGATTTCCACGTGTTATCTCCATACGTTACTGATACCGTAACTCTTAGTATAATCGCGTGACATACACATGTTGCATCATACCTATCGTATGGCTATCGATATAAAGTCTACATTGCTCAAACTGGTTCAAAATTTACGAGCAAGAGTATCGAATAGCCATCTCTATACAAGAGTAGCAACGCGTGTAATACGTATCCTCTCGATTTCTCGAAGGGTGCATTCAAATGAGGCAGATGTCTCAACCCTTCCAGAATCCCCCGAAAGTTATCGTTCAAGGAAAGAGCGTATCGTTGCGGTGGAACGAGTTCGATTTCCATAAAAAACGCGACAAAAGAGGGATGAAGAGTGGCCCAAGGCCAACGTCCATCGGCTTCTGTGCCTCGGCAGAATTGTCACGGACGTCCATTGCTGGCAGGGGTGCGAGAATAATCGAAGACGAAGGGTTTACGAGCATCTAAAAGGCACAAGTCGGTTTATCGGGTCGAGACCCATGTGGGTCTATTGAATGAACAGCCGTTTAGACCAGGCGGCGTATTGTTGGATCAGACATCGCGGAAATTCAACTTGCTCTTTTGCTTCGTTTCTTTAGCTCCCTGTTTTCTCTTTGCCGAACACGTGGACTTGTCACCCAGCGACCGAGAAGCTCATGCATCTTTGATGCAACTCGATTTTGCGGACAAAAACACCTGGCTACACCTCGTGGGAGTTTATGACGGTATCGAGTGTTACCTTTGGGAGTTCTGTGAATTTCACTGTCTTCCTCGGGTTATTTTGTGCTGCCGCATTTTTCAGTCTCTAGGGAGTAAGGCGATCGTGTTGTGCCTTCGCAAGGACTTAACCTCGCAAGAGGTTAGGTTAACATACGAGAGGAGATACAGAATATTTTATGGTTTCAATATAAATTCGAGTATCTTATGTTAAAACACGACTTTGAAGTAGTCGATATTTATTTGTTCTTCATTTTCTTAAACTTCATACACATTGTTGATCTATTATATGTTATATACGGACAATATATATTTTAAAGCAGGGTAATTTGATAGACAGGTGTTCACTATTCTTTAACTCTGAATGACTTGAAATTTAACGAGTCATGTTAGATGTACTTTGGACCTCTACATATTGAAAGGGTGAAAAAAGAAGAACGCAAAGATTGTGTACACGCAAAAGGGACAGTTTGCACGAAATCGTTCGCGAAGGAGGTAAATCAAGTCCGCGGAAACGCGGTTGGTCGGCACGATTTATTTTCAACCCCGAACGAACCACCCCCAGTGTTCGCCTCCTCCGCGTCGCCATTCGTTTTCGATGCTGCCCTTCCTGCCCCCGTGCCCTCCTCCACAAGCTGAAATTATCATTTAGCCCGCGAGGCTAAAGCACATATCCTCGTTTAGCCTGCCGGGAGACAATTTACGACACTTTCCGCAGGGCCGCGCTTAATCCGCGCCTCCCGTCGCTTCGCCGTCTCTGCCGTTGGTTGTTTAACGCGAGCGTGTGTACGTACCTAATATACGAATCGGGCTTAATCCCGAGCTGAATCAGCTTTTGCCCGCTACAACGCGAGATCAACGCTTCAACTTCAAAGACGAGCAGCCGCGTTTTCGACCTTCCCAGTCGACCATTTCGCGCGACTGTAAACACGCGGATTGCAACGCAAATTAGGCTGCTTTGTAGCTGGCGGTATTTACCGAGAAACGGAAACAACGAATTGCGCTATGGTGGACCCGTTACCGGGTAAACGGAAAGTTCATGGTTTAATTCTGATGAAGGTGAGTTGAGTATACTGAAAGTTACTGCACTTTGGAGACTGTGCGGTAAAATGTCATGTATCACAATTACACTTTTTCAAGGTTATTGAAATTATGTCTCTTGTACGAAATATACATACTCAGAAATTCGAGATGGATTAAATAAATTTGGCAGACGTAACTTGATAATATAGGAACTTAAACGGTTAACACATTTGAGTTTCAACTCGCAAACCGTGATCTAAGTTATTTAAGCAGCGCAATGAAGGTCAATTTTTCCGTATCTCCTTTCGCCATCAGCGATATCCATTACAGGATCCGGCCGATAATTATGCGAGCCACCCCAGGGCCTATTAACACCAAAAACGAAGCTGTACACATAGATCGATAATTGAAACGCGCCACAAATCAACGTCGCCGTGCGTGCACCGCCCCGACACGTCGGCCTATAACGCAATTTGTCCGTACAGAGGGATGAAAGTTCGGGCATGAAACGTTTTTTTTCCCCGAAAAGTCACCGGGTGAACGGAACTCCCTTTATTAAGTGCGGAGAGTCGAAAAGGGGCTCGCATCGCCGAAATTTCCAGCTATTTTTCATCCCCTTTCGCGGACAACTCGCAAAGGGTGGACGAGAAGTCTCGGTCTTCTTTACGCCGCGTGCCAGTTCAGGCGGGTAATAAATGGCACGGACGCAGCTACTTTTCAATCGGCCTCTCTAAGAGTCAATAAGTGTCGACGGATGATGTACAGTCCTATACGTGGGCGTAATAAGGCGTTCACGGGGCTGGAAAGAGCCGGGCCTCGTTGTCATGGAAATTCCGAGAAACTCTTTGGCGACCTTTGCCTAAATTTGTTCTTGCAACGTGGACGGGAAAAAAGAATCCTATGGTTCACGGCGTAAATGCGTCAGCGCACACGCGCAACAATGGTGCATAATAAGCAACATTGAAATTAGGAGGGAGGGCAATGTTTTAATATAAATTCATACGCGCTGCTGGCATGAATTATTCACCGTGTAATTTGGACAAACAACTGCCTAATAAGCAGTCTACACCGTGTACAACGTCTAGGCGCTGCATTCAACGGAAGGGGTGGATTGTTTTAAACGCTGAAAACGTTGTTCGACGATCCCATTGGGTCTCAAAATTTTGTTGATTTTTCCTGCCATTTATAAATTTACGATTACTATATCGTTCCATCAACTTTAACCTTCTCGCTGAATGTTAAAATCTGACGTTTAAATTTCCACGAAAGTTCTGTCAGAGAATGAAGTAATTTTCGAACATTTAGCGAACCACAGAACAAACCTGGAGTTGTGAGGAATGGCAGGGTGAAATCGCGAAAGACAGCGCGTTTAACCAGCGTTTATCGGTGACTAGATTCGTCACAGGGCGCGTAAACGCCGGAATCTTAAACGTTTATATCAGCCTCGAGGGAGCGCGGGTAAATCGGTACAGGGAGGTTGTTGGGGAGAGGGCTTCGAGATTTGCAGCTTCTCCGGCTGGGAATTATACGCGAGGGTAGATCCCTTTGGACAGATAGCCGCGACAAATTTCAAGAAAAATATGTCCACTCCGCGCGACCCCGCGCCACCCGATACCCGTTAAGTCCGCAACCCTGCACAGTCTGCTACCCCTCGTATCCGCCCGCTGGCTACGCCGTTTACCGAGCTGAACGCTGATGAGAAAAATATCTAGACGTAGATCAAGTTCGGGCGAGAGTCTCGTTAAACTGCCAAAAGTGGGCCGGATGTCGGTATTACCGGGCCACCGGAGGGTTCGATTCGCACCCTTGGCAGAGTGAAAAGGGAATCGAAGGTGGATACAGAAAGCACGCGTTTTTAAACGTAAAATATTCTACACACTCCAACTTTATTTTTTGCTTCAGTGAGTTTCACAAATTTATCGCTAATAATTCTCGACAGGATATAGCGAAGTTGTAAATTATATACTTGGACATTTAAAGATTTACGACTCCGCTATATCTACTGAATATTTTATAAATTCTGCATGAAGAATGGTGAATAATATAGAGGTTAAGAATAAGAACTAGCGATGATTAGAGATCGATATGAACGCGTTTTCAGAGGAGAAACGGAGAGAGAGAGGTAATAAGTATGTCATACGATCATAACTCTTAATAAACGCAGCAAGCCAGGCTTCTAATGGTATTTTGCGAGTTGGAAACTCGCGGGAGTGCACTTTCGTGTTTGCCAGGGAAAAGACCGTCCGCCTGTGTAACTGGGGATGCAATTTACCCGCGTCAGGCGGACGAGTCTGCTCGTCGCGTTCTTTTCTTCAAATCTCCTTGTCTGCATGCTTGCCGATGACTCGCAATACCCTTCCTTTTATGCTCGCAGTCTCTTGCCACCTCGTAAAATCTACCTTGAACCCTTAATCTCTTAGTGGGTCATGTAACAAACCGAACTTTTATTTCTTAGTTATGGTTGTCTCCGTTGTCCACGCAAGAACAACCCTTAAGTTGCACGCGTGACTCCGGCAACCCTTGTTCCTTCACAAATCTTCTTGATTTCACCTACGTGGGTTAGAAGTTGTCGTTTGCAGCGCGTGTCGCTCATGGGAACGTGCGAGCCTCGATTGCCGCGGATGCCTGAGATGTACCTTAACGAGGCTAGTCCTTTCTCTTAACTGCGCGACAGGGATTACGTGAAATATCGCGCGTTCTTCTTCCGTCGCATAACTCACCCTGCGTCCTTAAGGGTTGGGGTGTTATCCCCTCCAGCGAAAATGAGTTTCTTCAAAGCTTCATAAACTCCACTTTCTGGTACTTGAAATATTACATACATATTAATTAATTTAAGCAGTAATGTAATTACTGTAATGTAGTTTAACCACATGGTCACACTGTAATAAAAACATCGACACACATTTGCCTAGATTATATTTAAAGACCGCAAGAAAGGGGTTTAAAAGATCATAAATTAACAGGGGGCCTCCGTTTACTTATTTGTAGACCAATTTGCCGACAGAAAGAACACGAAGGGGGTTGAAATTGAAGGGGGCTCGAGCCCCGTATGCACTCGACCCCAATGTGGGTCAGTAGAGTCAAGGTCGTCTTCTTTTAATTCGCCGATTCCCCATGCAAGTTAACCCTCGTCGTTGAGCGAGAACGCAGGGGAGGGGGTTTAGAGGAGAACGCGTAACCGGAGAGAGACAGTCGACCGTGAAACTCGTCCCTTGGCGAAGAAGCCACCCCGGGCGAGCGATCCCCACGAAAACCTACATATTTAACGTGACCCCGTGTGAATAATCGATGGACCAGGCGCTAGCCATTTGTACTTCTCCGGTCGCTAACTGCGCCTTCTTTAAACATTCACGCCACCGGTCGAGGCGTCTCTTTTCCCGTTCCGTGCCAACTCCCTTCGTCTCCAACTACGAAACAAAGAAGAGCTCGTACAATTTCCATTCGTTCGTTTCAGTCGATCCTTTTTTCTATTCCTTTGTGGAACGGATGAGATATCACTCTCGGTTCGGTCGTAAAATTTCGAAACGGAATTATCCTATCGCGCGAGGGATACATAGTGTCGAAGATTTCTGCGGTAGACCACGTATCGGTTTACTGTCAGCGGCAAGTGGCGAATTTGTAGCTCTGAAAATTCCTAAATCTCTAATGCAAGTTGCACGAGGTACGAGGCTAGAAGGGTTACAGTTCCTGTCTAGATCGATAGGAACGTCTCGTACGATTCCCGTGTTATTTCGAAGGGACGAAAGAAGAGATTCGATACGAACTGCTAGAAAAAGCGGCTAATTGCTTTCGTCGAAACGGAAAATCCGATTTAACACGAATAGCGACGTGAAACGTGTGAGCAGGTTGGATCAAGCGGAATCATCGATTCCCCGTTTCGGGGCGAGATAAATCGTGGAGCTACTGCAAAAGGGTCCCGTTCGCTCCGTTGAAATTTCATCCGGGAAAGAGAGCAAGGGGGTAGCGATTGAATCGTCGCGAATCGCGATTTCACCGGCACCCTTTTCTTCTCTTTTCCTCGTAGATCAACGCGGATACCGCTCATGAATAAAACCGTCATTTTTCAGATTACCTTCCCAACAGATTCTCGGCTCAAGAGCGGAGATCGTACGATAACTCGTCGCCGGGAAATCAACCAGCTTGTCCCTTTCCTTTCGCTGTTCAACGAATTTCCGCGGGGGTTTGTTAGGCAGCTGCAGAAGGTGGCTTTCCGTGGCGTGTAACATCGCCCGCCCCGGAGTATCGAGCGAAATCTAACCACTTGTCTCGGGCTTGTCGCGCGAGTAAACAGCTCTGGCTAATGAAAACAAAACAAGAGAGAGCGCGCGGAATCGCGAGGGCCCACCCTCGAGACTTGGGATTTTCTCCGCGGCGTGCATCGGACCGTCTCGCGAAATTAATAATGCCTCGAAATTAATGGCTACCTCGGCCAGGAAAAATGCCTCGTCAAATGGTGCACGAGAGAAAGAAATTTGCGACGTCGACAGTCGGATAGCACAAAATGGACGGAGAAATAACGCGAGTCCGCAAGGATATTCTATTACCGCGTCTACGGTTGGAAATATTTAACGCAGGAATTGATGTACCGTAATGGAGACCTCAATTAATATCCAGTATTCCAAAAAACCTTGCTATATTTCCTCCTGCGTGTGTTCACGTACACTCGCGAAAGGTCTAATTCTTGAAGACGGGAACATTGCCAGCAGCGTCAATGGCTAATTTACCTGAAAGCGACAGCCATCAGCAACACACGAAATTTACGTCCGCATCCGTAATAAATTCAACTAATACGCGACACGACCAAGTCGTTATTTACCCCGCTCGTAAAGCAGCCCGCGGCCGTTGGCGTTGCACCAGGGACATCTTAAAACGGGTTCCGCGAGTCCCACCCCACAACCCTTTCCCCTGTCGGGAAACGTCGAGTCGAGTTTTCAAGGACGTTGAACACGCGCAGTCGGAGGCGTTCGCCTCGAAGGGGCAGCCAGGATGAATGTTTTCGGGAGGAACAGATCTCCCGGGGTACATCCGGCCCGCGAAACACGGCCACGTACGACCGCGGCGATTAATATTAATCCACGCCACGGGAAAAGGGTAACATTAATATCAATGCAGCATACGGGGGTATATCTGGTGTCTGCCATCTACCGAGAGTATGTAAGAACGGTATGCCAGCCTCTTAACACGCCAGAAAATTATCATTTCGGTAGTTGCGGAATGATGCACTTCATTTACGGGAATCGAGCAATAAGGAACGTCTTGGGGATGATGGAACTTTTATGGAAGGGCTTAAGGTACGAAATACGAAATGTGATCGTTCGTCGACGCCGTTTTATGCTCGAGTTGCAAGTGTCTCGTGCTTTCGTTGCTTTTTCATGAACGACGAAACACCTTCGCTCTGGGAATTTTGATGCTGAGGAAAATGGAAACGTAAGAATATTGTGGTTACGGTGCATTTCGTAAATTGATCCTGCATTGTAACCGTATTCTTTTTACGGCAGCTTACTTTTCGAGAACAGAGTTAATCAGAAGTTTGTCCTCTACGGATAACAATTTCTTCTGCAGTTGTTAAATGTTAAAAAAATATAACGTAACGTTTCCTAAGATAATAACCGAATATAATCTCCGAATACCAGAGTCTGGATTCGTCGGTGATCTGAAACCCGTCTCGCGACGTGAAGCACGTTTGTCATGAAATTTCGCGAAATTAAGCAGGAAATGAGCGAGAACGAGTGGCGCAGACGAGCGAAAGGGAATTCGTCAAAGAATATGACAGCCACGATTGCAGCCGCTCGACCTCGATCCGTTCGTCGCTCGATGCACGCTCGCTCATCGTTTTCTGACCAATTATCGCGAAAGCCAGCGACTCCATTAATTAACGACATTGCCAGGCTGCCACGCGGCAGAGAGGTCGCATTCAGAGGGAAAGTTGCTGGCAGCAACCGTGGCGAGGAACAGCCGTAGAAAAGAAAATGTACGAGGCCTGTAATGAAAGAACCTGGCGAACGAGACACGCATTTTGCCCCGCGATTCGATTGTTCGCGTAACGGAGTTACACGCCGAGAGGAGATATTTTCGTTGGCTTGAATTTATTATCCGAGCCACGGTTTTTCTCTCGCGTGTCAGTTGCTCGTTGAAACGGAGAAATAACTCGCGGTAGCGAATTAACGCGTCGAATCGCGGCAAGCGGATTAATTCGCCGGGCGGCGGTTTTGAAAGCCGCGTAAACCATTAAGCAAATAAAACGTGAACGTAATTGCATCGTAATTAAGCCATTAGCGAAGTTGCCGGATAAAAAATGAACGGCAGTATGGGTGATCGTGAACGGCTGCGGGAGAAATGGGTGAAGCTGTTGCGATCGGACAAAGGGAACTGAATTCGGTCGATACTGATTAAACAGCTGTGAAAAGAGAGAGACGGATAAAATACGTTTCATTTCGCGCTTACCGCTCAACCGGATCATTAACAGTAGCTGGTAAATCTTTGTTCTAACTGCTGAACAAATATTCTTGCTAGAATCGTGACTCCAATACAGGTGTAGATGCGCGGATTAATCGATGAAAAGTTATAGCCTTCGCAGCTTCCATAAAGAATCCATTATCTATGACTCTATCTATCATTTTTTCAAAAAATCGTCCCTGCCTAAACAAAACGTTTTTATCCGCGATCGAATCAATTTTTCAGCGAACGATACTTCCTATAATCCTCGTCGATCGATCCGAAATGTAAATGGCCATTGGCGACGAACAGACCTCGTTTCACCCATCAAAAACGCGACGATCGCTTTTTACAAAGTTATGAAACAATATTTTCAATCGGGCTCGGGTTTTGACAAGTCGCGCTGCATTTGATCGTTTCGTATTTATAAACATTTATTAATACCAATACCGTCCTAAAATCTTTGCAGTTAATAATATAATTTTCGATAAATTTCATGAACAATTTTAACGGCTCTTTTGCTGGACAAAATTTCATGTATTTATCAAAATTATTGTCAATTTGTAATACAAAAGGATTTCGGGTAAAATAAATGACGGGTTTACGTGAAAATACGTCAACCGACCGGTGACAAGGTTTAATAACCATCGACGTCGACCGCGTATTTATCAACGTACAGTTTTATCGATCTTTTTACAACAGCAGCAGTTCCTCGTTAAAATGGCGGCGCAGGAAGCGTTGCTTAAAATGGAGACCTTCGCTCGAAATCACGTCTTCGGAGCGTGCCATAAAACGAACGATCGTGCTCGCAGCAAAATTTCGGGATAGATACTTCGGATTAATGGTTCGAAACGCACTTGGATGTTTCGCTTACAACGCTTCGCTGCATCGCGGTCTGGAAAATGATATTCCAGGCGAGAAGGAAGGCGGTAGTGGCGGTTTGCTTCGGGAAACAAGCTAAACCACGCCATTATCGGAGATCGTCACAGTGCGTATTCTCGAGGCGATTTCAATGCGAAACTGGCGCGAACTTATGAATTATGAATTTGCACAGTGCGCCGCGGTGAAGCCACTTTAACGATCACCCCGTGCCGCCATCGCCGGAATTAAACTGCCGTGGAAGTTGCAAGAACCGTGCAAAGTGGGAAATAATAGAGCACTGAATAAGAAAGAGCTCAATTAACTCCGATAGTTTGACATTTATGGTTGCTGTACAGTTTCCTGTTTAGAGTCTTCCAAAGTCAAATAATTGTTAAGATTTTTCGAAGTAGGTTTCCTTCGAGCGCTACACCTCTCTGCATGATTTTCGTATTTTTCTTTGTATCATATCGGTTCGTCGCGTTTCCTTTTCGCTCGATCGAGTGATCGTTTACGCGCGACAACGCATTCCGGAAGAGAAACAGCGCCGACGTCGAATCTCCGTACCTGTTGAAGACTCCAGGTGCACCGGTGTGTGAAGAACAGTGTACCTGTTCCCTTCGGCTCGATAATTCAATACGGAGGAAATGGTCCGATCGGAATCTTTTTTTTTCCGTTTTTCACGATGCTTGTTTATGCGTGCCGGCGTCGCTGTATCGTCGGGAAACGGGAAATTGAATAAAGTTAGAGCAACGGTCGAGCGTTCGGATACATCGAGCGGAATGATATATTTGACAAGTTTGCGTATTGCTACGTGCATATTACATGCACGATAGGGAGCGTCGCGTCGGCTCGTTCGTCTGACCGTACACGCGCCGATTTCACTCGCATCCGCCCTCTCGCTTCGGCCTAGTCACCTGTGTATCTTTTCTCCCTTCCTTCTTCTGCCTCTGTTCGATTCCGGATATACAGGGCAACGCATAATTCATGGCACGATCGAGAAAATTCGCCGATACAATATGCGGAAATATATTGCAATCGTAGAATAAAACTCTTTCGTCTGACAGCTCGTTTCGGGAAACGAATAACTTTGGAATTCAATCCGAAAATTTAACGTCCCTCATGATTCAAATAGACGCGCTACTTCCATCAAAATTTCGTTTCTTTATTCCATTCATTAGCTATATTAAAATACAGAACACGGTACACAGAATTTGCGAGCAGTAAACCTCCCGTAATCACGGAACGAGATAACTGTTTGTTTATTCAATTCGTAATACGCAGAACACGCTCGGAGCTTATAAAGAAACACGTGTCTGGATTCGTTGTAATCAAGGAACGAGATAACCGCACGTATATCCGATGAAATTTCAAAGTTGTTCCCGCGGCCGAATGAAGCAAATTAACTCCATAATCTGGGCTCGCGTTTGCACGGGAAACCACCGTTTTCTCGCTTGTATTGCGAATTTTGCTGCACCCTGTACACCATCAACGCATCACGCGAAACACCGGAGACGGCTAGAAACGCTAAACTACCGTTTCTGTGTAACGCATCGCATGCAGATGCACCAGGTAGTTTAGCATAAAGAGCAACGCGGAATCCACGCCAGAGAGAGACGGAGAGGGAACAACGTCTTTGGAGCAACGCAGAACGACGAATTGGGCGAGTAATCGGAGGCATAATTGAACCGACGCGATTGCGTCTGATCGTACACCGACACGTTCCACTGCCTTTGCAGAAAGCTGCGTTCCGATACTGAAACGTTTACAGGATTCTTGATGTCGGTAATTGGATATTCGATAACCAGTTACGTCACCGACACAATTTTCAAACTTTCAACAGTTCAAGATTTCAATCTTTAATAGTTTTAATTTAATTTTCTTAGAAGCATCGTTGGAAGTCAAATTAAACACTTATCTGACAGAAACGTGACGTGTCTTAAAGTAACTCAAGGAAGAAATAGATGAACTTTGCTGAACTTCGAATACCCTCAAAGATCAATCTTTTATAGGTGGTCATCGAAAGCAATGATTTTCATCCAATGAAAATTCGACTAAAAAGAAATTTTTTAGTCCGAACAATTAACGACTATTCGATCGAGAGAAAACGCCAGTTGGATAGGACCTGATCCTGTTGATTTCCTGCGGCGCACCGACAACTCGATCCATGGGGACGTTTTTTTTGCTCTTCTCTCCTTAGAACGTGAGCTCGCTTCCACCGTCTCTTTCGCCCCTCTCTGCACCACGGTTCGTTTATGAATATGTAGAGGGTGCAGCAGGATGACGGTGGTGGTGGTCAGACTCCGGAAAACTCTAGATAGCGCCGGCGCATGAATATGCTAAGCGCATCACGGGAACGAGGGCTAAAGTAATTTTTTTTTACTCGCTGCAGCTCCTGGGGGATGATTTCGCGGATGAGCTTCGCCTTTTATTTTCGCGCGATATATCCTCGGTCTTTATCTATTTTATCGCCCGCGATGTACACTGTTCAATCAGCGTCGAATTTCATCCCTCCCGGATTCGTTTCTCGAATACGAAGTAGTCGAAGTTCTTTGTTCACTCTTCCGCGATTTTTTCAATTAATATTTGTTCTTTTGATCGAATATTGGTTAACGCGTTATTGAAAAATGTAAGAGCAAGAGATATCGAGCGGGTTAGAGATCGCGTGCCACGCGGCCGTTTACGCGACCGTGTAAATATCGTTCGGAACAACTCGCGGGCATATTTTTTCGCGACGTTTCATCGAGAGAAGTGAATAATCAAAGACTAGAGCGTCGACACGGCCAATTTTCACCGGACTACGATCGTTGACGATACAAGATTTAAAGCGCGACGCTCGGCCCGCGTTGAGTGAATTTTTACGAGAGCACCGATGCTCGTGTCGACGGAGCGCCGGAAAAAAAAAGAAGTAACAACAGTTTGATAATAGTATCGACGGCGTGGCGTGACAGCTGTCCATAAAAACCGACACGTAATTGTTGTCGCGGGTAATTGCACGTATTTCTGCAATACCTACCTGTTTCCTGGCTACTTCTGTCCCTCGTTCGTCCAATCTGACGATCGATGTGCTAAAATCCGAGATAAAGCTTCCCTCCTCTCGTAATTTTCGGTTTTCATATAAAGGAACTACCTTCGTGACGAACTGCCGTAACCAAGGGAACTTGATATTAATGTCTACTTTTACCGATACTTTGCGAACTGACAGTGGGGCTCAAATTGTTTTTCGATTCATTGTTCCTTTCTTTATATATCACAGTTAAAATTGTTAAGAAAATTAACACTTTGGTCACATACTGTTCTGACAGTAGCAAATTCAAAATTTGGAGAAGTTTGAAGACTTCGCAGTAGTATAATTTAAGGAGAACAATGACCAGAAAGTCGTCCATGAGAACCGACAGTGATCTCAGCAGATGGATGATCGTTGAACCTGAACGGTCTTTAATCCTCGTGCGTGATTCGGGACTTTATCCCCGCTCGGTAGACGGCAATCGTCGCGTCTTCAACGTCGAGATTTATTGCTCCGTGGCTTCAGGCAGAAGCGAGCAATTTACATTCCCTGCTATACGACGTACGTTTGGTTCCCGGACCGTTTGAAGGTGTAGCCAATCGTCGAGACACGTCTCCCTCTTCGACTATCATCAGTCTACTCGACGTCGAAATTACCAAGGATTACACAGCGGGCCAGTTACTCGGATTGAAACGCGAAAATCGATGGAACAAATTCCGAGCCACAAATTCTTGGTCACCTTTATTGTTGCGATGTTTTGGTAAGGTGACTTTGGAACTGTGTCCCATTTAATTTAATTGGAGTTGTGACTTGTGAGAACTCACTGTATATTAATGTTGATGTAAACTTCCAAAGTGGAAGATTTATGACTTCGTTGTCGTGATGTAATTCCGTCAACAGCGACCGTGTTAATTTGTCAAAAGTTACATTTACAAACGACGTTCGAAATCGAGATCGAAAAAATGACGTTCAGTGAAACGTAAAGTAAACGTAGTTCACAATGAGAGATTTCGGAAGAAGGAAATCGACGTTCCCCCATTTCGACAACAATGTACCCTTATCTCCACCGCGTCTCGCCGATCTGTTTCGGTATCTCGTCTGGCCGAGGACGATGACGACGTAGAAGGTACAAGAGTCAGGGTCAGGTCCTGTCTTGATTATTTCGCGAGGCAGCGACGAAAAATTTCCCCGTAGGAGCCTTAATGGACCTCCGGTGCGCACCATTATGCTCAAAGGATGAAAGGGTCCTTCAAAGAATCCTCGGCTCCACTTTCATTTGCATTCGGGATTGAAAGAGGCCGGCTTGGCTGTCTTTTCGCTCGTTCAGCCGAACTAGACGATCTCAGCCATGGCCGATGCTCTTTTTTTCTCGCGTAATGAGAAATTGGGTCACCGAGGTTAGGGACAAGAACGAGCATAAAAAGACAATGAAGAGCGGAGAAACGAGAAGAGAAGAGAAAGCGGCAAAGGCGAAAGAAAGTGGGATTTGGACACTGGTTGGTAGGGTGACTCCTCTCTTCACGGATAGAAGTGGCTCGAAATTAGTTTACCTTTGGAAACCAATTTCTCTCTCCTCCTCTTTCTTGCCTCGTGGCTTTCCGCTTCCTGTTACACGTAACGATCATTTTCTTTTTTCTGTTGCGAGGGCAGAGAGATTGCCGAGCGAAAATAATAAAGGAACCACGCACCATCGAAAAGCAATATCTGCTAACGTTCCCGGCAATATCGGTCACGATTGTTCTACCTCGTTTATTTTTTATGTACTATCACGTGTTTGTACCTTCGGAATGGTTTAAAGAAAGGCTCAAGACTGACGGCAAGGTGTTTGATGTTAATTAATCCGCCAAGTCGGCCTGCCTACGAGTCCGAAAAACGTTATTCGACAATAATCCTTGGTTCAGGCAGCAGATAAATGTCGGTTTCGGTCGTTCAGGCGCTAAGCCGTCGGATTATGCCAGTCCAAACACGAACAGTACAGCTTGACGGGGGTGCGAATTATGAGCGTCATCAATTCCCTTCCTGTGTCCTCTCTTGCCAGCGCCTCCAGACGAATCGGAAAAACTTGTAGCTACCGTTGATTTATACGGATTAACCCGGCGAAACGTCGTAGCTTAGATTTCTTCCCGGAGATTCAGAATTCCTAAACAAATCTCCGGACGGGAAGAAACTTGTGGGCCGAGGGTGGTTCAATTTTTCACTGACACGTCGATGTCGGGAAAGCTGCTAGCCGCTGATGCTCGCTGGAGCAAAGAACGAAGAAGATGGATCACTCGATAGACGCATATGCAAGGGTCAACTTCCATAAGATATTTCGGTTCAGATTTTCGAATAATTTGAAATTTCTTGGAAGGAGAAATTGCACTTAATGCCGAAAGTACCAAAATACGAAAGATAGAAATAAATAGCTTCGCCAGACACCGCAATATTAATACGATTTTTAATCCCGCTATTACGGAGCTATTACTACGTCATAGCGTACAATATAAACGAAGCACGGCGAAATAGCGTGTAGCACGCTTGCAGTGCCGCCTATCCATCGCTTGACTGACAACCCTAACCGAGCTGGTCACCCCTTCTCACCCTCTAGCAAGCCACGGAAGCGTTCTGCGCTCCGTACAGGTGCAGGGGTTGTTTCGTAGTCGGCATCGTAGCTTCCTAGTAAATCGTGAAATTCCACACCGGTTACCAGATAAGAGACATACCGTCGCGGCGGAAATACTAACGTTTCGCGTGAGGGATGGAAAATTTTTAATTGGCGAAAAGGCGTTTAGGAATTTAGGGGCGAGGGTGGGTGGAATAGAGTGGACGCGGTGTAAATGAAGGGTCTGCAAGGGGTCGTTTTTGCTTTCTCGGAAGGGACTTCGAACCCTCTTACTGTCGTGTTCGTTGCGTGATTGGTCGCGAATCGAATAATGACAAACAATTCGGATATTTGTTTTGTCGTTCGCGCGGTAAATTCAATGACACGGGTTAAATCGTATCTCTGATATTGTATTCTACTTGAACTCCTCGCATAATATCGCATTTCCGGCCGGTAGTGAAACTTGTCGCGTAAATTATAATTAAAGCGCGACGAGTAGCATTACACTCCTCAACTCAATTTCAAGTTCTCAACTCGATAGCGTCAAGCGGTGCCATTGTGGCTGCGATTCGAGTTCCCGCGGTAATATCGAGGGTACCGATTTTTAGGGAATTTCTGCGGGAAAGAATGACGTACACGCGAGATCGCGTTCTTCGAGGAAGGATCTCGTCGTAGGAAAATCGCATTTGTCGGCAGCCCTTCACGAAGGGTGACCCATTTCGCGACGTAAATTTCGAATAGCCCGAAGCTCGGTAGAAATTTCTACGCTCGACTTTCACCCTTCGACGTTCGCCTGCGGCCCGAATAAAGATGTATTTAGATACATCTAGCCGTGGAACGGATAACAGGGATAGTCTCGCAGTAAGGGTGGTTCTCGAAACGACCCCCTGAACTCGTGGTATCAAAGGATCTGTCTGTCGCGATATCAACGGTCTTATCTCGCCGTTTCCAACCGCCTAATAACGGTTTAACGTTCGACTGTAACTCGATCTGGATGTGGGTTAACTTTCTAATTCCATGGCTGCTAAATCAGAAACTTCTGCTACAGCAATCTACCCACCTGGATATGTAGTCTAATTATTATCGAACTGTAATCGTGCACTTGGACCGCGAATTCCCGGAAATTGTATCGAGTTCTCCCCGTTTCTCGTCGATTCGCGTTCCATCTGCATTTGCGAGTGTTTACTTACTGCGGGGACCCGTTGACCCTCGATAAAATACCTGATTAAAACGTCAATAAGTTCGTTAAATGCTTTCTGGTTAATTTACCGCGATTCAATTATAGTTATTAGATTGCCGCACGCCGAATCGAATGATCGATATACTGCGGATGTTTATGCACTTATGATATATCGAAATGTACAGAATAAACAGGCAGCGTATAATCCGTAAATTGTGGATCTCATAGATTACGCGAATTACTCAGACTTTGCAGATATATCATAAATAAACAGAGTCCATTAATCATGCATACATACGATGCATTTTTTCGCTTCTTACACGATAAAAATGTCTTCGGATTATAATTCTTTCTGTCTACAAAGAGAAATGAGTTGCAATAAATTCCTCGCTGTGCACGCAGCTGTGAATTTGTTGATATACCAATTTATATTTAGAATCAATCTTCGCCTATTTCGCAAATCACGCGATTCAAAACCGGACGCCAATATTTTCGAAGCAAGGGCGCTTTTTACAGCGGCTGAAATTTCGTGTAATAGATTGCGCATAATTTGCACGGGAATAAAAAGATATTTTTACTGCAGTTGAAAAATTGCGCGACGCAGTCGTGAAAAGTTACTATAAGCGAAAAGTTAAAACCGTCATGAATAAACAATATTTCGAGTTGGTCCCGTGTTATTGACGAGTGCTTTATTGGCGAGCGTTCGTTTGCTCGGACGGGGGGCATTTTTTTCCCTACCGATTTCCCGGAACTTCAACCCTATCGCGACGTTCGAGCATAACCGTTTTCCCGCGGATCGATGGAAAATCCAAACGACGATCGAATTTGCATAAACGCATCGAGCCCTTTAACACTAGCGGAGCGGTGCAACGGGAAAAAAACTGGTGCCGGGAATTCGATTACCGGGTGGAAATCGTTAACACGCCGGAAATCGATTACGTCCACGCTGCTCCCACCGTTGCCAGTTGGCTTCTCTTTAAACAATGCCACGCTTTAGAACGGTGTCACGTTGACTGTGTCTCGTGTAAATTTCCCGAGCTATCCAATTTCCGGATGAAGCGTGGCAATATGTAAAACCAACGAAATAAAAAAGTTTTATTCATTTTCCTGCCCTGCTACGATACGCTAGTTTTACAAACTTGCGTTCTGCTCCCGAGCGTAAAATTGATCATTCACCGATTACGAATAACAATATTTGGACAACGCAAGTTCGATTTTTTAGCAACGATTAAGCACTGGATGTAACAAATATTTTTCAGAAGTAATTACAGAAGTAATCTGCCCAATTCTGACGTGCAGCTTAATTTGAATTCTCGAGAGACTCCTCAAATGTGCGAAACGGAAACAAAAGGATTCGCCCTAATCCTCGACGCAACCCTCGCATCCAACAGTTGCAATAGTAATAATAATGAGTTACAAAGGTAATTGAAGGTACATCGTCTGACAGTCGACGTGTAAGAGACTGGAAAGAAGACCGGTCTGAGAATGGAACAGAGACGGAGAGCAAAGGGGATGACAGCAAATAAACCATCGGTTCCAGCCGATCGATCCGACGCAAATAACCGGAATTAATCGAACTGCGCTTTGGCTTTTAATCGCGACAAGAGCCGGGGTCGTCGTTGGTTCCGTTATAAGAGAACACGAAACACAGCCCCGGGGGATACAACTTCGAAGACGAATGTCATCAAAGCGATTGCGAGACGCGAGCGCCGGCTGACTCTTTGCACGGGGATTACACGACGGATCGCGGATAATCTAAATAATCATCGTCTGCGGGGAAAATGTGATTCCTTCGTGGCAACCCCTTCGTTAAAACGGTAGTAACGTCATCGGCGAACACCCCGGGGCGAACCTGTGTCGATCGATTTCGCGCATTAATGGCTCTCTGTCTCGTGTAACGACTTTATCCCGGATACTTGATAAGGAACTTCCTCGAGACTCTTGCTCCCTACAGAGGATTTCACGGATAATCGTTAATTTTGGAATCGTTAATTCATCGGAAGTATGACATATTCTTACTGAAGATATACCACACCTGTAGTTTATTCATTTCCTGACTTTAATCATGTAGACGGTTGGCTCCTTTCGTCCTTAGGCTGAGGAGTCTTCCTTTTTGGGAAAAAGATTAAAGGAAGGGAGTTAGTTGCCGTTCGCACTAGACAATATAATACAACGATCGAATATAATACAACATCTTGGCAATTACAAACTTCATTTTATTTAGAAACCCTACAATCATAATTATGGTATCAAGTCTTTAGATCATCCAAATCTACCAGTGACATCTCTTGAGTCCGTGTGTCATAAAAATAAATGTTATATGCCTTTGAATTTAAAACAGAAGAAATGTTCATCAAGTGCATAGCGTTTGAAAAAATTAACAGGGTATCGTGACACACCACGTCCCTTCTTTATCGAAGCTTACGTGACCGTACGTGAAAGTAGTAGTTACAGAGGTTTGAGGTTGCAGTATTTATTACTCTAAGTAATTAGGTCGATGTGAATTAATGGTAGGTTGATGACAGGCAGAAACTTGGATAGATTAATGTGTACGGAACTAATAATTAGGTGAACTTCGATCGTTAACAAGCTCTCAAGAAAGTTATTAGATCAAAAACAACTCTCGAAAATAACTTCCGAACTTAGATCTCCAAAAGTAACTTTGCAGAAAGTTATTAGTTACGACTTTGAAGATATTAGATCGAAACATAACTTTCACCAGAAAGTTACGTAAGAGAGTAACACGTTTTACGTCCTCATCGTTTGCATAGTTTACGTCCTTATAAATTTTTACGGCGAATACATCGTATTCTCTGGAGCGTGCTATTTCGGCCGAAGCAAATACGAATTTATATCGACCTTTCACGCCGATACAGGCATGTAAGCGCGGGTGTACGGTCCGACGGGATCGTAAATTGGCGGATAATGCCCGGTGGCGCCATAAAACATTTCTGCACTTTAACGTCCGTCCGGAAAACGACAACGAGGTCCGCGTATGAGGCACGGTGGCGCGGCTCATTCCTGTTGTTCGGACGTTGAGAAATTAACGGCGACCTTCCGGATCCAGGGCCCGTTTCCGGTATCACGGGCCTCTGTTCAAACCGGTGCGTCGAATTGAGACGGTGGAGATTAAATTACCTCTAGCTGAAACACTATACAAACGTTCTCGTATAATTCACACATATTATCTCTAAAGTCCAGTATAGACCTTGAGAAGAATGTTTTAATAAACCCAAGTAACATTGTTTCGTGAAAGGTGTATCTATTGCGTGAATGAACAAACAAGGGTTTGCAACCATGACAAAATGGGTGAAGACTCGCAGTGAAAGGAAGGGGTTGGCAAAATTTGGAGATTCGGTGAATAGGAACAGACAAGTTGGCAGGCTGCCTGGGCAGAAGGTAGCAGGATCATTAGGGTAAGATTGAAGATTACAATGGAGCAAATTGCGAGGATGTATGAGGTAGCCAGCCGAAGGAGCCGTTTATGTAAATTCGGCGTTGTCTTAGCTGCGAATGCGATTGCCGGTATCGTATTATAAATCAAGGCCAATTAACGCGCGGCCGACGTAATCAAGGAGATACTCTAATATTCGAACAGATCAAACACCGGTGAACTCGTCCCGATATTCGGCAAGTTTCGGCCCCGATCGATATCTATGAGCGGCGAACTCGAAAGTTCCGGAAAATAGTCGAATCGACCGACGGAACTAATTAATTCGAGCAAGCGACTCGTGTAAACTGCGCGCGTACTTCTCGCAGGAAGGACGCATGAATCGACGACGGCAAACTTCGATGGCTTTGAAGTTTCCCGATTGGACCGTAGGAGTTTTCCACGGTGTTTTATCGACGGGGTCCGTTACAGCTCTACCGAGAGAAATCCGGCATTCACGAACACGCTGCGGCGAGCAGAAAGAACGAGTGGACAGAGAAATATCCGCGGGAACATGATTCTTCGGGTCGTCCGTGCGGAATACTCTGCTCTGAAATCAGCCTCGTTAGTGGATGTACGGATGCGAGGGATCATGGGAAATGTTAAAGGGAGGCAAAATCACCCTGGTATATCTACTTTCATTCTCTTATATTCTCGTAAATAGATTGTGCGCAGAACTTTGTTCAGAAAAATGGATGTCATTTTACTGGATTAATAAGTTCAAGTCTCAAAGGTTGACCATTTCAAAGATTCTATGTTTTGTACCTTAATTGACCGAGGTTTCTATGTTTCGGGTCCTCGTGTCTTCATATCTTGAGGTTCATATGTCCCAAAGTTTACTTGAAGAGTCTGTGTTTTGAAGTTCCTGAAGTTTCTATGTCCCGAAGTTGCTATGTGCTGAATTTGATATGTCCCAAGGTCTCCATATACCGAGATGCTTATGTCCCTATGAGGTCCCCACATCCCAAGGTTACTGTGCTCACCTCTTACATCCCAATATCTCCATATGCCAAAGCGTCACTATCCCAAGATCCCCATATCCCGATCTCGAGAATTCCATACCACCAAAGTCCCAGATCAACCTCCAAAATCCCAAAATCCGAAGTGTTCCGAACTTCGTGACCTTCCAGAGAACAGAGAAGAGTAAATGAACTCAGTCGAGTATTCGAGAAAAAAAAGTGAAGAGGAGTAGCAAGAGAGGACGAGTCAATCGATATGCAGAGTTTTCCCAATAAGACTGGAAGGGTATTTTATTTCCGGTCTCTCGATCGCTGGTACTCGGTCCCTTGGTCGTAAACTACTACTATGCACAGACATTCAGAAGGAAAGGGTATCTAGATGTTCGACAGGGTTGGGAGAAATCGTTGGTAGAAAAGCGTCTTCTTTTTTCAACGGGTAGAACCGTTCCGTATGCAAAAGATAGAACGTGCGCAGCAATCTGAACGAAATCTCGAAACGCAATTTCCTGGACAGCCAACCGAACGGACACCGACTTGCCGCACGCCACGCCGACTGAACATCGATCTCTCGACAACGAATGCTGTTTTAATGATGCATCGATGCATCGGCCGACACCCCTTCCCTATGTTGTTTCCCTTCCTGTATCGCTTTTACCTCGGATGATTGATTCCAGACAGCTTTTTCCATGATGAACTTCGATAGAAGTAGACCACCTTTATTTTTTCCCGTCTCGAACCCCTTTAAACATTTATTTGTTTACCGAATTGTAAATGTTAGTGTCCAAGTTCAGATGTAATTGTACAGATTGTCGTACGTATATTGACAGTATTCCTAGATGTCGAGTTCGCACGAATTACTTAGAGTAATGAACTCTATTTCAGTTTAATTGGCAACATCGAAGCAAGTATCATCGGAGATATAAACCGTCACATTTCATCCATTGATTTCTATTAGCTAATAACTCGCCAGGTTTAAACCCGGGGTATAGCATGGTGGTTCGTTGAACCAGATCGCTTAATGTGGGCCCTCGTAATTCTAGACCCGTCGTCTATTTTCCGGCCGAAACTGTCCATCAGATAATTCTGACGAGGCTATTGTTCGATCCGACAGAAGATTTCGTTCATTACGTTACGTCAACCTATTCTAAAGGACTCGCCAGACAATCGAAACCGAATTTCGCGCTTGAACTGAAGAATTCGATGATCTGAATCATTAATACCAAGCTTGATCCCCTTTCAGCATTCATGACGAATGAGAACAATCGTAAGATAATAAAATAAGAGCGATCAAACGATGGAACGACAAAGGTTCTGTTAGAGAAACATGCCGATAATCATATTACACGTCATGCTACACATGTTAGCGTATACACTTCCTCAAATGATCATGTTAATAGATAGAACATGTTGCCCAGTCCGATCTTTCCGACCGTAAAAATCTTTATATTACATTAAAAGTAGCGGTGTGCTTTGAAATTCCAGGTGAAAGTGATGTTGAAGGTGTCACCCGGCGAGGGTGGGAGCTTCTTCAACGCGGACAAGAGGAAAAAGCAGGTGACGTTGATCGATCCAACTGCCGGCCAATCCTCGTCGGCGGATGATCGTAGACCAGCGGTGGCAGCCCCAAAAATGTTCGCCTTCGACGCGATATTCACCGAGGAAGATTCTCAGGTAAACGTCCAACATATTTCCCCGTGTCGTGAATAATTCGCGAATGGCTGTTTTATCGCGATCGTTTTACGCTCATGGAAGATGCAGGTTTTTACAACCGGCATATTCTCTCGTAATCGAGGAATCGTCCCTCCACGGTTGTTCGTCTACCATCGAAATCGTCGAGAAGCACGGAAGTGGCGGATAAATAAGAAAAGAGAGGAATTCTGGGGGGTAGGAGGTTAAAGATGAACGGGTGCAGAAAGTTAGAACGTCTACGTGCTCTGTCGTCGGCTTACGTTCATCCTAGAGACGTCCCTGCCGGGCGCATAACTAAACTAATTTCCCGACCTCTAAACTCCACCTACCGACAGGAAAATCCACTCCACCCCCCCCGCTGCACCATCTCTCGACATCCCCTCGGGCGAATGTTGCTTCTTGCCGGTGACTTCTATCCACGATCCTCCAGGAAATCGAATCGGGTCCTGATAGTCGTGATTATTTTCGAATTTGCGTATTCGAGCACTCTTTTCTAACGGGGAACACTTTGCCGTCAACTTTCTTCCTCGACGATTATTCTTCACCCTTCGATCCTCGAGTATTCTGCAACTAGAAATTCTGCCGACTCGCTAATTCGTTTTATTCTTACAATTTATAACGGAAACACGAAGTGGTCAAATTAAACACTCGTTCGAGGCCAAATTAATTTATGGACTTACGAGTTTGTATACAGAGTAATCCAAATTTTGTCGAATTTTTGGCTCCCAAGTGTACGCTGACCACCGGGTTATTTATGTAAATCGACCAGTTGCTCATTTTTACCTCTATTTTGAGTGGTCCTTTGGTGTAACCTAGGCGATAATCCTACCAGTCAGAACTCGCCACTAAATCATCCCTTTCCACCGTCATTTTTGCCTCGTCGATCTTTCGCGGATAAATGAAAAGAACTGTCGTGGGTGCATCCACTCGCATAGTGGATCGATCAGCGTCTCTCGTCGTTTTCCAGCGCTGCCGCGATTCGGTTGTTCGACTTAGCAGGGCCAATTTTGTTGTATGGCATTGATGAACGACACCATCGAGGAGGACGTCGTAAGCCACGAAGAAGCTGGCTTGCAATATCGCGCGATGCACGTAGATACGCGGCTCTAGGAGATATTTTGGTGCTCTCCGGGGACATTATCGAGCGTCGGATTCAAATGAGCCCGGAGCTACTCGGTTTTCCCAACCCCTTTCCCCTGCCCTGCCGCGTACGCGGGTCTCTATCCCACGCTGGCTGCTGGTCTTCCCCAGGGACTAGCCCTCCCGTCAGCCCTGGCCCTTTGACGCAGCCCTTCTATCCGACCGTGTTTAGAAGTACCCGATAGAAAACGATCGATTGATTCGATCAAATGTCCGTCAGCGACGATTGTTATCGAAAGTCACAATAGTAACGTTCTTCTTTCTTTCCATGGTTCTTTTTTTTTGACCACCCTCACTTTGGACCGGTTAAAATAGACTCCGAACTGGACCTGAACCGAACGAAACTTCAGAATCGATGGAAGGGACAGGAAACTTGCAGCGTGGTGTCCTGGGGGACGTTTCGTCCTTTTCGACCGGCCGTCAAACGCAGAATCGCGTGAATATTTTAAAGAGAGTTGCAGGACCATCCCGGAAAGTCCCGGAAAGTGGTTCATCTTTTACCAGCGTCCCTCTCGGACGTCTCGGTTTTTCAATTTTTTCCGGATGTCTGTTCGCGGTTCGTAGATTACATAAATTGGAAAGGGACGAGGGACGGATTCGGGATTCAATGGCGACGAATTAACGGGATGATTAAATCTGTCAATAGCCACGGTCGGCAGGGAAACCGTACCGGTTATGATGGATATTAAAGGAATCGAGGTATTTACGTTGGCTGGGACAAATCTCTAGGGAATTTATTGACCGAATTCTTCAAACTTTCAAATCACAAAGTTCTCAAAGGACTAAGTTCTTATATAACTACATAAATTTATCTTATGTCCAAATTTGCTTATACTTAGATGTCCATATTTCAATATACATTTCGATGTTAAAAAAAAATTGTAATTTTTAGAATAACATCCGGTGGTTTTCGCTAACCGGTTGTTTATCGTCGCCGTATCTGCGATTCGATTGAAAAACACACGTTTCACGCTGTGTTAAATTACACACGTCGGAAATGTAATTCAGCCTGGTCGCAATTCCCGCTCGCCGATAATCTTCGGCCAATGGATACCTTTGCTACCTGAGTCCGCAAATACGCGAACCGCGAATACCCGGTTGCTGGCTGCTGTGTGGAGAAGCGTCCCAATATGACGCGCAAACAGACCGCGTCAGGTTGATTATGGGTCAGTTGTAAATTAACGTCGTCGATAGTGACCATCGGTCATTTAGTGTTTGCTCTGATCAATCTGTGCACACCAAACCGCGTGCAAAGTTTATTACAAACTGTATGCGTCCCAACTTCATTAATTTTTATGCTTTAACAAATAAGCCATGTCCAACTTTACACTGAGAGAATTTTACTTTGTATAGCAATGACATTTTTATTACTAAATTATCTGATATATGACGATACGACGATAGTGACTAATAACGTATGACGATAGTAACATCTCTAGTTTGTCGAAAATATTTTTCAACCCTTACGGTATTTATCTTGAACGTCTTAACCACGTTTCGTCGGAAGATAACGCGATTTGTCAAGAGAAGAAGAAACAAACTCGTTCATTGGCAACGTGTCAAAATGAGAAAGAAATTGAAGAGCAATTTGTAGCCAAAGCGTTTCGAGGAACGTTCAGACGCGAAGTGAAGCTTCGAAATTCGAAAGAAAATTTCTCGCGAACTGACGTTACGTCGACTAAGCAGCGATCGAATCGTCCGATAAATTCGTAACATCGTCTGCCTGTCAGACCCATTCATCCCTTCGGGTTGTAGCCATTACGTAAGAATAGACGCGCTGGTTCGCCGCTCGCGGCTTGTTTCACGCTCGCGCGAAAGTTTATTTTCCGCGAGAGACGGAGAAAAGGCGGAGAAGGAAGGAACCCCGACCACCGGGAAATGTCTTTGAAGTTCGAATTTGTTCGATCGTCTTCCCGAGGGCCGTTTTCAGCGTCGTTATGCGAACACTGTAGCTTACAACCGAGCCGGCAATTTGCCAAGCATTATTCCTCAGACCTTCGAATTACATTGCGCCATTCATTCTTTAGGCTTAGTTTACGCTAGTTTACGGTGACACGGGTTCAACGCGAATTTTCCACTGCAATCAGTCTTTAGTCGAGTTTAATCAGAATCAAACTGAGGGTACTTTACATTCCTTGTACTCGATTTCCATTTATATTGTTTAAGATTGTTGCAGTTTTGAAAAACTTGGGAATGTGGAGTCAATTTAGAAATCTGAACATTTAAATTTACTCCTATCGGCATATAATGTGTACTTAATTTGAAATTAAAAATGAAGTTAAAAAATAAATAAACTAACGACAGAACATAAATTAGTACACACATTTATTCTTCATCTTGATGAAAATCAATTCTGATTTCAAAGAATGTACTTTCACGAAATGAGTACCTTATAATAAGGTTCTTGTGGAACGGTCATTTGACCAGTTTGGTAGTTTTAGTGTTAAGAATTTGATTCGAGAATTCGTAGAAAGGGTAGCTTAGTAAGAGTTTAGAACTTCGAAAAGTCGTAGGGTCTAGCTTTTAGGTATTAGGATAACAAGAATCCCGAGTTTAGGACTTTGAGGCAGTTTAAGTGGGAGAATCCAGTGGGAGCTTATGATCCCGGAGGAACTTAAAAGCTAGATCGGACGAAAACGTAATTTCGAAGAAACGGAGTAAAAAGTGTGATCAAGCGACGTTAGTAGGTGGTGTCGGTGTGCAAATGAAACCTGGGCAAATTAATTGAACATCCATCTCAATTACGTGGCTCCTACGTGGCTGAATGCGCCGCTAGACGCGTTCCCGTTCGAGATCTTACGCGTGTGTAAACCGCATATATCGCCGCCGGCCGCCGACAATTCTATCCCCGTGGACGATCCGACCAGGACAATGCATCCTGGACAGAATAATTCACTGGAGCCATTATAGTCGGTCCAGGCCAGGGGCTTTATTATTGACTTACGACTAATAGTCACGCTGTGGATTACGCGCGTGTTCGATACGCGCTTGCGCTGCTATTATCTTTCTCTCTCCGCTTCGATTCATAGATTCACCCTTGCTGAATTTTACTTTCTCAGTCTGCGACCTCTCTCCTGTAACCGTAGCTTCGATCTATTGCTCGTTTCTCGGCAAACGCTGATCGAATAGGGTCTTGGTACCGTGACTCCTTGTTCTCTGCGGGTTTCCGGTATCCCGGGGTAAATGGATCGACTACCAAGATTAAAGCTTCCTCGGAGCATGGACGCCGAATTTCTTATTAAGGGGACGAATATACTACCCGGGCTGACGAATTCTTATTAAGAGGAAAGAAACCATCGATACCTTTCGCGCCGTCCGGTGCCCTTCTAATTTGCGGCTCGATTCGATTATGGAGATTACCGAAAAATTATACTCCACCCTCGTCTGGATTCAGATTAAAACGGAAGGGCGTGCTCGTGAATGGATCTGCTTCAGGGTGCTTCTGTAAACTGTTACGTCGAGTTTTCGCAAGCTTATTCGGTTTCAACTTGCTACCGTGACAGTTTTCATATTATCTAACCCCCTGTCCATTTTAGTTACTGATCCTCGTCCCGAATACTCGTTAATTCTTTCATTTAATATCCTAAAGTTGTCTTCAATTTTATTTAAAGCAATTAATTATTGACTCTTGCATCGCTGTTCTCATGCAGCTCCTCTTCGAACGTTAGAAAAAACCCGTCAGACGATCGCGACGATTCGTCCAGCGAGTAAGCAGATAGGGGTTGATGACGGACCGCTGTAGGTAGGGGTCAGAGTAATCTGTAAACCAATCATACGGGCCCGTGGAACGAATCCACCCCAATTGGCCGCATCTATATTCCTTGTTCTAACGCAGACCGGATCCGTTCGACCGGATCTTGACGTAGTTCGACCGAACCGCGCATTTCCATATTACAGTAAGATTAATTCGGCCCACGATTCGGGCTTCACGAAGGGTTGATGAAGTTTGGCAGGTGTCTGCCTCGCGTCAGACGCCTCGAAGCCGGAGAACATCGCGGCTTATTTGGTCAGCAACGCCATTCCTGCTTCAAACACACTCCACATAATTAAAAGGGGACTGATCATACAAATCAAAAAATTTCTCTTAAGGACCTGTACTTCTTCGTGAAGTGTTTTACCTCTTTGGATAGGGGTGATATTTCATTTGAATTTGCTTGGAAAGTCTTTGAATCCTTCACGAAAATATGTTATAATCAAAGTCATGTTGGTTATAATAAAATTCTTCACTGCTTTGATAACACTCCTGCCGGTTTCGACAGTAATTATTAATCATTATACGACAGAATGTAATGTCCATAGCAGTCCACAGTCCACAAACGAAGGCACAGAAGAAAGGCAAAGAGGATTATTAACGATTTCGATTTACCATCGTTCAACCGACTCGGGATTTCGCGAATGCTTTTTTGATCCGATCAGCCACCGCGAGAGCACCGCGTTGTCCCGGTAGCTTTTTCGGAGGGGGTGAGTGGAGGGTGCCCTTGGTTGCTCCCCAGGCGCCAATGACGCCAATCTCCCGTGTAAATCGCGACATATTTCACCGACTGCCGAGGCTTGGGGTTACCCCGGTGGATCTCCATAGCTTCCCTCACACCCCTCTTTCGCGCACCCCTCGATCGATCTTAACGCGTTACTTTGATACTCGCGGGCTGGATAAAAAGTTCCTCGGCTGTTATCCGGGGAGTTATCGCGCTGCGAGAAGTTTCTCGTTCAGCTTGACGAGTTGAAAATTCCGCGTTGAGTCTGCCATGCAAGATGAACCCTTCGGAAGACGGCGAGAAGCTGGTAATGCACGTTCCCTCGATTTTCACCAGATGTGGTCGGGATCGATGGTGCACCGGATGTCTTGGGTAGATTTGCGAATATTGGGGATTTGGACGTTTCTGAATTTCGTCGTTTGGGGCGGTGACAATTTGGGAATTTAGGTATTTGCAGATTTGCAAACTGAGATATTTGGGGATCTTGCAATTTGAAGGGGAGGAATTTGAAAATTTATGTGTTTGAAGATTTTTGGAAACTTATGAACTGGAGAATATAGACAGATGAAAATTTGAGTATTTCCTAATTTATAAATGAAGGAATGCCCTTTGCGAATTACAGCAGAATCCAATCGTCAAAGCTTCCCCAACCCGAAACAATTGGAGCGATTGAAAAAAATTGGTATGTGCCGATAGCGTCTCAATTACGGGAACAGAGGGACAGCAGACATTAATTTTGGCGAGTGTAAATTAAAAGGGACGCAGGACGGGCGTCGCGGTGTGACTTACAAGCGACGTCAACCTGACCCCGCGTAGCTTCGATTCCACTTGCAGGACGCGTTCTAGTAACGCAATATTGGTGTGGTCGTGTGGAATACCAACGACACGGAGGGCTGAAGATGGGGAGAGTTGTCGATGCTCGTGGCCCGAGACAAGCTTCGTCGAGGAAGTTGCCGCTTCTCTTTCCTTCTTGCCGACCCTCTCGAGCCTCCCTTTTTCGCGCGACGAAATGTAAAACTCGTGTAAGAAAGTTCGGAAAGAAGCCGTGGAAGGAGTGAAACCGGTCGTGGGACTGTCGACGTGGGTAAAAGGGTACCCTTTTAATGGCTGGAAATAATCGAATGACCCCTTTTCGCGAATCTCTTAATTCGCAAGTTTCCAGATGTCGATGGCGGTGGACGAAACAGGGCCTTCTCCTAAACCCCCGCTAGGGATTTTGCTTGATGCTTCGAGTAAGAATTGTATCATTCTTTTTCTATGAAACTCTGGAAACTTTATTAATTCAACGAAGAATATTCTACAGCGATGTTATCGATACATTATCGTTTACAATAAAATTTGATATTCACTTACAACTTCTAGGTGCAAAATGAAATGTGAGAAAGAGAATGTACAAAAGTATTTCGCAGTTCTCAACTGGAATACATGCTAAGCAATAACAGCGTCTGGTTACGATAATTTTATGCCACTTTCGCGCGAGCTTCGCCACTGCAAGAGAACACTAATAAAAAATGAAGAAGAAAACACGGTTTCGCGTTTGCATGTACACGCAGCTGGTGCCCTCCATCGAGACCGCAGAAACGCAGCGACGTCGTTCGATGAAAACCGTATCAAAAACAAGCAGGCCTGAGGGGGTGCTTGTCGTTCTCGTTTCACGCACACGTACACGCGCAAAGCTTCGTCGGTTCGCGTTCACGAGCCGATAATCCCGAAAATTGCGTCGCCATATGCGTGACATCCGGTTTTTGTTCACCGCACCGTGATTCGTTCGACGACTTACTCGGTTAGAAATAAAACCATTTTACATATATTTTTTATCGGGACTCGATTTTAATACCGTCACTATCGTTTGTACCGAGCTGTTTACCGATGTACAAGTGTCTCATAGACACAGTATAGAAAATGTACTCAAATTCTAAATTTCTAAATTTTGCATAGACAGGACATCAGAATTCTTTTAGAATTTTTCCTAAGCTCTTTCATGAGCACTTACGCGTCCTGAGGTTCAAAGATAAATTTGGATAATCTGGAAGCTTTTTATTGGGATTGATCCAGAATATTTTTAACGTCCCTGTCGAGGGGCGAGGAAATTTGAATTGAACGCATTATCAGGTGTACGATCCTCGCCTCCGAAGGGGATGTTTTCCACGCAGCGAACCCTTCGTTCCGCTCAATTCCGAGCGGGGTTCGCGGAATCAAGTGTTTGAGATTATGACGGAGGCTTCGGTCACGTATTTCATTAACCGTCATGCCGTCGCGTCGTTTGAAAGCGGAGGGAAGCTGTCGGGTCTCTCGAAGGGTGCAGGTAGCCGCGAAATATGTTTGCTTTGCATTATATCTCCGAGGATGATCCCGTTATAATTATGAATGTCCTTGTTGTCCCGCGAACCGACCGTTCTTCGCCTCTTTCGGCTTCGTTAATCTCATCTCGACTCGGGGATTTCGAAACGGACCGTTTTCGCGCGATTAAAACGGATAAGACACTTCCGTTGGAATATTCGTTCGATTCGAACTGTTTCTGGTGCTAATCAACTGAAACAATTTGCTTTTGCAATTTATCGAGAACCTCGAGATACTTTCGAAATTTTTACAAGAGGATTTACGAGTATTCTGTAATGTAATTATCTTGCGTTTAAATTGTAAATGCGTGTAATAAAATTAGTATGCAAAAAGTTTCGTATGAAAATCATGAATATACACCGGTCATAAAAGTGTTAATTACCAGCGATAATTATTTGCGCATAAATCCGATTATACTTTTGGAATTAATAAACTCGTCAAGTCATTAGCCATAAATTCACGGTCATTACACGTCTGCCGTGACCAAATTACCACATGCGATTTGTCCATTACTGCCACGTTATGAATTATAAGTCCAACCGTATATTCTTAAAAAGAGCTTAGACTGTACAAAAAGTTGCAACTGTTCGCAATGAACATCGCTTATCACGGATTAAGTGTTTCCTTTTCGCGGAACGGGATTCGAAACGAGCAGCGACAGATTGGAATTACCATATTGGAAAAGGGATCTTATTTCCGTTTCCTTTCCAAATCTTTCGTTACGCGTTTCCGCAAAACTATCCTCTCCTTTTTTCTTGCATTTCTTTCGCGAAACCCTGCTTTCATCTCCCCTTTTCCATCCGCAGGTCTCGAGATTCATCCGATTCTCGTCCACGAAGATTTCAATCTTGTTTGGTCGAGGTATCGACACGTCCTCATCTTCCTCTCGATATTCCCGGCAACCTGTTCCCCGTTCCTTCGTTTCCCTCCCTTTTTATCCGCCCCTTCCGGCCGCGGAACGTTTGCTAACCCTTGCGAGAGTAACGGAGAACGATCGATGCTTTTCTCTATCGATCGGAACGAGTCGAGGAGCACGAAGGAAATTCCCGGTCGCTTCCGCAGGAAATTCGCGAAACCCCGACAACCCTTCGCAGCTTCTCCCCGGCGCTATTTTTTCTTCTCTACGGATCGTCGAAATCGCATGGTCGAGTTATCGACCACGGACGAGAAAATCCGACGGGAAAACGAAGGAAACGACACCGTAGATAATCTAAACTCTCTTTCTCCGGGAAAGGACTTCTCGGCTCTATGAATATATTAAAAACAACCAAAGACGATTTAATCTCTCTCCTTTTCTATCCTGTTGACGTGTTTATTAAACCGTCCCGCAAACGCTTTCTTAACCGCTTTAAGTTAAGCTTCGTCGTTACCCTCGAAGGTAACTTCAACCCCCTCTGAGAGCACCGACTATCGGGAGCAATTAAAATCGAGTCCATCGTCTCGTCTTCTTGCCCTCAAGTAACTTAACACCGGAGAAATTGGGATGACGCGATTCATATCAATTATCGTGCCATATCGATCATTAAAAGGGTTCCTTGCCTCTCAAAATATTTATCTCAATTTTTGTTTCTTTGCAGACCGAGATATGTTCGAGTGCGTTGACGGACGTCATCCATGCGGTCATCAATGGAACGGACGGGTGTTTGTTCTGCTTTGGACACGCTGGCTTAGGTGAGCATTTTAAAAGTTTAATCTCGAGCAATGACTTCTTCGATTCGATCTATAAAAATAATCTTCGACAACGAAAATCGTCCAAAGTCACCGTGAATGTTAAGAAGAACTTCAGTTCATATTTCAGAGACTAACCCTCTGCATCATTAGTTAACACAGCTCGCGAACAAGTCTAAGATGCCCATTTGTGAGTAGCCGAGAGAAACCGTGTATAAAAACGATGAAGATTCCTCGAGCTATTCATATTTCATGTAATTATTTCCACGCTCGGGCCGGCCAGTCGAGACGCGGGCTAGACAATAGCGTTTTGTCCACGAGGACGTCGAACTTTGCCGAACAAAGAACCGTCGGAAGAAGACGTTGTCAACTCTTGTATGGAAGTACGGCAAAATATTTAATCTGCTTTCGGAGCGATGGCCGATCGTTCGTTACGCGTGATAATCCACGTCTGGCGATACAACTCACGACGCGTGGCGAAATTATGCATGTGGCAATTCGACTCGCTGCAGTTTAACGCGTAGATACTGCGCTTAATGTTTCTACGCGCGGTAAACCTCTGGCTACGTATCGCGTGGTGATTCAGCACGAATGAAGGTAGATGCTGTGGGTAGAAATGCGGTGCGTGATAGTGTAACGCGTGCAAGATTTAACGCGTGATTATGCTGCGCAAATTCAATATGTGGTATCTCTACGTGGGATAATTTGACGCATGTTAAATCGTCGTGTGGTAATTCTACGCGTGACAGTGCAACACGTGATAGTTCTATATGTTGTAATTCGATACGTAAAAATGCAACGCGTGGATATTGTTTGAGCGGTAATTTTACGCGTGGAGATGCTACATGTAGTAATTCTACGCGTGCGAATTCAACACGTGGTAATTCTATACGTGGTTATTCCACGCGTGGTAACTCTATACTTGGTAATTCTATACGTAGTAATTCCACGCGTGGTAACTCTAAACTTGGTAATTCTATACGTAGTAATTCCACGCGTGGTAACTCTATACTTGGTAATACTATACGTAGTAATTCCACGCGTGGTAACTCTATACTTGGTAATACTATGCGTAGTAATTCTACGCGTGGTAACTCTATACTTGGTAATACTATGCGTAGTAATTCTACGCGTACGAATTCAACACATGGTAATTCTATACGTAGTAATTCCACGCGTGGTAACTCTATACTTGGCAATACTATACGTAGTAATTCCACGCGTGGTAACTCTATACTTGGTAATACTATGCGTAGTAATTCTACGCGTACGAATTCAACACATGGTAATTCTATATGTAGTAATTCCACGCGTGGTAACTCTACACTTGGTAATTCTATACGTAGTAATTCCACGCGTGGTAACTCTATACTTGGTAATACTATACGTCGTAATTCTACGCGTACGAATTCAACACATGGTAATTCTATATGTAGTAATTCCACGCGTGGTAACTCTACACTTGGTAATTCTATACGTAGTAATTCCACGCGTGGTAACTCTATACTTGGTAATTCTATACGTAGTAATTCTACGCGTGCGAATTCAACACGTGATAATTCTATACTTAGTAATTCCACGCGTGGTAACTCTATACCTGGCAATTCTATACGTAGCAATTCTACTCACAAAAACGCAACGCACGCAAATTCTATTCGTGTACTTCCACAAATAGTAATTCTACGAGTAAGAATGCAGCAGGTGTAAATTCTCTGCGTAGTAGGATAACGTACAGTGATGCAACATACAGTGCTTCTGCGCGAGTAATACAACCCGTGATAATGAAACGCATAGTAATACAACTTGTGATAATTAAACGCGTGGTTATGTAACGCAGGGTAAATACAGCACATCGTAAGTGTAGTACAGTAATATAGCACCTAGTAAATCATCTCGCAGTAACAACGCCTAGCACATGGAAATGTAGAGGTAATGCAATGCGTGGTAATAAACCACGTACCGTCATAACGATTATATTCACTTTCACGCTTGAAAATGAATTCCGCGACAATCAGATGTACAAACTCCTTTATTAAGTCAAGCAAGTCAACACTCTGAGCGCGATAATAACGAAGGGAGTTACCCTTATCAAAGTTGAACCGCGAACGACTATACCAATTCTCGATGTAGAATGTCCTCGTTCCGCCTGTATTTTCGCCGGCAGTTTTCCGCTAGCTTTTCATCGTCTCGGCAGGAAGCTAAGTCTCGAGCGCGGTCGACGAGACGCGCAAGAGTTGTTTTACATTTTAAGTAGTGATATCGAGTTTGCATGCAAATGCATGATTATGCGAGGAAACCGAGGGTAAGGAAGGTTTTCTCGGGCGATGCCTGCGAAGGGTGGGGACAGGAGGCCGCGAGGAAAACGGACGAGGAGAGAAAAGGGGCGAGAACGAGGGGCAAAAAGGTGGAGTCGAAAAGCAAACGGGATAATGTATGCTACTGGGACACGCACCATCTTTTCTAACTATTCAAATCTTAACGCGAACCGGAGATTATGTTCGTCCAGCTGCTATATTTCAGCGGTAACTTCGTGTGCTTGCTATTCAATATAAAGATCCTTAATCTGGACGAAAATTCCTGCGATTCGCGTGATGAACAGTGCGACGGAAGTATATCGATTTGGGGAACGTTTGAATTGAAACTCTTACTCCGTCGATTGTAGTCTGATCGATGGTCGCGTCTCGGTGTTTTTAAGAGCAATTTCAGCCCTCTTTCGCCCTTTCCGAGGGAATTCGATCGCGACGGTATCGACAACGAAAGAAGAGGAGTCGGTAATAGTTCCAAGAGACGGGTTCTCGTGTCTGATATCGAGCTCCCTTAATGCGCGATCGTTCAAATTCCCCGCGAACTACTAAGAAATGATCAATACATATACATATATATGTGTATATACATATAACAGAGAACGTAACGGCGGCTATGTAGGAGTCTGGGCGAAGATAAAGAAACGCGAGCGAAGAAAGACGTTGGGAAGGAAGCCGAACGAACGAACTTTCATCCCCCTCGCGCCTTCGACAGAGATACTTGAGGCAAGTCCGCGAGCAAACTGCTTTTGATCATCGCTGCGACAACGCACTTTCCTCTTCCTTTCTCTCTCCCGGACCCTCCGCGAGTCATTCTTCTCCCTTCTCTTCTAGTTTCTTTGTAGCAGGACCCACTCCCCTAACTCTTTACTTCGCCGTTTCCCTGTCGCTTTGACGCAACGAGAAAGAGAGACGGAATTACAACGAACGCGCGACAAAGGGAGAGAGGCGAGAAGGAGAGGAGCGTACGCATCGTGGAAACGATCGAACGAGCCCGGACAATCTTAAAACGAAGCGTCGATCGTGCCGCGGAAAGACGACGCTGCCAAAGAAGATATATCGCAAGATCGACCGGTGCAAGCGACCATAATAAAAAAAATGAAAACCAAAGAAACAAGGGAACCGAAGAGCCTCCCTTTGAAGCCAACGGGATTTGTCGTACAGAAAATTACGAAGGGCGACTGGCGAGATGTGGGGCGAAGGAAGAGCACTCTGCATGCCGACCAGACAATACGGTCTTTTGTACTTTGTAACGCGCTGCTAATTACTCTGCATCAGCCGCGGCCCTTAAGGTACACGCTGTCGATCCCTTTCATCGCGAGAAACCACCCAAAAACCAGATTAACCAACGCGACGGGAAAGAACCACAGATCGTATCACCCTTGGACTGCTGCCACCCCTTTCGCGTGCAAATACACCGCGATAATTGTTGCTACGCACTAAAACAAACTTTACGACACGATTATTTCCTGTTCTCCTACCTCTTCTGGGGTATATTACTACTTAATTATTTCACTCGTGTTCAAGTGCGATGGGGATCGTTTTGTAGCAATAACCTTTAACAAAGTAGCGCTCAACTTTATATCTGTATCTTTAAATTTATATTTATCTTGATTGTTGCACCTTTACAACTTCGTAAATGAATGCAATCACTCTATGTACAGGAAAAATTATTCAGAACTATACTTCAGTTACGTCGAAGTCAAATGTGATTTCCATATTCTGTCAACCTACCCTATTTTATTATAGCTCCTCTGTTAAAGAGTTTGAATGTATAATCCCAGCCAAATCTGCATCAAATATGCTTTCAAATCTCCCACAAAATAGTTGCTGAATTTCGCCAGCACCTCGCACAATCGTCCAAAGATAAATTTTTTTCCGAAATGTCTATTTTACCCCGAGGAAGAAGCGAATCCAGGAATTATCTCGTCGGTGCTTTTCTCCTTGCTCCCTTTGAAGTGCAAAAATCCCCGAAATTAAATCGATACCGTTCGCTCGGCCTCGATAGCTGGTCGTCATTTTTTTTTCGTGCATCGATCACATTTTTTTCTTTTCCGCGTTCCCGTTCTGTTACCCGTTTCGGTATTCCGTCGTTGACGTTGGATCTCGCGAAGTCGACGAGCGTTGAAACGCTCCGACAGAGACGACTTCGATTCGCGCTGCGTTCGAGTAATCGACGGGACCAGACGCGATTCTCTTTATCTCGGCCGGGGGGTGAGAACTTGAGGGGAATTCCAATCGGCGGGATGCATCGGCTTTAAAGCACTCGGTTACCCGGGAATGTTTCTCGCTTTCTTCCACCTACTGGTAAAAGTTCGCGCTGAAATTTTCCGCGTTTTTAGCCGCGTGAATCGACCGCGAGTTGTCTCGATACGCGTCTCATCTGCGGGGTGAATTTTAGAAACGTAAAGTTGAACACCCGATGCGAGGAGAAAAATGTTCGGAGTAATTTCGAAGGGAATTTTTGCGCAAAAATCTGGAGAGAGCGAGATTTTCGTCTGAAGAGATTTGCGCGCAACAAAAGTAATCGAGATTGGTTAATTCGCGCTGGCTGTCTGAATTCAACCGGAAAGTTGGTCTTGACGGAAAATGGCCGGAGAGAGCCGGCCTTTTTCCCGGTTTCTAATTAAATAACAACATAATTCACCGTCTTACGGTAAAACAATTAAATAACGCTTAAGATTCAGCGACGGCTGCCGCTGCTTTTCCATTATTTCGTCGTATAGCCGCCAGGCTTCGACCCTCCACCGAATTCTTACGCCTTTCGCTTTCAATTCTCATCCAACTCTCCCTTTCTACCCGTTCGTTTGTCACTTTCTCCCGCTCCATTCTTCTCGTCTCTTTTTTTCTTTCTTTGCCACGAATACTCCCAGCGCCGTATTGTTTTATGATTTTAATAAGACTCTTTCGTTTCCCTATCAATACTACCCTCTGGTCGCCAATCTTACCTTTTCTTTGTACCGGGTCCCAAAGTTTCACCCTTGCCACAAGGGGATGCTATTCTAGCGTCTGGAAAAGTGCAGTTCACGCTGTCTTGTTCCATTCAGCGTGCCCGAGCGTCAAGTATCCTCGTTATGCTCTTTGATTCATTACCCTATCAGCCATTCCCGAAACCAGATCTCAGATTTTGAAAAGCCTCGCGATTCATCTTCGCGACTTACAATTAACATACAATTAGATCATAACGATTCTAATTTGACTACGAAAAGAAGGTTGTAGAAAAGTACGGCGTTTGTGCAACAATTTATTTCGCAATTCTTCTGACAAACAGCGGTGGACGTTAAACCGCGGCGCCAGTTTCGATTACATTCGTTTCGACCGTCACCGGTCAAACCCGCGGACGTTGTAATGGTAACCGAATTAATCGGTTCCAATCTATCCGCCGTATAAATTAGATCCCCGTTGATGGGCTTCGTTACGCGTTCTAACTATGATCGAGCGTTTATCGCGGCTCGCGCTTTCCCATCGAACCATCGGCAAATAGTAAACAAATTAATTGGTCAAGCCGAACCGCAAATCAGGCGTCGCGATTGTTGCGCTCCACGACGATCGGCAGATTCGTCGTGTACACTTGCGGGCTGGGGATTTTCAAAGAGCGCAAATCGACTCGTAATGGAGAAATCGATTATTCTGTTTATCGTGTGCGCGCTTCGAAAGAATGAACTTGAAAGGGGCGGTCGTTTGCAAAAGCTGAAATATGCCTGCAAGTTTTCACACAAAACGCAATTGGCTGGCAAGTTAACGATTAGTCTGACTGATGTTTTCATTTTAATTAATGAGTTAAAATAAATCTATGCGTCACTGGGTACACAGAGAAGCTCTCACTCTGGCAGCAGAGTCAAGGGGTGCTATATACCTGAAAACCAATTGAATACATTGCAGACCCAGACTATTATTTTTCCTCAGAAAGTGTATTCACATATAGTTCGATCTTTGAAGCAAACCGATTGAGTCGCTTAACCCCTTGTACTTTGACGAATCTCACTCGTGACGCACTCACAGCTCAAATATAATAAATCTTACTAAAATTTGTAATACTCTTCAACTTAAAATTTGGTCCAACTATAATTTGCATTATTAAAGATTGCTGAATATTCACAACATTTTAATGTTTATTGTTCGTTCAAACATTATACGTATGAATATTTAGTTTTGACTGACGCATCTGACAAATAAATTGTACGTCAAGCGGTTAAAGATACTCAGTTTATATTTTATTTGAATAAATGACCGTATGCTTGAAATCTGAAGGAACTTGGATCTGTTGATTGTTGCAGGCAAGTCGCACACGATGCTGGGTACACCGGAAGCGGGTCATACTCTGGGAGCAATACCATGCGCGATCGCCTGGTTGTTTCGTGGTATTTCGGAGCAACGACAGAGGACGGGTGCCAGATTCAGCGTCAGGGTTAGTTGCGTGGAATTAACCACCGGCCAACAGCAGCTCAGGGATCTTCTCGCGGCACACGCAAACGGTGAGTAAATAAGTGCGGTTCGCTATCTGCGAAATTGCTGCACAGGGAGTCTTGAAAAGGTGATGACGAGCAAACGTTGAGACAGGGGGTGCTTTGCTAGCATTCGCTGGCTGGCAATTAACCCTTGGATTCGAGGAACGGTTCTGGATTAACGCGTAACCGTTTGCGCAAGGGAAAAATCATGGACGGAGATAAAACAATTAACGTTAGTGTCAGAGATATATACGGGTTCCACCTTGATATTCCGCGAATTGTTAAATTAATAAAAATAATTTAGTAGATCAGGGACGAAGTAATTTGGGTAAAGAGACAATTCTTATCTCCACAAACTGAACGGTTGATGAAGCAATTTCGAAGTCATCTCGCCAAACGAATAAAAGAGGAAGCAAAAAGGGGGACGGAGAAAGAAGTCATCTTACCCCTTAATTTTACGGACCACCGAGTGGACGAGTTGGTCCGTGAAGAGGAAACCGAATGGCGACCAAGAGCATGACGTTCGTTGCATATTATCCACGGAATCTTAAAGGATCGCGGCTCTCTCGAACGTACGCAAAAACGGAATGGAACGATTTCATTCTTCCAGGCTTTCGACCAATGCGTCCAACGGCATTATTACCGGCCATTCTTGCCGATCCGAAGACGCTGTTCCCAGTTTTTGTGAATGCGATCGTAGTTGAGGCAGGAATGGCACATGCGATTTCCGAATGTAATTTCCGTTGGACGACGATGACTTTTCCTTTTATTGCCGAGGCAGCGTTTGTTAAGATTGCATTGTCCGGTTTTTCCGTTTCGTGTATCGATGCAATTTTCTTGGCAGCCCCCCAGTTCAGTTTGCATACCGATATTGGAAATAGAACTACTTAAATGGAAAGTTACGAAAGTTATTCGTTCGAAATACTATCTGTCTTCGACATCGAGAGTAGTTTGAAATCGTGTTTTGTTTTTTGGTCGAATATTTTGTTAACAACGTTTATTTGCAACTTGAAGTGTTTCTAATCTTCAATTTGGACTCAAAAATTAACCTCTAACTCAAGTGGTAGAATCGAGGAAGTAACCGTTAAGGCGACCACAGTTACAACTCACGCTGACGTCGATTGCACCGAGGGTAACGCGACGAGGGGGAAGAGAAACGAAGTTCGTGAAAATTAGATCGAGTTCTCGGCGGACCAGTGCAGGACACTGCGCAATTCCCTTCGCTGTGCCCTGCACTCGGCACTAATTAATCCAAAACGATTGTACCTGCCCGCATTGTTCCAGGCATCGAATTAATTGCGACAAACGTTCGCAACCCTATCGCGAAATGCTCAGCAAACTTTCAGCCCCTAACAATATATACATGTATATGTATACATAAAGTTTGCTATATATACATTATATATAAGAAGCTCCCGTTATGGAGGATAGACGATCCGGGGAGAGAAACGAGTGTTGGGAGAATAGAAACTCTTAAAACTGGGGGATGACGACCGAGACAAGTGTTTCTTACGACTCAAGTTTCTTCGACGCGCGGGAACACAATGCTATCGTAATCGAGCGTGTTCAAACGAGAAAAGTTGCCCGCCTAGATTACGGTACAAATGCTGCACGCGTTACATGTAACCGAACGTTCGAGCTTCGTCGAAACTTCGATACTTTCGGCTGACCGTCGAATCCGTGTATATCGTTCCAGTATAAAATTTCCAGATACAGAAATATCAACTTTTTCCAACCTCAATTTGCCTGGAGTACCCATTTTGTTTACGGAGCCGTAACTTCGACTTGCAGGATCATCCGCAACGTTTTACGCGTTTTTTAAAAAACGATCCGGAAGATAGGTTCATTTTGTGGATGTCAAAATTATGGCAGAGGGTGGAGCCCATCGTTAAACAGGGACTTTGAAATTAAAACGTTACGGTAGGGGGGTGCGTTGCGTTAAAAAGCGATTCGCGGCGCACAATGTAACCAAAGTTATCGCGATCGTGCCTCGGAAGAGGATAAATGCGAAAGGGTCATAATCTCAAAGGGTTTAGGATCGCAGTAAATTTTGCAGCTGACATTAACGCACGTGTCGCGTGCCACGTCGGAACGTGGCGTAATAAAACCCTCGAGCGTCGAACGTTCTTTCTTCTCGAACCGAGTCGCATTAACTCATAAACTGTTGCGAACTTCTTTTTTTCGCGTACCTTTGCGACGGTGTGACTTGATTTATGCCGCGCGCTCGAAACGTCAAAGTTGTCCAGGAGTCTCGAGACCGTTTCAACAACCCCTTCTCAGAAAGCTGAATTTCGAGGGACAGAGTTTCCTCTCGGCACGATCGAAAAACACACGCTTCTCTCGAACAAGCCTCCCCCGCTGATTTCGCTCGGAAACACGCGCGTGTGGCAGCGGCCTTAACGAGACTCTTTCCGCTTTCCTGGAACGCGCTAACTAATTAAGAAGCGGTGCAATTAATTTTCCAGCTTATTAAATAATTAACTCGTATCTCGAGGTCTGTCTCGCCCGTAGAAACCACCCCTTCTTGCTCTCGTTTCGACTTTCCGTGTCTCTCGTTTCGCGAGACGGGGGTTGCGAGCAAAAGCTCCTTCGACACACCCTTCGGATTCGGCTTTTCCGGGGAACTCGATAATCCGGGCCACGGTAATTATTTCAACTTTTCGACGGGTCAGATCCTGCTGGAAACACCGTCTTTGCGGCAATTTGCTTTTGTTTCTTACAACCCCTTCTGCGCCATTACGCAGTTATCTCCATTTCCCTTCTACTTCTCTTTACTTCAATGATTACCTTATATTTCTATACATCTCCAAATTTGCAAGGTTTTTCCAAATTTTTAAGTTAGGATTATTGAACATCGACCTTCCAAATACAAGAAAGTATCACGAAAAATTGAGCAACACCGTTACTCCATATTTTCTCGCAGCACGTACCAGGAATGCGAGGAACGTTTCTCCGAGCAAAAGTAGGATCGTGGTAGTTTTTAAGCGGTCGCGTGCATTTCAATGGCACCAAGAAAAATATTTTCTGGAATATTTTTCCGGCTTCTCCGTCTGGCGACGAGGAGGCAAAGCACGCTCGCAATAATTCTCACGACTCGCGGTACGGTTATTGTTTTATGTTTCTCCGGTGGTTCGTACGTAAAGCGGATAAGAAGCGGGATAAAGACGAGCACAGAGAATAATGGAAGAAGCGTCGTAGCATCGCTGTATAGCAACCGTGGCTTTTAGCGGATGTATAAAACGTGCCGAACGGAAATGCACCGCTTTTCGTCCGTTTCTTTATTTTATTTCTTTTGGAACCGATGGCAAATTGGGGAAAAGGGTGCACGATTTTTTTCCTTTCACTGGAGGTGTCCTTTTTCACTGTCGCTAGAACTGTCTTTTGTCACAGTAATTTTGTACACTTTCATATTTATTTATGGACGTTAACAGATGTTGACTTATAATATACAGGGTGCCTCATAACTGGTGTAACTTCCGGAAAGGGGTGGTAGAGGACGTAATTCTGAATAAGATTTTCCTTTGCAAAAATGGGGTGTGAAGCTTCGTTTTTGAATTATTAAAGAAAAACACGGGCCAATCAGAGCGCGAGGATTCGGCGCCAATCACGGCGCGCAGTCGCGAGAGCGACGCCTTCGAGCATCATGGCCGACTGGGCGTAGTCCTCGCGCTTTGATTGGCCCGTGTTTTTCTTTAATAACTCAAAAACGAAGCTTCAAATCCAATTTTTGCAAAGGGAAATTTTGCTTAGAATCGCGTCCTCTACCACCATTTTTCAGGAGCTACACGAGTTGTGAGACACCCTGTATATCAGAGCACACCCTATAGGCACACCATAGCCATTGCACACCCTAGATCTATATTACTCTTCCAGACTCTAATACATCATAAATGTACGAACATTGGCGGTCTAATTGTGCGTATATTGTTGAAATTACTTTTGCCTCTTAACAAGAAATTTAGACAACCGAATCGTTGATCTGAGACAATAACTTTTACGAGGGGATGCGGTAGGCAATTAAAGAAAACCGTCGTCTTACGTAGCGGCTGGCTTCCAAGCAAATGGTCCATGTTCGGTCCTGAAAAGGGGAAGAAGAGGAATTGGAGGTCATTCCGTTAACGACAGCTTTCCTCACTTCGTCACTTGAAAGTTTAATGGTCCGAGGCTTTGATACCTACCTTCCACCAAGTTAATTGTTAGTTTACGTCAGCAGTAATTTCCGTAAAAGTCGCATTGCTCTACTTTCCTAATGACCTACAATTATCGATGATATCCTCGTGAAATTCGTAATTTTTGCGCTTCCGGGCAATTGTCCGCAAGAATATTACTTTTTCAAGACCCTCCGGACGTAATTAAAAACCGCGAAATGAAGTCGGAAGTAGTTGAAGTCAGGTCGCAAAGAGAGAAACATAAAAATGTAGTCCCGAATGAAACTACCATAAAGAGAGCTTTGCCCTTATGAAAGAGTAACACCTACAATTAATTATAATAGTCGTTTCGCAAATTAGTAAAGTAAGTAAAATGTTGCTGAAGCTGTATCTCTCTATTATCGCTTCCTTTTTCGCGGCATTCGCAGCACTATTTGTGGATATGGTAGATTTCGAGGATAACGAACTGTGTTTCTACTCGAAATTTCTCGATAACAGGAGTGCTTGTTCCGACATTTCAATTATCCGAAACACAACGCTGGGAAAATTTTACGAACTTTTTTACTGCCTTGTACCATTGTCCATGATTCCCCGGACTATTTGCAGTAAAAAGACAGCTGAAGAATGTAAATGTACAGTTCTTTGTTTAAGAGAAAGAGTTCTTTGTTCCTGAAGAGATTAAACTGTGCTCCCCGAAAATTAATATAGAAACCGAGTATATAATTTATCTGCTCGTATAAACATTCTCGTGATTATTACGGCGAAGAATGATTCATGAACATTTGCGGACCCTTTGCAGTCTTGGCAACGGAAAAAATTACACGAAACGTGGCTCCCAACGGATCCTCGAGTTATAGCCAAGACGGAGACTTTCACGAAGGACGAATATTCACAGTCGCTTATTACGAGCTTTGCCCTAACTCTCTCCAGGGTCTTGACGACCTACCCTTGCACTCGCTACCTGGAGCATCCCTTCATCCTGCACACCTCTTTCCCTGGAGAGACTATCCAAGACCCGGTGGTCTTCGCAGTTCCTACTTATTTCGGCGAACGTACGACCGCGTAAAGCACGTCTGCCGCCACTCCCAACGCTGACTGTTTCTACTTTAGTACGAGCTATGGGCTGCCTTCGTTAACGCTCGTGCTTGCTTCACGGTTACTTCAACTTTACGTCCTCGACGTCGATTTTTCTGCGCGTTAAGGTGATTCTACAGAGATAAGTGGTGGCTGCGGTAAATTTGAAAAACGTGATAAAGAACTCGATACGTTTCTCGCATAACATACGAAGTACATAGACTTTGTCGGTCAGTAATATCTTAAACTTCGCATTCCAAAAGATTGAAGACGCAACTTCGTTAGAAGACAGCGTGAAAGGTCTAACGAACACGAAATAGTGGTACACCCACGATCGCGGGTGTATTAATGCGACACATAGGCGTGGCAATATCCATAAAGGGGACAGGGAAAGTAATATTGTCGGCATCTGTGCGGCTCGCGAGGAAGATTCTGGCGGAACATCGAGGAAATAAAAAGGCGATCTTCCGCGAGAAGGACTCGCCGGAATATAGAGGCATAATGGATGCGTCTTTTGCCAGATGCACGGGTCGGTGTATTCCTGGGTCGGTGCTATCTCGCGCAAGGGGTCGTGCAACCGGGTACGTCGGATAAATCGTTTTTCGACGCGTTTCGAATACCATCATCGAGCGACGCCCATGGACAATCTCGTCCCTCGAGAGGGTGAACCTGTCGGGGGGCAGTAAAAAAAATCTGTTTCCGCCTTTTCGAATGACCGGGGATACGCGCGTTACGAGACTGTTTTCCCAAATGCCTCGTAGACCATACGAAATGGTTACCATTTCGTAGTTCTAACGGAGAGACGGGTTTTCGAAGCTCTCGCGTCGGTGACGGACCATTTACGAGGGGTCTAAAAATATCTGAAACGCTCAGAAGAGGCACAAAAAAGGAACCGAAGCCTCAATCTTCCGCGTCATTATTTTTTCTCTCGAGAATAATCTTCGTTCGCGTTATCAGCCACGGATCTGGTACACCGGAAGCGGTAAAACTCGCTTCCGAGGGGATCGATAGCATCTCGTCGCGGCTCTAGCTCTAGAGTTTCCCTGTAATTTGCTCAGAGACGATCCGGCGGCCATTGGCATCTTCACCCGCTCACGACCTTTTACGTTAGGGTGCATCGTCTGCGAAATCCCATACTGCTGAAATTTTCAAATTTTAAATTCTTGTGCACGCTTTCCAACTAATTAATCGTACCCTTCAAATTAGATCTAAAAACAGCGACGAAAGCGATTTAGAAACGGCTGTCACAAATTGCGTTTTCACGAGGGACATTCAATTTATAGAAATCTTAAGCAGCGTTCCCCGGGACGTTATAAACTGTCGTAAAATGGAGGCAGACAAACGGGTGCTCCAACGCGTAACGAGAATAAAGTATCAACGATGTCCTCGGTTCTGTTCCTTTACGACGTCGGAAACGACACTACACGGGGCGAGTTCTCGAAGCAGTAAAACGTTAATTGGCAATTTACAAAGGGGATTATCTAAACGCTGTATCGCAGTTAACGATGAGAGTATCTTCTTCCGTCATCTGTACTTTTGTCAGAACTTTGCTTAATCAACGGATTCTGACGATTAGTTCTACAATGTTCGGTCCACTCTGATTGCCATTTGGTGCAGGTATATTTTTTATATTACCACAACTCGCAGCCGATATACACGTAATAACGATCGTTGTCTCCCGATGGCCCTTTCTCCTCCGTCGTTTCGCATCGAAAGCTCTTTTTAAGGCATAGCCAATATGTCACCGGTCAGGATGTACATAAAATACGTTGGTTTACGAGCCGATCAGATGGCGCGTGTATTATTGCCAACTGCTCGAACCTCCTAGTGCAGGCAATAAAATTTTCTTGCTGCGAAAGACGTTCGTTATTTTCTTCGGTTTTCTTAAATCTCACGATCCTAACAATCGCAGACATCGGATATCAAATTTATAAATTTTCCGAGTGATGCAAAATTACCTATTTCTGTATTGTTCAACAATTCCACCTCGAAAGACACTCCAAAAATCTCAACAATTACGAGAATAAAATAGAAACTTCCACTCGTTAATAATTTACAGAACAATTTTGAAAATGAAAACGGGAAATCGTGTAAAATTAAATATAAATCGTGGCTGTCCCATCGGCTTCGTCCGAGGATTAATTCTCTAATCTCGCCGTGGATTTTCAAATGGGGAAAATTTATGGTCGATTTATCATCTGGCAAGTTAAGATCCTTTGTCCGAAAGAAAAGGGAGCGTGATACATTGATATGGGTCCGAGGATCACACGGTAAAGTTTTCCTCGAGACGAAGCTTCCAACGGAATCAGTGTCGGCCGGAAAAAGTACAAGACGACTCGTATATCCACGAGACTAGACGAGGATGTAACACTGCTTTTACGCTGATCACTATTTACAGCTATGTTTCGCATTACGTTGATTATTCGCGCACCGTACGGTGACCATCGCGCTGTACGCGACGTCCGACGATACTTCGTGATAACGCGTCGTGATATCTTGGCGTGGCGTATCTTTTGACGTTTTATCGTCGTCGTAACTCAGCCGGAGAAGACATTCCGTGGATATTCCGAGACCAGGCGCGGCCGATTTACGGTCCTGACTACCGGCTACCTGCATCACCGTTTCTTTTCCTCGATATTATTTTTCCACGAAATAATAAAATCCAACGACCTGCTCGTACTTCGCTGATAATACGACACGTTTAGATAACTAACAAATGACACGAGCACGGTCGAGCAACAGAATCATGTAACTATGCCCCATGCTTAAAGGAGACGTTAACGGAAGCTTCCGCAGAGTTCAGATTTGTCTCCGTTGTATCTCATCGATTATGCGAGCCTCTAAGTACACGAAATTGATAGCCGTTTATCAAAAGAGCCAGACGCGTACACGTGGAGACGATAAATCGATCCACGTTAGCGTACACGTATGGCTTGCGGCAACCGTAACGGAGAACACGTGTAAGCTGGTTTGCGGTCGTTCTTTGTTCTCAGATTCCGAGCAGTCACCGGCCGTGTATTTGAGAGACGATCCGCTGTTCGGCAGCCTGCAACTGCAACAGCATAGCGAGCTCCGTGCACCGACTGCGGAACGTGCCGCTTTCTATTTGGATGCGGCAGTTGCTGGACGACAACGGGACGACGGCGACGCGCACATGCTCTACACCCTTCACGTCTACCAGTACAGCGTAGCCGGCAAAGGAGGCGGTGAGTTGCTCTCCTTTTCGACCGTATTTCTACTTCGTATCGCTTTACTCGTAAAGAACGTTTGTCATCGAGTTCTCTGGCTCGATTTTCAATAGTATCGTTCACCAAACAAATATTTTCGGATGTTAGCATGGAAATAAAGGCTATACTTTATTTCGACAAAGCTAGCACGACTAATATAGAAGGAATATCAAACACGATCCTTGATTTTCTTAATTATCCAGTTGCCGGCGGCCGCAGCAGGCTCCACCTAATGGACCTGGGTAATTCGGACCGCGGCAAGTCTTCAGGAGGGATCCCCTTATCCGGCCTAGGCAATATCCTGCTGGCGATCTTCAACGGGCAAAAGCATCTGCCGTACAAGGAGCACAAGCTAACCCAATTACTGAAGGAGTGTCTCGGCTCGTTGACGTGTCACGCGGCGATGATCGCCCACGTGTCGCCCAACGCGCAGCACTACACGGAGACGTTCACCACCGTGCAACTGGCTTCCCGCATCCACCGAATGAGGCGGAGAAAGATCAAGTTCGTGGGAGGCGGGACACAGGGGACGGGCAGCGGCGGAAGTTCCGGGGAGGAAGCGGCGAGGCAGAACAGCGAGTGCGATCCGAGTTCGAGCGACCTGTCCGCGGATACGGTGATCTATGTTGGGCCCAGCACGGACGACGCGACGGACGGAGAGCATCCTCCGGTCTACATACCGAGCCTAAACTCGGGTGACAATCGGTGCGCCATGGGCAGAGTGTTGCGTGGGTCCACGGCGGAGAGACCTTGCAAGATCCCGGAAGAGCGCAGTCCGGTTCACAAGTCGACCAAAGTGGTGAAAACGTTGACCCAGACCGCCTCGAAACAGACGTCGCCGGCTCACACGGCTACTCCGAAGGCTAGTCCAGCCAGGAAGAGCTTGGCGACCAAGGTGTCGTCTTCCAAGGTGAATGATTCGCCAGGGAGCAAGATTCCGGTCGCGGCACCCAGCGGAGGCTCGGACGAACAGTGGATAGACGGTCCCAGAATCTCCAAGTCCAAGCTCGCGGAATTTAGGCTCATGGTGAAGGACTCTCACCACCCGAGGGAGACATGGATCGACGGGCCAATGCAGCTGACCGGTCCGCCTACCTTGCAGCTCCACACTCAGCAACATTCCTCCAGTTACGGGTTTATGGACAGCCACAAGAAGAGCATGATTAGAAAGTGGGTCGAGAACCAATCGTCTCAGATACAGAGAAGCAAACACGCCGCTGCTAGGAACGAAAGCAGCAAGATATCTGGACAGTCGTCGCAATTCAAGGAGCTGACCACCTTCAAGACCTGCGCCGGTATCGACGACGACGACACCTCGTTATCCACCGCGGAGAGCGATAGCTTGAAGGCGAACGAGATCGAGGACATCACCGAGAAACTGGGCGCCAAGTTGAACCTTCTGAACGTCAAGTCCAACACGGACTCCGGGTTGGATCTGACCGCCAGTCCGGTTATGGACGACAGCGTGGACAAAGGCAAGTTGGACATTCAGGAGGACGAGGACGACGACGAGGAGATCGTCGTACCACCACCGCTACCTCTTATAGAACCCCTGAGCAACGGGGTCAGCAGGGAGGTCTCGATGGAGAGCCTGAACCTGTCGCACAAGGACATCGTGCTACCTTCCAGACATTCGTTGTCTTCCGAGGACGAGATCCTGGAAATCGTGGAGGTGGAGGACCTGGAACCCGTCCCGATGCAGGACTCCTGCCTCCAGGTGACGGAGGAGGACATCGCCATGTGCATGGGAGAGAATCCTCTGCCTGAGAGCGACCAGGAGGAACATCCACTGAGAATCCTTAGCCAGGAGAATCTGACTGTCGTGTCGACCTTTACGGGTAAGTTGACAATAAGTAACAAATCTATTTTTCCATCTTCCCTTCACAATCCTACTTCACAAGATGCTTTCAAATATTCCTCTCCGTCGATCGATTCTTAGATCCTCGATCATTATCTCGCTCATACTTGATCCGGCATTGTTGGAAGAAGAATGACGCAGAGATTATAAGCAGACGAGAGGAAAGTGGAAAAACGGCTCGATATAATTACTCGTCGATATTCTCGATTTCGAACGCGCGTCTTCGTTTTCTTCCTCCTTATCCACTTCCTTCGTTCTTATCGAAGAACGGGCGATATCCAGAAACAGCAAGATAAAGTACATAATATCGATTTTCAGACTCGATGTCGGTGATGTCGGATACGGAACGATACAGACCTCAGTACCCACCACCGGTTGGAGCGGGTGTTTTGCCAAGGCCATACTTCGACCACGAGGATTTCCTGGAACAGGAAACCAGGTACAAGTTCGACCAGTTGGCTCGGCTCCATGAGCTCTATCAGAGCAAGCTCGCGCTGGCCAATGTCTCCAATTCCGTAACCTACCAGAGGGAGAACTCCTCGAACGTGAACGTTAGAGACACTCCATGTAAGTTTCCATTCCACGAGAACCCACTTTGCTCGATCTTTTGAACTCTCTTTCTTCTGTTATTCTTTCTTTTACGTTCAGCACTTTGGTGGCCACTGTCGAATTTGTGACTTCACTGCGGACTTTTTCAACGTGTCTATTAAGCTTTCGTCTTTAATCTTTAAGCTCCTACATACCCTGCATCGTATATTTTTATGAATAACCATATACGAATGCAGCGAGTATATCAATTAAATTTTGGAAAACGACAGACACCATCCAAGTGTTAATTATTAAAGTCAACAACAATCGCTACAGTCAACTAACGAGTTCTCGCATTTAATTTGCACCCTCAATCAAGTATGAAATTAACGCAGGACAAATTCCAGCCGCCCCCGTCTTCCGTCCACCGTCGCGCTGTCAGTCCTTGTCCCTCTCGGACGTGATGTTCAACGACAACGCGAGCAATCACGGCAGCATCTACAGCGAGCCAGCGTACATCGCCGGCAAGTCCGACCAGGAGAAGATCTGCGACAATTGTCGTCAAAGTATGACGAGACCGGCCACCGCCTCGTATTGGTACCCGAACAGCGTGGCGCACATAGCCAGCCCCAGAAGATACTGCGGCAAACTGGGCGAATGTAACATCTCTAGTCTGAGGCATCCTGACGGTGCCTCGAATCCGAATCTCAAGGAAGAGGTGGAGAGGCTACCGGGGAACGGAGCTTCCGGTTCTGATCCCGAAGAGGAGTACGTCGAGGCGAAGAAATTATTCACGGCTGTCGAGAGGTCCGAGAGGACGGTCACTGGCAAGTCGGACATCGAGGAAGATCTCAAGGTTCAAGGTACTCGATGTGGATCCTTCGTATTGACTGTCGTTTTAGTCTAAGAAGTTAAGATGGTTGAGGATCTTAGGGGTTTTTCACCACTAAATAATTTTTGAAACTTTCTTGAAGAGTTCAAGTTTGATCGGTGTATATTAAATTTAGAAATAAGTTCATGATATCTCTTCACTGAACGAAACGAATTTGTTACAGCATCAGCACCGTTACAGTTGTCCATTCCATCACCGGCCCCGTCTTCGGGTCGATTGCAACGCAAAATCACCAGCGTCGGCTCCTCGTTAGGTTTGAACAAAGAAGGCTACGACTCCGGTGCCGATTCCACGCCACGTGCAGCAAAACTTTCGCCGGCCACGTTGTCCAGGCATCGAGCCGAAAGTTCTGGCTACGACAGCATCGTTAGAGACAGCGAAACCAGCAGCATCGCTAGCGACTCGTCCAGGCATACCGGAGCTCTTCAAGAACATCAAGGTAATTGCTTTTGCCTGTTTCCGAATCATTCACCAAAGTATTTCCGCAGTGTTGATTCTTGTACAGATGTAATTACGTATTCGATACTGTAGGAATAGAATTTTTAGAACTATCCTTTTATTTAAGAGCACACAATAAGAACACAAAAACACAATAACGTATTGAACTTTTAAACGTAGTAAAATCGTAAAACGTACAATCTTATAATTCATTCGTCTAGAACGTCTAGACCAATCTTCCGTTTCTAAACTGAACTAACAACAACACTTTTTCAAAACGCTAGCAACCACTTCCGCTTAGCATTTCACACTGTTCCTTTCATAAATCGTCATTCACACTTGCAGTCATACATACAATTTCACAGTGATTATCAAACTATACAAACATTCTACAACTAGTCAAACATAAAATACAATACACTCCTACAATACTATGTATACAGAGTAGTAATTGCATTTGAACGTGATTTTTCTCGAAATACACGAATCCTCTTCTACGAATTTCCGTGCCGAACATTTGCATATATTTAAATGTCAGTCTTCCGAAAACTTTCGTGAGCCCGAAGGGAACGTAGAATCGAAATGCGTGATGATTTAATTAATTTGAATGTTCTTTGAACGTCTCGAACTTGTCAGTAACTTTGATCCACCATGCATGCTGATGCTTCGAAGTTACTTTGAAGAGTAAACTTGCACAGAACGTAATTCGCCTCACACTCGTCAGAAAAGAAGAATCTGTCGATGCTCAGAGGTGGCACCACTTGTTGCAGGCGTTTAGAAACCCGAGCGACAGATTCTTTTCGTGCCGGTAGATTAGTGCATGTCTAAGGACGCGTTCGCACCAGACAAGAAAGGCAAATAGCCGCTTAAGTGGTCAGACGAGTAGTCAGACAAGTAGGTAGCTCCACGGAAGCGAGAAAGAGGACATCTTCCTCGTTTTTAGGCTCTGAAACGCGCCGAGTTAATTACTTTTCTGACTACTTTCTTGCCTAGCGCAAATGTGTTTTAGAGTACTTCAGATTACAGCAGCGAGGCAAATAGAAACGAACAAGAGACTTCTTTGCAAGTACGTTTAGTGAAAATGCACTCTTAACGACACGTAGTTTAGGAATTGTTGCAAGAGAGTTTGGTAGAGAAATCCTCCCCATGAAACGATATGGCAACCCTCTAAAATGGTCCCTCCGTACGGTGGTTCTCCTCAGGTGGCGCGCTGGGGGTTCTAACCTCGACGTTGTGCGGGTGTTTCAGCGGTGGAACAGCGAGTGGCAGAGTGCGGGCATCCGTCGCGGGCCCAATGCCAGGCCCATCTGCCACGGATGCCGTCCGCGGCGTTGCCGGGGATACTCGCGTACACAAGCGAGGACGTGGACATCCTGGACAGGCGCGCGCAGTTGCGCTCGGATCCACGTGGCACGATGTCCAGGATACACAACCTGCGACTACGGCAGCGCCTTCTTAGGCTCGAGCTTCGCGACGCTAAAAGGCGCCTGATGGTGCCCGACACACGCTGGAGCTACGATCGTGAGTTACAACCCTGTTGCACAGCTTGTCTTCCAAATTAAGGACACTTGGTTATCAATCGTTTGAACTAAGTCATGCAACGTGAAATAAATCATTAATCATTATTGTAATTAATTTGATTAACGCAACCTAAACTTCTATTATTTTTACATTGTTATCCTAAGTGAGACAAAATGTGTTCAGAATCGAAAATCGTGTGGTAAATAAGTTAGTTTAAAATGGCACTAGTTTAAGGAATGTTACTAGAGATAACGTGATACATAACGGGTATAATGGACCAAGCAGAGATAAGCGAGGAAGCATCTGCAAAAGTTGTTACCGAAACTTTTTATTCGGAATTGTACTTGGTATCAGATAGGAGTGTCCTTAAATTGCGGAGGACTGCAAATAAGATACGCGATCGCTGACTAAACTTTCGTAATTGCAGTTCACGTAGAGAACAGCATGGACTGGCGAGATCCGTCGTTTCTGGAGGCCCTCGAGGCAGAAACGTGTATCCTGCAGAAGCGAGTGGAGGCCTGCAAGAGTCACGTCCTGTTGATCACCTGCTTCGACTCTTATCCTCGGCAACATTGCACGCGCCAGGCCGAATCGCCGACCGGGGTACGGATCACCTAACCTAGACTCGGATCAGTGCGCTGGACCGCGTGCTGATCGCGAGAGGATCGCCAGGAAACGATTAGAAATGAAACGAGACGAGCGAAGTCGCTGATGAAGAAGGAAATGGGAATCGTTGTCACGATGTCGCTCGACTCCGTCCAATAGTTGTTAAATGACGTTTAATCGTGTCGTGATCGTCGTCGTACGTCGTCGCTATTATTACGCGCGTGTAATGGATCATAGAACACGAATAAAAGATTTCATCCCTTCCGTTTCGCGTCGACGAGCCGAGGACAGAGTTTCTTGCGACGCGATGCGGTTCGACGTTGTCGGATACTTGTTGACTTCGTATTATTTTGCGCTGTGATGGACAAGGCAAGCGATGGGCAGACACTGTCATTCGATTTTTTGCTCTATATACACTTTCCTAAATTTCTAGATCTCTGTATACTCAGATATCGATGTCCCTGATCTCTACGTTCCTAGGTACCGATGTTTCGATTCCTACTTTTCTAGATACCCTTCCATTCCCACGTTCCTAAATACCGGTATCTCCTGATCTTTACGTTCCTAGATCCCTCTATACGCAGATCCACGTATGCTAAGGTCCCCATATTTTTTATAGCTTCAGTTCCACCGCAAAATTCCACTATGTCCTAATTCCTATACTCCTACATTTATATTCCCCTGAACTTCTACATCTTCAGATTCCTATATCTCCAACATGATTTCACTAGCTGAAAATAAGTTCGTCACAACACAATCCAATTTGCAATCCATCGAATGACCCACCGCCTGTGCTCAGAACGTCGCTTGCACTTGTCTATTACTGATTTAGCGTACGTATGGTGCTGCATCTTTTTTACCAATCGAGCGTCAGGATCGCTTTAGATAAATCGAGTTCCGATTGGAACAGGCGAGGCACGACTTTTGGTACTAAACGCTGCTCCATTGATTACCAATGGAACTAGGACTACGTAAATCGGTATCGTAAATAAATTTTTAACGGGTCGATCGAGGATAGAGCATCGATTGCGAACGAAGAAATAAGAGGAAGCGTGTACTTTTGAAATTAGAGGATTGATTCTTCGATTCGACGCTGAATCTTCGATCGACGATTTAGGGACGAAATTTAATACGCGTAGATTCCTTTGGACTTTGTCGAATTTAAACGGCACTTAGCCACGAGGTGAGAATGATTTCGCACGTATGGAAATTGTGACGCGAGGCAAACGAGAGAGGGAAAAAGCGACGATGATACGCGTCGTAACCATTGTATTTAATGCACGCACGTTCATTCAAGATATTATCGTAGCTTTAATCGTTATCAACAGTTACCGCACTTCGTAGGGCTCTGTAATTCCACTTAGAAGATGACGAGAACCTGAATGGGTGAATGCGAGGCTGCGAGAAAGAGAGAGAGAGAGCGAATGAGAGAAAGAGACGATAACGAGCGTGAAAATGAGAAACGAGATGCCGCGAGAGTTACCTTTCGACAGTAAACGTATTCGTAATCGTAACGGTTGCTCGGTTAGCGAGTGCTGTCTGAAAAATGAAAATGGGAAACGCGAGAATTATTGCGTTATGAGGTTGCGAAAGGGGCAGAGAGAACGATTTATCGAAAGGAATCCACGTATCGGTGAGAGACGTGGGTGTACAGAATGTGGCAGGGGAAAGGTGCCAGGGAGAATGAAAATAGACGGGATGAAAATAAATCGAGAATGGCGGTAATACGCGGCAGAAACAAAAGAGATTCCAGCCTTTTGATACGATTCGTGGCCGATTCGGTCGAGCTACGGTGTCGATAAAAATCATTTCTCTGTTCCCGCTGCTGCGAATGACAGCTCTCGTTCTTACGATCCTATTTTTTTTCTTTCATCCAGCCCGAGGCTTCCGGATATAAAGCATATTTTTATCAATATTTAATGTTAAGTTCAAGGGTCTGAAGATAAATTCAGACCTGAAGATCAAAGTTGTAGACATTGTTTAAAAATTGAGTAGATTCAATCGAAATGTTATTTGAGTTGAACCTAATTCGAGAGCGATCTGGAGTGTGCACGCGTTAAGAAGACACATGAGCTCACATCCGAAAGCCTCGTTCTCGCGATCTCTTCGTGTTCAGACATAGTCTCGATCCACGGAAGTCACACTGCCAGTCCAAGAGCTCATCCCTTTTTGTACAGAGTTCAAGGACCACCGAACAGCTTGGTTCCACAGACATATTCAAATCGTCACACGTTTCGTACTCGATTGCTCTACCTCGAGAATTTTCCTAAAACTAGCCAAGCGCACAAAGAGCAATCGCGTGCACGAATCAGCCTTACCTACCCGGATTCGAAGATGTCTGTGGACGATCGGCAGTCTGATTCAGACTGATCATTTTATAAGCGGAACAAGACTGCTAGCTGTTAGGCCACGCTTACCGAGCAACGTGGAATCGTCGATCACCGGAAGTTCGCGAAGCTACCGGGACGAACGACCGTAATCCAAGTTCCCTGTATCGTTGTCCGTTGTTAAAGGAACCCGTTACGCTATTCGTCCGTGTTTTTAGACCGTTCTCGTACCACTGCCGAACACGTTGTTCATCGTCTCTCCTTTTCTTACCATCATAGATAGTCCCGCAACGACGGCTTCCAGAACGAGGTTCGATATATCGTTCCAATTCACTGTCACGATTCCCTGTTACTTTGCCACGATCCGGTTCTTCCTTTTCGTTTTCCTGTTCGAGAAGAGAGACACGTCGCCGAGAGCGCGTCACTCCGTCTACCGTGAATAGTAACGAATTAATAGCAACCGCCATAGCAATTAACGATTAAGAGTTAACCGACCTCCGCATCATTCCGCGAAACAGAGAGTAAGACACATCGCGCACGCACATACTACACGCACATACAACCAAGGAACACACACACCGGAGGTATCGCACCACGCGTCTACTGTGTACCATAGTACTTGTACCATATTTATATTTTATATGTACAAATTAGTCATGTAATTTCTTGTAATAAAGATCAATTTACAACGTGCAACGAAACGAGCGTCGGAACGGTTTTCTTACTCTCCCCTTAGGAATTTCAACCCGCCGGCAAAAAGGAGACGAGAGAATTGGATGCATCGCGGGAATTCCTCAGACAATTTATTGGGGCGCGTTTTTAGGTCGCGGCGAGTCTAAAGCCCGACTCTGTCCCGCCGAGTTTCGATGCAAACTTTACTGCTACTTGGAACAATTTTACTCGCTTTTCTTTTATTTCACTGGTGATATGGGACTCTAAAAATATATGAACGCAAAGAAATTCGTGATACATGAATCATTGTAGAAATTTAACCCTCTGCGAGGCTGCCTCTCAGGCGCCATTTAATACAATAATTTGAAGGAAGCATTATTTAATTAATTCTATAATAGTGTTCATGTATAAACATAGTGAAATAGTAGTGGAAATTATTAGCAGAGAAATAATAACCTCAAAAGAAGTCATTCAACATTTTAATTAATATTTTAAAGTTGCTGTTTGCAAACAATTATCTTCGACTGCAAACTCAAGTTCAGAATAAAACTCAAGTTCAAAATATAAAACTAGCAATATCAAGCGATCCCCGAGTCCATGACTAAACATTAAATTTAAACGTTTCGTGCATCGTATCACACAACGGAAGAGTGAGATTGAATATACAGATTAATCAGGGGATTAAGATCGACTAGACCAATAGCGTGAATCCTTAAAGCGGTTCGATGTGGGCACCGGATGCAAATTGCACCGACCTTGAATCCCATTTGCACCGGCTACCAATAAATCGCGATTAGTGTCGCAATGAAATGCTTAAAAACGTGCGCGTGAAAATTGCCGCTCGTCCGAGTGTCCGGGTCCTTGACAATAGAACGGATCGAAGGTGCAATTGATTCGATTATGCGACCACTTACAACAGATAACAGATAACTCATGGAATAAAAATAGATGCATCGTCCGCCTCGGGTTGCACAATTATATTCGTAGAAAAGTTAAAAATGTGTATAAGTTCATTTTTATGGAGTATGATCAAATGTTATCGCCAGCGGAGTGACATTTCGATGTTGTCGGTTTATTTATTTATTCTGGAGTTGTTGCGTAGTTAGTGTAAATGCAGTGTTAGGCTTGAGGGGGTTGATGGTCACTGCAAAGGGGTTGATAATTTGGAAACTAAGTTGAGGATCTTTGAGAGTTTCGGATTTGGAGAATTGGGGTGCTTCGAATTGGGAATTTTGGGAATTGAGATGACTCGAAATTGGAGAATTGTGAGACTGAGTTGGGACACCGAAGAATTTGAAATTGACAAATTTAGGGATAGGGGGCTGTACAATTGGAAAATGTAGAAACTAGGAAATTTGATAATCGAAAAATTGCAAGATCGTGCTTGGAAATAGGGGAACTACAAAATTGGAAAATATGAAAGTTTGCAATATGGCATCCGACGATGTGACAAATGGGAAATTGTCCGATATCTGATATCGAAGATACCTCCAGATGCAACGATAGCGAAACCGCGTGTACCCTCGCGAGTAAGAAGCGAGCGAGCGTAGGTCGAGAGTGGGGAGAGACGAAATTATCGGCGGGAGAGAGCAAAGCGCAGAGACGAGTCGGCGTTTCGTGTGTTCGAAAGAAGAGTGGTCGAGAGGAGCAAAGCGGGCAAAAGCGATTAGGGGGCGGCGAGAGAAGACTCGTCGTAGCCGTGTCGATCGACAGTAGCGTGAAGTCAGTCCGAGAGAATGACTCGTCGCGCGCGTTTCAACGTCTCGTGGTTGGCCGTGGTGCTGGCCCTGATCGTGCCCTTCGCCGCGGCCCTTTCAAAGCATGATCTCTATCCGTACTCGACACCCGGCTCCTCGATCCTGCAGTCGGACGTGAACGGATTGCTCGTGTCCGCCGAAACGATCCTGAAGACCCCCATCGCATTCTACGACAGAGTCTACAATTCCATATTCGTGAGTACCCATTGAAATATTTCTTTCCCGACTCGATCAGATTACCGGCTGCAGTGTCACTTTGAACCATAACAATGTTATATTATTAGACTATGTTCATGTTTATGCATTTGTAGCATAATCTGAAGAAGATACGTTAACGCTTGGCGAGTTAGTTCGAGACATTGATCACTTGGCGAATAATTCTTCAAGTTTTTAGCATATCAAAATGTTGAAGTATGAAGCAGCTGGTTGGACATTCTACACTTCAGACTATTATACTACATTCTTGATAATGTATTTTTCATACACCATGTTCTACAGACTTGTCTCGCCCGTGTTTGATTATGAGATAACTAAATAAAGAAAGCTGAGGAATGCATGGCGTGGAAGCATGTACGCAGTGCTTAAGAAATGAAACAAATCGTATTCTGAATAGTTACGATTACGTGTCTTGCTACACTGCCTTTGTCGCAATCTTATAATGAAATAAATTGTTCAAACCACGCCAAGTCTGTGAATCAAGTTACTTGAATCTTCACAGTAATCTTGTTCATTATTTAATTTTGATAGCATCACTTTCACACGTAAATAAGTTTAATTATAACAGAGTAGAAAATACTCGCTAGACAATATATTAAAATTTCGTAAAGAAGCCTACCTAGCAGTTTCACAGCGATTATGATTAATCGCGAAGCAGACTGCTAACGTAACGTAAAGAAACGGTGCTATTTTAAAACTCGTCGAAAAGCGGCGCGATTCGGTCGAAAAATTGTTATTTTTATCCCCGTCGACCACGGATTTCCCATCGGACAGCGTGGCCATTCGCATCCGGTCCCGTTTAATTTCGGTGCTCACAAAAATACACGGCAAAACCGGGCTGGAAGTGGCGCGTTTGAACGTTACCGCCGAGCGTGTAACCCTTGGCGCGCGAGCGCGAAACTGTGTAAACAGGGGCACGCGTGTCGCTGTTTACGCTCCGCGGTGAACAGAAACGATCTTTGTCGTGTTGCAACTGGAAAATCGTTTATTTGAAGTTTCAAAATTAAAACCAGGTGCCACTCTGTCCCTGTTGCGCGTCGAAACGTAAACGGTGGAGTTTCTGACGAGATCGAAATAGCGGAGCCGAGGCGACGTTGGCGTGGTAATTCGTTCGTTAATGCTTTATATTGAACGAAGAAAAACCGGGAACATTCGGTCATCCCCTTAATTCGCCTCGTGGTCTAATCCGTCGTCATCTTCTGGCGTGACACGAATTCATTGCGCGCGATGACGGTCGAGAACAGCCGGCGCAATCGCTTAATTGCGCTTGGGTCGTCGCACGAGCTGATTCTCGCGTACCGTCTCGTTACGCGTCACTCGTCACGCGGATACGCGTCCGGACACTCGCCCCTGCAACGCTCATCGACGCCAGCACGCGCGATAACACCCGCGGAAAATTCTCCGATATCACGCTTGGTTTAGGTAGCAGAAGTTAGCAAAATCAACTTCTAAACTTCCGCAGTTTCCACAAGTCTAAATTTCTGAACCTTGAATTTCCATTCGCTGCTATCACATGTAATCTTCTTCAATGCAAGGAACTTCTTTGCGCAAGGGTCTACATTATGTCAGTAGTGCTAGTACCTCCAGTAGGTAATCGAATTTGCACCTTTCTTACTTTGCCCATATCCTTGGAAAAAGAAGGAAAATCATCTTTCCCGGTAAAAAATGAAAATTTCCAACAACCCAAGAGTACCAAAAATGCTACCAGAATTTACTATCATAGTCCCCAAAGAAAATGACGTTCATGAAAGAAACGCTCACAGAAAAGTTCGAGGAGGAGATAAGATTTCGTCGATTTATCAAACGGAGTTTTCGGGTAAAACGGTAGGCAAAGATTAACCGCGAAAAGGTATTGACTCATGTTAGGCAAACACGATCAGATTAGAGTAGTTCTACCGGTTGATCCTACGATGATCTCACTTTTCTACGAAGCGATTCACAGAGCCGCGTACGCAGCGTGAATGAACGTTGATTGCGCGGTTGCTTCTTACCGTAGGAATCTTCGTTCTAATTGATCCTAGCCAGACAAGGTGCATGATCTCATGACAGCGTCATGTTTTCGTCGTGCAACGTGGTAAATGCTATTAATTGGACGTTTAGAAGATGCATAATGCGTTGTTTCCATATTTTCTCTGTTCTTTTATTAAGGAAACTGGATATGAAGGTTCATAGAGACCCTGTAAACTGATCTTTCAGACTCTTATCTAGGAACAAATTGTTCGTATGAAATAATAAAGAGGTTATGGTACACTTATAATAGTACATTAGTTGATTATGTAAGTGCATGTGTATAATGTTGCAAAGTGTTCGTGAACTTGAAACTAAATAAATGTCATGTACACTATATGCACAGGGCTTGAAAGGGTTAATCCAGTCAACAGACCTATCAACTGTAGTCTGGTGTTATTCTTCCTCGTCGACTTGCACGTCCTCATGCTATCATAATTTTTGAAGCACCCTGTATATCGAGTACGCACGGTTCCAAGAGTTTCATTCATCGACGCTCTATCGATACACTCGTCCCGAAACATCAACAATCGTATCGATGAGTCGCGTGTCGAATCGTTGACGAAAAGGCAGCTAGGTCAGAAGAGAAGATAAGGCAAATCGATGACGGATAATTACGAGAGACTGGCAAGGGTATATTTTGATAGTAACATCTGAACGTCGTCTCACGCTCGTTCTTCACTTAGCTGCACAGACGTGGCACCGTTAATTAAGCCCGGTCGAGCATCAGATAAATATCTAATTAGCAGTTACGCAAGGATGCGCGACTCTCGGCAGATGAGCGAGACAAAGTCGTGGAAACAGCGCGAAAATTTCACAACAACAATGTATCACGCGTCGCTAATTAAGACGGATAAATGCATACGTAAGCGTGATCCGATTCATCGGACGGAAGAAGAAGCCGGTGTAATTAGACGGGCCGCGTAACCGCGTAGTTCGCACGTTCGCGGAAACTGAAGCTCGTCGAGGAAACGGATACCTGTTGGTTCCGCCTGCGCGATCCTATCTTCGCTAAACGAACGATATCGGAAACTGGCCGACGCATTTGCATGCGGATGGACGTTGATGGACGATTTTATGTGTAAACGCGGACAATTAGCCTTGACGTTTTCCCACATTAGTTAACGGATGATTCGTAGCGGGGGAGAGACGGTTGCGAAATTACGCTCGCGATTCTTCAAGATTGTCCGGGCGACGTCATCGTTGACGGAGGTCAATTAGCCTCGCTTGAAAAATTTACGGTTAAGTGAATTACGTCGGCGACTTTTACGAAAACCGATATTCATTCAAGGTTACTGAGTTTCTATCGAAAATCCTATTTTTTACGTTCTAGTAATCGTTCCTTCAGGGATGATTTTTTAAGATTTACTCTTTTCGTGTGATATATTTTACTCTGTAGCGATTATATAAGCAAATTGTATCTAGTTCAAAAACAATGGTACCGTGATCCTTGCTCGAGGAATTTAAAAACTTAATAAAGGCAATTACCCTTATCGACACACGTGTAATTACACTTAAGGAGGTTAATTTCCAGAAAACGATGTAGATGAAAAATTATCGTAAAATCAGTACGACTACGTGAGTTTTATCCAATTTTGCCCAATGGCAACCGTAACCGACCTACGCCAGTTTGCAACATGCTGAATGACTTTCTCAGACGGCACGCGATGAAAATGTTACGGTCGCGGTAATCATCAGCACGCGGTGAAATTCGTGACCAGCGTCGGATGTTTGCTATGCAAAACGTGAACCACTTGTTCGACGAATTGATTGACACAGATAAGCGGCACGATACACACGTATCCCCGCGACGGTCTACTTAGAAACTCGGCCTACACGACAATCATCTCTATTTCGCTTATCGTCGACGATTCTCAGTCATCAAAATGATTGCGGACGATTACACGATTGCGTTAGCGCGTGCGGTCCGCCTTGTTCACCTCGCTGCTCGTCTAGAGCGTCTTCGTCGTCCGGAGACGACGCCGCGAGCGTTAGTTATCGCGGCTGTCGAGGAAAATTCAATGAGCAACGAGCGCGGCTCGCGAATCTCGTTATCCATGCCAAAGTGTCCCGCGGAGCGATCGAGTTTTCAAGTTTAAACGAGCACAAAGTTGCTATTTAACGCGGTGGCGCGAAACCGGGTACGCCGCTCGTTGTTTGCCCGACTAATTGAACCTTTCGTCGCCTAGCGGTTTACCAGCTATCTCCTTTCGCTTCTAACTTCTTTGGAAATTGCGGAGAAATCGAGTTCCGTGACTCTTCTAGGGAAAGCAGTTTTTCACTCGATCGTCGCAATGATTTGCACCATTATATTTTTCTGCTCATCGAAGTATCGACCGTCATGTATCAACCAAGTAGGATGCATATTCTTTATTAGTCGCATACGGTAATTTATTATATGTGAGTCAATATATTAAATTACTGGCTGTCATTGTTGCTATTGTTCACTTTGATGCATGGTATGTCACGAGTGAACAGTTGGTTCAAAAAGGAAAGACATCATGTTCACCAGATTTAGTACCCACTGGCCGCTTTCAGACTTTGGATAAAAGCTTCTACGATTCTCAAGAGTGTGTTCCGATATTTCATGTACTTCCCTTGCTCCACGAGTGTATAAATAAAAGCGCACGGTTAAAAATAAATGAGTCGAAAAAAGATGCGAAATATTCGAAGCTAGTTAATGACCCAGTAGATAGGAATAATTCCACTGGGTCCCCCTTCCCGTTTCGACGTGTTCGTCGAGCGAGCAATCGGGATAATCAGCCACATCAGGAAGAGAGACATCAGCGAGCAAAATGGATTCCATGTATTACTTCCAGCGAGTCCCTATCTATTTTCACCGTTTTCTCTCGCGTTTACGATCACCACGGGGATTACGTGTGTGCGTGTGTGTCATCGGCTCGACTGTGACCTACGACCCGCGCGATAGCCCCGACGAAGATAGCGGCCGAGTCCAACTATTCCCCCACTCGTGATACTCGCCACTGTCAAAACGTTCGTCGAGCACGGAAACACGATCGATGACCACTCGTTCGATCTCTGTCCTTCTTTCTCCCGAGACTCGTATCGGTGCTCCCGGTTTGCCTCTCGTAATTGTCACTTGGAAAATCGTATAATCGGAAATGGCTAATCTGCGCCGATTGCCATCGATCGGGCCAAGATTGAAAGGAGAGAAGAGCTCGAACGGAATAATTACGGCTACTCGCAGGGATTCGTTACCCCCTTTTTTTCGTTTCCCCTTTCGCTTAGAAACTCGCGTTGTCTGGCGCGAAATTGAGCGCGAGGAAAAGGATTGATCGGTGACACTCGATAAATTATTCATTTGTATCTAACGGCGACTGCAACAGGATCGTTTCTACATTGTCTAATTCGTGTCAATTTCCGTGACCGGGTCGCTCGTTGAACGATACGCGCGACTCGGGTGTTAAATTCGACGCGGCGCCCGTGGTATTAACATCACGTGAAAACAATACGAGCGCTGAACAATCATCTCGAAGTTCGAGCGACGTTAAACGCTTTGAAACGAGACCGTGAGACAGACCGAAACCAGGCCGGAATTTGGTTGTCGCCTTCTGCCATCGAGCACGTTCGTGCTGCAGATCCAAATGCATCATCCGTTCAGACCTACGTTTGCGTGTCACTTCTTATTCGTGCTAAACTTACATCCTACTATTTGTAGTGCAATGTCACTTACACAATACTTCCATAAAACTTTTCTGAAAATATACTTGATCGAAGATACAATTCTCACATATTTTAGAACAAGGTTTCACGAAGATATGAATATCTTTTTCGACTTAGATCATCTCAGTTCGGATATAAATAAATACCCCAGAGTAAGGGTTGAATTTACCTTCGATTTCCACGGAGCATATCAATCAACTTTCATCAACGTTATTTTATCCGAACGATTCATTTCCTTCAATTTTCTTCGCTTTTCGCGATCCTCTCTCGACGATTTCATCTTCAAGCATCCCCTTAATCAAGGCTACGAACGACCCGCTAAAGAACCCTCGAAGAACGCGGAAGTGGATCCTAGAAAGTCTTCGTTAGCGCAACTTCAATTCCCTTTTCCAGTTTATCAAAAGTATCGGGTTAAGTTCAGACGATGAGAAAAGCGGTTTTTATTTCGTTTATGACGAAGAACTGCGGCTCTCCGTAACGAAGGGGACAGCTGCTCACGAATATGGAGTAACGCGGTCGCCTTTCAGTTTAGCCAATTGACGAAACGACCGCGCGTCTGCCAGCGAGTTGAAGTCGGATCTCGATTTCAAACCCTTTCTTCAGCGTGCACCGGGTGAATGACTCTTCGTCGTTTATGTATACAACACTTGAGAGACTTCCCGTTGTGCCGCAGCACGTGCTAGCTTTACCTGTTGATTTACGTCACATGTCTTCCTTCGTTTATCTTAAGTTCAAACGTGGTTATAGGTCGATAATTTGAAATTGGTATTAACTTAGATCAGCGAGTCTAGATATGCAAATCCACCCCGAATCTGAGCTTGTAAAATTTCGGAGACTGCTAGGAGGAATTTAGATAAAGACGGGTGAAACTTTATCTCTGAACTCAAACCAGAACATTAAAGAACGATATCTTCCATTCTTGATCGAGTAACTACGACTGGAGCTTTAAGCTCCGCTTAATTTTAAAACTATGATTATCGCAGGTGAACGGAAATGGCGTACTCTCGTTCGCCAGAGCAATGCCAAGGTTCTTCAACATTCCGTTTCCCTTGGACGACCCTGTGATCGCACCTCTTTACACGCATGTGGATACCAAAACATCAGGACGAGTGTACTATGGTGAAACGGACGCACCGGAAGTGCTGGGTAGAGCCGGCGGAATGGTTCGCAGCGCCTTCTCGGACGCTGCTGATTTTATGCCGACTCATGTGTTCCTCGCTACATGGGTGGATGTGGGATACTATGATGGAAAGAGTGATAAGGTGAGTAAAACTGCATCGAGTTTCTATGATTCACCTTCGGAACTTCTGTAAACTACGCGAAAGAAGAAAACTCTGTTACATCAGGGTCTGAGACACTGATCTCTTATGAATCTTCCTTATGTTATCGCCAGATCAAATGTACAAAAGATTGCGGATAAAAAGAGCGACGAAGGGTGCAAGAATGATGCAGATACCTATTGATCCTACTCGTTAAAGTAACATGCTTTCTCCTAGGTGAACACGTATCAAGTAGCCATCTCCTCAAATGGCACGCATTCCTACGCCGAGCTGTTGTACCCGGAAAACGGCATACAATGGATTCAAGGTGAATCGCACCCTAGTGGTCTACCTGACGCGAAGGCTCAAGCAGGATTAATGAGCGAAGGAAGAATGTACACGCTGAAGGGTTCCGGGACGGATCAGATTCAGAATGTCGACAAGTGAGTCACGGAACGACCGTTTACGAGCGATTAATCTTGTCTACGAGCAACTTGCGCAACGACATCGTAATTTCTATTGTCCAGGTGGTCGAACGTGAACAGACCGGGTCAGTGGATGTTTTACATTGGACCAACGTCCGATGATGAGGATGTGAGGACCCCTGACAATATTGAAGGTGAGGATCTACTCCCAGACCTATCGGGACAATCTTTCAAAGCCCCAAGTTTGTAGACAAAAACTACGTAAACTTGTTCCCTACATATTTTAATCACCCTGAATCGGCACGTCATCTCATTATTTTGATATTAATCGTGCAATACTTTTGTTCGTTGATCAGACACCAGCGCAACGAATCAGATAACCGATTGCAGAACCGGGGCAACGATGTGCCACAGCAAAGCGACCTGCACCGACTACGAGGCTGGTTTCTGCTGCCACTGCAAGCAAGGATATTTCGGCAACGGCAAATCCTGTCAACCGAACGGTAAATTCGAGTCGTAAAATATCTCGACACACTCGCGAATCACGCGTCCCTTTGATCCAGCCACGGTATATAAAAATTCGCTTTCAGACGGTCTCGATCGTTTCTTTTCGCGTTGCGAAACAGACACCCAACAATCTCGCCCGTCTGATCTATTCATAGATCACAAGAAACTTGTCCTGCCTCGTAAAAGACGCGGTTCTGCTCAGACACGCGTAAAAATGTTTTTAACCGGAACGGAGGATTCAAAGGGTTGTAAAAATTCGTAGATGTTCCACTGCGAGTGAACGGACGCGTTTCTGGGATCATCAACGGCGTGGAATTTCCGGCTAGGGACCTCCAGTGTTACGTTCAGACGAAAGACGGAAGAACGTACACGGCTTTGTCGAGGGTGCCCGACGAAATTGGAGCTAGTTTTCAGCTGCTGGGGAACCTCGGTGGCGTGATCGGCTGGCTGTTCGCGAAACCGGTTAGCGACACGAAGAACGGGTACGAACTCACGGGTACGTTTTTGTGAAGTCCGTCTTTAACACTCAGCGAAATCTGACAGAGTCTTCCATTTATAATTTCGCGAAACAATTGATTCAGGGGGTATGTTCAACCACACCGCGGAGTTAACGTTCGCCTCAACCGGCGACAAAGTGACGATACGAAGCAATTACCTCGGCCTGGACGTCTTCGGACAACTAAAGATGGAGGCGGAGATCAAAGGTACTTTGCCCAGGTTGTCGAGGGACACCAAGGTCGACTACGGCGACTACGACGAACTTTATACCAGAGCGCAGCCCGGAGTAATCCGTGCACAGAGCGAGAGAACTTGCAAGGTGAAAGAGGCGGGCGTGGACCGGGAACTGACTTTCATGCAAGATCAGACGATCCTCTACAACGAGTGTCCGTACCTGACCGTCGAGCCTGAAGATGACACGAACAGATTGAAATTCTTCAGAGGCGTCACCACGTACGAAGCCACTGAAGGAATCGTGCGTTTCGCGGTCAACACGAAAGTAGCGCCCTTGGAAGAAGAGGACCCTTGCATTCAGGGGAGGGAGACTTGCAGCGAGCACAGCTCGTGCGTTGTCGAGGGAGACAACTTCAAATGTGTCTGCAATCCTGGGTAAGTCATTTTTGAGTGGCAGAATGGCACTGCTAGTCGAGGTACTGATATGGGTCTTCTGTGGGATATTTAAAAAAAATAAAGTTCAAGATCGAAAGTGAGATAAGTTAGTCTTTCTCTAACTACACCAAGAAATCTAGATGTCTAAGTAAAATCAAGATGACATAATAAAAGTCAGCTATGCACCAATTCTATATTGATTGACCCTCAAAGATTCTATTGTAGATCATTAAAGTCACACGGTACACCCTGTATATCTTCCTCGACCTAACTTATCACCTTATCGACCAGATATCAGTACCTGTACGAAGAGAACGGTAGCGCAGTCTGCGTGGACGTGAACGAGTGCAGCGCCGGCAACCACATGTGCTCTCCCGATGCACAGTGCATCAATCAAGAAGGCAGCCACACGTGCGAATGCAGACCTGGTTTCTCTGGCGACGGTCGAGTCTGCGAGAGTAAGTTACCGTGCGTTGTTAACGTAAGAAATCTGCTTTACGCGTTGCCAGTAACTGTATCGTCTGTTGTAAATGTAGGACTACCCTCTTGCGAGGATACACGTTGCGGCCATTACGAGATATGCGTGATGATAGACGAAGTGCCCGATTGCGTTTGCATGCCGGGTTACGAGGACACCGAGGAGGGATGTTACCCCGTGCAACGCGGTGAGAATTGTCGGGAAAGAAGGGATTCGATGATCAAGGGAATTTGAATTGATTATCGACGGAGTTTGTTGCAGGTCCCTGTAATATCGAGAACAACTGTTCACCCAATGCGGTCTGCAACTTCGATACGGACGAGGAGAAGTTCGTCTGTGTTTGTTTGCCGGACTTTGTTGGTAAGATAATTTAATGTACAAATCAAAGGTGTCTCGGTTGCTTTTATTTATCCAAACTTCGTGACAGATGCTGAAGTGTTCGATGGAACGATCATAACTCAAATAATTTTGCTACATTTTATAACTGTGACTTAGTTCTACATTTTCGATTTGCTAGAACTAGCGCACTACTTCTCGGACAGAATTTACACAATTTCCTGGCAGATTCCTTAACTTTGGTAACGACCTTACTAAATTGATCTTATATGAAAGTGTCCCGTGTAACCCTTCGCAAATATCCGGAGGAATTTTATCGAGCAAAATTGGAAATTGAACAGGGCCGATAGCTTAACTAGAGCAGAACAATTAAACTACTCCTTGGACGTAGGACTTAACGTCGTTAAAGGTAACCAATAAGTAACAAGTTTCGTGGAGCTCTATTACGTTATCCTGTTACTCTAGAAAGTTGCAGGCGGCCTTGTGTAGAGCACAAATTACGTTGCAATGGATCGCAGTGATCGATGGAGTATTGAACTACGGAATTCTATGTTTTGCGCGGTCCCGGCAACGGTATCTCGTGATCAGCTTTCGTTTCAACGATCACAATCGATTGCAGGGGATGGTTACACGTGCAATCTGGACGGGGACGAAACCACAACGGATGAACCACCGAAACCGCACTGCACGGAGGAGATGTGTTCGTGCTCGAGGGGCTGGAAATACCGAAATAACGAATGCGTGCGACAGGAAGAAAAGCCCGTTGACTGGGATCGGGATTGTAAGTACGAGCAATCAGAAGTTCTGCTTCTGGTTTATTTATCAGGTTCGACAGCTCCCTCGGTTAAACTCTTTTCAAAGGGTTTAAGAACCTTAACTTGCACGGGAAAGAGATTTTCTGATAGATTTAAGCCTTTGATTAATCGCAAGCTTTGTTTTGTCCCTCTTTTACTTTGCGTGGAAAATTCAATCCCTCGAGAACAATGTCTTTGTGCTGTCGGAGGAACAATAATTAACTTGTTAAGCTAGTCATAACCGTTCGATAAAAATGCACCAAATTACATGCCACTCTTTAGTCGAACTCAAAGGATCTCGTTAAAACTTTCGTAAACAAGTATTTCTTTCGCGAGTTCGAATCTCGAAGGGATTGAATAACGTGTCAAGAAAATTCGATGCATGACTAATAGCACGAATCGGTCATGTTGAAATTACGATCAACTCGCGTGAATTGCGATGATCACTAACAGTTAGCTACGAACGGTTTGCATCGTGCGTTCTAGTATCGGCACGACCAATCCCGGAATGCTACGAAGACGGCTGCATATGTCCCTGGGGATACGATTACGACCATTTCGAGGAGATTTGCACGCCTATACCAGGATACAACCACGAAACGATGGGTCCATCAGGAGTTCACTGTACGGAAAGCTTTGCTTCTCTGCTTGTTTGGCTGAATTAACAATGTATACAGCGGAAGCCATGCTACCCGCGGTCACATTAATTTAATCTTATTTACGTGTATCACGATCGAATTTAATCATCCAGTTGACTATCCATTTATCAAAAGTAGCGTCTATCAATTACATCTTGTACATCAATTTTTCCGCTATTAAAAAATAAAAATTTTGATGGGCAGTCAATTTGGTAGAAAAGTTGGCACGTCCCACGGGCACGTAAATTTCGCTTTTAAATTCGATCCACAATTGACTCACCGAAACATTTTCAAGCAATTAAACATGACACCTCGGCTGATCGCCCTCGTAATTGCGCACGCTTCTGTCTAGTATCGTGCAACGTGGTGAACAGGTGTCATCCCTACGCCCAGTGTGTCTACGTAACGAGCACCGCCGATTACGAGTGTCGTTGCAACCCGGGTTACGAGGGTGACGGTATGGAGTGCACGAAAACAGGTACGTCACATCGCATCTTGTTCATCGTTTCGCCTATCGTTCATTATCACTCGCGTACGAGCAAGTACAATGGCGTCGTTGCGGTGCGATGACGAGTCATTGAAAGCTATTGTTCCTGCGCAGAGGTGTCCTGCTTGGAGGTGGACATCTGCGACCCCAACGCCTCCTGCCAACACGAGGAACCCTTGGCCAAGTGCGTCTGCAACCCTGGATTCGAAGGAGACGGAACCACTTGCAGCCCCATCGGTCATATCTTTGCTATCTTTCATCTTATCACGTGCTCGAGAGCTTTTACACAATATTTCATCGGGGAGAAGAGTATTCTGTTATCTATTAGAGTAGACATAATCGGATGTCAACATTGGCTTCAGAAATTTGAGAATTTATGACTTTGGAAGTTTGAGAAGATTTCCTTTTTGTCCTTTCGAGATTTTAAGAACGCTCTATTAATTTCATAAGCTGTTCGATGGACGAATATTTTCTCCCTGATTGCAAGCCTGCAGCCACTTTCCGTTGCATGTCGTAACACGATGCAGTTACCTCAGAGAAAGCCCTTGAATCCCAAATCCAAAATCTCTAACGATGATCCTCTGCGTGCAGACGAATGCAGCGGTAACCAGGACTGCCTGGAGAACGAACGGTGCTCGTACAACCCAGCGAACTCGCGATACGAGTGCACCTGCAATCCTGGCTTCGGCATGGTGGATGGACGTTGCGTGGTGTCTGATTGTTCGACGAATCCTTCGCAGTGCCACGTGAACGCGCAGTGCGTATCGGCCGGTGACGGGGGGTACAAGTGCGTCTGCATCGAGGGATACAACGGTGACGGGATACAGCAGTGCTTGGAGGACCACATCGGCTGCAACGTGTTGAATAATTGCGGCAGAAACGCGGTCTGCGAATACAATCAGACGTCCGCGAATTTCGCTTGCATCTGTCAGCCGGTACGGTTATTGAACACCTCGGTTTAGCTCGAATTATAAGGACGCGGTTTCCGGAGAGAGCTGTTTGGTTATTGCTAACGTTAATAATAGTTTATGCGTTTGTTTGAACGGAACTCGATGGTACAACGATATTGTATACGCGTTGCAAACAGAGTGTAATCCCCGTGTGAAGGTTACCTGCACATTTGTGAATCTATGATGGTCGAGCAAATATTGCTTACGATGGTTATTACTCTTGCAACTGTTTATACAACTCAGCTGCAAATCTGGTTTAAAAAATGGCAGTCGAAGAGGTCTCATAGATTCAGAATTAGATCTTTGGGACGCAAAAGTTTGGGGAGCTTGGAGTGTTCTGATTAGAATTATTTTTAACGATATTTGAACCCGCAGCGTTGGAAGTCTAGAGATAGGACAATTTAAGTTAATTTAATTAAACAAGAGTAGCCTCGTGAATACCAGTACAATTTGGCCCGCACCGCAAGTAGATTAGCAGTGGCAATGATCAGACAGATCTAAACCGTCGAATTTCCACGTTTCCATATGTAGAAACTCCGGAAAGTCCAAATTCCCCAATTACCATATGCCCATATTTCGAAATTCCAAATGTTCGAAAGCACAATTGGTGCGTCCATGGTGTGCAGTTAATACGCGAGCGTAACAGGTGAAGTTTAAATGACACCAGTAAAACGTTCGCATGCAACAGATGCGAGGCAGCGAATGATGATCGCCGAAACATAACGGAGAGCGATTCCGACTACTTTCAGGGCTATTACGGGGATGGTTTGACGTGTCTACCTCAGTTGTCCTGCAGACACAACCCGACCCTTTGCTCGCCGGACGCGACCTGCGTGGCAGCTGGCAGCAATCAATTCGCTTGCGTATGCAACGAAGGTTACACCGGAGATGGGAACAACTGTAAACCCCGACCGAAACACGAAGCAAACTTCCTGCTGGTGAACCAAGGAATGGCCACCCTGAGGATTCCGTTCACGGTTACACACGACAATCCCGGCAGTCCGATTTACATCGAGTACTCGCAGATGGCAATAGCGATCGACATCGACTGCACCAACGGCAAAGCTTACTCGAGCGACATCACGGGTAAAGCCGAATTTACGCCCTTTCGTTCGGATAATTTCAATAAATTCGGTTTAATCGACAGATTCGCGTGCGCCGAGATAAAACTCGTGGTCCCGGAATCACGATGCAATTTTCTCGCGAGAGTATATGGCCTGTTTGTCCGTCTACACCGAGATTTATATTTCTAGGTAATCGAATAATCGAGCTGGCTTACAACGGATCGATGGCGGACACGTTCCTGCGGAAAGTCAGCAGCCCCGAGGGACTGGCGGTCGATTGGGTCTCGAGAAATATTTTCTGGACCGATTCGAGCAAGACGACCGTCGAGGTTGCCAATCTCGAGACGAAAAAACGTAAGGTACTCGTTTCCGACGGACTGGTCAATCCTAGGGGAATAGCAGTCCACCCCTATCGCGGGTGAGTACTTAAATAAATTTCGAGGATGAAAAAAATTGGAGAGAATGCATTCAATTCCCAGCACGAAACTACAACTAATTAATATTTCATCGTCGCGAACTTTATTAAAACTGGCGCAGGTTAATTTGTCAGAGCGCGAGGAAAATTAAATTGAATGGGAAACTTGGCTGTTTTAGCAAGATATTCTGGTCCGACTGGAATCGCGCGTCGCCGAAATTGGAGTGGGCCAACGAGGACGGCAGTGGTCGGGCAATCTTCCTGCAAGGAGATTTCGTAAAATTACCGAATTCGTTGAGCATCGATTGGGCAACGGATGAACTGTGCTGGGCGGACGCTGGAACGTTCACGATAAGTAAATACAGAATTGTTTCTAATAGATACATTATGATCATCGTCGTTAATTTCATAATTCCTCTTTCTGTTTAATCCTTTCAGGTTGCATGGAGATCGATAGCAGAGAGATTAACGTGGTTGCCAACGAGTTGACTTATCCGTTCGGTCTGGCGATCTCCCATCAGAATTATTACTGGACCGACTGGAAGACGTGAGTTCACAAAACTGTCTTCAATTTAAAGTAGAACAATATGAACTCTCTGAACAGTTTTCCCATTACGATATTTCACCGTCGCGTGTACTAAGTTGAAGTTATTAAACGTTGAAGCGCAGGAAAATGGAATGCGCGCGGTATTTAAATCATCTTTTATTTACCGTCGCAGGCACAAGATCGAAGTCGCCATGAAGAGCAGCGGGGACAGGAAGCCGGCCATATCGGTTCCACCGGGAGGAAGCGGTAAATTATATGGAATAGTCGTCGTTCCTGAGTCATGCCCGCGAGGTAAATCAAGTTTTACGTCAACGTACGCTGTGTCCCCGTAAAATTAATCGCCTCTTTAAAAGTACATAAAAGCGGGAGAGACATCGTAATTCGCAATGACCTCGTCGGTGGTAACCCAATTAGTCGCGTCATAATCAGCTAATCGATCATCGTCACTTGATTAAGCTAACAAGCTATCGACAACTAAGTTATCCCATCGATGAATATCCCAGTTATTAAGACCTTTTCTAAAGTTACAAATCCAGCTATTTTAATCCTCGATTAAACAGTCAATTTGCTTAATTATTTCATGACAGTGACCAACGTGTGTCAGTACGAGAACGGAAGGTGTAGCACGGATCAACTGTGCTTACCGGATGGTCAAGGTGGCAGGACGTGCGTGTGCGCGGACGACGCGACAGGACCTTGCACCGACGCTCACTAGATTAAGCTACAAAGACACGAGCGGTCGAAACCAAGAATTCGGCTCGTGCCAATCGCGTGTAAATTATAATATTACTCTTTGTATGATTAGTTTACGTTTTCGAGTAACACTTTTGTATCTAATACAGGGACCGCGGCGTGAGAAGCTGGCTGTATTGTACCACGGTCCCCTGACGCGTTATTTAATAAAAACTTAAGAAACAATAAAACTTAATTACGCTTCACGAGTTCATTCTCCCTGGTGATAAATTTTTGAAGTACTAAAGGGGTGCAGAGAGGACAAGGAACTCTGTCTGGGAATTTAGACATCTGAAGATGTAGAGATCCGAAGGGGTGGAGATCTGGAAGGTTAAAGAATCTAAGGGAATGTAGAAATCCCATGTAGGAATCTGAGTGTTGGATGTTAAAATCTGAGTGGTAGAGAGATGTGGATGGCGAAGTTCGAGGGTGTAGAGACTTTGAAAGCTATCTAAGGATCTGAGCTAGAATCTGAGGATCTAGAATTAGTTGTAATCATTAGAACATCAGTCAACATCGAATCTTATTCGAAGTCGATCTGAGACGTCAACAAGGAAGAGCTAAATTTCCGATACGATCGCGAACGTTAAAATCAGTCTGTCGTCGCTCATAAGTTGGCGATAATGAAGCCTCAGCTTTCTCCGTTCTGTACCGGGGCGCAAATAAATTCTCAGCAAGGCAGAGCATCCGCGAAGGGCAATTACGGTGTTCATTACTGCGGTAACAGCCGCCCATTTCATTTTTCCGTCGCTGTATTACGATGATAAGCAGCTACTTAGATACCTAATAAGAACAACAGCGTAGCATGGCCGCGGCATAAAAATACAATTCCCCGTTGTTGATGATCAATTATCTTCTTCACGACGACGGTTTAACAAGACAGAGGAGAACGAGGCCGCGGTTAAACGGCGAGGAACCATTCGCGTCGCGCAGTAAACGATTCATCGACTAACGATCGACTTTCTCCTACCGCGACTCTTTTGAACGCGTCGCGTTTAATTAAACTTTAGCCAACGGCCACAGAGAGGCAAGAATCTTCGAGTCCGAGGTGTCTCCCAGGAGTTGTTCCGCGATTAGACCACGGTTCACGCTGAAACTCGCTGGAAGGAAACGAAGTGTTGTCCCTTCCCCAGTGAAATTACACGGTTTTTTCGTCGATTGACTCTGCCTCGAGCCGCGATAAAGACGTTCGATCTCCCAGTTCTTTTCGTCGAGTTTTCCGACGTTAATATCGTTGCACGACTCAAATATTTGACGGCGGTAACAAACAAGTCGAAGTTATTTGTAAGACAAACAAAAATGCAATATCGGGAAACGGTGGGTATAGTTCTCCAATGAATATCGAAGCGAACTCGCAGTTACGAAGTCGAAGAACGTAATATCAGTGTCTACTTTAAAATTCAGAAAACTTGCCAAGCGCACAACCACTGCCGGGACACGTGGGACATCCGAGTGCAACGTAGGCGCTAAGAGCGCGTTTGAGGACTCTGGATGTCTGAGCTTCAACGGTAAGAGCTTGCTAGCTTCTAATCCTGTAACGAAAAACAGATAATCCGGAGTCGAAAGAGAATTTACACTCATCCAGGGCTCACCGTTGCAATCTCCGCTTTAATGTCTGCACCGAATAAGAAACTCAACACCCTACGTAATCTCGTCAAATAAAGCTTAGTACCTAACAGTTTCATAGCGTAATAGGGGTGCATAGAAATAGCTACGCTTAATGATATCATTACGATAATGATGCCAGTTTGATGAAATATTTAGTCGAAAATCGATATTATTCACCGAGTATTATATTTGTAAATAATTTGTATTCAAGGCTATAATTGCAAGAAGGAACGTAACACGAACAGAATGGTAATAAAGTAACAACTCTCGATTTCGCTGGAGTTCCGCCACGTCGTTACCGGAGGCTCGCGAGCTGTAGAGTCGCTAATTCATTCACTGCAAAAAAAAGGAGGAAGGAAAAAAGCTGACGAGGAAGAGAGTAGCGTTGAACTCGGCCAGAAAAGTCGACGGTTGCCCAGCGAAAGGGCACGGCAGAACCGGCTGATCGAGCACCCGTCACTGCCAGACGTCTAACCGACGTTTTCCAATTCGCACGGCCATTCACCGGCCTCCAATCGACAAAAGCGTCGGCTCTTTTGCAAATTGCAAATTGCCTGTGCGAACGCGCGCGCCGCTTGTTCCTCGCTCGGAAAAACGCATCGAGCTGCCGCAACCGCAATACGTTCCTTCGATTTCCTCGAGACTTCCATTATAAACACACTTTGAGCGCGAATGCGGCTGCTCCTCGCTTTGAACTCCGCCATCTTCGCAATGGACCTGTTCTGAGCGAACTTCGTGTTGCGAATTAACATCAGCTTTGCTTCATCGATTTACTCGGGCCATGTTTGAGCTTCGCCGTTCAACTTGTCTCCGCTTAGTCAATATTTTCTTGTGCATAAATTATTGGATAAACATCGAATATGTTGGGATATTATTGGATAGTATCGGTGCCAATGACGTTGGTGTACGTTGAGGATACTACATTGGAACTTTATTCTTCACTTTCTATACTTTGTGAAAGATAACTGTCTACATTTATAAAAGAACATTTATAATTATTATAAGCATTGTCTACATCTATACTTATTATGTGAACAACAAAGCTTATTCGCAAGGAGGTTACTTTCATTATGCTGTCAAATAATTTCAGTTGCAAGGAGGTTACTTTCATCGTGCTGTCAAATAATTTCAGTTGTCCGTATGGTAGAACAAATTGCATGTAACAAGCAAATTTAGAGAGTCCAAACAACACACTAATTGCGACTAACATACCCTGAGAACGCGCAGAGTCCATTGTTTTCTATTTCGTGCAATTCGAGCGAATGTCAGCCACACCGTTCATTTTTGCCAGAATTCCAGCCACCTTTCCGGCCCGGGATTTACGTTTTTCCCGCGTTCGTGGTAAACAGCGTTGAAAGGACACCGAAAGAGCAACCGCAACACGAATGCAAACAAGATTACGCCGCTATCTGTGCGAGTTCCGCGCGGCTAGAAAATAAGAAGCAAACCCGGCCGTTAGCCCGACCGCCGACAACAATTACGCGACAATTATCGGACAATGCAATTACGAAGCACGCCGGTAACCGCAAATTTCCACGAAACCCGTCCGGTTTGTAACGCCGTTCACGACCGCTGTGCCGGTGTCCGGCATCGGGGCGAGAAAACAGGGGTTTGGAGAACGAGAACGAAGAGTCGCGCGAGAGTTTCAAGTAAACAGGAGTTAAGGTCCCTGTACGTTCACGATAAAAATGACCCACTGTATTGCAACGTATGTTTCACTTCAGCACAACAATTTTTTTCGTACCAAATATTGTACAATACGAAATGATAAAGAAAGTGGGGGTGAAATTTTATTTGAAAGCATAATTTTATATCAACATGCAGTTATTAATTGTGATCGAAGAATTTTATTTGTATCTGAAATTTTATTCACGAAACGATGAGTCGTGCAAATGTACGTCCACAGGGGTGCAGTGCATTTTCAAATCTACGAATCAAATCTTCCATGAGATTCATATCTTCGTTGAGATTCATATACAGTTAGTTAATGTTAACAGTATTATATTAGTCAGCAAACAAGGACGTCGAGGTACACATGTGTCGTCAGGATTCACGGCAGACGTTAAATAGGAAGTAATGCCGTAAGTTCATCCGCGAGTGTAATTCCCTTTGTCACGGAAAAGCCGCGTTAATACCCTAAAATTGTGCCGGTGGACGTAACCCGCTCCGAGTCTGCCTTGTCAACAACGCACGTATAAGACGTATGGAAGTTACCAGTGCCTATGTCCCGGTCGCAATAGGACGCGTTAACGTGTAGAAACGTTGAAGCAGAAGAGAGCGGGTCGCGGAAACTCGCGCGAAACTCGCGAACGCCGGCGCGTCTGCTACGCGTGCTCGCGCGGAGTAGGGTAGCAGGGTAGGAGGGGTAAACGAAGAAGAGTCTCGCGCTAGTCAGTCGGCGGTGAGACTCCGCGTGCAACGCCTCGTTGCCGTGGTTCTTTTCCAACCCCTTCGAGAAAGGGAAGCGCGATTTTTTCTCCCCACGTGCCTAAACTCGGCGGGAATTCCACAGAAACAGAGTGAGTCCGGTGAAAAATTGAAGTATAGTGATTCTTAGTGAACCAGTGCAAATCGAAGAGCCTCATCCGGTGTTACGGTATATAATTTTTGTCGGTGGTCTCTCACGTCGTGTATGTTGGGCCTTTCGGTTAGAGTACGGAGCAGAGACCGCGGATGCACGACCGCGACGAAAATATCCACGAAAAATCTCGGCAACCGGCCAAACGGCCTCGAGAGATCGCTATAGTTCGAGGGACAGCTTTGATAAGATAATTTAAAAGGGGTCTCCTCGTGACTCCAATCGTTCGCTGCGAGCATCCGAACCCCCGAGGTCCTTTCTCCACGCTGCAATCCGCTTAGCGAGACTCCCTCTTCTTTGGGAATTCGTAGCCCTTTTTATCTTTTGTCGATGCACTCGCGTCGGTAGCCTGCTCGTGCAAAGCTCTTAACTATATCGTCTACTTTGTGTTTCGCGAAAAGTGACATTTTCATTAAGGGACGGTTTGTGTCTCGCTTATTCGAAGAACGAGGAGATTCGAGGGATAACCGCGGAGAAACGGTACGATCGGATAGCCTCACTCGGCTAATAGAAAAGAAATGGGTCTTGCAAAGACTTTGCTTTGTACTCAAAGTTTACGGATTAATCTTCTGGAGTCAATATTTAGAAACGTTTTACACGAGTACGATTATCAAACGCATATGACTTTTATCTGATACGGAACATCCCACTAAATTTTCCTAAAGGTCTCACAAGATTTCAAGTTACTTGAGTACTTCATAGTTAAAAAGAAGAATCATACTAAATTACACATTTCATAACCTTTCATCAAATTACACTTTCAAATTGATTCGAAACTAATTTTGAAGTATCTCAAACATTTCGAGTTATATCAATCCACCATCGAAAATTTACTTTTGACTGCGATTACGTTTAAATATTTCGTCTCGATTCCGTCGAGTGGAATTACACCAGACGATCTCAAATCGGAGAGGACAGAAAGAGATCGAGAGTAGAGAAATTTTTCGAAATGGCCAATCGCATGACCGAGCATGTTCAACCCTCCAAGAAAAAAGGAGCGGTTAAAAAACTTCATAAAGAGTATGGAGACGTGACGATTTTTACCATGTTCTATATCGTCCTTTTTTTGTCCGCGTGCACACGTCAAGAGTCAAACGAGCATTTACGTTGGCGGATGAAAAACTAACAGAAGGGCTGAAAATGTTGTACAGAACAAGATTAAAAGTCATGAAAAACTGCGATTTCGTCTGAAAACTTCCGCAAAATATTTACAGTAGACACAGTCGCTAGTAGCCTGCATTTTTTAGATAAAACCTCGAGTTAACGCTGTAAAAACATTTTCAAACTTGGAAAGTCGTGCTGCTTATGCATAAGATGAACATGCGTGGATGAAATGGAATTAAAAAATCTTGTATGAAACAATTTTGAAGTCAAGTTTTTAAAGTTGCAAAATTCGAATATTTTAAAAAATAGTAGTTCTAAGATTGTAAAATTTCGAAGTTAAACCACAGTTTCTAATTTTTAATGCTTTAGAACTTCATAATTTTAAAGTACTGACGTTGTACAGTTCGTTCCTGAAATTTTAAAGTATCAGCGTTTCAAAGTTACAAAATCCTATTTCAAACTTCTAAAATCTCAAACTAAATCCTAAATTCCTAAAGTCTAAACTGCTGAAATTTCTATAGTATCAAGGTCTAAAGACTTAAAGTTCAAAGACCCTGAAGTTGCAAACTTCAAAAATTCCCAGTAGTGTCAAGGTCCAAAGATCCACAAAATTGATTCACTAAGACTCACGTTCCAAAAACCGTGATGTCCCAAGATCCCAAACTTCATGAGTATCAAAATATAAAAATGTGAAAGTTCCGAATCCCGAAAGTGGCAAAGCTGGTAAACTGGGAAAATTGCAGAGTTCGAAAGTTCTGAAGTACCAAGATCCCAAACTTTAAAAATTCCAAAATGTGCACACTTAAAAGTTGCAAATCCCAAAAATGCCAAAACTTATGAAGTGGGAAAATTGCAAAGTCCGAAAGTTGTAAAATATCAAAGTACCAAGATCCCAAACTTCAAGAATATCAAATTGTGCAAACTTAAAAGTCGCAAACCCCAAAAGTACCAGAACTCATAAACTAAAAAAATTGCAAAGTCCGAAAGTTGTAAAATATCAAAGTACCAAGATCCCAAACTTCAAGAATACCAAAATGTGCAAACTTAAAGTTGCGAACCCCAAAAGTACCAAAACTCATAAACCAAGAATATTGCAAAGTCCGAAAGTTGTAAAATATCAAAATACCAAGATCCCAAACTTCAAGAATACCAAAATGTGCAAACTTAAAAGTCGCAAACCCCAAAAGTACCAAAACTCATAAACCAAGAAAATTGCAAAGTCCAAAAGCCATAAAATTCCGAGATCCCAAACTTGAAGAATACCAAAACAAGAATTTGCAACTTCCGAACCCCAAAACTGCCAAAACTCGTAAACTGGAAGAATTCCAAAGTCCGAAAGCAATGAAGTCCCAAGGTTAGTTGAACTTTACTATTCGAATCGAAGCAGAACAAAAGTCCCGATGAGGGTGTTTCGTCAAAAAGTTGGGAAGCGAACGAGCGCGTAACGCGCGCATTTCAAACTCGGAAGCCACAGTGGCGACGAGATAATCCCTGAAGAAGACCAGACTTTATCGGTTTTCAATTCGCTCGCTGGTTTGATGCTTTTCTCCTGCCACGAGGAATGCTTTATCAACGATAGCTGCGATACATTTCGATCCCCGACGACTGCTCCATAAAATACATAGACTTTCGTGTCCGCGTATCGGGTGATGTTTTGTTTACGCGCTTTTATTCGTGTACACGATTCTGCCAACCTCTGTAGCGCCACTAAATCACTCTTGGTATTCAGTTTCTCTTCGACCCCCTTGTATCGTTCAGCGACTTTGAAGTATTTGTCGCGAACGATTGTGGCCCGCGAATCAAAAGGCAGCATTCAAATCCCTGTTGCTTTCATTCTGTTTCGACAACAAAACGTACGCGATGTATAGCGTACATAGCCTGTTAATCCGCTGGTTTTTAATCAAACGGTCAGAATACGTTTTCATGTGGCGTTAAATCGCGACGTTTAATGTCGCCGTGATAAATGTAACGAGTTTTATCGACCGTTCAGAATTAAAACCGTGACATTAGGTCTTGCATCAACGTCGTCAGATGAAATTGTTTAGCAAAAGTTACGTTGTTGCACTGTTATAATCGGACATTTATTGGTTAAATTCCGTGTTTGGAATTTTGATCAAATTAAAGTGTTTGCAAAACGCATGAAAATATGGAAGGGTCAAGTGTTTGCTTTGCTGGACACAAAAAGTTACACGAAGCTTTTATTGAAACAATTTTTATCTGACTATTGATTTTTGTTCATTTCAGTTACAGAAAACAGCACACGCCGATTAATTTAATTCTTTTATACATTTCGACGTGTCCAATTTAAATTGCTTTCTTTCACGATATTCTAAAACGTTAGATAACAAAAATGTTACCGAGTCACGATAGCAAAAGCCATGACTTTTAATGTCCCGTGACAACGTACCCTCAGAGAAATAAATAAGAATGGGTTTGTTCGTTTCGATACATTATCTTTTCAATAGCAAAGGGATCCCAAGACCCCAATAAGAGGAACCGTGAAAGTAGTGAAGGTAGCCTGAAACAAAGATCAAGATCCCAGGAACCATTCCCGCTATCCCAATCCCTATTTTTCACCGATTCCCATGATACACGTATAACGATCTCTCGATCAGCGCGCTGTGGTCTGTAAAATATTGGTCAGCTCACTTCAGAAGCCATGACTCTTCACACCGGTCGTTCCCTAATGGAGATTTTGAGAAATTTATATAATTCAGAAATTTATTTCATGTCTAAATATTTAGCATATTTTTTAAGATTGAATATGAAGACCTAGGTATGTGGTTAGGTATGAAGCTCTCGAGATGTAAGAATATGAAAGATTCAGGCTATTGATATCTGGGGATCAAGGTTGGTATCAACCTTGTATCTCGTGGTATCATCTGGTAGTATCTGAGCATTCAGGTATCTGAGCAACCACATATCTGGGAGTCTAAATGCCTATAGACGTAACGATGTACCGATATCTAGACTATAGATATATAGACGTAGGTACTTTTTGATAAACACACGCAGAAATTCAAACAGCGCGAAATCACGATATCGTAGGAAATTCAAACATTTGGGTAGCCAGCATACCACGGAATTGCCACGGGAACGACGTGATTCGTTATTGAGGATTTCCCGAAAGGCCTAACATCCCCGACACGCAAATCCTCGGGATCGAACCGGTCGATTTGCACGCTGAATCCGCGAACAATGTTGCAGGCAGCAAGATCGATGAAATCCCGATGTGAACACCAACGTTGGAAGGAGAGATAGTGTTTCGCGAGTGATCCCAGTGAAACGGCAGAAGAGATCGAAAGGGGAACGTGTTCCAGACGCGAAAAAGCGCGCGCGGCTGTGTGGGACACGTTTGTACATATGTACATATATGTGCGCGAGTGTGTGCTTCAGCGAGGTGCAAGCCAAGAGAGGAGCAACGGGTCCGTGGAAGCTGGGAGGAACGTTAAATGAATGTTGTTGCAAGGAGCGGCTGTGATCGTGAGAGTAGAATCGGGCCACGCCAGGATCGGCCGATTTCAATTCATAAATGTGCCAGAGGAGGAGCCCACAATGGTGGCTCGGCTCCCGCAACAAGTTCTACTGCTGCTCGTACTCGGTGAGTCGGATACCCTATTTATTTTCACCACCTTTCGAACTGTTACTTCCTCTGATATTGGATCTTTTGGATTCAATCATTTTTAGTGTATTACTGTACAGAATTATTTTCAGATTTTAGGGACCATTTTTAACTTGTCACATTCGTAACGCTGCTGTTCGAATGTGATGAACTAGTCTCATATTTTCACTGTAATTGAATTTTGATTTTACCATTTTAATTTTCTTCAGTTGTCTTCAGGTTGTAAGAATAATTAGCTACCTGTGAATAACTGTCCAGAAAATTGCAGGTCAAGGGGTTAAATCCCAGGATGTGATCTGCCATAAATTCGCGATATTGTGATTTAATTGAAAGTCATAAAAATTAAAAGTTTAAAAAACACCCAAATTTTCAGAGCTCAAATATTCGTCCCGTAATTCTCCATCCCGAAATTCCTGGGTCTTCAAATTTCCGAGCCGAAATACCTCAAATCCTAATCTTGACTTATTTAGCCACGGGTTACTGTGCAAATCCGTTTGTAGGAGATGATTTCAGGAGCGGTATGTCTTGATTGTCGTTTAGGTTTCGATTTACGTTTACAAGCGGAGAACTGCTCGGCCACCCCTTGCACCGGGAACTAAATCCCCGAGTTATGCTAGATCGCTGTTTATTCGGATCTAATTTACCCAGTTAACTGTTTGCGCGATCGTAGCAAGCTACTACATAGGCGACTAATCGTGGCAAGCAATTACGAATTAGTGGCCGAAACGCATGTTTTCCTTTCCATTCTATTATGTTGAATAAATAAATGAAGAATGAAGAGCAAAATATAAGTTTATCACCGAATCAGAGTTTTCGAAAGACGGTGTATCACATGGACTCCGTAATCCCGACAAGAGTTATTGCCGAACAGGAACCCGGAGTGAGCTATCTCTGGAAACTCGAAAGTTCAACCTGGAACTTTCATCGCGTTTTACATATCACAAATCAAATTGAATTCGGGGAAGTTAGCGATCTTTGTAAGAAACGGAAAGTGTCCTTTTTGAGTCGCTTTTTCCCCGTGCGTAACAGGTAGCAGCTCTTGAAGACCGTGGACCGTTCGTACTACTGAAAAATGCTAATTCTATGTATAGAAAACTTCCTTCCGTAATAAATTCAATATCGAAGAAACTTCTACAATTCTTATCGATATAACGAAAGCCTGTACTACGCTTATTTCCCCTAATTTTGAACGTGGAACCGTTCCAACCTCCTTTTCGAAGTTGAAAAGATGTTCGATCCAACTAGAACCCAATTGACAGGGTCGTTCGCCATGAAGACAGATGGATTGGCAAAGTTTTAATTGACTAATCTGTCGAGGGTAGATAATCAGAATTTCTATCGGGAAGTTTGTCAAATCGAGTTAATCGTCCACCTCTCGTGTCTTTGTCGACTTTGCTCGGGTGACACGCGCCGACAAAAATCTCTGCCAATCAATTTCTCTGTCGATAGCAGCTCGTCAAGTATAATCCAGACGTTACGCGCGATCAATTACATCGTCGGTAGTTGGTACAATTGCGCTTTCAGCCGGGAACGGTGTCTAGGACAGTTTGCATTGTTCTCGTCGAAGCATAGTGTAAACTGCCGCAAGCTTTCGAAACGATGAAGCACCCTTTCCCACCAGAGCGTTGTTTTTTAATTCTGCGCGGACAAACTTGTAGGCCAATGTCACGATACATTTTTTATTCCCACGTATTATTAGCAATTTTGTAGTGCAAATAACTTTCAAGCACAATCTCACAAAAGCTCTTTGCCTTTACCGATACGGTGTCTCGAGGTATCCATGTAAACGGTGCTGTATGAAAAAATAAGTAGAAGATGTGGATTAAAATTTTGCTCTATCGAGCTCGGCTAACTTTCGAGAAAATTGAGCTTGAAAATTCAGGCAGAACAGGACGGAAGGTGAAGTTTAATTAAGCAGGTTCATTGGGGTCAAAGCGAAATGAATAAAGTTTCGTTAAAGAAGATCGAGACAGGACACGTGGAGCAAACTTTCTTAAACATAAACACGAGATAGAAGTTGACTGCACCTGATCCCTCAGATCTGCGTAAATACCACCGTAACGGGCTGCGGTAATTGCGGAATTATACAACGGGAATCATGAAAGCCCTAGCTATAGAATTTTATGGTAGGGATATCTGCTCAGCCAGAATACAGCGGTTCGGTATTGTTTCCCAAAAGTTTACTGTTTAGTTTACCTTATAGCTTTCCCCAATGTCTACCATCATCTATCATCATTTCTCGCTATTTTCTACGGTGAAACATATTATTGGAAATTAATTATCCCATTTCCTTTATGTCCTTCTAATTGCACCTGAATTTCTCGCGCCGAAGTATGCACTTAATTACAATCCTGCTCGTGTAGGAATAATTACTTTGGATCTCGTTTATCCTTGTTTTATTTAATTACATATTTATTTAGTTGCTGAATATTCGTTTCATCACAAAATTAATTTTACTAATGATTTTGTTTCGTCCACTTAGACAAACTCAAAAACATTTGGACTTTAGATCATAATTTAGAACATAACCTCACTTTCAATACAACGTATTGACTGAAATGTTAATTACTTGATGTATAACCCTTTGCACTTGAAAGGTGCATTCATCATTCAGTTTAATACAATTTTAAATAAATATTGGTTACCTTAAAAGAATTCAGCAAATTTTTAACTCATTTCTAAAACTTAAACGTTTAATTTCGAGTGCAAAGACCTTCCGTATTCGATGCACAAAGTGCTCTATCAAATCCCGTCGCAATATAGCATTCCTATCACGAAGCAGTATCGAGTGATTATCGGTCGTAAGGAGAAGACGAATCCCGGAAAGTCCCATTTGTTGACAGGAACGACTGTATCATAGCGACTTCCGTCCATAGCAAAGAACGTTCCATCCAAGTTGCTTGAAAGGATCGTTACGTCGATCCGTGAAACGAAACTATTTCTATGCCGGTTGGAGACAGTCTGTCTCAAAGAGCGCAGTTATGTCCTTCTGCCTGCATGACGGCACGATTGCCTTTTTATCGCACGAACGACGATTCTTCTTTTCGTTGGAATAATTTGCATTCTCGCTCTGACGCGTATCACGTGGATGATCGATCAAAGTACACGTACGAATCTCACCACCTTTTCGATAACACTGTATGTCAATATGTGAAATAACTTTCCGGCACCAATGGACAGTTTGAAAATTTCAGCAAAATTGCTGCATGCGAGGAGTATCAAAGAGCAGGATGATAAATTTCACCGTATATAACATCATTACGAGAATATTATTGTCAGACAACAGCGTCCGCGTTCTCTTTGACTCGTCTCGAGTTGTCCAGTTTATTATCGCCTCGTTGCGGTGGCAGTTTTCCCTGCATCCACAGGGACACGGTTGGTCAGAGGATGCCCAAAGGGAAAGTACGGAAACCGCTTCCGAACTCGTTCGCTGTTGTAATAAAACAGTCTCTCTTATTTACATGCCATCTAATTTGCCTCCCGTGCATTTTCGTATCAGTCTTCTTTGAACGAACGCGTTCGATGTCTAATTACATTACTGATTCGTAAAGCACGTGCAATGCTTTTATCTCGACCAATTTAATGTAACTGAATTTTTGATGCCTCCAAACGATTATCGTCAATCAGGAGGCTCGATAGCTCGTAAATTTTCAGCGGAGTCGTAAGTTACGGGAAGGAGCAACAAGCTACAATTTCAATATCGAGTCTCAGGAATCCCCTGACGGATTGCGCGTCATACAGAATGAATGTTCCATCGGTGGTTCGATGTGAAACCTACTTTGTCAGGGAACAATCTTCCGGCAATCATCCGCGATGCTGGAATCGTTGCATAATTCCTGCAACCTACGACTCTCTTTCTTTTCACATTTACGATTGTTCGCTGAATCAGGGGTTTCGTGACCTAAGCTCGAAATTGAAATTAGATGCTAAATCTGTACTATAATGTTATTCAATTATACTTCTTCCTCTTTGCTTATGCGATACTTGTGCGAAGTAATGCATGTTTGTCTGAAACTGCGTAGCTAATAATATTTAAATAAAAAGGCAGAGAACGTTTAATCTGAATAAAGATAACGCGTCTTAAAATATTTATTTCATAAGTACACGCAAGCAGCATTCGCTGCAGCGTGATACTTCGTAACCGAATCGCGTCATCAAGAGTTCAATCATTTTGTTTGTGCATTGATCAAATCTATACATAATTATTAAGTTATTTGCGTATCTTGTGAAATTCTTATTATATGTATATGAAATTCTTATTACTTTATAATCGTCTATTCTTACAATGGTTAATTGCACATAAATGAATAAAGTGAAATGAAAGGTTAAGCTTAAAGGCTACAAAGTTGCTACACGGATGGTATGTGAATCTAATTGCAGACTACAATTACAGAGTAATAGATCCACCTATTCGAACATTATCGTGTTTGAAATGGGCAGATCTACTAATCAGATTACACTGAATAGCGTGGCCGAAGAGAACAAATGGATACATAGTGAGTGAATGGAATAAAGCGATAACGAGCGATCCGATGCATTTCAAAGCGAAAGCGTATCTCAGAATGTGAGCCACCAATTTCCAGATCTATTGTGCATAATTACCGAAGCCTTACCTTACTACGAAATGGCATAGATTATAATTGGAGTAGTTGTAAATCTATTTTTATTTCAAGAATTCCACATGCCTGTATAATGTTTATATTTCCTTCCATTAACATGTACAGCGTTCTTTCCTCGAAACTGCAGCTTTATACCGAATTTCATCGAAACCCACATCGATTTTTAATACTACTGCCAGCAAAGTGGAGCTCAAAAATATCCCGGAAAACTATTCAGAAACAGTTTGGTGAAAAGGCGTGCTCCGAACTCTAAATGTAAACGTTCAATTTCGCAAAGTGTTTCCAACATTCAGTCTCTCTCCACGGAGAAATCGTTTCTGCAAAAGATGAATGCCTCATTTTTGCCCCGGCGGAATACGCTATCGTTCATCTCGCTTCAAAGTCCCCGGTTTCCGAATTAGCCGTTTTATCCACTTACCACTTTCGTGTCTCGCAAAACTAACAAGAAAGATAGAAGAATCACGATCGCGAAATTATCCAAATTCCACGATACGATCGAAACCGTTCAACACACAAAGGGCTCGATCGTTTTCCCTACTCGCGTTTCTTGCGGAGAAGAAAATGGCGGACCGTAACGAAACTGCAAGTCGTTTAATGTGCTTACCCGGAACCGACGGCAAGTGGTTTTGTGTAGGTGTTTCCGCGTACAAGCCTCTCAGAAGAAAATACAGACGGGAGAAGCTTTTGACTCGTTGCGAGCCAAGAAAATTGCAAAGTCTCGCTTCGTCGTTGAACGATGAAGATCGAAGCGCGGGGTCGAGTCAACCTGAATTATTAAAGGATTTACGGTGGCAAATTCATTTTGCCACGTCAATAACGTCGAGATGGCAGATAACGCGTATATACAGAGTGATCAAAATAAAAACAGAGAAATCTACACATTTAATCCCTTGCACTATTTTCAGTGTGACGCACCCCTTGCGTCACTTGATACTAAATTGACAGAACATTTCAATTTTTTTCTCTTAATATTATACCTCTGATTTTGACATATCTAATAAATTTGCAAGGTTATTAAATCAGATAAATTTGATCACCGAATGCGTTCGATTACGTCCGAAAGTATTACGTAAGAAGTGCCGCAGTAATTGGCAAGTTCGCAAATTTAATGCCAGCCAGGAAAGGGCTGATAAACTTGGTTATCAGCGTTAGGATCGAGGACAAAACTGGGGGTGAAACTGGCTACAGAAGTTACTCGACGTCGTGGTTTATTAAAGTCAATGTATCGCGAACAATTTGCGGTCCTGATTGCTAATAAATATTCCGCACTCGCATCGGATAATACTCTGCGTTTTAAATTGTAAATGTTTATCTCGGAAGCTATACAATTTGATCTTACGAGGGTGCGAAAAATTTCATACGCAATTTAAATTCCTTTTATCGAGCGTGAACTTTCTTTCGCTGGAAAGTGGTTTCGTTTGATCAAAAACACTTTGCAAGGCTCAAAATCGTGCTATTACGCCGGTCTAAACGTGTATTCATATCAGTTTCGAGTACTCTTGCGTTCATAAATGTTCGTGTAAAAAGGCGTGGAAAAACTTGGGGAAAAGGTTATATTTCTCTGACGTTTTATTCATCTTATAGCTTACAGAGGGTGATTAGGTGGTTTTTATAAATGGAACGTGTCGTTTAATCATTTTAACGACTAGTGGGTCAATTTTAATTAAACCGTATTTTTTTACGTGCTGTAAGTGATCATGTGTGCTGGGTACGTTATGGTTCCCCAGAGAAAAAAGCCGTGTAACAGAGCTCTTTCTGCAAATTAGGTAATAACTTTTTCGTCGGCTCCCTAAGGTCCCCATAATAGAGCCTCCAGAGTCTATAAAGCTCTTAAAGTCTTCGACACTTCCTTCTCTTTAGATCGCGTTAAAAGAAAAGCAGCTGATCAAATTTCGATGTAATAAAAATAAACACTGTTTAATGACACAAGGAATACCCTGAAGGATTAAAGATACGCAACTGGCAAATACGCAGCATTTACATAATGTATAACCAGGAAGCGATTTCGGATGTAAATTGTTCGATATTTTGTTTGCGTACCGGCACAAAATAAATACAGCCTGGAAACGATAATATCGGGGATAAATTTTCGAATGAGAGAGGGAAAATTTTCGTCTGGATATATCGATTCCCTCATATTTTTCGCATAGAAATCCGGGCGCCCCGTTTCTGCAGCGTAGGCAGTAGATAAAATCCTGAAGACTAATAGCTGGCTGCCGTCGTTGTCGCCTTTTTGTCCCACGTCCTGGTTATGGTCCCCTCGTTTTCACAATTGGAAATTCTGATTCGTGATGATCGAAAAACACTCTAGTATATCATCACGTGATACAGTGAATTTACTCTTGCTTTCTACTTTTAATCCTTTGAGCACTGAATTATTTGAAGATTGTTATGCCCATGGACGGATTTAATTTGTCTATATGGATTAATATGTAGAAGTCTTCTTAAATTCAAATGACGTGTCAGACTCGTCCACCGTAACTTCGCCCAAGTAAACAGATGACGAATCTAACTCAAATGTACCCAAACAGTTAACAAGACAGCTGAAATCAACGTCGAACACTATTTTCAACGATCACGTACTCGTTAAGCCTTGCAATAAATTCGCGAACAGTAAAACCGTTGCAGTTCTGATCCCCGTTTAATTAGATACAAAAACTCCTGAACAAGTCTGAACGGGGGCTAAGCCGTGGGCAATAACGGCGGGCAAGCAGATCAGAGAAATAGATCGTTCTCGCGAAAACTCGTAATTCGTAGAAAATCCAATAACGATGTAAATCCGTAAGCTTTGGATCCGCGAATAAATCAAAAGCACGACTTCAAACGGAAAGCGAAATTTTTTCGGGAGAAATTTCACGGATGCGAGGTAATCGGCGCTGACCAGCAGAAATTCAGTTAATTAAATTTGCAACCGTGCCGATACCGATGGAGACAGACTTCGATTAATTGCACGCGGAGGCGTTTATCAGTGAAATTGGATTCCAGGACGGCCCAGAGGAACGCTTCGCGTCGTTTCCATTCGCTTTTCTCTGTTGCCCGGCAATAAGCTTGCCATCGTGGAATCCCATCGAGCTTTCTCCGTTTGCTTCTCGCAATTACGTATTTACAATGTTACGCGAACGATTCAATCGCTTGTCGGGCGTATCGACTCGAATCGTCGTGCACGAAATAAATGGCCGTGCAGGAAGCGAAAGATATCTGTCGTCTGCCTCTCGAAACGGCGGAACGATGTAAAGTGTCAACCGAAACGAGGATTTATGGCGAAGAACATCCCGCTTTCTTATTACTGGATTACCGAGCAAATGTGCAACATCTATCAATTATAAATCGATCAGCGAACAAACTGCATAATGGTAAAATATATTTCAGAACATAAGTAACGAGAATTCTTTGAGCAAGAAATTAAAGGAGTCATTTAATTCGTTGCAGGTTCTTTCAATCTTGAACTTACAATTGCCTTCCTTTAATCAGTTAAAAGCACCCTTTGGTAACTTTCGCGAGTACACTCGTAAAAGAACCTCTTTCATTGATGCAGTGTGCCCTTTGACCGCCGGACAATTTCGCTGTTCCCTGTGTAGCATAAACAACGTTAAAATAGTCCGCGTAAATTTCAAGGGTAACCAGAGAGCGTGAATAAGTTACTGACAAGCGAAAGTGAAGAAGCGAGCGAAAAAGGGTGGCCTCAGGGTGAAAAAGGGAAACTGCAACGACGCTCTTGCAGACCCAGTAACCATTTGAAGCGCATAAACGGCCCTACAGAAAGATTTAAGCCGAGCCTGGCTACCAGGTAATTTCAAAGAAATACGAAGTCTTTGTGACTCTCCAGACGCCCGCCCTGGAGGTGTCAAAGTGGATTTTCGTCATACTGAATATCCTGAAAAATGGACCGCTCTTAAACACCCTCTGGCCTCCGACACGAAACAATAACAGTGATATAAAACACCGAAGTGTTCATCGATCAAATTGTCATCGCGATAAAAGAGACGATATAACTGACTTAATTTCGTTTTCGCTCTTTTTTAGTTTTTTTTATTCCAGTTTTGCAGTCGATTTTGTGGACGAAATATTGCGATTCATAGTGTCAGAATTTGTTGGCTCGAAAGTCAATAAAGTTTCTGTGGAGAGCTCTGGTAAAATTATTTTTTGTTATCAGTGCGTGGCTATCTCATTAGAGGTATCATGGTGTTAGTGTTTAAATTATGAATATTGAAATTTATTGTCCTTTTGTGTCGCCTTATTCTACAAAATTGCCAAACTTGTAATTTTTGAACCAACGAATATTCAAAATTATATTTCATTTATATTTATTAAACGTTTACTCTAAATATTCACGTTTGATATTATTTTCGCCGCTTTCAAAGCTCAAATATTTATTTCATTGTTAGTTTGTTACGATTCGCCTGTTTATTTCCAAACACCAATTAACATTCTGTGGGCTATTATACAAATCAACATGTTTGTCATTTGTTCAAAGCAGTACAATTGATACACCAATATTGTTTACAGAGAGTCTTATGTATTATACAGTGTTACGTATTTGGAGTTAATTTATCGTTTGAATTATTCAAATCAAAATTGTTTCGCTCAATTTCCGCATGCAGCTTCGACAACGTTCGTTCATTTACAATAATACAATTTTGAAAATTAATCGTTCTATCGCAACAGTGGAAAGCATAAAATTTGTTAAGATCCGCACAGGATATCGGGGGCGAAGCGATGGAAAATGTCGGGTAGCTATGACGTTTCCGGGAACGCAGTCCACGTTCCGGAAGCTTCCGGTTACAATAACCGATTCGAAAATGCTCGATAGGAACTTCTGTTCACGCTTTATTGTCGTCACGCACGAATAAACCGCCGACGAAGCGTGTCATCGAATACAGACGTGGTCGAACGAAAGAAATACAGCCGGGTCTTTCATGAACTTCCGTTCGATAATTCGATTACCAGACTTGTTCTGTGACAATGAAGTTTTCAGACCTTAACTAATTATCTCGCTATTAGACGTGGTTGAAGATCATAGAGAAAGTAATTCTATTAGCAGTTTGATTTCCAATAACTTACGTCCACGGATGAAACATTAACGTCTAGTTTCAGCTAACAATAACAGCGCTTTCAGGGGACCGATTACTGCAATTGGATCTAGTCGCAGCATCGAGGCTTTCGCCAAGAGAGAAATTCAGGGGAATGTTCATTGCCACGTAGAGTGGACGTTATCGAATTATTTTGTGTCCCCGATCGTTATGAACTGAACGGTGTTTCTCCGTTCGACGCCAGATCCGAAGTGCAAGGAAATCTAATTTTTCAAACCTCCTATCGACTATTTCTACCATTGTTTCAGATTCCGAACACCTAAGTAATATGTACAAAGTTTGCATTTTCGATTCCGTGTTTCATCGTTCATGGTACGTTATTACTTTTCGTGCAACGGTATTCCGACTCCTTTGCCCATTCGGAGTAACTGCATTATTGCATTCCAGTCCTGGCACAATTACGTACTGAAATGAAACGCAATCCGTCCGATGCAACGATATTGTCCGAATTGTTTCTATCTACGCGGTCGGCTCTGATAATACCTTTTAAAAGCTTTCAAACAGCTGCAAAAGCCTGCCCGAACCGATGCGGTCGAAGTTGTTAATTTTCCTTTGCTGCGATCAAAATTCGATGCAACAAAATAAACTTCGTTTCACCATTCGTGGAATATTGTGCCAGATCAAAAATCGATTTTTGCACCTCTTTTTTTCGTGTCGAAAATACGCGGTTGATTAGATGTTTGGCATCTTTGATTTGCAATAGTGTTTCTTCAAACTTCTTCATCCTGAAACTGTATGCTAAAACTGTATGTTAAAACTGTATGTTAAAACTGTATGTTAAAACTTTATGTTAAAACTGTATGTTAAAATTTTATGTTAAAACTATATGTTAAAACTGTATGTTAAAAAGTGTATGTTAAAACTTTATGTTAAAACTATATGTTAAAACTGTATGTTAAAACTTTATGTTAAAACTGTATGTTAAAACTGTATGTTAAAACATTATGTTAAAACTGTATGTTAAAACTGTATGTTAAAACTGTATGTTAAAACTGTATGTTAAAACTGTATGTTAAAACTGTATGTTAAAAGTATATATATTTAGATCAGAAATGTGAGGTTATGTATGTTCAGTATTCTTTATAGCCTATAAACTTATAAGTAAATCTACAATAATGTTGAATTTAGGTACAAGTACAAAGTTTGATAGCCAAGCCTCAACATATATAATCAAATAAAAAATTTGAGGTCATGTATGTTCAGTATTCGTGATAACTTATAACCTTATAAGTAAATCTACACAAATGTTGAATTTAGGTACAAGTACAAAGTTTGATAGCCAAGCCTCAACATATATAATCAAATAAAAAATTTGAGGTCATGTATGTTTAGTATTCGTGATAACCTATAACCTTATAAGTAAATCTACAAGAATGTTGAATTTAGGTACAAGTACAAAGTTTGATAGCCAAGCCTCAACATATATAATCAAATAAAAAATTTAAGGTCATGGATGTTCAGTATTCGTGATAACTTATAACCTTATAAGTAAATCTACAAACATGTTGAATTTAAGTATGAGTGCAAAATTTGATAACCAAACCTCAGCATATATAATTAAATAAAAAATGTGAGGCTATGTATGTTCAGTATTCTTCATAACCTATAACCTTATAAGTAAATCTACAAGAATGTTGAATTTAAGTATGAGTGCAAAGTTTGATAACCAAACCTCAGCATAATTAGATAAAAAATGTGAGGTTATACGTGTTCAGTATTTCTGCTAGCCTATCACCTTATAAGTCTAAAAGAATGTCAAATTTAAGTATAAGTGCAAAGTTCGACAACCGAACCTCAGCATATATAATTAAATAAAAAATGTAAGGTTATGTGCCTTCTCCATAGCCTACCATATAAGTCTATAAGAATGTGAAATTTAAGTATGAGTGCAAAGTTTGGTAACCTCAGAAGTTCACCAAGTATAATTCCACGTGCAGATGACAAGATGTACAGAATGTAAGACCTTGAAGAAAGGCTTGAACTAGCATTGCTGTAGAACGTCAAGTTGAAATTTCGCAAGGTGTCGGTCCAGCAATTAAGCCGGAGAAGAAGGGTTCGTAATCCCCTTCATTTTGAAGTTGGTCCCGTAACCATGTAGCACAGAGCGACATCATAAACTGAAATTCCCCGACAATTTCGCGCCACGTTCGCCAGCGGCCATCCAAGGACCTCTAATCTCTCTTCTGCCCTGTGCTTTCAAGGATCCAGGGATAATTGTCGGAAGGAATTAAAGCCTTGCCTTAACTACAGTTCGATGGAGCTCACATATGTATCAGAGGTACAACTGTTATCAACGTAAGAATGCAACATAAAATGGCGTCGTTCGAATTATCTGACCTCTAACGTTGCTTCTTGTTCGTTATTGATGCGATTTGTCAAAAGTTTCGGCAATTTCGGTTTGCCCGATTAGCGCAGCTCGAAATGCTTTCCACGTTTACCCGAAAGCGATTATTGTTATGCGGGATTATTGATTCGCAGAATGGAGGATAAATTAAGTTATCAACGCTATTTTATTTCGTTCGCATTCAGCTTATTTATACTGCATTTTCAAACAAGATTTATTCGCTTTATCATATTATTTATTGCAACGTGGAAAAGAATTATGGATATTTTAAGCTCGTATTTCATCCGAACACGGATGCAAGTTTTACAAAACAAAAGTACACGATCATGCACTGGTTCAAGTTTTTTCACCACGGTTTATAATCACTGATATTAAACTCCTTTATGCTCGCCAACTGATAATTAAAGCGAAAATTGTATAATAGCAAAACAGACTGCGGCGGCCATTAATCACGGACAATTAAATCTGTGCAAACTCCGTACGCGGAAACAAATTTTATTTCAAATTGAAATAACGGCTCTTTTGATAATGTGGGGTTGAAATATTCTGCAGTTTCAGAACTTTTACCCTGATTTCAGGGTGCAGACTCTTTCAAACACTTTCGATTTCAAGTACTTTGGTTCCTAACCCATAAATAATCCCGCCTCTTAAGTCGAAGAAAGCGTCGGTGTTTCGGTAGGTTAACATTTGTCTGATTTTCTTGGTCGAACGAATCTCGAGGAAATCGAACGGTCTTAAAATACCCGGGTCCCGAAGAAGCGAGCAACCGAAGGGCTCGTGATTTGGCCGACGAGCAGTGGAGCGGGTACACGCGCCGAAACGGTTCGTACGCGAGTTAATGATATTAATACATCAACCTACATTCGGTCGCGGACGCAGAAGGGAAAGAGACGAAGGTTACGGTGCGGGGTTTTGTTAATAAACCGCTCCAAGACGCCGCGCGACTCGAATTGACCCAATTCCGAGATTTCTGGCAACCGATTCCTCGCTGCTCCAACGTCCCCTAGACGACCAAACGTCTCGACAATACGCGATAATGACGTATCTACGGGTCTAACCCTTACAAAAGATACGTGGTTCATTATTAACCCTTTGCGCTCGAGAGGTGACCATTTTATTTGGTACAATAATTTGAAATGAGCTTTTTTTAACTGACTCAATATGACATGTGTGACGTATAAACAGTGGAAATTATTAGTAGAGAAATAATAAAACCTCAAAAGAATTCATTTAACATTTTAACTAAGTTTTAAAGTGCTGTTCGTAAACAGTCAAATTACCTTCGAGTGCAAAGGGTTAACCTTTATTAAGTTTTATGTTTGTAAATTTCTGTGAGATCTCATAAGTTTTCAACCGTCAGATTTCTAAATGTATAAAGTACTAAAGCTACAAATTCCATTACTTGAACCATTAAGTACCCAAAACCCAAAATTTTCAAGTCTTTAAGTTCCTGAACCCTCCAAATTCTCAAGTGTGCAAGTTTACAAACACCCCAAATTATCAAGTGTTCGAATACCCAAACCCCCTAAATTCTCAAATCTTCAAGTTTCCGCATCCCCCAAATTCTCAAGCCTTCAAATACCCAAATCCCCCAAATTCTCAAGTGTTCGAGTACCCAAACCCCCAAATACTCAAGTCTTCAAGTTTCCACACCCCCCAAATTCTCAAGCCTTCAAATACCCAAACCTCCTAAATTCTCAAATCTTCAAGTTTCCACATCCCCCAAATTCTCAAGCCTTCAAATACCCAAACCCTCCAAATTCTCAAATCTTCAAGTTTCCACATCCCCCAAATTCTCAAGCCTTCAAATACCCAAACCCTCCAAATTCTCAAATCTTCAAGTTTCCACATCCCCCATATTCTCAAGCCTTCAAATACCCAAACCTCCTAAATTCTCAAATCTTCAAGTTTCCACATCCCCCATATTCTCAAGCCTTCAAGTACCCAAACCCCCCAAATTCTCAAATCTTCAAGTTTCCGCATCCCCCAAATTCTCAAGCCTTCAAATACCCAAATCCCCCAAATTCTCAAGTGTTCGAGTACCCAAACCCCCAAATACTCAAGTCTTTAAGTTTCTACACCCCCCAAATTCTCAAGCCTTCAAATACCCAAACCCTCCAAATTCTCAAATCTTCAAGTTTCCACATCCCCCAAATTCTCAAGCCTTCAAATACCCAAAGCCCCCAAATTCTCAAGTGTTCGAATACCCAAACCCCCAAATTCTCAAGCCTTCAAATACCCAAATCCTCCAAATTCTCAAGCGTTCGAATACCCAAACCCCCAAATTCTCAAATTTTCAAATTCCACCCCCCCCCCCCCTAATTCTCAAGTCTTCAACTACTCAAACCCCCAAATTGTCAACTCTTCAAATAACCAACCCCCAAACTCCCAACTCGCCAAACCCCCAAATCCCAAATTAATAAAACGTCTCCCATCACCCCAAAAATAATGCACCCTGATACCGTCAGCATCCTGCAATTGTAAGAAAGCACCATAAAAATGATACTAACATCACTGGAATTGCATGTTTCGCTGTTTACCGAGTGGCCTTCGATTTCTTTTCTGTAAAAGCATCGTCCAGGAAGGAATAGCTGGTATCAGCGAATACGTAGATCGATCGTATTTGCATGGAAATAGCCAGTCAGTCCGAGCGCATCTTCGTGAACTAAATGAAATCGCGATCACGTCTCGTTTTCAATCTTCGACGCGGCGGGTGCTTAGTTTTATTGACGAGTTCGATTGTCGACACTCTCCAACGTAAATTGCGAGGGCTGTGCGAAGGATCTGAGTTGATTGCTGGACAGGAGGGTATTGAACGCCATGGGCACGTTCGCGGGAAAGTGTTTCATAAAAATATACCTTGTTCTGTTCCTTATTATTTTACTATTCTGTCGTGTACGAGTTTCTGGGTTTACTGATGACTTGTGTACAGGTGAATGTGGAGTATGTACAGATACTCCGCTGGAAATTAATTAATTCTCGTGTATTGAGATATTGAAATCGAACTTTGCATTAATAAATTCACTCGTGAGTGAAATTCTGAAATTCAACGTATCTGTAATTAATTTACCTACGCGTTAATTGACTGAGTTATTGAAACAGAAGTCAGTGGTTAATCGATCAAGACAACTATTTCTTGTATTAAAGTACAGTGCATAATAAACATAGTGCACTCTCTTTCTTGCAGAGTAGACAAACTTTTTTCTCTACAAAAACCGCTTACCATTTCATTTTAAAATATGACAAAACCAAACGAATCTCGCTGTTTTTCGATTCTCTGATTCCTCGCAACTAGTCTTTCATTCGTCAGTCATTTTCCATTCGAACGAGAAACTGTCTGGTAGCCCCGTTACAACGTCCATTCAGCATTCATCGTGAACGGGGAGTTAACGCCACCACGGAATGAAGAAAAGTCTTTTTCCAGTCGACAACTGCTCACTCCGTGTAAAACGTATGGCCCGGTTGAAAGCACGTACGTTCTGTTGTTCTCTGAAAACCTTCCTATTTTCTATAAGATTGAACGAAAGTCAAATGTCGATGTTTCCACTGCGAGCCGTACGAGGAAAAAGGAAGGAAAGAAGTGTAACGAGGTACCGACATTCGCGTAATCAGTCTTCCAGCTCGGGATTCGAATTTGTTTACCGAGAAGCAGGTTTCTTAAGAGGTTATGTCACTTTAGAGACGCGAGATAGATGGTGCTTTTTAAGGAAATACGGGAGAATGTAAAATATGGGTGAACAAAGATTTATTGGGGAAAAATTTACTGAATACATTTTTGTCTATTATTTTAAATTTATATGGAGGATGCAGGTGCTAGTCATTAAATTATGATCAGCAATAAAATCCTATAGACAAAGGTTTTGTTGAGGAAAATAGAAATACTATCTTTTATATTTCTCTAAAAAAATCTTGAAGTTGAAGAAGAATATTGAAGCCTATAAAGATCTCCAAAATGGCGTAAACCGGATGAAAAATGGACGAGTGGTTAAATCAGGTTCCTTCGGAATTTCGTTTCATTTCCGGTTTCTTTTCTGGTCGGCTCGGCGATTGGGAAACTACGGCAAATTTCGAGACGAGCGAGGAAAGAGTTCTCGGCGAGAGGGAACAGGGCAAACATTCGCGCCGACGTAATTCCGGGAAGAAAAGACGGAGGTTCGAGTTAAAAGAAGAGAACTGGGGCAGAGACCCGGAGGATAATAAGAAGAACGACCGAGGGAAACACCGGAAGAGAAGGGCGGAAACGCGAGAAGAACGAGGGGCTCGATGCGAGAGGAAACAGGAAGAACATTCGAACGAGTCCTGGGACTGGAAGAATAGAAACACCACCGGAGAAAATACAACAACTCGAAAAAGGAGCAATTAATAATTTCCACGGTGTACTTGATATTTGCTAATTTCAGTTTAAATTGTCGGTGTTTATTTCGATGAAATTCGTGTATACAAAATTTCATATGCTCGTACGAGAACAAATTAATTTATTGGTAACGGGCCGCAAACGTTATTTTGGCGCGTTATTGACATCATTGACCATTTAAAGATTATTCGACAAATTTTGATGAATTTCACTGCGCAATAATTTGATTTGAAATTAAAATTGCAAGCAGAATTATCTCGATACCGTAGCAATAATTTAACTCGGAAACGTTTTAAAGTTTATTCCTTTTATGAAGCTGAACTTTAATTTCTAGCATTGTGCGGGCTACGTTAATCCAGTTTCGTGTCTGTAACAATAGATTTATCGCGATCACGCTTGGGAAATAGAATAACGATATATCGTCGTTGCACTGTCAATTGTAGACTGCAATGCGTTGCATGTCACGCGTTCTATCGCGCACGAATTCCAGCGATATTATTGCCGTACAAAACGAGAATATTTTTTAGTCAATTTATCCGACCGAAGAATCGCTACAGTTCCACTACAATATAGCTAGAGTCTGCCTCATGAAACATTTAATACTCTTTATTGGAAAACGTAGCTTAATTCCAAATAAAAGAGGAGCGAAACGCCAGACGGGAGATGCAGCCTCAATTTGTCGGCAATTATCGATACTTTGCAAACTGCTTCGCAACAACGTGACACCGGTAATCGATCAACGCTATCGATAACAGAGATTGTTCGTACGAAAGGTTTCGAAAAATGTCACATTGAAACGAATTGAGTTTTGAGCACACTTTCCGGCGGACTGATACATTTTGTCAAAAGTGAAATTCATCTTTGCCGATTGACAGGGACAGCCACGCTTGTGTCGAACGAACTTGCTCCATTACCATCGGAAACGACCGGGCTCGTTTGTCAACCGGAAATTCCGACGGTTTCTGCGCGACAAAATTTGTCCGAGGAACGAAGAATCGTCCCTGTGGAGCGTAGAACAAACGAGAAACGTCGGAATAAACTCACACACGATGTTCACAAAGGACAGGGACGAAATGGAGCGCATGGTGGAGCTTAATAGATTGTAACGATGTGAAAAACGTAATTAGCACTATCAACAGAATGTTATATCAGCTCTACGAAATATACAAAAAGTTCCCGTAATTATTTCCTGCATATTTTATACGCGGTGGAAAGCATTCGCCGGTTAATATCGATCAAGCTCCCCATTTTCGGTAGCGTTTTGCATAAATTATGCTGCTTCGCGACCGCTGAAAATTATTTCCTTAATAAATCTATATTTATGCAAAATTTCTTTATACTCCCGGGACATTGTGAACTCGTTGAAAAGCACACGGGTGTATTTCCTCTCGTAGGTACTTGTAATTATTGTTTTTATTGATGTATTGTTTTTTCTGTTAATTAACTGCGTGAATATTTGTAATATAGCTCTTCGATATTCGCAAGAGCAACGTTTGTCGGTAGATATTTGGTCGATGAACTTTTATTCAAATTTTAATATATAATCGTGGCATAGCCGCAGAGAATACTAGCCATTAGCATAACGATCCATTATCATATATCAGGCAAATTTGCCTCTGTGTATCGATTCGGTCGACACTTTCTCTACGCTTTGGTCGCGCGAATTTATGATGCATCCATAAACGCTGAACAAAAACACTTACCAACTCTTCGCCACTAACGTTATCAGAAAAATACTGAAGAAGCCTTCGACACATGCATAAACACAAGTTTTTACAGAATATTTGAGAATCGGTTTGAAAATTCAAAAAGTCGTAACGTTAAACGTTTTTAAATTTCCATTCGAGATATCTTTACGATATTGAATATCTGTGAGAAACGTTATCGGAATTCTCAATGAATCTGCGAGAAAACCGATAAAACGTGATTTTGTAAATTCTTAAAAGCGATGATTTATGGTGTTTGAAAAAATGACAGAACAAATGCAGTATTTCAAGCCTAATCTAGCTAGTTACGGAAATGTCTTCAGGTTCCCGTAAATCTATCGGGAGGGAAAATCTGATAAAGCTGTAGTATGCAGGAAAGATAACGTGGCGTGGCGCACAGGCTCGTAGATTCATCCGAACCTGTAACAATTCAGTGGTGTAATATTTTCTCGCGGACGCGTGGCTATTCGTTCGTTCCAAACAGGAAATCCTGACGGCACGGAACCCGAGGTAGTCGTGTTCCTTTCCCCGCGTAAAATGTACACTCGCATAATAGTCACGTCCGCATTCACCGTAAACTTACGATTATGCTTGCCACTGTAAAATTTCAAGGAATTCTAACGCGAGATTGTCGGCGAATTACTTACGCAGCGTTACGCCCGAAACGCGCGCCTTTTCACCCCGGTGATTTATTTCGTGCGGTTGGAAACCTTCCACGGGTCGTTATATTGCCTTCTCTTATCGGTAAACGTTATCACGGAGCTTGATCGACCATGTTACTCCATGTTTCGAACACGCGTCGAACGAAGCACAGTGAAATTAAACCAACAGCAACTGTTCGTCAGTTTCGATTCATTTATTCCTCGAGCTACGCTTGTTGCAGCTGACGGCTGACAGTTTCATGGGCAGAAAACACGGCACGCCCCTAGCTCGTTGCCCGTTTAAAAATCCAATAATCATGCGTCGAGCGATCTCCTCTTTCGACGGTGATCACGTTGATCAGACCGGCACGTCTGATCACTCGCGGGTTTGTTTCACTTGTTAGCATGCACGCTGCAACCTCTGTTGCTAGAACTCTGTTAGTCTTTCTATTGATACTCTCTGTTGATACTACTAGCTGCGAGTACCACTCTGTTCACCAAACATATTTCGTTTAGTTGTTCTTTGCGTGATTAACACTGAAGCTACCAGACCGGTCAAATGACCGCTCTACAAGTTTCTTATTATAAGGTTCATATTTTGTTAAAATACATTCCTTAAAATTAGCATTGATTTTCATCAAGATAGATGTGTGTACTAATTTATGTTTCGTCGTTTGCTCATTTACTTCTTAATTTCAAATTAAGTACACATTATATGTCGGTAAGTTTAGTGTTAACCCTATGCACTCGGAAGGTAAATCATTATTCAGCAAGTTGAAATAAGTACTTTTTAATTAATTCTATAGTACCACAAATGTTACGTATGACCACAGTGAAACAGTCACACTTGATAATAGAAAAATAATAATTACAAAAGAACGTGAAGTTTCATTACGACGATCAACGTGTTGAAGCGCATACTGTATTTGTTACGATAGTGTATACCTTGTATGACGGTGTTTATGCCCGTAACAATATTTTCGTATTTATCGAGCATAAAATGACTTGTTCGGTCGAGAAACTTTAGATGAGAATTCATCGGTCGTAACTTGGTGACCTCGGAAGTTGCCGAGCAGAGTATCTATTTGCCCATATTTACACGCGGCGCACAATAAACTGGAGGCAAGGGCATCACGGAGCATCCTCGTAAAAAAAATATGGAGGCACTCGGCACGATACAAAAGACCGTTACGCGGCCAAAGGGGTAATCGGATTACGTTGATAATCAAGATTGAAGGGTCGATCGATCCGTCGTCGTCAGGCAAGAGGCACCGTTTCCACTCAACAGGACGAAGAAGCTTTTCGGAATCAACGTCGGTACGGCCCTCGAAATCCCCTCGAGTGACTGGGCGTACGTGAGCGGGATAAAGGATCAGCCCCGAGTGCGGGCCACGCGAGTCGTCGTCCGTGAAATCTTATTAGCCGAAAAACGGGCTCCGGATGAAAAACAGCGAGACAAGATAAGGCGCGATCAGAGCCAAGGTGAAACACCAAGGCCGACGGTTCTATTCTAACGACAGAAATTCGTTTCTTATTTAAACGCGGACAAACTTCGAGATCGGGCGAGTACAATTACCGTGCAGGGTCGGAGCTTCTACGAGTTTCACCGACCAACTTGCTCGGCACTCGACAAACTTCCGAGATGCCACACCGGAAACTGTGGCTTCCGAAAACTGCTGCACGTTCGCCCATAACGCCGCTCCTCTTCCGCCTGCTTATTTCGCGAGCCAACGCTCTTGCATTCCTTTTCCGCCATTCGCCGAACGTATCCAGAAGAGGGTTTCGAGTGGCTGAACTTCGAACATCGATCGAAAGACGCAACGAGTGGGTCTAATCGCTGAAACGAATTGTTGGCGAAGTTCTCGCGAAATAGCACCGAGAGTACATCAATGTCGAAATTAACTGGTTTATTTGTCCAACTGTATCAGAATATCGACAGTTCACGTTTTTTTAAATCCATCATTATTTTTCGCGAACGGGTCGAGTCGAGATCCTTTGCAGCACTCGACAGTTATTAATTTTTGATGACGTTTCGATTCGCACGGTGTATGAAAGCAAGTTTTAGCGGAAAGCAATTAATTTGCCAACAGCGTACTCGGCCGCAATGATCGGACAAGCGTAGCTGTCCATCGTTGTTTCTAAACGCGTGAATTTATCGAAGCGAGACCGTGCGTCGACCACGTGTTGAAACGAGTTAATTAAAATCAAAATTGACGGCTGTTCACGCGATAGGAGAAGAACAACGGGGAATATTAGTTGCCACGTGCGGTAAGCCGTGTCAACGCGCGAACACACAATGGCCATTTTGCTCTCTTGGCCGTCGGGATACGCGATCTGTTCGTATGAGCGTGTTTTTATCGGCCGGTAACTGTCAGGATAACACTGCGTGTCCAACGCAACCGGCGACGTGTTCAGTCGGATAGAAAGAGACTGTTGATCCAACGAGTCGCGAATAAACACCGGCTGTCACAATATTGATCCCTCAGAATATATACCGCCGAAGAATATATATGCAGAAGTCGAATCTGTTCAAGTTGCCTCGAAAGGTCGTCGTCAATCGCACGTGGCGCTTTTCATTTAAAAATTTGCGACGTCGAGTCAACTATCTCGACAAAAACCGACTCATCATTCTTTCGTTCGTTTTCCTCGCACGCATCCAGCACGGAACAGACTCCATAAATACCTTACGATCTCATCGATCGCTAACTCCGGTCAAGTATACTTCAAATCGCCCCGAGTTTTATTCGAACTATAAAAGTTTAGGTCTTGAAACTCGTATAGCTTTTGAAAGTTTCGGTAGTCTTGAGAGCCTTGATTCTTGGAAATGCTAGATCGCTGGCAACGATATTTTCACGCATACGTTCGCGCTCCACGAACGACTACCGTAAGCTCCTCGTTCTAATAGAAAATGTAGAGCACGCGAGGTGCATGCAGGTACCGAACGTTTAATTTCTCCTGAGAGCATGCACGAAAGAGAGCGTGCTACCAAAAACGTTCGTGCATTCGAGAGTTTAAATGGAGAATCAGTGTAGGAGAAAGAGGAGCAGGAAAGACAATGAAGAAAGAAGTAACGAGCCAAAAACGTCCAGAAAGATTTTCTCCACCCAACTATGGCTACGAGTTTCTCGAGGCTGACCACGAAGCAAGAGCAAACGACGGTGGCAAAGAAGGCAAACAAATTCGGCGAAACGTCCCGCTGGAAAGCTGCCCGGAACACCGGTCGTGAAACACCGACCGAGTCTTTATTTGTACGCGGAAACTCGCGCTAGCTTTCGAGGAAGCCGCAAGATAACCGCAGCGTTCTGCTGCGAAGCTATTGTAAAGAGTTTCGGAGCGTTCGACGTAGCACGACCAGCGACGACGTTAGCGGCAACTTTAATTTGCTTAACGGACGATCAAACGACCGCGCCGCGTTCCATTATCAGGCGTCAGATAATAGACTTGTTTGCAGGCGGAACAAACCAGTCGGGCCGTTGTTTCAACCAAGTAGTTAGCGGAGGATTTTTGACGCGAACTTGCGACCGACTTCCCGACGAAATACCAAACTTTTCCACCTAGGAGCTGATCCAACTTTCAACGATGCCTTTTCTTAAATGCCTCCGCTATCGAAAGGTTAATCAACTCCTCCCGCTTTCGATTATCTTCAACCACGATTTTTACTCGGAGTTCGGTAACTTTATATATTAGACTCACGTATCGAAGGCGATGGTTTTGGAAATTCAAGCAATCGGGGATTGGGGGATCAAGAGTTTGAAAAATGGAGATTCGATTTCATAATTGTAGATATGAGAATTTGGGAGCTGGGTGAAAATTACAAAGTTGCAAATTGATTTGGAAATTTAGTGGAAATCGAAGGATTGCGAATTTAAGAGATTTTGGAATTGTGTAACTCGAGAAGTCTTCCGTAAATCCTTCTGATTCGGCAGCGTCTGCACAAGGAGGTTATTAAGATAAGTTGGAGGGTCTGATTCCCTCTCGACGAGCCATTTTGCCGCTTCATCTAGGATATAACCTTTCAGTGGTGAACAACGTTCTAATCTGCTGTAAACACGGCCCAGAGAGGCTCCTCCGCGAGCCCATTCGGACACGGAAGCGGGTGAAAATTTGTGAAATGGTTGCGCCACTCATTCGAGTCGGATTAGTCGGCGCGCGATGCCGTAAATGCCGGTCTGCAAATGTCCGCTCTAAACTCGACGCGTTTCACCTCTTTCCTTCACTCGGATCTGAGGCTTCGCTTACATTGCACGGATAAAACGTGTCACGGGATTCGCCAGGACATACGACTCTGTGATAAGAGAGCATCGAATGTGCCGGCGCGAAATCCGCTGAGACGTGTCAAATATCTTCTCGCCACCGGCAGAATTGTTTGTGGACACGTGGAGTTTGCGTGGATCAAACTGCTGGGGAACAATTGGAAGAAGTTTTAACCTCGTTGTAAACTTTCTCGAGATAAAATTGTTCTTTTGGACTTTGTTTGATGAGGTCTGGTTGAGGTCTAAATTAACCGACATTAAAAGATACGAAGTTTGGTTAAGTTTGGTTTCTATGCTGGTATTCAAGTGTCGTGCTATCGATAACAGTCGATGTGTCATAATGTGGTTAAGGTGTACAATCCACACGCGTTACGCTCAATCTACATTGCAAGGTCTAGGACCCTCCAGACACGTGACCCAGATTCTGCGACGTGTAATGCATTCGTCACCTGGACAGAGTCTGTGTTCCGGTAATCCGATGCCGAAGCTGAATCACCCCCTAAGTTTCTTCTCCGAACAGTTAGACCAACTTAAATTCAATTAGGCACAGTTAATTATTATAATAAAGTTCTTTATGAAGATTGACATTAAATTACATTTTTCGTTACAATAAGCTATAAGGGAGGTAAAAATTGAAATTACATTTTTATTGATGGAAGCAGAAAAGTGTGAAATGTGTGACGGAAGGTATTTACGTTAAATTGCGTTTGCACGCGTATCAGAAAGTGACGATATTGAGCATCGAGATTGTCCGTCGTTTATTAAGCACGATTTTAATATAATTCGTAGAGGAATATTCGTCGGTGCGGCACGTTTGGCGTCGATTAAAATCGAAGCGGATCAGCGGTGTAGCGATCGTCGTCACGCTATTTCGTTCTCTCGCCACGTACCGGTACGCCCCGTTGATTCCCGTCTCGTCACGCGCAAAAAATCGCACCCCATTAGCCGCGTCTCGTGTTCCCATGGATGACCGTTGAATTATCGAGATCCCTGTACAACCTGTCTGACTGCACGTTTTATTAAATTCGACGCTCACTTCGCCGCATTCTGCTTGCTCGCTGCGCGGAATTCCGTGGAGACCGACGCCCACTGCGCTCGTGTTTTCTTCTTTCATTTTCGCCGTCCGCCAGCCGAATACAAGTCGCAGAAGCAAAATGGCAAACTGTTAATTAACAAAACGAACATCGCCGACGCGGTGCTTGCTCTCTCGAATTATTCGTTGCTTTATTGCGTTGTTACAGCAGGATTAACGCGATAGAACGTTACCAACTACTAGTTATACAGTTTTCAACGTGTAATTTGATTATTCTGAAGAAGCGTAAATCCATTATGAAAATTATCGATGATTATAATTTTCATATAATCTTATGATTTAATGGGGCATAATTCGATGCTGTTCGATTCGCCAAAATGAACAATGGAATTGTACCATGTGTCTCTTTATACTCAAAAAGAAATATTACAATGAAGGGTGCGCTTTTTGAAACATTTTCACCGGAATTTTGAAGTATCAATACCAGATTTCATATGTGCAATAATATTGAATTATACATCACAGTATCGAATGAAAGGCTAAAATTGAAATATGAAATGTGATATTAATACATTGATTTCTCGATAACTGCCCCCAGAATTTAGGCAGGTTTAATAATAATAATCGAATAATTGAGAACCAGCTTCAATTTTTTATTTTAAACGCCATTTTCACTAACGCGTGAAATATCATTATCGAGCTAAAAAAATGTACCGTTATTAGGAAGTTGGATATGAGGAAAATTTGACCGGAACAACGAACATATTTCAAACAATAAAGTTACCCGAACCGAAAAGAAGAACAACAAGAGTACAGCTTAAGGTAGAACAAACGACTCAACGGCAGTCTCTAACTTTTGCCTTCCCCTTTCCAACGCAATTACAACTTTGTTTGCGAAGGCAATTCCAGAACATATCGCCTGCGTTGTAGCAAGAAAAACACGCACGTGGTGTCGACGAAATAAAAAGCGATATACACTCTGCGAAGAAGCCGAAGATACACAAGATTGGAGCATATTGTTCTGGCTAATGAAACTGTTCTCCAACATCTCCATTTTCATTACTGGGCGCGAAGTTTCATATTGGGAATTATGGGCTTTTGGAAATTTGGGGAGTTGGGAGTTTAGGTGGTTAATTTGGGGATTTAGGGATTTGGGGATTTGGGGAGGAGTTGGAGGGTTGGAGACTCGGAGGTTTAGGGATTTGTGGATTCAAGGATTTATGGATTTGTGGATTTGAGGAGTTGGAGAGTTACAGATCTGGAGATTTTGGGACTCGGAGATTCAAGGGTTTGTGGATTTAAGGAGTCGGAGAGTTAGAGATTTGGAGAATTAGGGATTCAGGGATTCAAGGATTTGTGGATTTGAGGATTTGAGGATTTGAGGAGTTGGAGAGTTAGGGACTCGGAGATTCAAAGGTTTATGGATTTAAGGAGTCAGAGAGTTAGAGATTTGGAGATTTAGGGATTCAGGGATTCAAGGATTTGTGGATTTGAGGAGTCGGAGAGTTACAGATTTGGAGATTTAGCGGTTTGGAGATTCAAGTATTTGAGGATTTAAGTACTCGGAGATTTACAGATTCACATATTTATGGATCAGAAGATTTAGATATTTATAGTCGTAATTTAGAAATGGAGAGATGTGGTGATTCAGAGATTTGAACGTAAAAATTTCTAAGTCCACATTAAAAGGTGACCACGTCAGAAGACCTCCATTTGTTAGAAGATGGCTCCAGTCTTTACCTACTTAATGTAATGTACACGCGATCGAGATGACATGGCTGCAAGTTTTCGTAAACGGTTCCACGGTGTATACAGGTGTTGCTGATAACGTGAAAGTTAGGGGAAGGCACGTAACAGCATCCACGACCCGTAAGGTTTACGTAGTAGAAACAGCGCGTATAGCACGCGCGCCCAGCGGAACAAACTTGCCGCGCGTAATTTAGCGTAATTGAATAGCTTAATAGAAATCGATGCAAGAACGGCGTATCACGCGAGAATTACGATACGGTTCGTTTAAATTACGAGTTCTAACTGGTCGTGGGTGGTTTGTCAGGTAGCGAGTAAAAGCTTCAAGGGAAATACAGCCAACGTGCCGAGAATTTTGCCGCGAGCAACTGCACCGGCAATTCCATGCTGGCTGTAAAATATCGCGAGGCGGTTACCGCTGCGTCGTAATTAACTTCCTGATTACGCCCCTTGAATTAACGAAAGTCATCTGTATTCGACGAAAAATCCGACAATGGTATCGACCTCCTTGCTTAGAAACTCCTTGCGGCCACTTCCTTGCGGATTAAACACCCTCTACTTTAATTCGACGAGGAGTATCGAAACTTTACTTCTACTCGAAAATTTACTCCTTATTTTATTTTATATACACGTGAGATTTATGGCAGCACTTTAAGGTTCCTATTTTGAAAAATAAAATCTGCAATTCTTAATAAATATGTATAGAGTATAAGGACGTCCATCCCCTAACGTTCACGAGTCACCACCGAGTGCTTTGTCGAGTCTAGAAAGAGTTCCAACGCCATAAATCTATTAATTTCAATACGAGTGCGAACATAACGGAGAAAAATTAACAAAGAGTGGAAACGAAGCAGAGACGTCGATTGCCGCAAAAGTTCTCCAGTAACGTCACGGTACTGACGCATACTAAAAAGAGAAAGACGTTCTATAGTCCATTAATCGAGCTTAAAAATTCTCACGATGAAAGTAACAAAGCAGCTTTATCGCACAAACTTCTGACACGAAGCGAGAACGTTTCATTAAAAACAAAAAAGCTTTCGCGAGTTCTCTCAGTCGGGAATCGGATAAATAGCTTGGAAATACACGATGTAATTTTGATAATTTTCTGTTACACGCGATTTTACTTGAATACATCAACTGATCGTGATTTTAATTTCTCCGATACGCCTCGGGTGCGTGGATGATTAGTGCTCGAAACCACCTCGCAAATTACTATGTCGATTACTATCAAACATATAGGTATCCAATGAAATCGATATTAGTTTGACACGTTATCGAGACGCGTTGCTTCCGAAATTATAAATATGCAATATCGATATTTCACTGAAATATCGAGCAATTATTTTTCGTTCTATTAAATTGACAAACGAAATTTCCTTGCTTTAAGTGTTGCAATGTGTTTCAACTCGTTCTATTTCGTGGTGAATTTCGGTTGAGCAGTCACGCGTTGTACCTTGACGCGCTAATTGTCTACATGTTCCATTTTGACACGTGGTATTTCAACGTTGTTTCACAGCGTTGCACGACACATTAAATTCCGTGTTATCCCCCGAGCGTTGTGTTTTGCCGTGCTGTACGTTGACTCATTGAATTTCGGCACACGTGTTTCATCACATATGTATCGTGTTTCGAAAGACGTTTCAACGCATCGTGTTTCAGCGAGTTGATACGCTGTACTTCGTATTGTGTTTCGGACGCGTTGAACTGTATCTCTTGATTTGTAAACCGTACCAATAAATGTAACACCGCAAGCAGCAAGAGAAGATACGTTTCAAAAAACACGGGGCTAACTTAGTCATTGAAATTGCTATGATAGTTACGTCTGTTCGTTAATTAGCGACTAGCGCGATATTCCGCAGAAACTCCGAAGCAAACTTTGTGTATCCAAGACATGACAGGTTAAAGTTCACTGGAATCTCTACCTTGTTCCAATGCGGCGACTGCTGCCATGACGCTTCGTTGCTTCTCGGATTAATTTGCGGCAATCGAGTTTCTAACTGACCATACACGTTTATTTCTCGTATTGTACAAATTGTGTACTTGTAATTGTCTACATTTGACATTAAAATACGGACAATTTGGTTGGAACGGTTTGTGAATGTGTAGGTGAATTGTACATCAACTATCTGTGGATAGTTAACATATGGGTATAATGTAGATGTAACATGTAGAACATTGGTGGTCATATGTGACACATTCAGTTATGTGTATTATTTATAGTGAAGCAAGGAAAAGAAGCTTCTGATGGCTCTTAGACAATGATATGTACTGACAAATTACGAGATGAAATTGAAGGGTTTCCTTGTTCTTATGAATATGTCTGGCCACATATGTTCACTGTGACAGTCAAGGTATTAAAATATATTTACAACTGACGAACCTTCAAACTTACATGATGCTAACAGGCTATTCTGACGAAACCATCATAATGATTTTTTATATAATCCAAAATTTGCAGAAACCACATTGATAACATCAGAAGATCCCCTTCACTCTCTACGTCAATGTCAATCCTCTTAAAAAAGTACCCCGCTTATCTCCCCCTGTCCGATCTTCAATACTCGTTTGTCGATGCAAACCGCAGCTTCAATATTTGCCCTGATTATTACGTTACACGTGGCGCAATCAGTCTGATGGATACCCTTTCATTAACTCAGACTTGGCTAGACGGTTTCCCTTAATCAAGGTTGAAATGCCCACAGACAAGTTTTTCTTTGCGTTGACTATGTGCCCGCGACCATTCGAGGCGGTTACCCCGGCAAGAGTCCAATAATGTCGGACGTTGGAATTTTGTGTTCGTCAGAGCGTCGAACGGAAACGCGCGGTGGACATGCATGTCGGATCAGAAACGTAACGATAGTCATCGGACAGACGATGACCGTGATAACGTCACCGAGACGGATGCGCATTAGTCCAGAACTTGCATCCGATTAACGTAAACCACTATCCAGCGCTAACTGGCTGCTGCATAGATGGCACGCGCAAATCCCCTTCGAGGCAATGGATGCTCCTTCACGGACAGATTGCATCTCAATTTTGGCCGCCGCGGGTAGATGGGACTCGAAATTGAAACCGGCAGATTTGATCCTTCGGTACCTGTTACAGGGATTAGACGAGATTATCGGCACACTCGATAACGATACACGTTTCCGACGTTAACGAGTCAGAATTTAATGCAGCGCTCCTCTACCTTCCTTGTACATCGATCATTCTTTTAACCCCTTTATGGTTTAGGTGCGTCAGAACTAATCAGCTAACACATTAAAATAGACAAAGAAAGCTCCAACGTACTCCAACTTGAAGTGGATTTAAAACTTGAGTAAAATTAAAGACAACTGTAAGTATAACTGACGCAACTGGTGCGTCACGAGACTTAAAATAGTGAACTGGTTTGAAAGCTTCTGCCTTTGAAAATTTTTGAATGTGGAAATTTCATTAGCTTCAAAGTATGAAATAGTCAAAGATGTAACCAAAGTGAAATTGTGTCTTTATTCAGAAGAAGGTAGACTATTTTAATATGGTAAACTCTTCCCCAGTTAATATCAATGGACGAAGTGATATAAGTCGCTCAATCCTTATTATGCGAAAGACTTTATTACATTATGATAAACTTCCTGGTAATATATTACCCCAAAATGACACACTTACAGAAAGAAGACATTTCTCCGTAAATGTGATTTTTATTTCTCAAGAAAGACGCATACTTACACGAAGAACAAAATAAATTAGAATGGATGTTTGAAATATAGAAAACTGTAAAGGTTACATCGAATGAAATCACGTTCTGAATAATTGCTACAACAATATTCCCTACTGCAGGGTCGTTTTCAGTGCGGCATTCAACGGGTTAATTTATGGTGACAATGTCATGAACTAGCAAAACAAACACACACAGGAAACAGTTGCAATTACAATGATACAAGTCTGACTTGCACCATTATCATTGTCAACAGAACATCTGTTTCGTACATGTATTCCGCTGTGTTGAAGTACGAGCGAACTTTGTATCTACTTTCCGATGAACAAACATGTGTGGACTGCGTCTGAATACTTCGAGCAAGTACCAATGGCTGACTTCGTAAGACGTAGAAACAGTATTCTACATATAATTTTTATAAACACTATCTTTTTTCTGGTAAATAATTTTGTCGTATAACAAGTGAATTCTGATTTGACCAGAAATTAAAAAATCTAGAATAAAAAAGAGTAGAAATTTTCATCTGCAAGTGTTCCTCTGAAATGTAGAACAAGAAACATTCCCCTCGTATACATATGTTATCCAAGTGACATTCTACATCGCACTGGAGCAAGCACATGTGGAGCACTCCGGAAATTATTCCGATACAGTATCAGTTTCCAATCCACTAATAGACAAAGTTGGTGGTATCGTTATGAAATAAATTCATCGAGAAACTAGAAACTTAATTGCACAGGAGCTGTTAATGGTAGAAACAGGGCACTTTCGTGTGTTACATTCAATAGCAATTAACACGCCGTAAACCCGCGTGAACGATGGTTTAACTCACGGGATTGGGTGTGGGCAGTTTACCTGAAATTAGGGATTGTACGCTTGCTCGATCCAAGTAACAAGTCCCGTGTACGCTATTCAAAATTCGACCGCGTAATCCTTTCACGCAATCTGCCTGCTTTTACCATTGTTGCGATCAAATCCACCTTTTACTCGATAAAACGGTTAGCTTCCTATAGTTCGCTGAAACACAAAGTAAAAGCCACTACTGTTTTACTGCAATTGAAGGACTCTGCATCTACCGTTTGAACTTTCTACCGTAATTTCTGTATTAATTCCGATGTTATTTATGATAAAATGTATGCAAAACATTCCTCCAAAAGAGGAAATTAAAGAAACAGGCCGAGCAGGATGCAGAAAGATGATCAAGATGCTCGAACCTCGATTTTCTATTTCCTATCGGCAAGCCGTGGTGGCCATCCTGTCTCCTCAATTACTCGGATATTAAGTTCAATAACTGCTGACGCAAAATTCCTGTACGCGAGCAAGCCGGTGATTATTTTACCGTGCTTATTGGTATTCCGGCCTGCTTCCCAATAACGCTCGGGTTCGTTAAAATAAAAATCTTTCGATGGGTAAAATAGCTGCAACGTCCACCTTCGGAAAACCGTTACACCCGTAATGGGTTCGCTACATCCGCGCAAACGATTTCCAAGGATCAAGCTTGAAATTGAATGAAAATATCAAACACGAGAAATTTTGTACGAAACGCGCAACGCTTTCGCGGAAAGTTATTAAATCAACAACGTACTCCGTGTTTTTCTTCCCGCTGGATTTTACGAACTATCCACCAGTTAACTCTGCGAGTCAAATCTTTCAGAACGGGACCTTGTGGAATTAAACTCAGCAAAGTTGGTTAAACTTGTTTCGAGTCGATGGAAGTTCATCGATTTTCTGAACTTTACGGTTTTAGAGTCATGTTTCGTTACATTGAAAGGGTTGGTTGCATTATTGTAGAGAATATTTAAAGTCAACTTGACGTATGGTCAGGTTAGGTTATATTTAGCTTTGTAACAAAAGGTGAAGGTCTAAAAAATCAACGTCAAAGTCACACTCTTTTAATTCAAAAAATTTCTATAATATCCATGCATTGCGTATTCTAACCTGTGTAGTTTGAAATAATTATTAAAAATGAATTTGTATGAGAAAACATAATAATTGAGTGTGTTAAAGTGGTTTGTCGAAGCCATCGACACGACTACACGTCGCAAGGGTGGCAGGATCGGTGATATACCGACAGACAGTAAAAATACCACATAGAATGATTAATTACTGGCGAACCTTGACTACGCATTAAGCCTAGCCTCGAGCATCGATACGTTACAATGGCACGACGGCAGGTAACAACACATGCACGTTCCCGTCCATCAATCACCAGGCAATTCTCGCTGACCCATTATCGTTGCGTCCGCTTCTGATTATCGTGTTCGATGCGAGTTTCGACCGCGAACAGCGATGCACTCCCGATATACTGTTGACACCCTGTCACCGATCCGGCACCCTATCGAAACAGCGCAACGAACCCGTTTTTCGCGGATTTTTCAGTCGGGATCATTCGAGACGAGTGCTTCTTATTCACTGTACGCTTCCGTGGCATAGACAGTTGGCTCTAATGAGACATGCATTATGTACCAAGTTCGCTCGTTTATAAGCGAGGGAGCCGACTGTCGCGCTGAAAAGTGAAGGACGAGGAGTATGAGTTACGGTCTTGAGAAAATACAGCAGCCAGCTCTGAATGCACGATGAGGCGAAAGTTTGGATCTTCCCGTGGGGACTGATCGTGGAGTAATTAGATTCGCGCGATTTTATTTACGTTTGTCTCGTTTGCAGGTTTAATTTATTGGCAAATTTGATTAGTTGGAAAGTGAAGTAGGTACGGTGATCAAAGTCCTGGGGGTACTTTAAAAGGCAAGTTGGAAGTAATTAAATGAAAAACTTCATCGGTTAAGGGTTAAATATTTGCCAAGAGTCTGATTGCAGTTGTAAATGTTTATAGAGTTTGTCAAATATTTTCTCGGTCCATCCTCAACCACAATATCCGTTCCACGGAAGATAGCACAGTTAATAGTGTAATTCGAGCCTGATCATACGATAGGAGTCGGATTTCGAATTAGTAGATTACGTCGAGACATAATATCGTATCAGTAGCGCCTATTATCGGGAGTAGTTCTTGCATAAAATTAGAAAGCAAAATTACGAAGAACGTTGTTCACGTAACGCAAAAAACTTGGACTTTCAGTACTCCGCAAAGAGTTGGGTAAAAAGCAAACGCTGTTCCGAGAATAATGAAACGGAATAGCGTAAAATTGGTTATGTGAGTTCATCAAAAAGTTCATTATAAACTACGGCCAATCTCTCGCGTTTAATAACATTTTTCCATTTTTGTGTCAGTTCCCTCCCCTGCGGCTAGAATTAGTTACTCGTTCGAATGCGCGGAGAAAATTCGTAGCTCGGTCGCTGAAATTTTCCTCGACGCGAATCGACCGTTAAATGTAGGAAATCTGCAAGTCTGTTCGCGAGCGTACCGATTCTCTCGATGCAGTTATCAAGCCGTTTATTCGGCGATATTTTTCCAGGCAACAGCTTGCCGCCCGCTTTATATCGTTATTGCAATTCACGAACGACGCTCGTTGTTTCTTTGTTACGTTCAGATTCCACCCACTCGTGCCACATTTCTTCCGTGGATCGTTATAATGTACCAGATTTAATCTTTGGAACTGTACGTTCAGAATACGTAATACTGATTCGGACTTATTATTTTACTAGTTCTGTTGTACCGATTTTTATTTCGTCAAATTGGTCATACGAGTAGTTTATTTTGCTATTGCACTTGCAGCTTGATTTGATACCAGGTATACACGTGTACAGCTAATTTATTATTTTGCTATTGCACTTGCAGCTTCATTTGATACTAGGTATACACGTGTGCAGCTAATTTATTATTTTGCTATTACACTTGCAGCTTGATTTGATACCATGTAAACCTGTGTACAACTAGTTTATTATTTTGCTATTGTGCAGCTTGCAACTTGATTCGATAGCAGATATACCTGTGTACAACTAATTTATTATTTTGCTATTGTGCAGCTTGCAGCTTGATTCGATAGCAGGTATACACGTGTACAGCTAATTTATTATTTTGCTATTGCACTTGCAGCTTCATTTGATACCAAGTATACACGTGTACAACTAATTTATTATTTTGCTATTGCACTTGCAGCTTGATTTGATACTAGGTATACACGTGTACGAATAATTTAATATTTTGCTATTGCACTTGCAGCTTGATTTCATACTAGGTATACACGTGTACAGCTAATTTATTATTTTGCTATTGCACTTGCAGCTTCATTTGATACCAAGTATACACGTGTACAACTAATTTATTATTTTGCTATTGCACTTGCAGCTTGATTTGATACTAGGTATACACGTGTACGAATAATTTATTATTTTGCTATTGCACTTGCAGCTTGATTTCATACCAGGTATACACGTGTACGAATAATTTATTATTTTGCTATTGCACTTGCAGCTTGATTTCATACCAGGTATACACGTGTACGAATAATTTATTATTTTGCTATTGCACTTGCAGCTTGATTTGATACCAGGTATACCCGTGTACGAATAATTTATTATTTTGCTATTGCACTTGCAGCTTGATTTGATACCAGGTATACACGTGTACAACTAATTTATTATTTTGCTATTACACTTGCAGCTTGATTTGATACCATGTAAACCTGTGTACAACTAGTTTATTATTTTGCTATTGTGCAGCTTGCAACTTGATTCGATAGCAGATATACCTGTGTACAACTAATTTATTATTTTGCTATTGTGCAGCTTGCAGCTTGATTCGATAGCAGGTATACACGTGTACAATTTATTATTTTGCTATTCTACTTGCAGCTTGATTCGACACTCATACCTGATTTTTGATCTGTTGGTTTTAAAAATTCCGTGAAGTGAAGGTCTACGAAGAGTAAAGAGAAAAGGGGATTCAACACAATTTCGAGCAACCCAGCTTGTATTAATTTGCATGGTAGCCTCGACGCGTTTCCATTATTCCGGTTCGAATGAGTTTGCGCCAACGAAAAATAGCCTGCTAACAGGAAAGTCGGGACAAGCAAAGCACCCTCGTAAATTTCGCGAATAACCCGGGGGTCGTTTCATCGTCGTGATATTCATAATAATTGAGCTAACTTTCATAAAGGGTCAGGAATAAACGGGCAACAGACGCGCGCCGAAACGAACGAGGGGGTAAATCAGCGGGCATTAACGCGGAAAATCGTCCACTATTCGAACCTAATGCGACTCGATAAATGTCTCGGCTCTTTTGTTTCTCCGTGACCACTTTTTCTTGCCATTGTACCGGCCAACGACGATTTAGATTCGCCAAGGCCGTGGAATAATAACCAGGATGAACGTTGCTTTCAAGGCTGATAAGGGAACAAACTGGCGAGGGGAAGAAAGACACTGCCGGGTAAACGAGGCCGAGAAAATAATTCGTCGCAATTTTCAACGATTTAGCGCCGTCTCTTTTTCGACCGGCGAGGATTAATCGACCAGATATAGTTGACAAATGACGAGGTCCTAACGATCCGGCCCGTTTCTTTGCGCTATAAAGAGAAAAACAATTCGGCAAATCTTTTCCGCCCAGATTCGGACAAAAATCTGATATCCGTTCAATCGATTGCTCGACGTTTGGAATTTTGGTAGAGAATTTCAGAATTTCTGAGGACATTTGGAAATTTCGACACCATCGAAATGCACGAAGCCACGTAAACCGAATAATTTTTAAAACAATTATTGCATTCGTACGTTAATGCAATTTTCCATTGAAAATTCCCAATAGAATTCGAATAACAATAACGACCGATTACAAAGCGTGTTGTAGTTTTAATTAAACTTTTATTTGGAGCATTTGATCGAAATCTTTTCAATACTTCAGCGTTGAATAACGAATCTCACATCCCTGCCGTAAACCCATATTGATTCCGATACGCATATAATAAACTACACGGAATTTTGCATGAAATGAAAGATAATCTATAGCAGAAGAAATAAATGGCTTCGGTTTAATGCATCGAAATGCTCGATCGTGAAAGTTGATAACGGGGACGAGGAATTTGGAGGTTTAACGAAAGCCCCGTTAAGCGTCGTCGAGAGGCAAACACGTGGAAATTACAATCGGGGGTAAAGTGTAAGCAAGAGACGATCGCGGTTAGAATGGCTTTAGGGCTTTCGAACGAAGCGGAAGTTCGCGCCAAGAGTCCTGGATCATAAAAATGGAGTTGTCGCTGCTGGCGTCGTAATATTTCATGTCTGCAGGAAGAGGGGAAAAAGAGAACCGTGTAAAGGGAATTCCCTGCGATTTAGAACAGTGAGAAACACCGGAATCACGAAACTCCTAAGTTTGATCTCGAATCTCAATTTGAATATTCCGTATTTGAATATATAGCGGGAAATGTAGATAACCATCGAAACAATTAAGTCTTGCGAAACTCGATAATTTCTCCGTCGATCCAATAAATTCCAGCCTGGTAATATCCCGTCCGTAAACTTGCAAGTGATTTTTATTTCTCGAAGAATTCGTGAACAATTCGAATCCAGGCAGATCTGAATCTCCCAATACACTCGAATCCCACTCCTAGTCATGCTACCATCGACCTCTCAATTTCCTACAGCAATTTCAAGTCCTTCCTCTTTGTGTCCCGTATTTCAAGGAGCATAGCGTTCCGATAATCCTCTTTCTATTCCACTCGCAATCTACTGCTCGGGTCATCGTTACGTACATCATAATCACCCGGCGGATCAAGTGGAATCGAACGGCGATGGATCAATGTTCAATTTCAATAACTCTGTTTCGTTTCTTTCTATTCCACGTATCGAATTTATATTTTCACGAAGATTTGCGGTAACTTTAAGAAGGGAAAATAGTTTGCACGAGGAAACAAGGTAGCCGAGTTTCTGACAGTTTTCCCAGATATATTTTGCATGGAGCTGTAATATCGTGAAATCTTTTCATCGGCAAATCGAAGGGAGTATCTTCCTGACATGATTGATGAAAAAAAGGGGCTAGAAAATTGTCTCTCGAGAGGGTCTGTCTTGCCAACATGTTCATCCGTTATGAATGCCAGAGTTATTACAAAAATTTTCAGAATTGTTATAAAAATAGTTCCTGAAATAACGAATTAAATATACGGAATTAATTGCGGATGCTGGGATAGAATTTTAAATCATATGGTACGGTAGTTTCCAACTTGAACTCATTCTGGCTTATTTATCTAAGCGCAGTAAAAATGGAGGGAAAAGAAAATGGAACAAGAACGCGCAGAATGTAAAATTAAAAGATGGGAAATATTTAGAGCTACATACGTAGGGCTTTGAAATAATTAATGAGACCAGGAGAAAGTTACATGGAAAATTTTGGGAGTAATAAAGAACGGACCACATGGATGTTTAATATCGAAGCCGACGTTGCAGGTTATGTTCCCGGCTGGTACAGTGTTTAAAATGTAACTTCAAAGGACGACGAACTTTGATGGCTCGTTCGTTGATAAGGTTAGTTGATTTTTGACGATAAAAGGAAAATCTAATTCGCTATTTTGGCGCGTCGTAAAAGCCATAATTATTTATTCACAGCGAAATGGAATCCGCTGTTTTTGATGTCTATATTTTAAAATCCTTTAGTTCGAAAATTCTTGTATCTCCAAATTACAGGAACTGGAGTTTTCACGTAATCTGGACATCTGCCTACGTTGAAAAATCGTCTTTTTTTGGATTACTAGATTCGTGGCTGAAAATCGATGGGAAATAAAAATTGTGTAATTAACGAGAGTTAATTAACTGCATATGAAGTGCGCGTCTGGTAATTCTGCACGGTCAGCAGGAACTCTCGTTCATTTCAGTATTTAATTTCTGATGGGTCATTCAATTTTTAAAATTCAACTACCCTTCATCAAATATACGCGCCATCGCCGTGCAAAGTAAAACGCGATGCAACGTAAAATTTTTGATATTGAATCTGATGAAGAGAGGAATTCAGAAATTGACACTCTTTTTCCCCACGGAATATGCAAAAGCGATGATAATTCGATTCTCGATTTTAATCGTTCGCGCAATTTCACCGCGGCCGGCCACGTTTCGAGTTTAGATTTTTGACCTCCGGACACGATATTTTCGACGAGTATTTTTCACGTTCACCGACGAGCACCAACGTAATGAAGTTATTTTAAACGTTTGCTCGGTTCGATGGGATTGTACCGCCCTCCCGTCGGAATATCATTTTTCTTTTTTTTTTATACTAATTACGCGAACACAACCGCGTAACTTTTCAGCAAGTAGAGCCCGCTTCGAAATTTCCATTATGAAATTTTTTATTATACCGCATTACGCAATAATTCACGAATGTTTATGAATACGTGCTTTCGTGTATTCTCTAAAAGAACCAGCTTCAGAATAGTCGATACGAACATAACTAAATTTTCGTGAAAATAGGCAATCAAACTGCAATCTCGTTTTACGTAAAATTGCCTATGTCATATCAATATAAAGTTAAAACATTATTCATACGAACATTTGCACCTCAATAACGAAATACGAGCACTGCGTGAACCACCTAGGCATTGTTCAGGAACCAACAAATCAACGTTTAAATGGGGTTCGCTTAAAATTGATGTTACTGCATTTTCTGGGGCTTCTAGCTAGGCTCGAATAAATGATTTATCATCTGCGTTAAAGTCTCGTGTTCCTGGATCCCGTATTTCGAGTGCTAGACACTAATATCCTCTTTACTCGAAAGCGTGTCGCATTTAGAGCTAATGGTGCGATAGATAGTACCTTTACCTAAACATGAATTTCCATCGTTACGCAGACGCGAAACAAGCTTCTCGAAGACTGTCAGGGTGTGATCAGAATAGAGTTACTTTATGTTAATTACAAATGGTCGAAACTTAAGGCTATAACCTATGATTTCATGGACAGTCACTGGTTAATTATTCCTGCAACGTGAAGACAACTGAAGCTATCCCTTTGCGCTCGAGAGGTGGCAGTCACCATTATATTTAATACAATAATTTTAAATAAGCATTTTTTAACTGATGACACGTGTGATGTATAAACATAGTGAAACAATAGTGGAAATTATTAGTAAAGAAATAATAAGCTCAAGAAAATTCATTTAACTTTTTAACTAAGTTTTAAAGTTGCTGTTTGTAAACAGTCAAATTACCTTCGAGTGCAAAGGGTTAAGCTTTATTAAGTTTTATGTTGATCAATTTCTGTGAGATCTCATAAGTTCTCAACCCCCAGATTTCTAAATTTCTAAATTCCTGAAGCTACAAATTCCATTACTTGAACCATTAACCCTTTGCACTCTTCAATTTTCTTCACCTACCTACTCTTTAATTTACAAAATAGATTGAGAAAAGGATTCTCAATAAAATGTATTGCCATAGGACGTAGTATGTGAGAAATGCATTTTTCTTGTATTACAAGTAGCAAATAAATGATAATATACATATTCAACCAATCTATTTATCTGAATTATTTATGAGATCCAAGAGAAGTGTGACGTCGTGCCATACTCGACATAGGAGTGCAAAGGGTTAAGTACCCAAACCCCTAAATTCTCAAGTCTTTAAGTTCTCAAGTGTTCAAGTTTCCAAACACCCCAAATTCTGAAGTGTTCGAGTACCCAAACCTTCCAAATTCTCAAGTGTTCAAGTTTATACATCCCCCAAATTCTCAAGCCTTCAAATACTCCAATCCCCTAAATTCCCAAGTGTTCGAATACCCAAACCCCCAAATTCTCAAGTCTTCAAGTTTCCACACCCCCCAAATTCTCAAGCCTTCAAATACTCCAATCCCCCAAATTCTCAAGTGTTCGAATACCCAAACCCCCAAATTCTCAAGCCTTCAAATACTCAAATCCCCCAAATTCCCAAGTGTTCGAATACCCAAACCCCCAAATTCTCAAGTCTTCAAGTTTCCACACCCCCAAATTCTCAAGCCTTCAAATACTCAAATCCCCCAAATTCTCAGGTGCCCCACTCAGCGATCCTTGAAGAGTTGGATAACCACGAAGTGCATTCGAGTCGATATTGTAGTCCAAGTTAAATAACGATTGTGTCCAGCTACAGGTTGCACACTTTAACAATTCGTACGGCCATGGCCAATGACGAGCGTGTTATAGAGGAAATAATACCGCATAGTATTACAAAGCCATTTTCGTCAAGCTGTCTATGCCGAAGGCACGAGCAAACTCGCTCGTCCATCTCCGGCCGGATTATCCGGCTTACCGACCATTCTTGTTTCTTTTTCGTCGTTTCACAGGACGGAACTTTTTATTCGGACGCGCGTATATATTCTGATAATACCCGATTCCATTATTCGACGGCTCCTCGATTCACCCCAACAGTTCCTCGTTCTTTATCGCTCGCTAAGGAGGGACGTTCGTTTTCCATTTTTATCTATCCCCTATCGTCGACGTTATTCTCCTATGGGAACGTCGTTTTCGCAACGTTCGAGTAACTCCTAACCACTGGAACACTCTTCGCACGCGGACTTTTTTCTCTTACAGAAACTAACGGGTCTCCAGGAATTTTCTCTCCTCGTTGTTCATCGATATCCCACGATTGTCGTAAACTTTACGACTTTATCGTTTTTTTATAATTTCATCGAATTTCCTTCGGAATTTCGGTACTTCGGAACTTCGAGATGTTTTAAACTTTCGGATTTTAGGACTTTGAAACTTTGGGAGGTTATTTCGGGAAAATAGGAATTTAGAATCTCTTCTCGCATCTTTGGTCCAGATAGTCGATGACTCAGTTTTAAATACATTTATTTGCCGACTCCCTTTGCACTCCTCATTTTCCTTTACCAACACTTTCATTTACAAATTAAATCATGAGAAGGTTTTCAATCAAATGTACAACAGTGCAGTACGTGAAATTCATTTATTACAAGCAGTAAATAAAAATATAATTTATCTGAATTACAAGACCGAAGTATCGAGCCTCTCTCGACACAGGAGTACAAAGGGTTAATTCTGCATAATTTAGCTCGAAACGCGATACACCGATAACAACGTATAACTCGATCAAAAGAATATCATATACGTATGCAGTATCTTATCGTGTTTGTATACCTGTATTTCGTGACCAGTGGTCAGCATTGTTGGATCGAAGCCGTAACTACTTAATTCAATAGCAAATATTTATTCGTGTTTATTGGCCTTTTAATTAGCTCAAACGTATTTACGCAATCAATGATTGAAGTCATTGCAAACGTTGTGAACGTGCCGATGCAATCGCTGAGTCGACTATTGTCTGCGATTTGATCGTTCTTGTTTATCCGTTGCACCAGACTTTTTCATTTTATATTGAGGCAAACAACAATGCACACAATTCACTTATCAGAAGAAATGAATGGTAAATGTTGATTTAATAAATACGTAGAAAAATCTTTCATTCCTGGAAAACACCTTTCAGCTGCTTTCAAATTTCCTGAGTGTGCAAAAATTTGAGTACTGTGCATGTTATCCCTCAAATACATGATGAAGTATTGCAACATAGTTATATATGAAGTATGAAGTGATATATGAAGTTTGAGTGACATACGAAGTTCAAAGTGCAACATATTTTTACTACATATGGCATATACGCATTTTTTAGAATCGTATCTACTTACTAATAAAATATGTATTAAAAGCAGTCTCATTTTTTCATTTTACAAAAATGATGCATTAAGAGTTAACTAGCAAGGAATTAATTCGCAGCAGTATTAAGTCTCATTTCGTAATATCGGTGCTAATACATCAAAGGTTAACGCATCGAAGAGCCCCCATCGGTACCTTTCTTCATGAAAATTCGCATTCCTGGAAGCAGCCCTGTGAACTCGCCTAATGATCGTATTTGCGCTCGGCGCATTAGTCGTGCATTAGTACGTTTGGCACGCTCGCAAAACTCGTTTCGCTATAAATAATCCAACCCGTTTCCCAAAACACGACCATAATAGCCACGCGACATTACCATAATTCTGATAAGCGAACAGTGACACCTGCGATTGACGTAATTGTTCGGCGCATTATAGCGAACCCGTCAGTTGCGGCTGCCCCCCTCGAAAATTGTAGCGTTCTCGAACTCGTTGAGAAAAAAATAAAAAAAAATTCAACGACACTCCTGTTCGTTTTCGTTTGGAGTGGTGCTCCGTGTCAGGCAACGATCAAAACACCGGGTCGTTGCGTATCGAAAACCCCGGTCCTTTCGCGTTATCTAGGACAACGGTGTCGCGTTTTTTTCCAATAAGCGACAAATAAAATAATATGACGTTACGTCGGGCAGAGCGTAGACTCGAAATTTACTTGGAAATAAAATCGGTAGCAGCGAGCGCGCGTCCCGTATCGATCGACGATGTTTATTTATCGAAATGGCCGTCGCGAAATTCATTTCCGAGCAAATGGGAATGGAATCGCTAGCCCGTTCCACAGATCGTTTCGCTTGTTTTATCGTAACCGTTCGCTAAACTTGACTTTCTCTCCCGCGTAAATCTGCCTGGCAGTAGAACTTTACGAGAGAATGATGAACATTACGCTCTCGTGTTCAACGAATAGTTTGAAGGATATGTAACGATGCGGTTGCGTTAAAGGATATGAAAGTTTCTTTCGGGTCAAGAGTACGCTCCTTGTGATTCTGATCCGTACACCGATACAAAGTACAATTTACTATCTGCCTCGTGCTTTACGATGCCATTTATCTTTCTCCGGGGATTACATTATTAAAACGTTTGAAATACGGTTTTGGTTTATAACTCTTTCGTTATTACGCTGACTGTTATAAGAGTTGAAATTATGGCTGGAGGCTGCATAATTAATTCTTTTTCAGACGAATAACTAGAGGGATTAAGCTCGAAACGATGTCGTTTCAAGAATTGCGAGAAAGAGTTATTACCGTGATCTACAAACGCTCGTGTCCTGTCCGTAACAGGTTCGAGTAATGCTCCGCAAGACAGTCGTATATCAGGAAATTTTAACGCATCAAATTTTGAAGTCGTAAAAAGGAGAAGCAATGGGACCGTGAAACGAAAACCTCACTCCGTCTCCTCCTGTTTACGTCGTTTAACGAGACTCGTAAAGCAACGAATTCGTGCGCGATTTCCCGCAGCGTTTCAGCCGAGTCGGTGGCGAAAAAAGGGGAGAAAATCACGCGGTTCGTTTCTGAAAATTATTCACGGAATAAACGCCTCAGCGCGAAGCAGCAAATCGTAACGAGATACATATTTGCTACCGATCTCTCGACAATGGAGGCCACTTCGCGCGCTTCGAATTTCCGATACACGTACCTTCTGCGTATATCTACCGTACGATAATAAATACGCAAACGCTCTTTTCCCATGTATGTTGCACGAGGCATGAATAATTCGCGACTGCTCGCGTTTACGGATCCATTGTAACTGTTTCGGTTAGAGCGTGTCTGTGACGGGTTGCAAAGAATACCTTGTAGCTCGTTACGCTGACAGATTTTCAGAAAATATTTTCCTACCGAATATGTTTGCTCCCACGGTTCATGTACGGGGGTATATGTTTACTCCCGCGTCGTTACACGGATAATGATTGATAAAAAATCAGCTAAAATAAAAATATCGAGTGATATTAGCAACCGAATCTTAGAGTTTGAATTTATTTTTCATCAAGCGATTCGACTGTAAATAACCCAACACCCGTTTCAATCCACGTTTTTAATTAAGCCCGCACGTCACTCTTTCACGCGAATATTGTGGATTTTAATTAATTCCTTTAAAAAGACGCGTTCGATAGACAGCTGGCACGAAAATCGAGAACGTGGAACAAAACACCGGTAAACGAGACGCGAAAATGCATCGAGGATTGTATACTTTTTATTTCTTTGTCATTGTTCAGAAACGCGAGCCCCTCGTTGGCGTATTCCAGATTACTAAACACACTCGTAACGACACGAACCGCAAATTACTCTCGTCCATTTACCTTTTGATCGTGAATTTCGCTTAATGGGGTAAAAGTGGTACTCTGAATTTTTTTCCCCCATCGACCACAGAAGGGAAAGGGTGGTGCGCGAGGAAAGAGCGGAATAAACCGGGAACACTCGCAGCGACGAGGCGGCGCCGGAAGCTGTGCTCTGGGACAAGAAAGTCGGCCGTTGCGAACACACTCGTCAAGCTGCACGAGGACTTTTCCCTTATAAAAGGAGGTGTTTAAGTTCTGAAGCGTTTCCTCGGTGGAACGAAGAGTTTCGCGTGCTGCAGTATGCTTTACTTATGTATACCCTCTATCTTTCTACTTACATGCTTCTAACTCCTGTGTCTTCCTACGTTAACGCTCTGTAGAATTAGAAATTCAAGGAACTTGAAATCTCACGGTTTCTGCCGCTCTAAGAATTCCTTCTTTATTCTACTCCCCTTACTACATTTCTCTTTACTCTTAATTAGCGTGTCCATTACGGTGCAGGTAAATCACGACACCGCAATTTTAATTTAATCGAACAACAATGCGAGTCAAAAATCAAATATTACCTCGTGAGATTCATAAATGGCATAAATATATAAGCATCTGCGGTTTAATCACCAAATATCCGAACACATAGTACCGCACGCGATCAATAAAGTTTCGTTATTCGCTTTCAATTAAACGTATGCTCTACATCTAGCACCAGGTATGCCAAAGCAGTAATAATTAATCACGTGTGTTGGAATCAATCTGTCACGGGCCAAGTCACATTAAACGCGTCCCGTAATGATTTTAATCTCTCACTCGCTCGGACTTCGCTACTAACGAGTTCGAGTTATCATCAATTTTTACGCATTCATTCAAATAAACTTTAATCACCGTTATAAACATTGAAATTATACGGACTCTCAAATATTAATATTAAATTCGTGGTTTATTGTACGTGTTGTGCATAAATCTACGTTATTATGTATAAAATATACATAATTCATATCGTGTATTTACATTATCATTTTATATGGCGGCTTTCATGCGTTGTGTACAGATCCGTCAATGGACGCTTTTCAGCATAACATACACTTTGACCGTGCAAGAAATTAATGAAACGTTACATTGCTTTCGTGTCTTCATTTGTATGCTATCACCATATTTGCTCGTTAACGTAGAAGACGGGATTCTACGGAATCACAGAATTGTTGTTACGTGTCCTTGCGAATGCTTTCGAACGCCCGTAAGATGCGCATAATGGCGGCTTTGTGGTACAACAATGGCACCGCTGTAATAGCAGCTTCGAAAGATGGAACGTCGAGATGCGTGGCGATATTTTAGGAGGTGATCATGAAAAGATCCTCTTATTTGTACGAAAGTCCCAGATTTTCGCAACGAAATTTATAGAGTGCAGCAATAAATATGCAGACACGAAATATTAATGACACTAGACGTATAATTTGCATTATCGAAACGGTAAAGAGTACTCGAAACTTTTGAGCAACGGTGTAAATAGTTAGATAAATACGTATCATATCGTTAAAGTTATTATTCTACGAAGCAGGGCAGAGTAAACACGCTTTATGAAAGTAAAACGGACAGCGCATAAATTAGCTGTAATTATTGCCGCGATAAAACGGAAATACCGGACCATATTGAGACAAAAAAGGCCAGAGAATTTGCTGGTGAGTTTCATTTTCGCGCCGGTAACTACGTTTCCGGCGGACAAGTTGGTCGCGTGAAACTTCAGCTCGAAATTTCGTCGGGATTTGAGGGAGCTTTGCGTTCACGCGAGCAAATTCCACGAGTGCCTGGAACGAGACCGCGTTTCCCAAGCTTTATGTAAAGGAAAGAACGAGGAAAAAAAGGGAGCGAGCGGTGGAGGTAATAAGTTTGAAGCTGTCCGATCCCCGGCGCGACCAGCAGGATCCAAAATTAACGCAATGGCGCGCCGAAGGAAAGAGGAAACATCGCCGAGGCGTTCGAACTCAGGAAGATGGCTACACCGAAGAGACGAGGACGGAAAATATGGTCTTGTATATTTAGAACTCCCGCATGCCGAGCATTGTCAACCATGTTGAGCGTGTTGCGATTTGTAACTAGAAATTCGTGGAATCACGACAAGGGAAAATTACTTGCAACAAAATCTTAATATTTAACAGAAGTTTAATCCACAATTTTTTTGATCTTCGTTTAAAATTACGACGAAAAATTCGCAAGGAAATTTCCAATTTTAACAGTCGTTCTAAAATTTCACGTAAACGTTCGAGAAGTCAATGGCAAAATTTACTATAGTCAAAAAAGGATTTAAAATACATCGGTGCCTGCGGGAATAGAGTTTCAAATCCTGGACGATGTCCCAAAGAGAAAATACAAACTAAAACGCGTAAACGGGAACCTCAAAACCGGCAATATCCTGCTATTCCGGTATTGTAAATTCAATCAATTCCAGACACGGTCCGAGTACTCTTTCAAGCGAGATAAATTTTCCACGCGCGAATAAATGCGTTCCTAGCAGCGCGAAACTTTGTAGTTGGAAAATTTAATCGTCCGTAATTCCGAGAAAGTTGACGGTGACGATGCGGGATCACTTGATGGCGACGTTGCGTCGAAATTTTGTTTGGAAATTCGTTTGAATATGAAGTCCTCGGTTGAATAATTTGTCCGTACATCGACTGAAATCGTTTGTGCATAGAATATAACTAGATAACGTCGCGAGACTATTCCGTTACCGGTGCAACTTTGAGTGTGCTCGACGATACGAGACGCTTCTCAGATACGTAAGCACGTTTACTAAGTACCAAACAAGCGTGGAGTCCATTAAATTTTCCTACGAGATATTGTGCGCTACAAGTGTTGCCAAGTACTTCTTATCCTGTACAGAATATACGAGTACTTATCAAAACCACCGTCGCCTTTTCGTTACATTTTGGTTAGGTTACTTGGAAAGATTTGGATTTGGAGAACGAGCCACCATTTTGTTGCACAAAAGGTCTCTCTACATATGTACCAACACGAGTAAAAAGATAATGATGAACATACTCTATGAACATGATGAATAATGAACATTAGTAATGATGAAGCAGAATAAAGCAGTGAAACAGTTGGGTAATCTCGAGATCAGCAATAGATCGTAGGTGGTAAAATGTGAATTAAAGCGTTTAAGCAAGTAACGCTTCGGTATGCAAAAGGTCGATGCATTGTCAGTTTAATTGGCGGGCAACAAAGGTGCAGCATGCTCATTACAAGCCACTGTCGCGAAAGCCCAGCCACTCGTTGACCTTTGCAATTAATGTCTCGCCGCTAATGGTTTCACGGGATTGCGCGGCCGGTTTCGAGAAATTCACGGAATTTCCATTATAAATCGTCGGTTTCGGTGGCGTGGTTCGGGCGAAGTCAGCGAAAAAGATAGATGGTGCGCACCGCGAAAGACGGTAGGTGGAGTTTTGCCGAAATTCGACCGGAAACGATATCCAACGTTACGATCCTCTCTAGCCGCTGGCATCGTGCCCTCGCGGAAATGTCCTCCCACGATCGACTCGTCTTGGAAACAGGCTGTCGATTTCCGCCTTCAACTTCTTCGAATCCTTACGAATTCTGCGATAAAACTACGGAACTTTGAAGTTTGCTTCTATCTTGGCACATAAAGATCCAACGGGAAGTTACGTTTCATCCGTGATCTACTGTTAGATCAAGCATTAAGGCTGCTTTCCGTTTATCGACATTGTTACGTAAACCTATAGTCATCCATGTAACGCACTACCATTCTATCTATACGTATTCTATTCAGCCAAATTAGAATACGAGGTTAAAATTGTATACAAGGTTAAGTATTTATAACTTGTATATCTTTTAAATCTACCACCTCTCTAAGAAATATCAGTGCGAATAAGGATTACAAAATGGTAGCATCCGAATTGAAGTTTCAACAACCCAGAATTTTTCTCGCGAAACGTTAAACTCCGCGATAAACCTCGCGCAGAATATTTGCTATAAACTGCAGGCTGCAATGGGCTTTCGAGCGAGGTTGAAAGGTGTATGCGCGTTTAGATGAATAGTTATATGAGAAGCAGTGAGAAAATTGCTGTTGCGATGAGTACGGGAAGTTTCTCTGCAACTTGTTCTCCGCGATACGGTTATCCCGAAGGTACATCGAAATATCTGGTGTAGCCGGTGAATGTTTTATAAAACAAAACCTAAGCTGACCCGGCGACGAACGTAAAGCACCCAGCCGTCGACTGTTGCATTTTAATGGACCGCCAGAGAAAGGGATCTTAATTTTAGGGAATTTCAGAACAGAGAAAGAGAGGGACGTTCAATGTTGGGAAAACATCGGGACGTAAGTGCGGCATAAATTTTCCGGGCAACTTTTGCTTCGTTGGATCAGGAGGCAAGCCAATCTCCTGAAAGGCGTTAAATTATTAAGTCGAATGGAAATGAATATAGTTTCGCGTAACCGACAGCCTTTATTCGCTCGCAGCCAGCCGGTACTTCGTTAAATATTTCCGTCTTTTCTTGAGCAACCGAATCTCCTCCGTAACCAGCTAATCACGAGGCAGTTTGAACGTCCTCAGATTTTCGATAACTTTAGGTTCGAAGTTTGGAAACTTAGAAATTTATAAAATATTTATGGTTGAACAGCGGTAACTTTGCATGGCTGAACATTTTGTGATCTCCTGTCGACCGACGTGTTAGGTACTTGTACGAAACGCCGTATAAACTGTTGATCGTTTGTAAAACTATGTATAGAGGATTCATAGCACGATCTATCAGCATGCAAAAGCTCATTAAAATCAGAGGAGAATACTTGGGGCGGTTAGCTTGTCAGTACAAGTTCTTACGATAAGCCCCCGGAGGTTCCCTAACAAGAAGCGGACGAAATATTTGCCGATATAGCGATGGCGCAAAAACCGCTAAAATCCCGCAGGCTACCACCGAGAAATGTTTCATCAGCGTCAACCGCAAGATTCTTCTTCGCGAAGAGTTCGGGAAATGCAAGTAAGTAGAATGGCTCGACGATAAATCTATCTGGCGGCCATTCCTCGCCGATGTTTTCGTTGTATCGGCAAAGATTTATTCCGCTGCCTGGCTCCGAACAGCTGTCACGTTTATGGAAAAAAGACAGAGAACAGCACGAAAGATTCAATTGGCTCGAACGGTAGAAAATTTTGCCGTACAAGGAAAAACCATTTGGAAGAGTAGAAATTCTATCCCGATAGAGAAAAGGAAAAACATTTCGGTCGATTAAGAGCGGCCCGTACCACCTCTTTCATCCAACCATCAAATATTCCATGGGATCGAGTATCAAACTTTTCAGCTATTGAACGCGTCTCCATTTTTGTTACGTTGATTTTTCGCGATTTCACTTCGCGTCGAGGAAAACTATCGGGAAACTCGATGGGCAGAGAACAAAGATGCGCGTATAGAATTCTTTACTCGGATACAAGTCGCAGATTGAAAAGAGATTCAAAGAAATATAACACTTTATTTTATAGAAAAAGTATTACTCTCTCTTAGTATGGTCCTTTCAAAATAGTTTCAGCTTGCAAGTTAATCAAAAAAGTACTTCATTTGACTAAAAGAAAATTAAATTACATTCATATTAAATTCGCAGAATATGGAAACGTGTGTTGCAACGAACTTAGTTTAGGTATTTCTACGATTGTCGGTGTAATTAAGGAACCCGAGCTACTATTCCCCAGCGCGACATTTAATTTATTATCTCACAATATACTAAAACTGTAAGCTGCAAGGACGGAACAATGTTATTTTTTTAGCGTGTGTAATGTTTTATCTTTATAAACTCCGGGACTCTTCGTCACAAGAAATGTAATTTAGGAATTTGGAAACTTGCTGTATCGTGAAAAATTATAACAGAGATTAAAACACGGATGTGCTTGCCACTGAAACGAGAGAATGCTTAATTGTTAGGGAATTATATTTACCTATCAGGCTCGAAACCGAAGGATATTAGAAAGTTTTGAAGGACTATAAATCGTCGCGCAAACTAATTTGTAATATCCGTCCGGTAATACGGAAGTTGCAGCCGCTTTAGTCGACTGCTACGAATTTCTTCGGATACGCAAAGAAACACCCCAGATCTATGAAGCGGAACCGAGGAAGTTTCCTACCGAACGTTTCCCAGGGGAAGAATCAATCACTACTCTGGAACTATTGACTTTTGTTTAACGTCGTTCGGAAACTGATATTATACTTCGGAAAAAGCCATGTCGAATGAAAAAAAACTACTCAGCAATGATCGGCTTTATGGACAAAATTTCAGAGTTTTATACGTTCTACAGATTCCAATTTATCCGTTTTTCCTTTTAACTATATTGATTTGACGACTGGCTTCTCCCAGTTAATCCATTAATATTCGTAGAACATATTTACGCTTCCTGAACAAATACGAGTACTCGATAGGCTTCTGATAGCGAATATTCGACTCTCTTTCCGAGACAAATCTGACGCAGTGGCTTTGCTACTCTAATCGATAGAAGTTAGTTTGGCAGATTCGGTTTCACGTTATACCAGTTATACACGGTATTTACCAACAGGAATAAACTATCGCAACAATCAATCATCCACGTCAGTCGCGATCGCAAATTAGACACGTGCTCCTTGAAACTTGAAACCTGCAGTGTCTGCAAGTTCTACAAATTGGCGGCAGTGGATTCTCCAGCTGTTACGATTCGAAGTTCTGTCGCTTTAATTAATTTTCGACAGGCACCGAATCGCTGATATCAAACGACTTCTTAAACTCTGGACTTCACTGATCAATTCTATGAATTATTGTTAGAGTATACTGTTAAAGTAAAAACAATGTTTACACTTCTCTAGAAACCACATATACTTTACAATTATTGTAAGGTTATGTAGTTATTAGGATTTGGAGCGTGTAAGTATCAATGCAAGTAGCGTCATTGTGGCAGTTTCTATGCCGCCATCTTGTGTACGCCGAGTTTCAGTAGCTCCACCATTCGTTTACATAAATATAGTTACTATCACAGTAACTAAAATATAGTTACTATCACAGTAACTATATTTACACGCGTTTATTTTATTTTCCATAACTCCAACAATTACAATTCGCCATGGAATACTTTGTGGGTAGAATTCGATGCAAATGACGGGAGAGAGTCGGAACGCGCCATCTATGATTCGATCACCTCTTCTCTTCACGCAGAGAATTTCGAGGCTGTGTACCTGAAACGAAGAAAATGGAATTCTACGCGGGTCGCTGGCGCATGTCGCGCATGCATGCATGTTAGTTGCAGACCGGCCGATATCGAGCAGCAGGATCGAGCATAGCGAGAGGAAGAGTTCGACTGACACGAGAATTTCCCTGCTCGCGAACGACGCACGGATATTTGGAATAATAAAACGGACGTCTGCGTTCGCCGTATACCGACGAGGCGATCGTCCGTTCGTGCCTCGGATATTTGTTCGGATAGTGAAGCATCGCTTTTGATTTCCGCCATCGGTATATTTGATCCACCCTCTCCATCCAAAATATTTTATGATTCCAGAAATATCCTTCGGCGTTTCGCAAGCTGCCGTTCCAAACAGCGCTAACAAGTATTTGTGTTTCGAAATTGCTCGGATCTCCCGATTGAAATATTAAAATTAATCATCGCTCTATGTCCGAGTTCCATTTGAGCCTGAATCTGCTTTCGGATAGAAGTTTATCTAAACGTCAAACGAAATTCGCGGGACGAATTTTAATTTTGCATTCTCGAGCGGAGCTTTAAGCGAACCGGGTTGAAAGTACGTAGAACGATTCTATCCGTTGCTTGTTTTCGATTAACCCGTTCGCGAGAGGAATACCGCAGCATGAAAATTTAAAAATCGAGAATGATATCAGTCAGTTGGCTATCACGAAAACGTAGACGTATTTCTTATTCCTTGTGAGAATCGCATATGGAGATCTTTCGTAGAACTGGCTAAGAGCCTCGATATTCCGAGGGATTTTCAGTGCGAAACTTTTTCGATTTATCATCTAACGCTCTTCGTGACGTTTGCATCGCTACAAGAAGCTACCGGAAACTTCCACCGAACGAATACATTTCGCGAAAATGGAAGGATTAGAAGTTCAAAGGACAAACTTTCCTTCGATAACGTTCCGCCTGAAACATTCGAGGACAACCCAATCGATAAACACTTGCCAGCGGTGTTCCTGGAAAAGCAGAAAGAGCTAATAAATGTTTTAACAAACCGGGCTTCTTCGATATCGGCGCAATTATAATATCTTGTTTCGGCTTCCCACGATGCAATTTAAAGATTCGCAATTTCAGAAGGGCGATCATTAAACAGATATCAGCGAAACCGTTAATTACATATACGAGCAATATTTTCGGTGCGGTCGATGCATCCCCCGTTTTATTCCGAAAATTTAATTAGCTTCAATTGTCCCAAAATGCTAATGACCGCATTACCGCGAATACCATAACGCTCGTTGTTAATTGTGTACAGGTCGACTCACGAACCGTGTACCAAGAATTGTACATTTTAAACGTAAATGCTTGTTAAACACTTATCGACTCGAAAATCAGAAATTCGTAAAAATATAGATATTCCGATTGTTCCTTTTCTAAAACTGTAACAAGTTTAGCGAAATAACGAGTTCTAGTATTTGAGCCTTTTATTACATTTCGGTACAAAATATCGATTACAAGTAAAACAAAAGAACAGAAACTATGCGACTGGTTTTGCAATAACGAACGAGTCATATAACTCCGTATCTGCGACTAACCAAAATCCAATTTTGCGCTCTTGTATTTCTATCTTTCTCGAAAAGCAACAAAACTGCGCTCGGATTAGACCAGCTCTCGGGCATATAAGTTAAACTATACCCTGATGCAACATCGATAACAGGATAGATGTTCCGAAACAAATTGCGGGACGAGTTTAACTATTTATACAACTAGCAGAATGTCAGTCTTCAGGGTGGGCCGAGATATTACGTTCTATTTATAATTTCCCATGGGACACCAGTTCACGAAACAGTCTGGCAAAGTTGTGTCCCGTTTTCTTTTGCCCTCTTGCATCGTTTAATTCGCCGCCATTTTGTTCCCCGACAAGCAGCCATGGTCTATTAATTAACGAAGTGTTTCGACGCAATTAGCAACGTAATATCGCTCGATACGAATTGTTCGATACGCGTCGCTTCAAATAAGTCCTGTCTCTGGAGATTTGCGAATTTCGAGGTGGCATCCGGTTACTGCAGAAAACTTTCCCGTTAATCTTTCAAACATCCTCGCTCGAATCCCGACAGGATTGCCGCGAGAATGAATTTCCCGTATGCGTGCTGACGCTTTGACGCATCCACTTTTCGAAATTAGCGACATTATTGGAGCGCCTTTGTCCTTGCGTTGTTTCGAATTTCGAGCGTTTGATCGACAATGGCGCGCTTATCGCGTTATACTACTTTCCTCCTTTTTAACGGGATCAGTTGTAACGATGTCGCATTTGTAATCTTTCGTTACGTAGGTTAGCCCTTCTGCTGGCAATTATATTTGTAATTTTATTAGCGGGACTCTGGTATGTCCATAACTGAGGGGCTTTTTGGAAAGAGTCAGTACCTCATTCGTCTCGCATGTTACATAGTATAAATATATTTAATTCTGACAATTATGGACTTCATTTACGAACCAGTCAATGCGTCAACGATATTTAAATACATTCTGATCGATCACTATGCAAGAATAATTCGTACGTACGTTCGTGCATTCAGAATCGAACCACATTCATCAGTATCGCACATAAAGACGGCAAAAGCGGTCGGAAAGAGGTACAATAGAAAATCCATCGAGAACGAAACAATTACGAGGCGAGGTGTACGTAGATACGAGGCGGAAAAGTACCAGGAAAGAAAATCCCGACGGGGAAAGGAACAAAGTCGTAAACAACGCGGTAAAATCTTGCAGTGTGGAAAAAGAAGAATAACGACCGGGTCGTTCTTCTTGTAGAGGCGGCAATGGAAGCAGAATGCGTCTTTGAATCGAGATACATACAGGACGAGTAACAGTGGCGACGGAGGAAAAGAGAGAATGAAGTGTCCTGTGCAAAAGATCAGATTTATTTGACCAGCGACGATATGCATCTCTTTTGCAGCTTTTGCTCTGGGAAAGTGAACCGTGGTAACGCTTACGCCTCAGGAACTCCTCGAGGTTCCGCGGGAAATCCTGTGCCGGTGTTGCGTTTCGAAATTTCAAGATAGACTGGTCAAAGCGCTACTAGGTTAATGACATTACCGCTCACCCGGTCACACAGAGAAATCATTCGACGAATCTCTCTTGCTTCTGGAATTGCTACGGTATTAACTCTGGCTGCGACAATGGTAGTTGCAGATATTTCCAAATATAGATTTGGGTAAATGAGAATTTCTGATGGAGATTTGGATAAATAGGGATGTGGAGGTATACAAATTTTAGGGGATGGATGTAGAGATGTGGGTAGCTGGAGATCTGGATAAGTAGAATCTATGGATATAGAAAATTAGATGTAGAATTTGGTTGAATAGAAACTTGGGACTATCGTTCTCTGGAGGAATGATAATCTGAAGATATGACTACTTTAGAGATAGACCTGATAAACAGCTCTGAGGAAGCTAACATCTCTGAGGAATCTAGAGATGTAAGGATCCTAAGGTACTATCCTAAGAAACTATCATTTGTAATTTTAATCAGCTATTTCTTCAAACATACCTCATCTTCATGAATACCCTTAGATTACTTTCCTAACTCTACCGACCTCAAGAGCTGCATTTCATCACATTTACCACAGTATCGAATTTAATCGAGCTAAACGAGTTCGATGTTAATCAAAAGTTCGTCGATTTTCTTATAGAAAGAAACTTTGTAGTTTTCAGCGGAATTCCTAAAAATGGCGGAAAGAAATTTTCCGAGCAAACTGTGTTTTTCATAAGTTCGATGAAGCAAGAATTCCACCTAAACGAAATAAATTCGAAGCCAGTTAAAATTCCGAGGATGCAGTATTTGTCGAAACTGTCAACGAAGTAGCAACTTCTTGAAGGGGAACAATCGTCAAAGAAGCTGCATTCGGAAACGTTCGTTCCTGACGTTAATGTTTGCTAATTTTGCGAGCACCGAGGGACAGGTAGCTAGGTTGCGAAACGGTGACTCAATTCATTGTGAGTTCCACCGAGGATGCAAATTATTAGCCCGTCGGCGAAAGAAGATGTAGGAATTTACCTTAACAAATTGAATGAGCTTCGAGGGTGCTAACGTACCTCTTCATGCAAATTGCTGTTACAGAAATGCGCATTGTTTATTACAATACTAATATCAAATGTTTCTGAAGATCTTAGTAGGATTTATTCGGATACAATTAGCACGATTCGTTCAAGTTACTGTGAACATTTGCAAACATTTATAGCCTGCATTTTCCTTCGCTTTGTCTATGAAACACGACTGTTTTGTCAAACTTGAAACATTCGGTTTTCCCTCTGAAACTCCGACGCGATGCTCCGCTTTAAAACGTGAACACTAAAGGGAAGCATTTATAGCATTACATGCACGGTACACCCTTTTATGCCCGTATAATTAGTCTGGCGCGAGGAATACAGTCTCGGGATTTTGTAGATTGATGACGATTTCGAGCGGCTTTCGCTTCTAGGGAGCTAATAGCCTTTTCGAGGAAACCGGGCACGTAGATTCATAGAAAATTTGGTTACAAATCGGGCGGGATTCGATTCCGTGTGTACAGCGGCTGACATTAAACTGAAAATGGCCGCGAGAGGAAAAAACGCTGTCGAACGAAACGGATTGCAACGGCGATAAAAAGTAAATCGAAATCGATGAACCATGCTGAATTTGAAACTTCTTCGGAAAATCTTATACTCTTAGTATCCATTATTTTATTACTTTGTTATCCAATTTAGCTTACTATTTTATTATTCTATTAGTCTAAAATGTAATACGCTAAATTATTACCTGACGATTCAATTTGACCCGAATTTGTCATCCAGAATCTTGCAGAATACGTGTTCTGCCGAAACGAAATATTCATTTAGACGTATCGGAGGTCCTGTTCAAACGCACGTGTTGTTTCAATTCTGTTTTATACCGAACTTTTGACTCGCACTGTTTTTATACGCAGACGGATGTAAATTCGAAATCAGCAAGAAATACGCGCAGTGTGCAAATATTTCATCACAGTTCGTTACCCTGCGATTTACGAAGCTCCGGTAGTGCGAGGCAGGAGAAAATAATTGCATTATTAAAATCGTCAGGAAACAGTTTTTGACGGAGAAGATATTCGGCTTTGAAAATAAACTGACAAATAAATAATGAGCCAGCCGTTATTCGTGTACCGATCGTCGCAGCCGAAAGAGAATACGATACAGCACACTTTTATACATTAATAATTAAAACCGTCGTTATTGAATGTACAGCGTGATCAAATATTAATGAGATCACAATATTGTTTCCCGGTGTAAACCGCACGATACTTCATATTTCATATCCATCATTCGATCAGTCAACGCGTTCATGTAGAAAATATTGTGGTAAAATGCAAATTGGAAGAAAAAGAATTCGTGAGCTCATAAAATTTACATGGTAGTTCGCAGCGCGGCTGAGACCGCAATGATAACTAAATAATAGAGCATAATGCATAATAAAACCGTAATGTTATTCGCATTTGGAGTGTAACCAACTTGCTCGATGCTTTAAGCCAGAAGCTTAAGTCCGTTCGTAATTACCTTCGCTGTAGCCACGTTACTAAAAAATCACGAATAATCCGAACAAACTAAGCTACTAAAAGCGAATTATGGTAAAACAGTAGACGTTCTAATTTTGTCTCGACTTCGCTCAATCGGAATCCCTTCAAACGAAATAACAACGCATCGCAGTTTGTGATGTCACTTGCGTGTTTGCCAGTGTCGTAACACGATACCATATGTGTGTTTCAGTCACTGGAACGGCCGCGGAAGCCACACGCGAGACGGAGTCACTGTGGAACGTGTACGACGCGAAAAGGAACAACCGGTCCACTCCCTGGTGGTCCTCGAGCACGGAACGAGCCACGGCAGAAAGCAAATCCGTCAGAAAGTTTCGTCAGACGACTGGCTGGCACACGGACAGCTGGACCTCGAGGGAACGAGTTACCCTGGAATTGCTGAGACCGGTCAGCGAGAGTCCGAACGACGACGAGGACGAGGAGGAGATCGAAATGCGTGCGATGTCCACAACGGAAGGCTCGGGGAAAGTGAAATTCTTTAATCGAAACGCGACCGTATCCTCCAGGAACCCTAGGCACAACGTAAATCCATCCGCTGGTCGGACGTTTACGCAATCCACGGAAGGGTCCTTCAAGAATGCTTCCTCTACGAGTTTCGATAACGTAAGTCATGTATTTCAATTTTGGGATGTGAGGAATTTGGGAATTTGCAATTTTAGGGTTTTGATAATTTGGGGCTTGGACTTTTGAAGATTCGGTTAGGTTAGGATGTGAGGATTTGGTGATTTGGCACTTAGGGGGTTTGGAAATCTAGGGACTCCAGTATACAAGGATTTGGGAGATTCAAGGATATGAGGAAGTGAACCTTTGAAGATTTGTAGATTCAGGGATTCGAGGAGTAGGTTAGACACTTGAAGTTTGGAACATATGAATTCCAGACTTGGGGATATATTTTAGAGATTGGGGAACGATAGAATTGGGGATTTGGGAATTGGTCGATTTGCAAAGGGATTTCGAAACGGGGTATTGAGAAAGTCAGAATCGTAAAAGGATCCCAGTATTTAAGGACCACGATTCTTATTTCATTAATCCCCAGCCAAATTAGTAGAGCAGAAATCGAAGCAGATTCTGCGTCCTGGCATTCACGGTTATTCCAATTCCCATGATTCCTGTTATTACCGGGTCCGGAGGTTTCGATCCGGCATTAATAAAGTCTGGAGCGCGATAATCCAGCAGCGCGCAGGAGCAAAAAAGAGAACAGAAGAAGAATCGCGAGGCGGATCGTAGCAGATGTTAGCGTACTAGCGCGGTAATAGTCGTAATATATTTCAGACGTGACCAATAATTTGGTAGGGGAACGATAACTATAATTCACGGGTATCACGATACCAGCGGCTGCCCAAAGCCCCTACCTTCGTTTAATTAACGGCCCGACACCTGAGTATTAGAGGATTATTGTTCGTCGATCGTATAAACTTTCAATAGTTTCGAATTGAAATCAATTCTGTGCGTCCACGGTGTAAATTAAGCGGAGGCAACCGTTTTTAAACCGGAGGGGATTAACCGGTGGTAAATTATCGTGTGATTTTTAAACATGTGCAGATAGTGCCGACGCAGGTAGCAGTGTCGCCGTTCAAACAGAACGTGAAAAACCATAGCAAAGTGACGACCACGCCGACTACATTCTTTGATGTTGTTCGACGACAGATGAGACACGTTCCGGACGCGTGCGATAAGTTCAGCGTCGGGGACGAGGTGAAACGAGAATTTTACAGCCCTAACTATCCGGACAACTATCCGAACCTCACCGAGTGCGTCAAAGTCCTGGAAGGTGAGTACTTTCTGCTGGATAGAGTCTTTATTACAAACCTCCGGATACAGGGTGTTTCATGTGACTTGCACAACTTGTGACATGACTGAATCTCTGAAACCTCTTCATGTATAAAAAAATACATTCACTGTACAGTTTACAATCCATGTAAATATATAACACTTTGCACTCTGCTGTTCTCTCCGAGAGGACATTTTAAATTGCAAAATAAATTTTCAGAGTGCAAAAGGACAACATAAAAAATTGTCAAACCACATAAAAAGAAATTTGTCAAAGAATGCATACTTTAAAAGTCATGTGTACAAATATTGTGGACCACCCTGTACTTGCGAGAGCGGATTAAAATGATCCCCGCACTAAATATTCCGTTATCCTATTTTGCGGTAACACATCTGCCGAGTATGGAAACAGAAATGGCTCAAGTCGAAACAACGATACACATCATCGGGGAGAGTAAATTCATTACGAAAGCGTAAGACGCGAAATTAACTTGGGGATAACTGCACAGTTCCGCTTTTGAGCGGAGACGTTCCGTCCGTTTCATATGTATAAGCTCGTCGTAACTAGCCCGGTGAAACTCGATTGAATCTCGAAACTGGGGAACGATCGCGCGACGCTATGATTAATATGTTCTGGTGGTTCCGCGACGGCTCCGCTAAATCCAAGCCAAACATTCGATAAATTTTACCCGGGATATCGATACGAAGACTCGCCGAATGGAAATTAACTTGCAAGTTTTTGCTCGTTCGTTTGTGTCGTAAACAAGTCTGAACTGCAAATCTGTATTTTATAGATCCGTGTACTCTTATATTTCTGGATTTGTAGATTTTGTTATTTCTATTGTCGTATATTTTTTACAGGGTGTATATTAGATCGTTATGAGTTTAGATATATGGTATGCCTAGATTTTCAGGTGAGAGTTCTATGTCTGAACATGTATGGATTCTTCTACTTGGAGATCTCTACAGGCACAGATCTCTCTACTTAGAGATCACTATGATCTTAGATTCCTACATACCTAGATCTTCACACCACAAGATCTGTATGTGCCTAGGCTTCTTTATTTAGAGATCTTTAGGTCTCCACATTCCTCTACTTAGAGATCTCTATGTCTCCAAATTCATCTGCTTGGAGATCTCCAGGTGTCCACATCCCTCTACTTAGAGATCTCTATGTCTCCAAATTCCTCTGCTTAGAGATCTCCATGTGTCCACATCCCTCTACTTAGAGATCTCTATGTCTCCAAATTCCTCTGCTTAGAGATCTCCATGTGTCCACATCCCTCTACTTAGAGATCTCTATGTCTCCAAATTCCTCTGCTTAGAGATCTCAATGTGTCCACATCCCTCTACTTAGAGATCTCTGTGTCTCCAAATTCCTCTGCTTAGAGATTTCCATGTCTCCAAATTCTTCTGCTTAGAGATCTCTATGTCTCCACATCCCTCTGCTTAGAGATCTCTATGTCTCCAAATTCCTCTGCTTAGAGATCTCCTTGTGTCCACATCCCTCTACTTAGAGATCTCCATGTGTCCACATCCCTCTACTTAGAGATCTCTATATCTCCAAATTCCTCTACTCAGAGATCTCCATGTGTCCACATCCCTCTACTTAGAGATTCTTATATCCCCACAACCTCTGATCTCTATGTCCCTAAATCCCTGTCACTTAGAGATCTCTATGTCCACAGACTCCTCTACTTAAAGATCATGTCACCACCTTCCTATAGCCTTAGATCTCTACCTCCCTCTACTCCCAAACAGCAATGCATCATATCTCCAGATCTCTACACCACGTACCGATTTTTCCACGTACCACTGTTCTTAATCCCACACCTTCAGCTTCTTTTATCCCTAGCTTCTAACGAACAAGTGAAGCGCAATTGACAAAAATTACTGCTGCAAAAAGAAACGCATAAATCCCTCCGTTGGAATGAAGCAAACAAAGGGCTCTCCGGGTCGTATCATAGCGAAGCTTTTCTCTGTTCTTGCGCTCTGTTCGAAATTGTCCGTGTCGGGAAGAAGAGTAATCGGATAAAACGTTGTCGAATACGGGTCGGTGTAATAAATCATAACGGTCCGTGGTCTCTTGACCTGACCGTGGTCGTGCGAACAGCTAGTCTCGATAACGAATCGATAAATCGTGGAGAAAGACCGGAAAGCCATTGTCGAGAGTCGTGCACCGGAATATTTCTTCGTCTCACGCGAAAACTTTCATGACCCATGATCACTGATCTAGTCTGCATTTTTTATTGTGGTTAATCGAATGTTTTGGGTTTATTAATAATGATGGCGTTTTTGAAAATTTGGTGATTTGGAGAGAGTTGAAAACTTGTGAATCCACCAATTTAAACATATAAAAATTTATAAATCTACAGATTCAATTATTCAATGATTGGTCCATAACCGATCAACTTCGTATTGCCCCAAAAAAGTAATCGACCCATTCATTGATTTGTACCTCGCGTGCCACTCGAAACGAGTTGTATACGAACCACTCCACAAAGGAACGGAGTCGTTCGCTCTCGTGATTTTCTTCTTTCATGGAATTTCCTCCGACTACACGCGAATCAACGCGCTACGAGATTAGCCTCTCTCGCGTTTTCTCGTCTCGATCGCTTGGAAAATAAAACGAAACGAACCGGCTACAACATTTTATTCTGCATCTTAATCCTTAATATTATTCCTCGAAAATTAAAATGTCTTTTTAATTCTCTTTACTTGTACAACTTGCAGATTAAAAATTTTAAACAAAGGATCTAATGAAGTGACTGGTCAAAGAAAATTTATGACAGAGTAGGTGAATTCATTAAAGTCTTGTAAAAAATATTGCAAACAGAAATTTTGACTATGTGTTAAGAGCATAGCTAAATTTTGTCTGGAATTTCCACCTTGACTTTCAACACTCGAATTCTTAATAAATCCAGACGAGACTTGAAATTTCGGCCAATGATCGCGTTTATTCGAGACTAGGATTGTGCAAACGAGGGCAGCTGGGTCGTGTTCGAAATTGAGTCAGGGTCGGCGAGACGGTGTACACGAATCTTCTTCTGATGGTCCCGAAATAGTATCCACGGTGATTGCTGGTCCTCGGCCGAGTTTTGGAAACGATCTTCGTGAACGCGTGTTAAAATCGAACATTGTCCCAGAGACAACCTTGAAATATTCCTCTCGGCAGCGTTTTTTAACGCGACATCGTAAATCGACGATGCGTTACCAGCAGAAACTGAATAAATTTCCGTCGATTCGACTGTAAATCATGCGCAGCGGATATCGAACCGGTCCATTTTACTTCCTTTCGGAGCGTCTCATCGAGATCACGTTATTGCCACGAAATTTACATGAATTACCGCGAAGAACGCGGACGGTTAAAACGATTGTAACGTGCGCCGAATAAATCCAGAGTTAGTTCCTTTGATAATATTCTTTTCCTCGGACCGATAAGCAGAGGTGCCGCAACTGGCTGTCGAGCGATAAGAAACCGCTCGGAAGGAACGAAAACTACATCGTGGCGCTCGTAAGGGAGCGGAGCTTTTAACTGCAACGTTCGGTTAAACGAGAGATATTTTCATTAAACGATAAGTAGTGAATTCTCGGGCAATTATCCGGAAAATTTCAGAACACGTTCAAGGAACGGATTAAATCGTCCGTTCGAGACGAGAGATCTCTGCAAATGAGCTTCGAAGCAAGATAGAACTCCCAAGTGACAAAAATTTAAATAAAATCATTTAACATACAGAACATAAATTTCATTTAACGGAACGTTGCACGGGCGTTTGGAAACTGTCATTTAACATTTGAACACGCATGACAAATTCGAAGCACAGAGCTTGTCATCAAAATCAGAGTTCGATTGTGAACAGCGTTAAGAGGAATTAGAATCATTAGCGGAATTCGGAAAATTTTGCTCCTGGAATCGAACATCGTTAAAGGTACTTGTCTATCAGCATGTCACATCTGGTATTACGTTCAGTGAGGTGATTATGGCATATTATACGCTCCATGTAAGTTACGACACCCAATTATCCACACGTCAATGTGGATCTTCTATGGATTACGGAAGTTTCACTGGATCGACCCCTGGCTTACACTAGGTTGTTGAAATTGTTCTGGGTAATACGAAAATGTTCCATCGTAAAATTTTTGTTTAAGTAAAATTAATCTTCTCGTTTTACTACTTTAACGTACAAAGTTTTGAAAACGAGGTCTATTTAGTAATCTGAAAAAAAGATATGGAGTTCAAAGTGAAAATCAGTTGACCGGTTTGGATTTGCGAGCTACATCGATTTAAGAGAAATTGCCACTTTTCTGGCTGTCAGCATTTTTAACGAAGGATTTTCACCTATTCTGAAAATTCTCTCTGCGACGAGAATGACTATTGAACGGCTGGCTGTTCATGAATTCACGAGAAACGAATTTACCATCGACAAAGGCTGCTGAAAAGCCAGGATTGCCAGGCAAAAACTGGAATTAGCAGGATTTTTTTGAAGGAAGAGAGGTTTGAATCTGGACTAATAAATCGGTCAGCGTAATTATCTGCATTAAAATTATACGAAGGATGAGCCTGAACTTCGGAAGATTTAAACATGTTCGAGTTGCGGGTCAAGCCGTTTCGAGATCTAAGCCCCTTATTTCGAGCACAGTTCTTAGTTTTCAGCTAGTTCCGATTTCTTACGCGTCTACGCGAACTCGTTAAACTTGCCATCCAGTTACCAGTCGACACACGATGGATCGTCGAAACTTTTGGAGGATCATCGAGCGACAGAGGGACGGTCAGTGTTCCAATCGCGTTCCCAACAAAGCTCCGGCAAACGACGGGAAGAGCAGGCTCGATCAAAGTTTAATTGGAACAATTCGAAGGTAGCTACCACGCAAAGACGAAATCGTTTGAAAGCGTGGAGAGAGAAATTGGGCTAGGATCTATCCGTTGACGTTTCACCGAAAATTGCCGGTGAACTGATGAACGATCGGACCAAGAGACTACTCGATTCTCTGCTTGATATAACAGAGATAACATTCAGCGTCGCGTCGAAATTGCCACTCTCTATGCATTCTCGACACACCGGCGAATTTGTACCGGCCACTATCGGAAAACACGCGGGTATGAATATAGAAACGGATTCGATCATCGAAATTCGCGGACCTCGTCGAAACTTTATTTCATTGTTACCGGATGCTGACATCGTCTGACGTTTCTCGTGAAAAGTTTCAGAGGGGTTATGAAGAAAATTTCATTCCTCGGACAATATATTCTGTCAATATTTCACGGTTATACGAAGATACGTCGCTGGCGAGCGCTGATCGTCTCCGTTACGCTTGCTGTTAAATGTTAAAGACGGCAGACCGTACGTCTCACGGTCGTTTTAATAAAAATTGTAATAGTTGAGCCAAGAGGATTGCGTCGAACCAAAAGCTCCGTAACTTTCTTCGAGTTCGAAAGATCGGCCGACCGTAAACTACAGACTGATTCTCTTGGGTTGACGGCAAGTTCTTCCAAAGCCCGGAAACTGGAACAGAAGTCGATTGAATGGATCGTCGCTATATAGCGTAGACAAGGTATATACACTCTGTGTGTCTTCCTTTTTGACTCGTACTCCTAACCGAGGGGCACGCAAGCGGGCCAAGTAGCCCTTCCGGAAGGTCCTAATTGCATGGATGGAACCTTTTTAATTGCCGACGAACACGGTTACACCGCTGTCATTATGAAATGTGGGACACCTTTAAGCAGCCGAAGCCACTCGGGCAAGTTAATGAGATCACAGTCGGATGGAGACGGAATAATTCGTCGGATGAAACGCGATCGAACCTTTTCCTTCGCGCTGACATTCTGCACCGTCCCTTTCTTCGGGGAGTGACGGAACTCGAGGAACAGCAGTTCGTTAAACGGGTACGCTTCATCTACCTCGGGACGGTAACGAGTCCAAAGTATGCAACTTCTTTTCTAATTATTCTGAAAATCGGGAGTTAGCTATCCGTAAATATAAACCCGATTAATTGACACTGAGACTTCGCACAATTATCTGACTCCTTACTTTGTGTTATACACATCTGCTGGTCATTTCCGAATTAATCGAAGTTAAGCGATTGTTGATCAAATAGTTTACTACCGGACTAAGTTTAATGCTCCAGGTGATGAAACGATAGTGCTTTCTAACAGAGCCATTCATACTGAAATTGATTGAGTTTCGAAATAGTATCGATGTGTAAGATCCCCGCTAACAGCACTTAGCGTGAGAAACTTGCGCGAGGAACAAACGTCGGTCAGCTTTGAAAGCGAAGATCGTTGGAAACGAGGAAAGTTACGAGTCGTCGAATTCAATTGAAAAGTTCGTACACGGTGGTGGAACGGACTAGTTGTCCACTAATCGTACGTCCTCCAACTTTTTCACAGACAACGACGTCTTTCGCTGCTTCCTCGGCCGTTCTTCTTGGCTGTCTCGTTACCTGTAACCACCCATTCACTACTACAGTCGGTGGCCGCAATTTAAAGCGTTGGGTGTTCTTACCTGTGCCAAGTTTCGTGTTTCACCCTGCGGGGACCAAGTTCGCGATAAAAACTTTGCCCCCCGGCGGACAATATGACGTGTTCCTTCATCACGCGCCATGATTACTTTCCTCGTCATTGTTCTAAACGCGTTTAAATAACAAACCGGTCCATCAGAAATATCGTTGAAAGGGTTTGCTCGACGGAGCGTCTCTTGTTCCTCGAGAGACATTGTTAAATGTTCCGTAAAAACTTCTTTTCGAAAGTGTTGTAATCACGACAATTTTTTCGTCTCTTGTTACTCGACTGAATCGACGCGAGTTGGCAAAAGCAAACTAGAAGGAGCTGTTGCGAGGAGCGAAAGGGTGGCGACACCGGAGCGCAAAAAGAAAAGGGTAGCTACAGGAAGGTCGAGAGGAAAGGTTGTTCAGAAGCATCGTAAATGGGAGGAAATCGTGGCCAAGTTCCAAAGTGGGCGAGCAAATCAAGTTATCAACCACTCAAGAGGTAAGGGGCCATCAAAGAACCGTTTAATGCGATCCCACGTAAATCAAGGGCGACCGCCCTTCTGCCTTCTCCGTGTTTCGTGGAACATCGAAATACTCTAAGACCGAGAGTCTCTGCAAGGGAAGCCATTAATTGCGGCAAGACACTGCGCTTGTCCTTGAACCAAAATAGCGTTAAACACCAGCGTCGATGTGCTTTGCCATCCATCAATTTTCCGAACAGAAACTTACAACGATTATCGTCCATTTCGGCGTCGAAACGCGTCTCGCTGAGGTTTCCTCTTGAGGTCGCCGATCATTGAGATCGCGGTGAACTTTACGGTGACAACACTGGGAATTTACCTTCAGGTTAAATATACGTCAAAGAGGTTTGAGGGTTAAAGAACGAAGTTGAGAATTTAGGACTTGCAAATTCTGGTATTTGTAAATTTAAAAACTTAGCTCTCAAGCCTAAATGTAAAACATTCCCTTTAGAAATGTTAAAAAAAAAGAAAAAATGTTGAACGAATAATACAGCAATTACCATGCCTGTAAAATCATCCTCATTAAATGTAACGAAGCCGTTGAACGGAATGAAATAAACGCATAATGAACCGCTAATAGGAACATGTACCACTTATAATAACATTACAATGAGCTATAATACCGTAGTAACTACGAGTCGGGATTATTTCGATGATGAAAAGGGCGGATTCGTTTAAATTGGAAGCCGGCTGCAGTTACCCGTAATAAAGTTATCGCTGGTTAATTCCTTCTTGCGGCTGGCTTGTTCCCCATTGTTTTGGACGATCGTGTTCCATGATGGGCGATGTCGTCGAATTGCCTCCAGCCGCAGTGAATCACCGTGAGAGCGGAAATCTCGGGCCGGCCGAGCGTTTAAGCGTGTACAAAATGAAACGCATCGGCGCGTCCGCGTCCATTCTGCGCCGACGTCCATGCATCATCGGCCAACAAAACGACGTTCTATCTGCTCCTCGATTTATCCGTCGGCTGCAAGAAAACCGTCTTCGATGCACGATTTTAGCCGTGTTTCGTGCGCCAAGCGAACCGAAAATATCTCCGCTTCGAAGCTTGCAAATCTGTGATACGCTGATTTTTTTGCCGATATTTGCTTCTTACTCGAAGATCGTAAGGAAGGAGTTGGACGGAATCCAAAGAGAGGACACAAGAGAAGTCTTTGCTTTATATTGCTAATGATTCTCCCGATATTTGTATTCAGTTTTATAAAAATTAGATTACGGTACATTAAATATAACAGTACATTAGGTACGAGGTAAAATATGGTCATTTGGAGATACAGGTAATATCTTTATGGAAAATGTGGCACAGTTTATGATCGCTAAAAATAACCGAGCTAATTGAAACGAATGGGTCTATATCTTCCGATGTAGTTAATTTTCGTCAAACACGTCGCGTTAGTACAGATAAAATAGAACGTCGATGTATAAAATCCCAGACACAAAGTTCCCTCGTTGACTTTTAACGGCGTATATCCGAAAATGACCCGCATTTCACGGCGGATTGCCTCGTTCACGGTCATTCCTGTTGGAGGGTTACTCGTTAACTGTTCTCACTCAGCAAGATACGACTTGATGCGAATGTAAAAGAACCGGCTCGCTCCATTTTCCAAACTCGTGGCGTCCTTAAGCCCTCTAATACCGCGTAAAATATGGCCACGGTCCTCCGATAAAATATAATCGTGCCGTAACGCGTTACACCAACACCCGCAAAACGCTCTCAACGAAATTTCAGTTACTGCCTGCTTCCCTGTTAATGAAAATTGGAAACAATTTTCCCCGTTGTTTTTCCCGGGCAAATTCATTCATTTTTACGGGAATTTGCTCCGCCAGATTCTAATTGAAACTTTGTTTAATCAACGTGTGATTAAACGTGCGCGACATTTTACTGACATTTTCAAGTTCCAAAATTTATATGTTTGGAAACTTGGGAACTTGTTTGGAAAGCAAATTAAGAAGCTAAAAATTCAAAAATTTTTTTAATGACACGATATATTATTTCACACATGGCGATCAATTTGAACACGAAGGAGATAGAACACTTCTCTATTTTTTAAATAAAAAAATAATTATTTCAGATACCTTTTATTCTCAAACGCTAGAAGTATATCGAAAAATATTTTTCGTGCGTCAGAAAATAATTAATTTTAAAATAGAGGAGGAACGGCAACGAACGATGTCTCTATCATTCAGTAAAAGATTAAATCGGCTAAAGTTAGTTCCATGTCATAAACTCGGCTTCCCTTTCGAGGCTTTTTATACGGCGCCCTTTCTTCGGAGATAAAAGAAGCTCGTATATCGATCGATGTACGCAATTAACGTCGAAATCGATGGACGATCGATTCTTCAAACGTGTATTCGGACGCACCGTGGAAACTGCGGGCGTTCGATACGATATAAAACGCTTCTGAAAACTCGGGTGAAAAGCAACGTTTTCGCGGAACAACGTTCGGTCTGAATCGGCTGCGCAATCATGCAGCCACGAGCAGTCACGCGAAATCAAGTTTCGACGTAACGTTCGGCTTTTCGAACGCGGCAAAAATTCCGTTCACACCTCCGCTACGTGTTTTTACGCGATTTCTTAAAACGTTTGCCCCATTTTTTTTTTTTTCGAGATATCCGCAAATATTAGCGGAAGCGGCGATACAGGACGATGAAAATTTAGTACAGACGAGAGAAAACGAGCCACGAGACTGCAGTATCCCGCAGGAGTTTCCGGGAACAAAGCGGTTAGCTCGTTCAACTTGCAGAGTCCATGAGAGGCACACCCTTATCCTGCGAAGCTAGACGGAAAATTCGGTGACCTTTCCCCGGAGAGATGCCGATCGTTATTACAGGGCAACACGAATTCTGCCTGGGAAAACTTCGGTGTCCCGTTTATTCTCCTTTTTTTCTATTTTCTTCCGCACCGTTTTCTACAAACGGCCCGTTGTCTTCTACGCAGAGTGTTTCGGTAACTTTTACGTACGAGCCCCCGCGATTCTTGCCACTTCCCAAGAGAATACGCAAGAGTTTCGTACAAACTTTCAAATGAAACCGTCACTGGATTACTATCGAAACAATTAACTCTTTTACCACCAAACATTTTACCTCCCTTTTGGGGTTCGTATTAACTTTTGGTCATTGTACGAAACAAACTGGATTATTCACAAACTACGTACATTTCAATGGTCTGAAATTTTTTGGAGACACTTTTACCTGGGTCTTGGTTTCAGTGATGTCTATAAGGAAACATTTAGAAATCAATGAAGTGGGGTTCAATGATCTTAAAACATTTTGTTAGGAACATTTTTTAGCTGGGTCTTAATTTGGAAGATGTCTATAAAGAAATATTTAAGGATGAGTGAAGTGGGTTTCAATGATCTTAAAATATTTTGTCAGGAATATTTTTTAGCTGAGTCGTAATTTCAGTGATGTCTATAAGGAAATATTTAGAGATCAGTGAAGTAAGGTTCAATGATCCTAAAATATTTTGTCAGGAACATTTTTCAGCTGGGTCGTAATTTCAGTGATGCCTATAAGGAAATATTTAGAGACAGTAAAGTGGATTTCAATATTCTTAAAATATTTTATCAGGAACATTTTTTAGCTGGGTCTTAATTTGGAAGATGTCTATAAAGAAATATTTAAGAATCAGTGAAGTGGGTTTCAATGATCTTAAAATATTTTGTCAGGACCATTTTTCAACTGAACCTCAGTTTCAAAGCCGTCTATAAAGCTGTCTATAAAGATCAGTGAAGTAGAGTCATCAGATGACTGGTTAAAGATCAGCAGCGAAATTAATCGTGGAATAATCAGTTGGAGGTGTACTCAAAAGCGAGGCACGTTCAAAGTTCAATAGCCTTCCCATGTCAGGTGGGCAAGAAAAACGTTCTCTTCGTGTCTCTATTGATACCTCGCTATCCCAACGAAGAAAAGACTAATCAATATCGAGAAAACCACGTAGCCTAGTAGTTACGGATAAATTGTTAGAGCCCCCGCTGAAAATCGAACTCTGTCCACGTTCGGATAGAAATCAAACTCGACTTCTCTGTAGAATTTCACGGAGCATCGATTGGAAATGTGCGAAGATTGGTTTACACTGGCTCCGTGACTCGAAACGTTCATTGTGACGAGGATCGATCGAAAAATCCGCTTTTAAGGACAACTCGGGAAATAGGGATCTGGAAATACTGTAACGTCTGTATTCGATCACTTTATACTTAGGCGATCGATTATTAATTATAGACGTCAGAAATATCTGATTACTCTTGTACTATTTTGAGGAGTCATGACGCAGTCGTGACGCACTTGTACTTCGTGTATTTTACTCGAATTTTAATGCACTTCAATTTGGATTTCAAGTGCAATTTGTATGGTCGATTGTTTGCAACGATTGATAGCAAATTGACATAAAATTTCTACTCTCTTTGTCTGCTTTAATAAAGAAAGGAGCTACTTTGGGAATACAAATAACGATTGATAAATTGTGGGAATTTCACAAGACGAATATGTTCTTGTAAAACGATGTTTATGGGAGTTACAACTTATGTTTTGCTCGAATTTCTCCAGAGTAAACACGTCCGTGTAAGCGCATGGAATATTCATGCTTTCGAGTAGCCGTAAGTGCAAGTAAACAGGCATGCATAAGAAGAAACTTAATTGAAGGCATTTAGTTTCGCGGAAGATCCAAGATTTCGCTGCTTTCAAATATTTTATTCCGTAGAGTCCGCACGGATTGGATTAATTAAAACATTTTTATCTTTATGCTTCACGAAGAGATTAAACATTGAATGTTTTTAAACGAAACAAAGGCTTATCAAAATGTTCGAAACAAACAGCAAGAGTCTCGATATAAAATTAACTCACTGATGCAGTTAATTCTTCAATTACTTTATGCTGGGTATAACGGTAATGATACTTCAAAGAATTGTGTCTGTAACCTGTCAATTTCAGCAACGAAAGCAGTTGTAAATAAATTAAAACTGTTGAACCAAAGCAGAAATAATAGCCGTGAAAGTAATATTTCAGAAGAAGAACGGAGAGACATAAAGCGAATTAAATGAATAGCTAGAGTGAGCCATTGAAATTTATGTAAGAACGATACGTGACCATCTAGCTGAATAATCCACCGTTGGAGACTTAAGAAACGCTCGTTAGCTCCGAGAAAACCACGAAGACGTATAGTCGGCGGGAAGTGGCACAATTTCGAAACAAATGAGTCTCATAGGATACCGAGACACGAGCTCGGTGTGCTAATATCGTTGGTACGCGTACGACACGCTCAAACGCTTGCGGATTCCTTAGATTTCACTGAACTTCTCCCTTGACAGAACCTGTTCCGTACGTCAGCAACGTTCCTCCAAGTTCCCGTAGACATCGACGACAACGACTCGAAGTGGCAAATATTGGACCGACGTTACTCACTCTATGGTAACGCGCAACGTTTGCCTGTCAGTACTGGATAAAATTGACGTGGATAAAATTTCACTACGTTTTTTGCAATTTTAAGAATTTATGTCGCTGGGTTGAGGGTGTTGGTTGGTGAGCTGGAGGACTCGTATCGTACTTGTAGGATTTAGCGTAGTAGGCAAATTTCTAGATGTGGGATAAGTTTAATGGTATTTGTGAGTTTTAACTTTATTTGTTAATGATGTGAGTACTAAAATTTGCGAGTCCTTGGAATTCTGAATTTGAGAATTTGGGGATCTCGCAATTTGGAAAGCTTCAAATTGTCATTTTCTCAAATTACCACATACCCAAATTCCAGAACCCCCAAATTCTCACATCCCCAAATTTCCACATCTCCCAATTCCAGCACTCCCAAATTTCCACATCCCCAAATTTCCACATCTCCCAATTCCCTCGTCACAAAATTATAGCACCACCAAATTTCCACATCTCCCAATTTCCGCGTCCCCAAATTCCCACGTCCCCAAATTCCCACATCCCCAAATTTCCACATCTCCCAATTCCCACGTCCCCAAATTCCCACATCCCCAAATTCCAGCACCCCCAAATTTCCACTTGTCCCAGTTCCCACATCCTCAAATTCCAGCACCCCCAAATTCTCACATCCCCAAATTTCCATATCTCTCAATTCCCACATCCCCAAATTTCCACTTCTTCCAATTCCCACGTCCCAAAATTCCAGCACCCCCAAATTTCCACATCTCCCAATTTCCGCGTCCCCAAATTCCCACGTCCCCAAATTCCCACATCCCCAAATTTCCACATCTCCCAATTCCCACGTCCCCAAATTCCCACATCCCCAAATTCCAGCACCCCCAAATTTTCACATCTCCCAATTCCCACGTCCCCAAATTCCCACATCCCCAAATTCCAGCACCCCCAAATTTCCACTTGTCCCAGTTCCCACATCGACAAATTCCAGCACCCCCAAATTCTCACATCCCCAAATTTCCATATCTCTCAATTCCCACATCCCCAAATTTCCACTTCTTCCAATTCCCACGTCCCAAAATTCCAGCACCCCCAAATTTCCACATCTCCCAATTTCCGCGTCCCCAAATTCCCACGTCCCCAAATTCCCACATCCCCAAATTTCCACATCTCCCAATTCCCACGTCCCCAAATTCCCACATCCCCAAATTCCAGCACCCCCAAATTTCCACATCTCCCAATTCCCACGTCCCCAAATTCCCACGTCCCCAAATTCCCAAATCTCCAAATTCCCACATCCCCAAATTCCCACATCTCCAAATCCATAAATCTCCAAAATCCCAACTCTCCAAATTCCCACATCCTCCAATTCTAACCCTTTGCACTCGAAGATAATTTTATTGTTTGCAAACAGCGACGTTAAAATATTAACTAAAATGTTAAATGAGTTCTTTTGAGGTTATTATTTCTTTACTAATAATTTCCACTATTGTGTATTTCACTATGTTTATACATCACATGAGAACTATTCTAGAATTAATTAAATAATGCTTATTTCAAATTATCGTATTAAGTCGAATGGCGCCTCTTGAGCGCAAAGTGCTAAATCCCCAAATTTCCAAAAATAAAAATTTACAAATTACCAAATCTCCTTACCATTGTAATCCTCTAAGATCCTTAAACAATTGAACAATGAAAGCCGTGACCTAAACACGGAAAGGAAATGAATTTTTGAACAAGCGGTCTCGAAGAAAGTTCTTAATCCGTAGAAGATTACGCGCGGCAGGAGCGCGACACAATTTGAAGATAACGAAGCGTGAAAGGGCAGGAAAAAGGCGCTTTGAATCCGCTAAAAAATGCGATCGACCGTTTCGTAGTTGGAATACGGGTATTTCCATGCGAAAGCGGACAGCGGTAAGGGTGAGATTGCCGGCGCTTTAAAGATTCTTCGCGAACCGCAAGAAAATGGTCGTGATGGGCATTGTTCCTTTTCCCTATTTTTTGCCTTTCATCCGCCTTTTCTTCGAGTCGGAACACGCGGTTGGACTAAACGAACGACCGTCTTGAAGCGAGCTATTCATTCTAGATTGAGACGGAAGTCTGACTATCGTCACAGATGACCCGTCGCGACAAATTCTCGCCGAATTATGCGACCTTCGGACAAAAATGAGACCACGATTTGCGTGGGTCGTTCCCGAGACGATGGCCAAATTTTCATTCATGCCACAGAAATACGGTCTATTGAAAATAGCCTCATTGTGAACAATTTGTATAATGTTACGTGGTGAATTTTTTAGGGATGCGAAAGTAGCCCTGTAAAATTCCAGCCCCGAGAACAATCTCGGAGACGAAACGAATTCTAACGGTCATGGGGAATACTTCTCGAATAATCTCGATACGTGCTGGGAAAGTTAAGGACGTTTGCAATCCAAGAGCTTCATTACAGATTGCATCGCGTATCGGCCGGAATTTACGAGCTTCGCCGGCGAAAAGCAATTAGGATCGTGATTTTTTGCGGATTACACCAGTCTGTTACAAGATACATCATAAGGGTATCCAGGACTCGTCGCAAAATACGCTGAGTTATTACACGTATCAAATAAAATAATTTCAATTTCCATTTCGTCGTGCGCGCAAGAACTACCGGATTACTAAACTCGTTGCTTTTGCGAATAACGAGCGGAATATTTGGTCGTGAAAAATCCGGCGAATCATAGCAAAAAGAAGGAAGAAAAAATAGAGACTGCATTTCATATTTCCATTTCGAGAATGAAAGGCTATGCCGATGGAATGCCACGCGTCGCAACGATTTAATGAATCACCGCTTTCACGAATTTGCGCCGAAATAAAACGATTTCCTCCCCGTCGTGGAACAAAAACGCGCGAAAAAGTACGCTGTACCGGTCGCAAATTGAACCGTGCGTATTTGGACGTTGAACGGTCTGAAAGAAATAAAAAAAGAGGAGCAGAAATTACGCGACGACTAGGAACAAGCTGGCCAAATGCCAGGGCGATTCAACGGGGCTAACGACATTAGAATATTTGCATTGGCGTAACTAAATAGAGTACGGGGCGAACCTTGCAACTCCCGCCCTTAAGTGTGTCGATGTATGCTGATATGGCTGAGAGATATTACGCGCGGTAATCTAACGTGGGGGGATACCACACGTGGTAATCGGATCGAGGTAGATACTACGTGATAGGGAATTTAACGCATTATGACGCGTTGCGATGCGTGGATTGTAGGTGGCGATATAACGCGGGGACTGTACATGCCTCGATACGGTTCGTGGACGCTTCGTGAACTGTGTAACGTAGATTATACGAAGAGTAGAATACACAGTGGGTGGAGTGTACGATCTATAGACTACATGTGGACTGTATTATGTGTAGAGTGTATGTAGAATCGATGATTCGATGCGAGGATTATTGAACATGTTGGGATGCGAGTAGATTATACAACGCGTTCATTGTTTAGTACGTGGAGCACTCAGCGCGTAGGCTACTTAACGCGTGGATTACTCAGCACATAGACTACTCAGCGCGTGAAATACTCAGCACGTGGAATATTCAGCGCGTGGGGAACTTAACGCGTAGACTACTCAGCGCGAGGAGTACTCAGCGCGTGGACTACTCAGCGCGTGGAGTACTCAGCGCGTGGAGTACTCATCGCGAGGAATATTCAGCGCGTGGAGTACTCAACGCGTAGACTATTCAGCGCGTGGAGTGTTCATCGCGTGGAATATTCAACGCGTGGAGCACTCAACGCGTAGACTACTCAGCGCGTGGAGTATTCAGCGCGTGGAGTACTCATCGCGTAGAATATTCAGCGCGTGGAGTACTCAGCGCGTGGAATATTCAACGCGTAGACTACTCAGCGCGTGGAGTACTCATCGCGTGGAATATTCAACGCGTGGAGTACTCAACGCGTAGACTACTCAGCGCGTGGAGTATTCAGCGCGTGGAGTACTCAGCGCGTGGAGTACTCAGCGCGTGGAATATTCAACGCGTAGACTACTCAGCGCGTGGAGTACTCATCGCGTGGAGTACTCATCGCGTGGAATATTCAACGCGCGGAGTACTCAACGCGTAGACTACTCATCGCGTAGACTACTCAACGCGTGGAGTGCTCATCGCGTGGAATATTCAACGCGTGGAGTACTCAACGCGTAGACTACTCAGCGCGTGGAGTGCTCATCGCGTAGACTACTCAACGCGTGGAGTACTCATCGCGTGGAACATTCAGCGCGTGGAATACTCAACGCGTAAACTACTCAGTCCGTGGAGTACTCAACGCGTAGACTACTCAACGCGTAGGTTACTCAATGCATAATCCTACAACGCACAGCGATTTATCACCCAGTAATACAACTCGTGGCGACCTATCGTAGCTATATAACGCATTCCAATCTACTGGCTATTTAAAACTGTCCTCCGAAAGAAATGCTAGTCGCGCCAACGAATCCCCATCGTACGATTCGACCAATCGCGGACTGAAATACTGGAACAACAATTCCAGCGATGCACAGCGACGCTGTTCCGTTCCTCATATTCGTTTTTCCTTGAAAGACGAGCTAAGAACGTTACGCGCAATATTTGCAGGAAATACCGGCATTGTCGAGATTGCATGCGATAACGTGAATCGAGACTATCCATAAGCGTACGAATCCTTTTTCAATTCCAAGCGCAGTTAGCATAATCGAGTCTGAACATTCGTGCAGTCCAAAGATTGTACGTTTCCGTCCCTGAATAACAGGGAATGGAGAAACCGTTTGGGCAGAACAATGTATTCTCGTGTGGTTTTTTTTTTACCGTTTCTAACATAGGTTTCTCCTCTTTTTTGTCGTTTCAGCTGACGAAGGTATGCAGTTGAAGCTCGACTTTCGAGACGAGTTCAAGCTCGAAGAAAGCACCGACTGCCGTTACGATTTCCTCGAGGTACGTGACGGCCAGCACGGCTTCTCCAATCTTCTCGGCAACTTCTGCGGCACAAATTTCCCCCCAGAGATCACGTCGAAGACGAGATACCTCTGGCTAAGATTCAAGAGTGACGATAGCATCGAGGGAAAGGGCTTCAGGGCCGTCTGGAGTATGGTACCTAGACCAACCTATCGTAAGTCCACGGTATTACGATCCTTCTTCATCGTCCGTCACGTTGTCTTGCGGAGATGTTAACGCGTTTAACGTCACGGGGAACGCGTGTAGTCTGTTGCGGTAGCACCTAGGCTCCCCTAGGGAACATTCCGATGTACGGATAGATCGGGAATTATCGACTGCCTTTTAGGGGATAATGGCTGTTGAGTTCCGGGGGCAGTAACATGGTAATATTCCCTAGGGACAATGTCAAGATACCTGTGTAAAGTAATACATATTAAATATTTAAAAGATAAGAAACTCAGATATCCTAAGATCACAAATTCTAGAATTCTTAAATTCCAGAGTTGTCAAATTCTGATTCATGGATTCGCGGATTCTCAGACTCTCAAACTTACAAATTTTCAAATACCCAAATTCCCAAATTCATAAGTTTTAAAAATCCTAAATTTCCAAATCCTCACCCCTCAAATCCTCAAGAACCTCCCTCTAAAATTTCACCAAAGTTCCAATTTCACCAGCGTTAAAAAATCATCTCAAAGCACTCGAAACGTTCAAAACGGTTAGCCACCTCGTTAGTGACTCCGACAATATCCATTAAACTACAAGTTTTGAAAAATGATGAAACTTATTTACTCGAGCAAAAGTTGTTAAATACCGTGGCGGTTTTGTGCTAAAGAGGTTCGTAGAGGGATAAAGAATATCGCAGCATGATCGTTATTAATGTCCCGTAGGAACGGGGCGATTCTATAGCGAATACTTGGTGGTTCTCGTCGCGTTCTTGGTGGAGAAATTACGAGACACTTCGGGAATAGATGATCAACGGTGTCGTGTACCGTGAAGGCGCGACAGAGAGACGAAATTAATTCATAGTCACCATGAAGAACTCTAGGGGGAAGCCTATGAATGCAGGAGATACACCCGTACTTATCGAGCTCGCCCCTTTTAGCCTTGCCTTTAAATCGCTGAGGATTTTGTGGACCCATCTTGCGATACATGGGTTCAACTACTACGAATTATAGGTCGTCTTTATGGGGAGATGAATGATTCAACGGTTGTATGCAAGCGAGGATGATAGTATTGTTTAATGTGAACGGTGGGGCTCCAATGTGAATATAAATTAAGAGGTCTACGATATCCTTAGTTGGTAGTATCAGTGCGTAGAGTACTCAGCGCGTTGATTATTCAGCGCGTAGAGTACTCAGCGCGTGGAGTAATCGGCGCGTGGAGTACTCAGCGCGTGGAGTACTCAACGCGTAGAGTATTCAGCGCATGGAGTGATCGGCGCGTGGAATACTCAGCGCATGGAGTAATCGGCGCGTGGAGTACTCAGCGCGTGGAGTACTCAGCGCGTGGAGTACTCAACGCATAGACTACTCAACGCGTAGAGAACTCAGCGCGTAGACTACTCAGCGCGTGGAATGCTCAGCGCATGGAGTAATCGGCGCGTGGAGTACTCAGCGCATGGACTACTCAAAGCGTGGAGTACTCAGCGCGTGGAATACTCACCGCATGGACTACTCAAAGCGTGGAGTACTCAGCGCGTGGAATACTCAGCGCGTGGAGTACTCAGCGCGTGGAATACTCAGCGCATGGACTACTCAAAGCGTGGAGTACTCAGCGCGTGGAGTACTCAACGCGTAGACTACTCAGTGCGTGGAGTACTCAGCGCGTAGACTACACGGCGCGTGGAATACTCCGCGCGTGGAATACTCAGCGCGTGGAGTACTTAACGCGTAGACTACTCGACGCGTGGAGTACTCAGCGCGTAGACTACTCAGCGCATATGCTCCTCCTATCCTTGAAAGCCACAGTACTTCAATTCCACTAAATAGTTTCTACCTTCCTCTTTGATTGCAATTTAACTCAAACTAGATCTCATCGAATTTCAATTTCGCTAAAAACTAGCCACAAAATTCACCTCGATTGTTCATTCCCTGTCATCCAGCGTCCGCTGCAGTGTCTCCTTCTCGCGTCAGCGACAAATCGATAACGCGTCAAGGCTAGTAAAATACTTTGTGGCCGTGGTGTGACAGCAGTACTCGTACATAACGCGGTTGAATTTCACGACTTCCCGTCAAGTCTCTCTCTAAGCTCGATACGTCGGAAAGGCCGATTACCAGAAACGCGACAACGAGGACGATGATATTCATCCCCGGTTTCCATACGCCTCATTATTACCGTACGTTTATGTTCGAATCCTGAATACCGCTCGAGCACCAGCGTTGCTCTTAATACGCTCCAAAACGCGCGACTTTCAACGTCCGTGAATCGATCTTATCACACAGCCTGGATAGGCATTAAAACAGCGTTACGGCGATAACGACCGTTCAAATTCGAGCACCGACAAGGAGGGGAAATTAATCCGATGGAGGGAGGTGAATCTCCGACCGGTTGATTAATTTCCCGCTTTTATTGTGCGCTCCCTCGTTCACGAGACTTTATAAAGCCAATTCGAAACGGGATATTAATTATACCTCTAACAATGGCTACGATAGGTTTTTTTCTTCTTTACCAGTTTTTGTACCGAAATATTCGATTCGTGCGGCGTGTTTGCCTGAGGCACGTGTTCTTTATTTTGCTTCTCGCTTTTCTTGCTGGGTTTGTTAGGTGTTAGGAAGTTAGTTGTACCACTTTGCTGGGGTTGGCTTTTGGGGTTGGACTTTTGGAGTTTGCTTGGCAATTTTTCAATTTTTTTGGAGGAGTCGAGATGATAGATCTATGAATTCTTAGGTGATCGAATTCTTGAATTTCTAAATACCCAATTTTCCACATCTCCCAATTCCCACGTCCCCAAATTCCCACATCCCCGAATTTCCACTTCTTCCAATTCCCACGTCCCCAAATTCCAGCACCTCCAAATTCCAGCACTCCCAAATTCCCACATCCCCAAATTTCCACATCTCCCAATTCCCACGTCCCCAAATTCCCACATCCCCGAATTTCCACTTCTTCCAATTCCCACGTACCCAAATTCCAGCACCCCCAAATTTCCACATCCCCAAATTTCCACATCTCCCAATTCCCACGTCCCCATATTCCCACATCCCTAAATTTCCACTTCTTCCAATTCCCACATCCCCAAATTCCAGCACCCCCAAATTCTCACATATCAAATTTCCAAATCCCCAATTCCCAAATCCCCAATTCCCAAATCCCCAATTCCCAAATTCCCAATTCCCAAATCCCCAATTCCCAAATCTCCTAATTTCCAAATCCCCAATTTCCAAATCGCCAATTCCCAAATTCCCAATTCCCAAATCCCCGAATTCCCAAACCCCCAAATTCTCAAATCCATATCCCGAAATTTGAAAGTCTCAGAGTCCCGAATCCAGCGAATTCTTAAAATATCAGAAAAATTGGCACTGGAAAGCATTTATGCTGTAATAGGTATGATTCACAGCGGGAGTGCCGCCGGAACCGGAACCATGTGTGCGGTACGTGAACGGCTCCGAGGCGATTATTAACAGCGACGATGTGTTGGATCGGAAGAAACTCGCTGAAAGAGAAGGCATTCCCATAGACTGTCTTTGGAACATTACTGTAAAGGAAGGATGGAAGGTAACTTTGCACCCTTTTAAACACTTTACATGAAATATTAAAACGCAATACACCAAAGAATTACCGATCTTTGATTTTATTCTAACTATTACTGTTCCACATGTTTCATATTTATTTTCCAAATATCACGTTGGTTATATTTGCAAAATGTCAGTTCGAAGCTACAGTCACAATAAAATCGATAGCACAAACATTTCGCCGTTTTTGACGTAATATAATTATTGTTCTTTTGTAACGAACGATAGATTCATAAACAATGCACGAGGTATACCCCGTATTTTTCCAACATACCGTATCTGTAAAAAACATTATTTAATTCATAAACTGAGAATTCTTTGTGTTATTACAAATCAATAAATCCTTACCAATTCGATATAAATTGATTGAAATTCGGAATCCGCTAATGGAAAACAGCAATCCATGAATTGATCCGTTGTTCGTTTCAACGAGGAATCGTTCATTTTGTATTCAAAATATCGATGGAACAGTTTCAGTGCTCTTGAAACTTGAAATTATTATACGCGAGTATTTTATATCCACATAATTAAATTCCATAAAATTCCCTACGTTTAATACGCGAGTTTAATAAAAAAGTACGGAGCAACGAAATAAAAGCTTGTATATTATAATGACGACGTGGAAAAGTGTCCGTTCAAAGTGTTATCGATATTAAATCAGCGTCACGGCTTTGTTAGAGTCAATAACTGGCGAAGTTTGATCACTGGCGAAAAAAAGGCGACGTCACAGCGAAAGCTCAAGGTGTTCGGTCTATATTGAACAGGAACGTTCGAAAGACTTCATAACCGGTAGCTCTATCAGGATCCCTTTGATCCCTGAGCCCCGATGCTTTTCGGGGCGTTCGATCTGGTCAAACGAAATCACGTCGGGCACAAAAATGCCAGGCGATCGAGACGTCCGCTTTGCCTCACACAATTTACCGTCTAATTGGTGCGGATCCTTTTTGAGCTTTCGCTGTTCATCGGCCGGAAACAGAGGAACAGAGGAGAAAGGCGGTTCGATGCAGGCTTTATCACCGGAACACGTACAACTTTTCAGATTCAGCTGACGTTCTCGGATCCCTTCAAGCTGCAACGACCGAACGAGTGCGACGCCAACTTCGTGGACATATTCAAAGAACGCACCGACATGTCATCGAGAGAGAAGAATTTCTGCGGCAGCATCGCCGACACGGTGGTCGTCACGACCAATATCGCCTTTGTCAGGTTTTACGCGGAGCCGAAAGCGTTGAACAGCAGCTTCGAGGCTGTCATGACAGCGCTCAGAGACAGAGATCCGGGAGACAAACGTGAGTCCACAGATATCACCGATTAATCGTTCCCCATTTCTACGCATACGTTTCGTACTATCACGATATCGTTTCACTACAATATGTCGTCGCTTGAGACTCGATAATAGGCCACGCCGATGTCTGCGTGTTTGCATTTCCACTACACGATTCAATAATCGCAATCGTTGAATAAACAGATTACAGTACGTCGAAACAGAGTCATTAGTTTCGTATAAAATAGAAATTTCGAAAACCAACAGATTATCGCGTTAACCGATCTGTTTCATTATCGCGAAAAAACGTTTATTTCGATCGGAGATAACAAAAATGCAGGGTGAAACGGACTATTTGTTTTTGACATCGTCAATTAGGTCTCTACACATCCTTGCGTTATATTGCCACACATTGCACGTGATATTGACACATCTTATATTGCTTGGCGTCGGATCGTACCGATGCGAGTTATATCTGCAACCACCATGCGTGATATCGTAATGGGGTTGCCACACGCGTGGTACTATCGGGCGTTGCGTCGTCACATGTGGATTTGTCCTATATAAAATTGTCACATGTTGTAGGTATGGTGTTACCACATATGAAATTATTACTTGTAGTATCGTCACGAGTGAAATTTACACGCGTAGAATTGTCACGTATGGTACCCGTATGTGTAGAATAACTATATGTGAAATTGTCACATATGGTATTGTGACGTGTGGAATTAACGTGCGTAAAATTGTCATGTGTAGAATTGTCATACATGGAGTTGACATACTTGGAACTGTCATATGTGGAATAGGCATATGTGACATCGCTGCGTATGGAATTGTCATATGTGGAATACGCATATGTGACATTGCTACGTATGGAATTGTCATATGTGGAATACGCATATGTGACATTGCTACGTATTGAATTGTCATATGTGGAATAGGCATATGTGACATCGCTACGTATGGAATTGCCATATGTGGAATAGGCATATGTGACATTGCTACGTATTGAATTGTCATATGTGGAATAGGCATATGTGACATCGCTACGTATGGAATTGTCATATATGGAATAGTAACATGTGACATTGCTACGTATGGAACTGTCATATGTGGAATAATCACATGTGACATTGCTACGTATGGAATTGTCATATGTGGAATAGGCATATGTGACATTGCTACATATGGAATTGTCGTATGTAGAACAGTCACATGTGACATCACTGCGTATGGAACTGTCATATGTGGAATAATCACATGTGACATCGATACGTATGGAATTGTCATATGTGGAATAGTTACAAGTGACATCGTTACGTGTGGAATTTGTCATATGTGGAATAATCACATGTGACATCGTTACGTGTAAAATTAACACGCATGAAATTGTAATACGTAGAATTGTCATATGTGAAATAGTCATATCGCCACGCATTATAAACTAACATTATAAAATCCCACATTAATAAATTGTGATATATTTCAAAATTAACCTAAATCATCAAGGCAATCAATTTCATTTTTATCATCACTTTTTTATCATAGGATAATTTTTATAAATGGCCTGTTTTATACGCTCCACCCCGTATACATCTTTCTACCCGTATACTGCACTAAATAGCAGATTCCTGTAACGAATATCACGAACGGTACCGGAAACTTTAACTTCCATTAGTTGGGCTGATGTGAGAATATTGTGAAAGACTTTGTTCGCGACACGCAAGCAATTTCGATGGAAAGTTTCATTAAATTTACCGCCGCCACGACCTGTTCGTTCAAAGCGTTCTCGTGTTCACGAACAAGGTAGGACAGTCTAATGAAAATCCACAAATTAAAAAAGAAAAGGACCGATGTATAGCAATTATATGATTGGCAAGTTTGTCGCGCCGAAAAATCGAAAGATTGATTTTTGATCAAAGGTTATTAACAAGGGGAACGAGTCCATTAAGCCAACTCGTTATTTTCCGAAACGACGCCCCGAAGGGGATGACAATAAACGAGGAATCGATAATACGGTGGCGATAGGTAAATTGGAAAATGGGAATGTCAATCTCGGCCTATCGGAAATACGATTTCCATCCTGCGAAATTGACATGAGCGATGAAAAGTTTCTTAGCAGAGGTTAGCCCGCTTCCATCTCGATCCGTTTACCTCGTGACACGCTTCGAATTATTCGTCATATCACTACAATATCCGAGATCTTTCGCGGAAGTTTCATTCGTACATCGCGTGAAAATACCTTTCAAATTCCACGCGTCCGAGCCAGTGATAGGCAATTGTGCCCGCGAGCTGCCCGAACATGCAAATGGCGTACGCTGACGAGTAATTAATTTCGCAATTTGAAAATGAAAAAATTTCCCATATTTTTAGCTGTTTCAGCGGAAACTGAATTCGCCCGAAGATAAAAATTGCTCGGCATTCTATTCGTTCCAGTATAACACGCTAAAAAAATAAGAAAAGATATTTAATTCACCGCGTTATCGACGAACCGATTCTACCTTGAACGTCCAATTAATATTCGAATAGCGATATCATTGAAAACGGATAATCGTCTCAAATTATAATGTAGGATATATCGAATTCTGTTTTAATAGACTCGGTTAATGGGTTATCCTACTATAAAATTCGGAGAACTCTCTCAATACTTTAATCTAACTTGATTCGTGAGCTTCAATGAACTTCATTCGTTCAACAATGGCAGATCTCTTTTATCAAACGCTCGAACAATGTGCATGAATCTTGCAAATTATTACGAGGCAAAGATTGTGAGATTTATTCAAACTTATCTCTGCTTGTTGGATGACTCTCGACACATTCTGTGATCTCTCTGATACTTTGTACGCTATGAGGTTTGCTCTCGAGTACAATCTTAAGCAAAAGCGTTTAAAGGGACTAAAAAATGTTTGTAGCATTTCGCTTCTCTCGCATTTTAAGCCGAAAAAACGTGCACTTTTCAGACTGATCACAGTAGGATAACCCCTTAAACGCTGAATGGAGTAAGCCGCGGTTACGCGCGTGGAATCCGCTTTCGTATCTCGGCACGAAAAGAATGTCTGGCTCTCTACACCTGCCATCCTCGCGAAACTAATATCTTACGAGACTTTCCGTAGGTCGAGGAAATTCACTTATTCACCTCTCTGGCAAACAATAAAATTTTAAATGAAAACTTCCTTGCATGATCCGAATATTCCAACTGCTGCATGTAATAAATCATGAACTTTTCAATATTGTCCGGAGTGTCCACATTTACCTACAATGCGTACCTCGTTAATGTTAAACAGGAGAATGACACGTGACAAGAATATAAAACGCTGCATGTTTAATTGTGTAACATCAGTTATTAATTACGAATTTAACGTGTTATAAAATGAGAGGACAAATAACGCTTTGTGTTTTTTCTGGAATACTTTCAGCCTGCCACGACGACGAGTATTACTGCGAGGACGCGACATGCATCGCATCGGATCTGCAGTGCAACGGGAGGGTCAATTGCCGTTTCCGGTGGGACGAAGAAGATCAGGCTTGTAACGTGAGTGAGCAAACATCCACAAATTTAACACCGATTGTTAAATATTTCCCGATGTTCCATTTTCTATATCTTTTTTTTGTATACAAAAAAGAATCATTTCCTAGAATTACATTAAAGATCTATAATACAAAATGGAGTGATTCCGACTTAATAATGTAAAAGTTTAACTCGAGCACTGTTTCTGTTGGTCCCCTAATCGAGAGAAAGTTACTTCGCATGCAAATGTGCAACACCGTTTATAGTAGGAGAAAGTTTACTTTTCTCTCGTTATCAACCAGTTGGCAAAGATTGAAACAAGGTTGCGGATAAGTTAGTTCTACGTAGAAAGCTCGAAAGGTCTGATAGAATTGTTGCGAGAGGACAAGCAAGAGGAAGTTTAATAAGATCTCTCAGCTCCTCGTTCTAACTATCGTAACTAACCGTCCTCCAATCGTAAAGCTCTTTCCTAATATTACTTGGGAAAGTGTAGCACTCCGAGTGGCGAAGATCGACGACAAAGCAGATTCTTTCTGAATAAAGTTTGCGTATTATCGGACCAATTAATGACGTCTGCGATATTTGACGAACAGCGTGACAAGGTTTCTTCGCGGTCGTTGCTCGTTCGTTGAGAAAACGTCATCATTCTCTGACTGCAATTATCGCCGGTATGAAATCGAGGATCCGGCGCGGGGTGCAGCGAGGGGCGGTATGCCATATCGCCCCGAACTTAATCGCTTCTCACCATTTTGCTCTGCCTCCGTCTCTTCCGAGGGGCTAATTAATTTATTCGAAACAAGTTCATCGCTCTTACCGCCGGCAACCCCGCTCGTGTTAATATGCCGGTTATCGCCTGAAGAACTGGGAATGAGCCGTGCCGATATTTGTTTAATTTGCCTAATTAATTAGTTCGCGTGAACCGGTGGTGACACAACGCGATTATGATGCATTACGATCGCAATGTGTAGCGATTACGACGCGGATTACAACGCGTTATTGATTACAGGGTACAATACAACGCACGTCAATCGCAACCTGGTATTTAACATGTCGGAATCTAACACGTAGGAATCGCGTAGGAATTTAACGCGTGGGTATCCGACATGTGGATATCTGACACGCCTGGATTTGAGAAGTGAATGTCTAACGCGTAGGAGCCTAACGCGTGGATATCTGACGCGTGGGTATCTAACGCGTGAGTATCTGACGCGTGGGTATTTGACACGTGGATATCTGACGCGCCTGGATTTTACAAGTGAATGTCTAACGCGTAGGAGCCTAACGCATGGATATCTGACGCGTGGGTATTTGACAAGTGAATGAATCTAACGCGTAGGAGCCTAACGCATGGATATCTGACGCGTGGGTATTTGACACGTGGATATCTGACGCGTGGATATCTGACGCGTGGGTATCTGACGCGTGAGTATCTGACGCGTAGATATCGGACGCGTGGGTATTTGCCACGTCGATATCTGACGCGTGGATATCTGACGCGTGAATATTTGACACGTGGATATCTGACGCGTGGGTATCTAACGGGTGGATATCCAACCAACTAACGCGCGTCAGCTACAACAGGTATCGATTACGCGTCGAACCAACACATTACCAATTACAATATGCGAATACAACGCGCTCCGATTTCAACACGTCAATACGATATGCGTTGAATGCAACCAGCGCTGATTTCAACGCGCTATCGAATACAACGCACGTAGATCGCAGCACGTGCAGAATACAACACATATCAATAACGATTGCTACACGAACCGATCATAAAATAGTTAATCGTCAATTTGTGTCTTATTTCTCCACCAAAATTCCCTCCACGGAAGTTTATCAGGGGCTTAATATCTTCCTATGCTTTCACCGCTCTCTCTGGAGAACGATTAATTAATTTATTCGTGGCATTCTGCTTTGGCTGGCTCGTTCCGTTTTCCTGACCCGTTGCTTTCACGATATCTGAACGCGTATCCGTGGCGTTGTACGGGGTGGCGTTTCCGGTTCTGAGGGTGCAAACTAGCGCCCGTCTTTGGCAAGCAACCAAAATAAGCTACCTACGAACCGACGGCACTATGGCACCGACGGGATATTAATCTGACAGCAAATAATGCCGGCGATATGCTGCCATTCGATCGGCGTCCTTGTTTCTGCGTGCATCTCCGTTCGACGGTGTCCAAACCGGAATCGATGGCTGTAAACTAGTAGCTTCTCTAATCGGTTAGTAAGTGCATCGATTTGTTCTTGTTTCGATTCTGTTGGCACGTTATTCGCCAGTTTGTCATTGGAGATTTCGTTCCATGGTTTGATTAACGGATACTGAGAGTTCTTATAGGTGCTATTAGTTACGGTATGGTGCAATAACAGAAAGTAGACTGCTTGTATATTTTGAGGTGTGTGTATAGTGAAGTTGGGGTGAAGAAGTGTTGGGTAGATATGTGCTAGATATACACGTTAAATATTCACGCGTCGGGTATTTACGCGTTAGATATCTACGCGCTAGATATCCACGCGTCAGACATCCACGCGTCAGATACTCACGCGGCAGATATCCACGCGTTAGATATCCACGCGTTAGATATTCACGTATCAAGTACCCACGCGTCAGATGTCCACGCGTCAGATATCCACGCGTCAGATACCCACGCGTCAGATACTCACGCGTCAGATATCCACGTGTTAGGCTCCTACGCGTTAGACATTCACTTGTCAAATCCAGACGTGTCAGATATCCACGTGTCAGATACCTACGCGTCAGCTATCCACGCGTTAGATTCCTACGCGATTCCTACGTGTTAGATTCCGACATGTTAGATACCCACGCGTCAGACATCTATGCGTTCGATCACTACGCATGACATCCCCATAGCACTGCTTCATTTGGAAGGAGTATTTCAGCATTTGAAAATTAGGAAATTTGAAGATTGTAGAATTTGAGTCATGAGAAACAGTAACATAGTAAAATAATATAATAGTACATAAATATAATAAAGTAACTAAATACCAGTCCAATGAAAGCAAAATCGAAATAAATCGCCAAAATCTGATAATTAACGTGATCTACTTCCCCGCAGAGGCACCGAATGGTTCTCGAAGGTGATTTCGTTTTTTCCTATCGTCTGGTTTCCATTAGTATTTACCTTCTCACTTGGTAGGAAGGGGTGCACTTTCCATTAGAGAGAAATAAAATTGGATAGGGTGGCTGGCGTATCTGGCACGATTTCGTTCTGCATTCAAGTTCGTACCGTCAATTTCGTAGTCGTGTTCCCATGCGAATGGAACACCGCTATCGCGGCTTACAATCTTGTCGTGCTTTATTGCAGTCATGAGACACGCTCAGGTAGAAGGCTGCGGGACAGGAATAAGGGAAGCTATGAACGACAACAGAAAAGGTTGCGGCTGGGATTCAAGCTGGCTCGTAAAAGCGGACCACAATTTTTCATTTTCCTCCCTGGAGCATACGTATCGTTCGCGCGTGGATGACAAGCGGAATATTAAATTCTTTGAATCGTGGACTTTTCAGATCTTGAGATCCGCGTAAATGGTACAGTAAAAAATTTATCTCCTCTATTTTTTGTTGATCTATTTCATTATGGAGGTTTAACTCAAACATGAACTACTGCGATGAAGTCCTGCATATGCATTCTCAGGCTTTTGTGAACAGTTCACATGTCAATTGCAAATTTTGGAAAATTTATACATTGATTATATTATGTATATTTAAATTATTGTCTACATTTCTAAACGAGTTTGAAGACCTTGAGAGAGATCATAAAGACTCTCGATGTTCCTATTTGATCTGTCAGTCGAACTGTCCAACGAATAAATTGCCTCACAATTTTCTTCCGCTTCGAATTAATAACTTTTGTGCTCATCCCCAGAACAAGTTACATCATCGTTTCCAAGTTACTCTCTAAAAAATGACTTGGTTATTTGCGTAATTCCTCGTCCACCCCCTGAAAGATTAAACAAGCTACTCGGAGGCAAAGTTGGGATCATTTTTTACACGCTCCGTCACGCCTCGACTTCGCGTCACGGTCGGGGAGACGACGAAGAAATTCCAAGGTGGTGCGAGCGTGAAGTCGATTCTACGCGAGATGAATTCATGTAGAAAGCGTGTGTCAGAAAGTCGATAGAGGCGTCCGCACAGTTGTGGGGTATTCTTGCCCAGAGCGTTTCATGGTATTCACTGATCCGAAAATTCCACACGTTTGATCTACACGAACGAGCCTGCAGAATGGAGCATCTACAGAATGCGAAATAAATATTTTTTGTTCCGCGATTACAATGCTTTGAATTCGTTCACTTTCGTTCTATTGTATCCGCGGATACCGTTTTAAAAACGGGTGACATAAAAATTGCGAACATTAGGAGACTCAGAATAAATGCACTCAATTATCCATCGTGAAACTTATGCTTTTAAAGTTTCCTATTTGAAGTATTAATACATCAAGCTGAATCTTGTTGATAATTATGGTACAGTTACTGTTGCTTTATTGAAGAGGTTCCTCAACTCATTTTCATTGATGTATCATGAAGTGATCAAAGAATCCTGAAGCTCAAAGTATCCAAACAATTACAGACTAAATTGTTCAAACCTTTCTAAACCTTAAAATAGTCCTTTCAATTCGCTCGAAGTTCCCAGAATACAAAGTCATTGCTCGAAACCACCAAGTACGTTTGAATCAACCCGCATCTTTCGCAGACAAGAATTCAGTCCGTTGGGAAACTGATTCGCCGTGTGTGGTCAAACAACGCAGCTTCTCATGCTGGTCGAATTTCCGGGAAAATAAAAACGGATCCCCATTGTAGAAACAGGAGAGCTTTCTGCGCCGTCCCCGATAAATCGTACGAATACAAAGGAATTCTCGGGCGACCATCTCTTAAGAGAATAACCGTTTTAGCGTGGCCTAGGGACAAGAAGGTTCATGATCTTTACGGATGAATATCGCGGAACAAACGACCGCAAAGAGTCTCATCTTTGCGGTCTACCTGCAAGGACTCTCCTTTTACTTTGCTTAGAGACTGTGTTTGCAGTTACTCCTTTTAATCGTGATGTTTCACCTCCAAGAAAGCGAGGATTTATCCTCGAGTACGTTTCACGTTGCCTACCGTTTCTTCGGTGCCTTAACGAGCCACTCGATCGTATTTCCTTTACCATCGGCAAGAAAGTACGAGAGGTCAGAAGTTAATTGGTGCTGAGTTATTTGCTCTATTAGCTCGATGCTTCTTATGGAAATACAAATGGAAACTTCCGATCGAACTTTATTATATTTAAATATTTGTCGGTACTTCCATAAATATAATTTAATATATGAATTACTCTTCAAACATACAATGCTACTATCGAATATTCGACCACTATGTAATCCATTAAATATTCCTGGCTTCGAATATTCAATGCGTCGATTATGCACCGCGCTCAATACGCAAAGCGTTGACTATCGACCCATAGTTCGAACATTCAGTGCGTGAACTATGGGTCGTTGAATATACAACGCGTCAACTATACAACGCTCCATGTATTCATCAGGTCGATTATGCAACGCCTGTATTCAACGCGTCGAATATTCAATACGTCCATTATTCACTGCGTTGAGTATGCAACGTGTGAACTATGCGTTAAGTGTCAATTATGCAACTCACCGACTATGCAACGCGTCAACTATGCAATGCATCAATTACACAACTCACCAATTATGCAATGCGTATCTTACGCGTCAACTATTCAAGCCATGCATTAAACGCGTCGAATATTCAATACATCGATTAATCACTGCGTTGAGTATGCAACGTGTGAACTATGCGTTAAGTGTCAATTATGCAACTCACCGACTATGCAACGCGTCAACTATGCAATGCATCAATTACACAACTCACCAATTATGCAATGCGTATCTTACGCGTCAACTATTCAAGCCATGCGTTAAACGCGTCGAATATGCAACATATCGACTGTATAACGCATGGAATATGCAACGTATCGACTGCATAACGTATTGCACATGCATCCTGACCATCGACCATGCAACGAATCAACTATACAACGGCCCGATATCGAACAACCTTAATTCGAATCTCTGCGCACAATTTCATCGTAAACAGACACTTTCGATCAATAAATGGCGGATCACTTAACTTGATTCTTATCAACGAATCGATAGTGCTATTTGAATAAACGTATTTGATTTCCTCCGTTCGTTCGCATTTTCATTTATATCCGTCGTTCTTAACCCTTCTTACAGATATCGATTGTAATTAAGCCACAGGAATCCTTCGTTAATTATCGTTACAACCGGCGCGAACCCTTTCACGATCAAATGAATCTGGGAATCGGGAGCATAACAGAACCTTCCTCTCGCCGAGGAAGCTGCATTACTTCCTCTTAATGAGGACTTCTCCATCGCTTTCACCTTGCGACTAATTATTACTTTTTCTCGGTCGAAAGAAACGGATCGTCGTTGGACTGACATTAATTTCCACGCCAGCTCGCTTGAATATCTGTCTGCAGACAGATTCGGGTCAAGGAATGGAAATCTACGCGAAACGAGTAGATCTACGTTCGGGCAAATACCGTCGGTAGAATACTGTGTATACGGAAGAAAAATAAAATTACATCTACTTTTAGTGCGGCCATCTTACACCGGGCTCCCCTATATTTCTCGTGGAAGTAACAAGCATCTCAAATGGGGCTAAACGGCGAATAACGCGAATTCATCACGCGCCATAGAATTCGCATTTCACGAGGAAGGCATAAACCTCAACATGCCAACAATAAAAGCCAGCGTAACAAGAAATAAATACTTCCACGCTGTTCTGATATCTGACATTTGACAAGAAGAACCCCTCGTTCCTTTTTTTCGAGTCGGCCATTAGTCCATTCGTACTCGGCGACGGGAAAAGATGTTCCATTATTAACTTCTTCCCCTTGAACGTTGACAAACAGTGTCAGGTATAAAGGATCGAGCTTTTGTCATATTTTTAGGTATTATAGATCGGAGTCGTAACTCGAGAACCCTTCGTGCCGGTGATATATAAAAGATCCTTGTCAACGATAGCCACCGTAAGTCCCGTATCATGTCGAGCAAATATTTTTCCGCGCTGACCGTTGCTCCAAGGATTTTCTCGTTAACCTTAAAGCAAACACAGGAAGGGACAATGCTGGAGCTTGGAAGGTTCTGTCAGCGATGCATTTCCTGCTCGGACAGTTTCATAACTTAATCCTTAACCTGACTATTTGATGGCGGCGTGGTCCTCGCTTTGATCTTCGACTCGAGGGATTAAACTGTCGTGAAAGCTTCAACTTCATCGGATCGATGATAAACGCGATTCGAGCCGTTGGACCTCTGGTGATAAAAACGATTTCATAAAAAAATAGGAGAACCATTTTTTCCGATATTTGTCGAATAATATTTCGCTTCCGATTTCGAGTATTAACCTGTTGAAACAAACAAGCTCCCAAATAGGATTACAGCGCTATAATACTTGCAACGATATTTTATACACGAGAATAATAATCCTCGGCTTCTGATTAAATCGAAATTATTAATCTGGCATGGCTGCCTGTAAAGAGAAATCGAGCAACGCGTATGAAAAAAATATTATTCGTTCGTGATAGGACATGTTTATTCTACACGATAGAACGAACCCAGCAACGTCAATATCGACACGATCGAAAATATTGAATTTTCAAGTTTCGAAATGAAATAAATCCACGTTTGACAGTGGAGAAACTCATCAAAAGTGTATTCGGCCGAAAACAAACTGACCACCATTCGAAAGATACGTACACATTTTTTCATGGATCGCGTTCAAGTGTGCTCTTATGCCCGTATAAGCATAACAATAAACCGCTCGTGCTCGTAGAGGCGGAATGAAACATTTCCAAGCCCTCGACAGAAGCATCTCCACCCTTTCACCCCCCGCGCTTCAGATTCCTCGTAGAAAATGTAAGCGCCTAATGCACAGAAATCTCATTCGGTTCGAGAATATTCGCAGTGTTTCACCGGCGTAAACTAGCTACGATAACTCTGTCTATATTGTTAATTGTACCGATTCACCGCGAAATGCACTCATTATGCGCCATTGTTCTTATTGCTCTTATCTCGACCGCCGCTCCACCTTTTAATGCTATGCAGAGAGAAGAAAGCAAAGTACAGCCAAATTACTGATGGTACCATAATCACGTAGCGTATTCGAGCATCGACAATAAAGACGACGTAATGTGCGGTTAAGATAGCGAACATTTATAATCGTTGCACTCTACGCAGATATTATATATTACTCCTGATTAGAATTTCCTTCTCTTATATCGCCCATTCCAGAGAAAACTTACTCCCGTATATATCATGTACGAATGAATAGGATCCACTATTATCCCTGGGAGAATGTTGGAGTCTCTATGGAGAACTTATGGCTACCTCCTACTCCTAAGCATGGACAAATAAATCATGTCAGCGGACGCTCTTAAGATGGCCGTCTCCATAATTCTCGCGGATTATTTTCAAATCAACCTATTGTAATCCGCCATTTCTGTTGGTTACAGCAAAACTATGCCTCTGTTCATAAAAACTGTCTGGCGCGGCCAGAGGATTTCAGAATTAAGCTCTAAATGAAATATGTTCGCCGGCGGGTTGCCCGAGTTCTCATCGTTTAATAATTTCGCGCAACAGAGGTGAACGGCAAGGAAGTTTATTCTCTTAGGATTTGTTTGCCACAGTATCGTGTTATCGTATTTACGGACACACGCGTGAAATGGACGTGTCTGAAATTTTGGCAGCTTATTTAATGCTGCGGTTTCGCAGGCGGCAGAAGCAAGGTACACAAAGCATATGAAGGGACTGAGATTCGGCTTCGTACGTTACGTGCAACTTCCCGTATCGTGTTACGGTAATTGTTCCTGATGAATGTGTACATTGTGATCCACCGAGACAATGCGATTTGTATCCCAGATAAAGTTTGCGCATATTCAACCAGATAATTAGGGACCATTGACAATTTTCTGCTAACGTGTTGCGCTTATTTTCATGCGTTATGTTCAGAATGCTTTACATCGAACATCGTATTTCTGATTCGCCTACGATTTTACTTCGAATGAAAATTTTATCCGCAAAATTTAACATACGATAGTCCGATAAATATAAAATTTTTATAATGAAATAAAAAGCATGCAAATAATTTTCTTATCTGTTTGCAGGAAAAAACGTCACGATTGATAGACTCTCAGCACATCGTCATAATTCTCATCGTTTTCTCCCTGATCATGTTCGGCATGAGTTTCGCATTCGTCTTCAACTGCGTACGGAAGTTGATCCGGGATCATCGAATCATTCGGGTAAGTGAATTCCTTTCCAATAGTCGTTTCGCCCACCAATCGTCTGGAAAATCGTCAGGTACGAATAAAACTTCTTTCCATAATCTGCGAGTCGAAGTATAAAACACGATCAAACATTCGACCTTAAATTATATTACCAAATTCATAAAACTTTCCAAATATAAAATCTTTCTTATTAAAAATTTATTCGTTCATTCGGTATGATCAATGTAAGTTTTGTAACAAGATTTCAATCTACAGTTTTACAATGTAGTGAAACAGCAAACGTTTCTGCCGACAAATCACGAGAGCTTTTTCCACGCGATCCGCGTTTCAAGATATTTCTGGAATCCCAATTACACGAACATAGAGATTTCGATGCTGTCCACGGCTCATACATGTCACGTACCGACATACGTGCCTAACGCGAGACAAAGATAAAGTACAATATGAACTATGTCCTCGCTTCACTTCTTTCTCGAAGATAGAACGCGGAAAATTGAAGTCATACAAATTGCGCGTATAACGAACACGCCGGCAAGTATTAACAGGCAAATGGAATGAAATTCCGCATGAATTACTGACTCGACCGAGCGGCAATCGCTCGGAGGGATTTGCTATAAACTTGTAAAACTTTGCTCGTTAATGTTTCAACTACGCATAATAAACATTATACTTCGTACGGTTTTTCATTCGGTTCGGCGAAAAAGCTTGTGCTCGTAAGAAGTGTACTTTTTAAATTACAGCCGACATCATTTTTTAACTACATTTACTTTTGGTTACGTCCAGAATTAAATTTCAGCCACGTGTGAGCAATTGGGTAAAACACTCTGAATTATTTTTTTTTGGAGCGGCTCTCAACCCGTGTGATATATTTAATTATCCACGCGAGTATTAGAGAATGCAATTCCATCGTTGAAAGTTGTCACGCACCGCGTTAAACATTGACTTAAAATTAACAATCGACGTGTCATTTACGCTCGGCAACGAGTGCAAACACCATCGGCCGTAACAAAACGGATAATTCATCGGACGTTCCGATGTTTCAGTCGAGTTCCAGTTATTCGAAACTCCAATATTTGCCGATCTAATCGAACGAATTCGTTTGTCTTGTCCAGGAGCACATCAGACAGTCGAGGGAGAATCGATTGGACGAGCTGGGTCGTAAGACAACACCCTGTCCAATTTCGTCTTCCAGGACGGACATCGGTGATCGTGGCAACGAGTCTCCGAGTCTGGAGGTGATTCCCAGCAAGGAACTTTTACCACCCACGACCCTGATAGCTCAGGACTACACGAAAGACCTGGTGCTGGAAATGACGTACAACACGAGGGACATGAACGACATTCACCAGAGCAACAACGTCAGCAACGCGACGCAGGAACGTTTGCAAGAGTCGAGCGAGGAGCCCGAGATGCGTGACAATTCTTGTCAAACGCGAGAGAGTCTGTTCGAGGCTCGAATCTCGGACAACGGGATGCCGCTGGGGTTCACGACGTTCGGAGTGCGTGGACCTAGTTCGCAAAACGGGACCAATCATCTACATCACCATCGTCATCATCATCTGCATCATCACCAGAGTCCGCCGCAGTCTCGGCAGAGTTCCCTTCCCTCTCAGCACAGCACCCAGCAGTCTTCCGAGCACAGTTCCCAGCAAGTGGCCTCTCAGTGTTCCGGTTGTAGCCCAGCTTCGAGAGGTCGAGACGGTAGCATGGGTATTTGTCCGAAGCACAACCCCATCCCGGCTCCTCCCGGTTGGTCGACTCACGAGTCCAGCTATCCGGCCGGGCTTCATCAGGGCGCCTCTTACCCCGATCCACCGGATTACCCGACGTACCAGAGGTTCCAGAGCCCGAAACCGAGCAGGGAGAACAGCGCTTATCGTCAGTCGCCGAAGCTGTTGAGACAAGGGACGATTGGCTCCGGCGAGAGGTACGGCAGCTCTCTGTACGGGTCCGGACACGGATCTAGCAACACGTCGAGCGCCCAACACTCCGGCACGCCGAAGTGCCCTCAAACGACACCGGATCCAAGGTACAGAGCGGAGGCGGTCATAGAAGTGGATCAGAGGCGGCCTTTCAGTATAGAGAGCACAAAGAGCGCGCCGGACGTGATCGCGACTCACTGACGCCGGGGTCCTGGGGATTGGGAGCCCTACAAGAGACGCCATCCCCGTCAAACCGTGACCGATCATCAGTTGCCTGGTCGAAACGACGGACACAAGGTCACAGTAGCCACACAGAGCTCCTTGGACGACGACGCTTCGACCAGCTCGACCGTAGAGGCGAATTCCTCCTCCTGATCCACGCATACCGCCGCGATCGATCGATCTGCCCAGTCGGACCTCTCGAACCACGAGTCTAGGCGGCCCTCGTTGCGGAGATCCACGGAAATCGGCGAAATAAAAGAAACCGAGGCTCGTACGGACAATAACGGTGAATTCGTCGAACCGAATCCAGCTGTTCCGTCTATCGGAACAAGTACGTTGCAGCGATCGACCGGAACGGAATCGATGGACGGTGTATCGAGAGCGTCGTGCCTGGCTCTGAAACCGAACGATCTACCGATCTTGAGGCCTCCGGAGGCTTTCGGGGCTCCTATTTTCCGATGCAAAACGCCGACCTTGGCTTGGCAGCACTGCGACTGCCCCTCGCATTCTCATTGGCCGCTCCGGAGATCCTCGGTTATTTGGAGTGTCTTGAAACGACACAATCAGGAACCTTTTTATCGAACCTGGCCTAACAGAACCAACCGAAGGTTCATTCGACCCTTGAGGAGAACCGTGGGCACGCAGAGCTCGTTCGGAGGCTCGCGATCCTCCCTTGGCGGTCTTCGTTGCGTCGTTAGATCGATCGACATGACCGAGAGATCGGTGGATCTCGAGATCGGAGCCACCATACCGTTCTAACGTTTAATCGCGAATCGCGGGGGGTCTCTTTCGCTAGCCGAAGATCGATCGAATCGCGGACCAAAGGTTTTAGTACGCGAGGAATTACTAGCGGGCGTAATACTGTTAACGATACAAGCTTAGAATCGTTTTTGTCGTTGATTAACGAACGCTATTTGTCGATTTATTTCAGAAGCTCGTTATTATAGCTTGCTATGCGTTCCTTTAATCCTTTCGGTCTTGATCGAAGTATGCACCGGATTTAATACTTTTTTATTCGTATCGATAAGAACGTTGCGTCCCATAGGTTGAGATGTTTCGTCAAACATATTCATAATTTTTTTTACGGAACAACCCTTTAACCAGGTACGATATCTTGTTTGAGGAAAATAGTTGTAGCATTTGCTCTAACCTGCATGCACGCGTGATCACGATCATAATCAGTGGTCAAATTTCGAAACATGAATGATCAATGGGCGCTTATGGACGCTCATATTCTAGTAAGAACCACAGCAAACACAGGTGGCTGGTAAATACGCAGGACCGAACTAGAATGATCGATCCATGAACATTTGATCAGCAGCTAATATACAGGGTTCACGGTCACGAAAGGATTAATTATACGCTACAGATAAACTGTGCCTAAACGAAAACGCATTAGCAAATAGTGTACTCCTTCGTTTCCGCGTGACAGAAATTTTCGAACGCATCGTTTATTTTTCTACTTTGCTTTTAGTTGAACAACGATTACGGCGGTAATTTTAAATGACTCGTTTTAGTGGAACCAAAGAGCGATCGAGTAAAATAGATTAGCATAATTTTATTCTGTAATTGTTCGAAGATTTCGTAACTTCGGATCCGAAAAAAGTTTAATAGCGTGTTAGGTTACCTCGCAAACTCAGCATAATTGGATTCGTTGCATTTTCCTTAATTGCACCGGTCACAATCGGTAATAAAACACGCGGCACTCGTAGAGTAATTCGAACGATCGCTGTTTATTTCGTCGACGTTTCCCTCGCGAAGTATAATTAAAGCGCGAACTGACGACAGACATATCGGAAACTCGGCTTATTTCTCGGTATCGATAGTTGCGACCGCGCCCCACCAGATGGCGGGTTACGATCGGGCGACTAGTCAGTCCCGAGTTAATTTACTATATGTAGGTAGTTTTCGCGGTCGAGTAAACGAAAGTGAAATGTTTAGGACTCGTCGAGGAGCTTGGCAAGACTGTCGAGGATCGGTTGATTGTTTCTACGAACGAGTAAGTAGATTTGTTATTTGTAAACGCGTCAATTCGTTTGGCGTACGATATTCAGGTTGAACGTAGCCTAACCCTTTTTTACACGCGATGTCGACTTAGCGGCTCGATTATCGCACACAACACGAGCGTACGAATATGATATTAGGCAAACTATTTTTCCACGGTGTTTTCACTGATATAGACAAAGATCAGGCATGTTTGACCAGGTTGAAATCAAAATCGGAAGAATGCATTTATGTGTCGGTTTCGAGATGAACGAACATCACCGCGTTGTCGTTTGTACAAATTCGATGCGCGAAAGACGATCGCAGTCTTTCTAATTTCTCGCTGATTTTCCCAGTGGATAGTTTCTCGATCCCTAGGATCGAATTTAACTTCTGTAAGTTCGTGTTACACGCGTTTCGTTACGAATCGTTTCGTTGTTTTCCCGCGTAATCTCGTCGACCTATCGAAGCGCGCGCTTTTGGCGCGAAAACAAGTATAATTAAAATTAGTCAATTAAACGACGGAAAAGATTCGTGTAGCGAACCGAAGGGAATATGCGAACCACGCGAGTGAATTATATCGTGTAACCGATGTAAAAAAACAGTTACGTTGTAAAAGCTGTCAGGAATCTAGTGATTATTTAGTACGTTGAAAATTCTCGCTTCTGTACAGGTTACGTGTTAACTTTGATCGTATAGGACAGAATGTACAGAGAGTGTACACAATTTGTATATAAATGATACATGAACACGTCTGTCGATTGACGACGCGTCAGACGAATAAATATAGTACTTTTAAAATAAACCAGACGTTTCATCCATTCTCCTACCATAATCGTACATTTATCCTCATAAATTATTCATACGCCGAGCTGCACCAAGAAATTGAAGATGTCTGAGGGGATTTAATCTCTCTCCGTTTGTATCTCTCGTTTTGAAAGACACCTTTGGGATTTTTATGATTCTTAAACGGTTTGATAAAGACGAGCTTGCATCGTACATTCCGGACGCGTTTCAATTTTATCCTTTTAAGGGATTAAGAATACGGACGTTATTTATTTAACTATAATCTAGATTCGAGTAAACGGCTCGGCATGTGAATCATTTCCCTAGCAGCTTTTAGTACGGAATTACTGTGAACAACTTTAATACGTTCGCTGCGGATTAGGATTTTGACACTTTGAAGCCTGCAACTGCGTTCAAACTTTTTACGCTTTTTGGTCTTCAAGAGTTCACGTAAAATTATGGTCTTCAAAGAGAAGTTTTAACCCATGAAATGCTTCCAGAACCTTACCTCTTAGAATCGTACAAATGCGCCATTTATGGCGAACGTGTTAAACTATTTCAAACTTGAATGTTTGCTCCGCTAGTTAGCATTAGCTTATTTACCTCCTAATTAGTCTTAAATAATTAGTAAATGGCCTTTGAGGATTTACCTGTAATAATATATTAACAAGCGTTAGCCACGCTTTGATGTTCCCAGTCCCCTGTCATTAAACGTCGCTTAAATAAACACGGACCTTGTAATCATTGCACCGAATCGATCCCAGCTATGTAAAAATACGGCGGCCATTTAGTATCCTGAAATCGTTAAAAAGCACGTATGGACAGACGTTGATTTTTGCTCGTTTAGCAACCCATAGACCTTTGACGGATCGAACATCAAAGAAACGGAAATAACGAAGACGGATGAGTTAAATCGCGGTTAAATCGCTCGTCGTTTGCTTTCTACATATACAGGGTATTCCACGAACTTTTGTATAATCTTTCATAGCCTTTGTAGCAACAAATGTTGTTCGATTAAAATTATTAATCTATGAATTGTAAAAGGTAGTTGTGTTTACATTTCAATAGAATGTTATCTGATATTTTTAATTCCAAAGTCCTACAATTATAAAATATAAAGTCCCTCAATTGCAGTCTCAATGTCCCAAAGTCTGAAGGTGTGAAAAGCTCAAATCTTCCCAACTTTAAAGTATTAAAGTCCCACAACGCCTAAAGTCTATAAAGTTCTATAATTAAAGTGCTCCACAATTTTAAATTTCTAAAGTTCCAAAGCTTGAAAGTACCAAGACCTCATATCCTTCGACCTCAACAATCTTAAGGTCCCACAATCTTAAAGTCCCAACATCTCACAGACGAAAATGACCAAAATTTCAAAGTCCGAAAGTCTGAAGGTGTGAAAAACTCAAATCTTCTCAACTTTAAAGCATTAAAGTCCCACAACCCCAAAGTACTACAGTCTATAAAGTTCTATAATTAAAGTGCTCCACAATTTTAAATTTCTAAAGTTCCAAAGCTTGAAAGTACCAAGACCTCATATCCTTCGACCTCCACAATCTTAAGGTCCCACAATCTTAAAGTCCCAACATCTCACAGACGAAAATGACCAAAATTTCAAATACCAAAACCTCATATCCTTCAAAAGTCCCACAATCTTAAAGTCCCAACATTTCACAGACGAAAATGACAAAAATTTCAAAGTCCCAGAGTTCGAAGGTGAATTCTGAAACGCAAACTGTTGGTCCACCCTATGTATCGAGTAATGTTCCCGGTTGCATCTATATGAGCCCACGTGGCAGGTACTGTGCTCATCCACCTTTATCTCTTCCGCATAATTTGTAATTTATGTACGGTCGTGTAGCGTAGTCACGTCGATGTCGCGGACCATCCGACAACAATGAAATATTATATTTAATGGTGATTCTTCTTGTCCTGACAACACGATGTTCCATAAATGTTCTCCGTATCGCTATTTGTATATTACTTCGTCACATATAACGTATAATGCAAAACAATGCTCGAAATCATTAACTGAAAACAGGGTAATTACCGTCTCGCGGTACCATTGTTCGGATTAAATGTTCGCGATGAAAACGTGCAACGAAGCAAGAAACTGAACGTCAAGGTAAGAGCGTCGTACCAGAAACGAGGATTTACTTGTTGCACAGATCTTATGAAAGAAGTCTTTGCTACTCGTATTTCTCGGTCGGTTACGCGTTGCAAATTTAATATTGAACCGCGTGAAGAGCTTTCGTGAAAGTTTATTCGACTTGAATGTATAATTGTGCATTCTTTACCTTCGTAGAAATTATTCAGTGGTGTAATAAATCAATATTCAGGCGCGTAGCTAAATCATGCATCGAAGGACGAAATAGAAATCCGTTCCATGGTATGCCGAGTGTTTAAATTTAATTCGCTGTGGCAGACGTGCGAGCATCCAGACTCGAGCTAACTTCGTCACACGCTCCTCGCAGGATAGTCGTAAACTCTCGAATTCGTAATACAGTGTTCATTCCATATAAGCAAAAATGTCCTTTCCGATATAAGCACAAATGTTATCCCCACCACTGGGGGGAAGACCCCTCGAGAAGCCCGAGGTTCGCTCGCCGGGAAATGTAACGTGACCCGGGTATTAGTGTATCCGTGAGACAATACCAATACAAATATAAAACTTTTTTATTTTTGACTTTTTCGTTATCAAACTTTTACCAATTAATTCTTGACATTTTTCCGATTAAAATGAGACCAAACACGACATAATTTAGACTATATTTACTGGTTTAATTGACGATAAAAATTTCTCACGTCGAAGAGGATAGCGAGTCAAAAAGAAAGAGACGCTATGATCGTGGCAGTCGGCAAAGATCAAAAGTCTGTTCGATTGTTTGCAATACTTGAGCATTGCTAATTTTTTTATTTTCCATCCATTTCTTTATATAACTTTCTCCATCATATTCGCGACATTTTTCTGATTAAAATGAGACCAAACATGACGTAATTTGAGTTATATTTACTTCCAATATCTTATTAGAGTAAAATCATCGATGTACGCGTAACACTTGAAATTACAAGTAAATATGTCCCGAAGTATGTCGTGTTTGGTCTCATTTTAATGAGAAAAATGTTACAAATATGATGGAAAAAATTTAAACAAAAAAAAATAAAAAATAAAAAAGTTTTATTCTTGCATTAGGAGTGTCCTTCTAGTAAGTCACTGTTTGTTTACGTTCGGTCTCCATCGCTCGAAATGTAGCACCTTTACGATATACGCAAACGGCGACCGTGATATTTTTCTCTTCTGTCCTTTTCTACGTTCGGCAAGACATCAATCAATGTAGGACCTGTACGATATAAGCACAACTTCACTCCCGAAAGATTTGCTTATATAGAATATCCACTGTACCACGCTACGTCTCGGTTCCCAGAGAAATTTCCATCTGGCTCGCGACTTTGCCAATTATAACGCTAAACCGTTTACGTTCTCTTATTTCGCTATTCTCTGTTTCACTCAGAATCTCATACATTGTTTTCCAACCTTTCACGGACCCTGTGATATAATTTTACACGATTATATGCCGCGGGACTCCGCTTTACTGACAATTGAATAACAACCTGTTGTACGGCTACGCTTTAACGTTGATCCAGACCTTTTTATTATCGCATATTCGCTCGAATTAATCACACGAGTGATAGTTTAATTCCGATTTAATAGCCCGCAGTCGAATGATCAAAATTTGAGAATCTGACGGGTGTATTCCTCGATATAATTGAACGTAATCAAATTTGCATAGGACGTATCAAATTATTCATGCTGCGAGATTTTTAACGCGCCGACGGACGTTTAATTCGAGGTAGCGTATTAAACATTCATCGAAATTATACGTTTGTTCATCGGATGATAAAATAATGTTACAGAAATCTTCATGGAAGGTTCTCATAATCTACATTACAAAATAGGATTTTCCATGATATGCACTTATAGTTATCTTTATTAAATACTTCAGGTAATAAGGCACGATATTAAATTTACAATGGGTCAATACATGAATTGTCAGAATAATTAAGCGAATGTCACGTAAATATGAATGTGTGAACTGCAATTGAAGACGCAAACCGTAGTTGCAACCCTCTGTAAGTGGTCTCAACCACAAGCAAAAAGCGTGAGATCGGGTAGCATCAAACTGCTAGAAGTTCCTTCAGGAGAGGCGTAAGACGAACATATTCTTCCCATTTACGTTCTTCCAGCCCCTTCGTTTTTATTACCAGACATTTCCGTTGCCCCGATGAGAACAGTATTTATCGGAAGCGATTATGCGTTGGCCTCCTGCCAAAGTATTCCTCAAGCGATCTCTCGCGATCTTTCTATCATAAAACTAGTCTTCGACGAACAAACTAGTCTAGAGAACGAAATTCGCTTAATCGATTCAGGTTATCTATGAATTTATATTCTGTAGCTGTCAAACAACTATCGCTACAATTATTGAGATGGTGTCTAATCGTTCTGAGGCACCAATGGAAGGAAGGAGATTGCAGAAGGAAGGATTTGTAGGAGGTAGAGATTTCAGGGTATAGGAATTTTGAGGTGCAGAGATTTCGGGGTGTAGGTATTTTGACCATAGGGATTTCGAAGTGCAGAGATGGAGTGTAATTTCAGGGTGTAGGAGTTTCTGGATGCAAGAATTTCTGGCTGCAAAAATTCTAAAGTGTAGGAATTTCAGTGTACAGAAATTTTGGGACATAGAAATTTCGGGACAGGGTACAAATTTCGGTACACAGAAATTTCAGTAAATAGGGATTCGAATACACCGATTTAGAGATATAAGGATTTAGACATATGATAATTTAGAAATACCCAAATTTAAAAATATAATACTACATATATCCATTATTGCACGATAACAGACCACCATAAAAATCCAGGGGTGCATATTTGGCGCGCAACCGCATTTCGTATTCGGCATATTGCATAATCGATGCGTTGCACAGTCAACGCAGTACATCAAATTTTATACCGCGAATCTGACATCCGGAATCGCGTTGTTTTACCACAAGGCAAAAAGATCATTTATGTCAGTTCCATAATCACGTAGAATATTGTTACCCTCGTAAGCATTGGGATTTCGAGTGTGTAACAAGATGTGAAGTATAAACCTCTCGTTTCTACTCGGCGCGTATTTATCGAAGCGTCCATGGGTTACGACGAATCGAAGTCGAGAGTTTTACGCTCATTGGGAGATCGCGGCTTTATGACGGGCCGCCGTAAAATAAGCATTTCGAGAGCTTCCGGAAGAAAGATCCGTCGGATGTACCGTAACGCAAAGAGCACGGGAAAAGGGTCGTGGAACCTCGTTTATACAGAGAGGGTGAGGCTGTTCGAGCGTCAGACGTCCGCGGTAAATATACGTTTGTAGGTCGTTGGATGTTCTTCAAGTAGCCCGTGCAAGAACATCCAACACACGTTCTCTCCTTTCTTTCTGTATCCGTGAAGAGGTCCATGTTTTTACCCGGGACTCGTTTGCGAGATAAATTTTCCTTTCTTCGCACGGTGTTTGGAAACGAAGAAGAACCGCCCCTGTTCGATCCTCGATCCGCTGTTCACCGTACATTCAACGATAGAAGACAAATCCTCCGGCTACGGCATCTTTTTAGTAGACCCTGCTAAGCGAAAATAACTGTAACTTTCTTATTTCTTACACGAGGGATTCCAGCGAAACAATTTTATATTTTCTGATACACATTTCGCAACAATTTTATGTTGCACCGTTTGCTAAATCATATCTCGCGCTGAGTCAAAGGTATTACGGGCTTGACGAATGTCCCCACAAAATGGCGGAGTTTTCAAGAACAATACTTTATCCGAAAACGTACGATTTCGCGACGTAATGGTCACAGCCGCGGTAAATTTATTCGACGAAGAGAAATAAAAGGAAAAGGCTCCAGTTGATCGAGAAAGAATTCGCCACGGAGGAACAGTTTCGAGAAGAAAAAAGAAAATTTACTCACCCAAGATCACGATTTCATGACGTCACGAGGTCTCGATCGATTGATGTGCCATTAAAAGGGACTTTTAAAACGTGTCCTCGGTCGGTGGCGACTAGAACGCCTATACCTACACGCGCTGCTCGTGAACCATTATTCTTCGAAACGGTATATTTTCTAACGTCTCGCGTGAGCATAAATATTCGTTAATGGCCGTGTCCTCTGAGGCGTGATCGACCTACTTGTTTTAACCAATGAAACTTGAACTTGTTTTATTACTCTCATTAAACATTTCTTCTTCTTAGTCACTTCAACGAACCTCGAAAACAAGCCTTCTGGTTCTTTGATAAACTTTGAAAATTCTTGAAAGTTTTGTTTAGAATACATTGTAGAAACTTCAGGTCTGCAACTTCAAAATCTTGGAAAACTTCGAAACTTCTGTTCCCTGAAATGTTAGGTAACTTTGAGACTCTAAAGTCTAAACTCGAAATTTGAAATAATATTTGTATTTTTTAAGTTTGAAATATTATTTTATCCCTGACCATAAAAAATGAAAGATGAAGTAGTTCTTGACCACCTCATTTGTACGCAAGTTTTATAACTATCCAGATAGCGGAGTAATTTTTGCCCGACCATCCCGTAAATCAAGAGCTCCAAAGCCGACAATGAATCCTCCCTGCGGGTGCTGTTAAATGAATTAACAATAGACTTTTTGAACGATCCCGCGAGTATTAATGGTATTGTCGATCAGGGATTTGAAGTTAATGTCCCGTACAAATACTTTGTCTGCGGCCATCTACCTTTCTTCCTTCGCTGAATCTTCGTTACCTTCGTTAAAGGGGAGGAAGTTTGTTCCGCGACTAAGAAGAATCTACCGTCTTCCATCTAACCCGTGTCTTTGTAAATTACGCGCCTTTAATGTAGTTAGACTTAATTGCTAGTCATTCTACACGCATTTTTCCTTTCTTGAATATGAGCATTCTTGCTTTGGCGAATACTGCTACTTTAATAACCCCTTGTTAATGTCTGGAAGTTGAACAACTTTATAGTTGACGTTTCATTTTCTCTGCAATTTTTTATGATTAATATTTCTACCAGCAGATGCTCTTACATCCAAAAATTAGATGTTCGTTTTTTCTTTCACTCTTTATGCACTTCGTGATTGATATCATATTTTATTATAAATTTGATATATTTCTTCAAAGCTTTAGTAATCAAATAACCAGAAAATTTCCCAATAGTAAAGTAAGTTTAATAAGTGTTACTCATGCAACGATCGCAACATATAAGACGCCATTATAGCGAGTTAACATACTGTCCACCGTTCTACCCCCATATTACTTTCCAATCGACTGCCGCTTTCCGCAGGAACAATTTCGCGGCTCAATTTTGCGGCTGATCCGTCACGAATAAGATCGACGTGACAGGTCCCGCGTAAACAACGTCGAGGAAATAGGAGACGAGTCGCGGAAAAAGGGGCCAGACACCGTTAGGAAAAATGGCGAGAAGGAAAATGGAGAAGGAATAAAGTCTCGGCTTTATGGCGTGTACCGTGATGGCCACGGATCCGCCTGCATCGTTCTGTATCTGCATCTGGCGCATACGGCATAGAAGCCACCGGTAATATCGGCGGTATCGCGATTTATGCCCTCCCATCGGCCGCTGTCACTTTTAATAAAATGTAAATACGCGGCTCGATACCCTCGAAACCGCATCAGTTCGCATAATTTCGTTGCACAATAAATATTCCCGCGACAACGGGATTACGCCAGCATTTTTTCGTCCTCTGATCGACGCTAATAATGTTCATTTTAATTTCCGATATGATCGACCACTACTGTCTGTACACGGTGTTCCGTTTATATTACGTCGTGTCGTAATTTGTTCACGTGACAGGCCTTACAATAGGTGCACAATGATTTAACTCATGATCCACATAAGGAATGAAATTTTTACTTTGGTTTCGATAAAATTTTACTATGATGCCCGGGTGCATTTTACGCTGTCTTCCATATTTTGTTCCAATCCGTGATCCATTTCACGAAAGTGGATCACCCGGTGTGTTTGCGGCGAGTTACGAACTTGTAGATTATTCCCATTTAGGGGATTCCTCGGTTTGCGAGAAGTTGTTCGGTTCTCGACTTGAATTACAAATATCAAAAAGTCAGCGAAATTAACCGCGTCCTAATGGACCGCCGGCATAACGATCCAACGGAATCACAGATTCGCTTGAAACAATTTCGGAAAATCGGTTCGTCCAGCGGTATTCGTCGGCGGAAGGGTACGAATGGAAATTTAATTAACCCGGTTAAACGGAAAATAAAGGGGATTTTACCTCTTTTCGACGTGGAAGATCCACGGAACATTTTCGTTCGAGGATAAGATGTGGTAAACATTTGTACGCAGGGTAATGGTATAATACCTATGATATGAAATTCTAATTATTCTTGTTACAAATTCTCAAAGTTTTAAAAAGCCTTGTAATTTTCGTCCGAACGTTTCATGTCTGAACGGTTAATATAAATCAAGCTTAATTCGTCCTGTCAGGGTTAATTCCTTTCAAGATCCTCTTTCACCGAGTCTTGCAAATTACTCGCGGCATCAACCCTGCGAAGGACCTTATAAAAATCCGTCTCTGAATATTCCTCGCGAAATCAAATATCTCCTCTCCTATCTCCTTCGTTATCGATCTTCGTTGCGTGTACTTTTAGGTTGAAAATCCCCGAGGAGATTTGACGTCTCTGTTCGAGAGATTTCACGATATTCTAGGGTCGTTCACGCCATTCATAGGAAACGGTCGAGGCTAATTCCGCCCGTGGTCCGCTGGATAAGCGTGAACCGACTGTTTCTATTTATACGTCCGCCTAGGCACACGCTTGTTTTCCGCAGAAATTCCGCTGTCTTGTATTTACCGTGCCAGAAGTCGTTTCGAATTAATTCCGTCGAGTAGTTCTCGAAATCTGCGGAATAATCCGACCTCGCGGCACAATATTTCCAGAGTTATCTCGGATTACGTTGCACAAGAGAAGCTTTCTGCTAGGAGAAAAGAAATGACTCTTAAAATACTTTTCAACTCCGCTAATTGGTAATCGGATAGTGATACCGCTAACGAAACCTCCGCGAAAAGAATTCAAGGAACCTTGAAACTCAGACGCGAGTTTGAATTACAGTTGCCAAGATGCTCCATGAATAAATTCTAACTTCAAACACTGTGGAGTCTCGGTATATGGCCCTAGACGGGGCTGTAGCTGAGTTGGTAAGAGCCATATAAACGGAACTGCTGTTGAACTATTTACAAACGAAGTAACACCCTAACGAATCATACTTGAAGCAGTTAATTTTATGCACCTCGGAGACAAAGTTGCACCGTCAAGGAGTTTATCGAAGGAATCGTCGGTCATTGTAAATAATCCGAGTTATCCCGTTAAAACGATGGACAGTTTTGCGAAAGGAACATAAATTCACGCGTAAAGGAACGATTCTCTGGTTGAACTCGAACGTAAAGCTTATCCGTTCGCGAGTTTAACGCCGTGCACAAGTGCGATTCGCGAATCAGAGCTCGTGAAACTGCGAGGGAATTTGATTACATTAGCATTCGACACGGTCGAGCTTACAGAAGATTTAAGCCGCTGCGTATAAGCGTGTTGCGTTAAGTTTGAAAGTTCGGCTAACACCATTCGGCGGGAATAATAAAGCACGCGGCGGAACTTGTCGGCGCTTTTCTTGGATCCGCGGGCAATCAGCGGTCTACTGTTGCCTTAAGAGCGGCGAAGTATATTCAATTAAGGTTTACGGTGAGGATCAAGCCGCGAAAGTTTAATCCTGAACGGGGTGGTCGTAGGATCCGACGAATCGCATCGGTGTTGCTTATTCCAAACTTCCAAGTGGGAGGATTAACGAGAGACTTGGCCGTAATTGCGCGATATACCTTTTTGTTATTAGCTCTGATAAAGTGTAGTTCGTTGGATGTTAATCCGGAAACTTCTTGCCGGTAGAAGGGACAGAAACAACCGACTAATGTGATTAATTACGCGCTGTCGTAACTTCGAGTCATTCAATGTTTTACTCGTTCGTTATGGCAAATCTGACACTTTTTGTTATTTATGTTTCCACTTCTGTGTATCTGCACTTCATATACCCTTACATAAATTTCTCGTATGTGAACATCGCTATTTTGTTCATTTCAAATTCAGGACCTAATCAAAAAGGAGTAAGATATAATTATAAACAATGATCTTTTGGTAGTCTTAAAAAATGTAAGCTATTGCAAGAAGTAAATAAGGGTACTAAGAGTTAGGAGAAAATGGCCGATCGCGTATGAAGATTACGATGGAAAGATTTAATACTTTTAAGGATGTTCTCTGTCTTCGTTAGCAGTCAGGAAGCTCAGACGTATTTAATGCTTCTTCGTTTACTTTGAAGAGGATTTGAAATTTAAGTGGCAGGCAATCGATCTCCTCGCTTAGGTGAAGGGAACTCGAATCGTTCGAGGATGCATTTCCTCGTTTAACTTGCCCCTTTTTTATTTTCTCCCGTTCTCCGCTTTATCCAACGAGCAAGTACTCGCCGGACGTCTGAGTATCTAAAGGAGCGACGGTGTTAAATCCTTGATTCGACGTCGACCTCGTGAAAGTGAATCGCGCCAATTAATGCGAAGCCGTTCTCCTTGATAACTCGAATAATCGAATCAGCCGCGAGCCCGTACAATGCAAAGATGACAAAAATCGATAATTAGTAGCAACCGTTTTATTTCGAATTCCCGTGCGTAAACCGGATTATATCGCTTCCCGTTTCAAACACTTACTTTATCCGCTCGAGCGAAATTGTTTTCGGTAAATTACCCTTTCTCTGATAAACGCGCGTTCGCCGAACAAACGGAATTTGATTACGCTTTTAAATCACAATGAATCCATTAACAAATACGACGTACGAATCTGGAATAATTGTCATAAAAACGTTCGACGTCATAAGTCTCGTTCGACTGCGAGCTGTTAATGATTGTTTTACGGCGGACGGTTTAATTGGAACAGCTTTGTGTACGCTGAATTATTAATAACGTTCAGTATCAAATCGCTGCTACGACCATTGCATCGTTGCGGAGGAAGTGGCTGATCGAACCGGAAATAGAACATGTTCTGCAATCTGTTAGCAATTCTGCATGCAGTTGTAAAGGAAAAACCAGAGTAATAAATATTTCCTACTTGCCCAATTTTTTAATTTTAACCTGGTACAATGATTCAACAAAAATTTTTGTAACTCCAACAATCGTCACGATAAAAAATTTCTCTCCCTTCGTCCACGCGAATTTGAGCGTAAACATTTATTTTTCCCCATTTTCCTCTTCTTGCAAAGACCAACACGATATGTGTCGCCACCAGTTTGATGCGGACGAGCATAATCGGAATTTCCTCGGAGGCAAACAAACATTGGAGCTGCTAATGTCCCTTAATACTGGAAATTACAATTTGAACAACAACGTGGGCTCTGCAAACGATGCAGCACGTGGTATCGTTCGTCGTGGTTTCGTGTTAAGTTGCTCGAACTGCAATCGGCATAATAAGCGAATCTACCACGCAACGAGCTCCCTCTGGGCGTTCCGGCGACGTTTACTTCTCTGGTATCTTTATGCACAGCTATGGGATAAGCATCGGTAAATGATTGTACCTATGGTTAGTTTGAAACAGCCATTAACTTTCTGATCACCTAGATAGAATCTGAAATTACGCTGAGCATTGTTACAGCCTTCTGTTGAAGCTACATTGTGTTTTCTAAAGATTCTATGGCCCAGGAAAAAGGTAGTGGAAGGTACACGTAACTTTTAGTTTATGCAAACTTAAGAGTACTTTACGAGCTGATTACCTTGCAAAGTTGAATAAGAAAACAGACTGTTGGCGGAAAAGCGATATTAGAGATGAATATTCGATAATCTCCGTTATGAAAAATGTGTGCACTTGATCGTCTGAGTTTACACATTTTTAGTCCATATTCTAAAATGCTTCAGTTATCAAACTTTCAGCTCCCAAGTTAAAAACGATTGTACCTTAAAAAATTTTATATACATTAATCTAGTAGTAAACGCAGTAAATCAAGGAATGAAATTGTAAAGCTCGACCAAGTTGACTTTTATTAATCATCATTTGCCGTGAAAATTGAGTTTGGGAGATTTATCGCCGACAGCTGATTGCTTTAAGCAAATTCGTATGACGCTCTTATTGAGCGACAATTTCGACGGGTTATTCTTAAGTACATTCTCTTCGTATTCGGGAAACACATGAAAGTAATAAATAACTATCTCGAAATTCGAAAACTAGTCGCAATAGACAATGAAACGTAAACAATTGGTAAACAGGGTGAACGTACAAAGAACTTGTTAAGTTCTGTGTGCACGCGCAAACGATAGCTTCGGGCGTTAATCGAACGCGAACAAATAACTGTTCGCACATTTTTATTTTTTTTTTTAATGTCAAGCTCACTCATTTCGCTGCCAATCGAATGGAAATACAAACAAGGAAACGTCGAACTGTGCTGGGTTAGCGTTTTCACGTCGCTTCGAATAGAATTACATCGATCGCAGCGTCAGCCATTTCGAATACGCAATAATATCAAATTCGTTCGGTTTTTTTTCTCCGTCGTTGATAAATAATATGTTCCTTTCGCGATGGTCAAGAGTCGGTGAAATTAGGTCGACAAAAAGGGAGCAAATACCGCAATTTCTCATCGTGGCCTCGTGCAAATAATAGTGGCCGAAAGGAAATCCATTGTTTGCCTCGAACGTGCAATAATTAATCACACTTTTACGCCGGGAACAGGAAGGGGACCACTCAGGGCTAATTCTAGCCGAGGCCGTACCTTGATTAACCGTTTAACGATGTTAAATGCGAGCTATTATTTCGGTCGTTGTTCACGTAACAATGTGCACTCTGTTTATTCACACTTCCTTCGGCTCGTTCCTCTCCTGCACCGAGTATCTTTTGTTCGTGGATGGAGTTAAATAAGAACTGAAGTGTCTACAGATATGAGTTAAAATAACGATTCTCGCTATTGAATGCGTTCTTTTACTGACACAAAAGGAGTTCAAACATGGCGCATTTCATTTCTCGAAATAGGGGAAAACAGTTATGAACCAGTGAAATACCATTCTTTTAATAACGAGGGTTGTTAAAGCATGAAACGAATGCAAAGACAAATGATAACGGATTGCATTCAAAGAGTCGTTTATTTAATTAAATTGTCTTCTTTGTATGATGAAGTTGACCTTGACAGATGCATTTCAAGGTGATTGAAATCGATGAGATGCTCGAAAGTTACCGCGATATTTTGCCGGACCGCCATTTTGTTTTCAACGCTCCTCTATCTTCATTTGACCGTAACCGATGGCCATAAGATAGCCTCTTAAATTCTTACAATTAGAATCGATACCCTAGGCTCTAGACTTTTTATAGCAAAGGGTTGCGTTCCCAGAGGAGGCATCAATAACGAGGACAAGTTCCCTCGATGTGCGTGTTAGTTTCATTCAAATAAGGCGTGGTCCACAATTAAAAAGTAATTCTTCCTGACATTAACGAATTACCTCCAGACATTAAGCAAGCCTGAAAGCACACGTTCCGTGCGTTAATGAAAGGAGACTCGACTATCTGATATTCGAGGGACTGCTAATTAAACCACCTACGTTATCCTCGTTACTTGCGTTTTCGTGTCTAATAAAGTAAAGGTCCAACCTTTAAACGGGAATTCACCGAAGAATCGATCGAATACTTCCTGCTATCAGTTTCTCTTGGATGTCCTTCCGGTTCTTTATTTTTCCTCTTTCCGGTAGAAATGCCGCGGACAGAGCCGAGAACTGGGCGGAGAAGCCTGTGAAAGCTGAGCCTGATGTCGGCGGAGGGGGATGACTAATTCATACGATAATTACGGGTCTGGAAAATGCGAGCGAGAAATGGCACGACGTAAAAATCCTTAATGGCGTCGGTGCCACGAAAGGCGAACGGGATATACCGTTGTATCGCCGCGGTGGCTGGTAATTACGATAAACTTTAATTTTCTGCTGGATGTCAAGCGATACGATTTGTGGTCTACCCTTCGTGGGAATGCTCCGACGGGAGTTTACGCAGGGATTCGTAAAAGGAGACTGACATGCGGAACGAAGTTAATCCGGTTTTAAACGAAAATACTTGGTCTACGTGACTGAAAATAAGGAGAGGAATTCTTGAAGAGGATTAACTAAGTGGAGCTTCGATGCTTCTTACTGTTTAAGTAGAACTACTCAATGATAAACAGCACACACAGCGTGGATTAAAGACATCCAGAATGCAAACGAAGAAAGAAAAGAAGCATTAGACAGCAAATTGCTTTATACATATATTCCGTGTCACCGGGATTCTTTTGTCTCCCACGAGAGGCAAGCGCGTGATATGGTAGACGCAAAAGCACATCTCCCTCCACCGTAAAACACCCCCATCGTTCTCTCTCTTAGAGGCGAGCCGAAAAGTCGCAGGGATCGGTAAAATCCAGACGTTGAATCGAGCGCACCCTCGGGTACTAAGATTACCCTCCCTTTTCTTCTCTTCGTGCACTCTGTCTGTCCGTACTTTCGCCGTCGAGATTTTTCCCTCATTTTTCTCGGACCGTCTCCCTCGATTTTTCCTCGATCCGACCTCGCCACAGTCTCCGAACCCGAAAGCTGATAAACCCGCGGACAATCGCGATGAAAGACTTAAACACAACCACACGAAACATCGAATGCGATTTCCGATTGTATTTTCGATTACCGATGCCAGTCAATTGATCTCGAAATTGGCCAAAATGCTCGTGTAACTGTGGGAAGTTACTTGGAATCCCTTTCCATACGTGTTCTGTAGTCCAGTACACGAGTTAACCTAACCTACAATTTTTTAGACGTTAAGACAACTGGAAAATGTCAAGCACGTTTTGTCTTCAGGTCATTTCTACTATTCAATTGCAATGAACATACGAGTCTGTTACATGTGAAATGTAACGAGTGTAATATTGTAGAGCAAGGGATTAAAAATCTCCCCTACTTCAGGGAGTCCTGCAAAATTGTTAACCTTGATGTGAGTTATAATTGTGTAAAGTTCAAATTAAATTGCACATCCCTTTTGGTCCATCCTGTACATCTTTTCGTCGAGCATTTGTCCCCAAGTCCAAGACACGGTTCTATCAAGTAGCCTCGCTAATGAGTCCACTGTTGGATCCAGAACGAAACGTTCTCTTTGTTCTCTTTTTCCTTGCTCCTACAATCGCCATAATAGAGAGAGTAAAGGGAGGCTGTTAGAGGGTCGCAGAGACCGTCGCGAATTCCCTTTGATCTTCACCGCGAAACGCGTCTCCATCGTTCTCGCTGGCAGTCTCGTAAAATGTTTACGATTAGAATTTCGAATTCGAGCGACGTTACCGTCAGCTCCTTTATCGGTTACGCGAGAATTCCGGTGAGTATCGAGATTAAATTTTCGACGTGTTCTCCACGGCACCTGTCCCTTTGTCTTCCATCGACGGCGACGGTGTTCTCGTCCCCGAGTAAAAACACGCGTATAAAGGATCCACGGGGAGCGCGCAGCGAACGGATACCATTCCGTGCGCTCATGAATGTCAAAAGAAGCTGGCAGCCGTAAAAAAAGGGCTCGATCAAGTAGCTGACGGTCGTATACGAACTCGTAAAGAAGTTCGCCGAGGTATTTACGAATGCCGGAGCTGGATCCACGAAATACCGCATTAATGCCCGAACTTGCCGCGAGATTTCCGCAGACGATATTTCAAACTGACGAACCGGGGTTCCCGGGAAAATTCTACCCCCTTTCGGGGTTCCGTTTTGTCGCATCCTGCGCGGTGATTCGCGCGAACGCATCGATAACTTTTCGGGGAGTTTGCCAGTCGTCAAGTTTTGTTTGCGCGTGGAACTTTGACGAGTAGAAGGAGAGTATCGCGGAGAAATGCAGACGTAATGTCGTCGCGGAAAAAGCGAATCGAACCGGAAAACTTAACGGGAGAAGGGTAAAGCAAGGCAGAAACGAACAGCTGGAAAAGTAATACCGGAAACGTTGCCGGGTCTGTATCGGGACGCGAACTTTGCCGAGGATGTTATTAAACTGTCAGGATTGTATCGTTAGCCGCAGGGCCAACCACCCCGGTCCGACCAAGAAATTGGAAACACGATCGCGGAGAATTGTTGCGGTTCGCAAACTGAAAAGGAACAAGAAGAATCGGGAAAAATTCTTGACGGTGGCCTGATGAATTTTCAAGGAGGCTTCCGAGACGTGATGGAGCGAATTCAATGAAAACCCAGTATGTCACGGGATCAATTTGATACCATTGATCCTGTCCCCTCCAAGGGAACGTTTGAACCTTTTCAAAGTATTCTTGCTACTATAAAACTTTCCAATTAAAAAGTTTGATGAATTTCTTTGAAGTGGTTTCTCTGTTATTAACTGTCACTGTTGTCCATTTCACTTAAACGTATAACCCTGAGATAACATAAATCGTATTACCTCGGATTGTCGTATTACACCGGCGAATGCTAGCGATCGAATTATTCCAGGGAGGTTTTTCTTTAAGAAACGATGTAATTTAGAATCTTGATTCGCAGAGGCTCTTAAGAAATTGCGTAGTCGCAAAATTCAAAGCAGACAACAAGCGAGGGGTGATTAAAAGCCGAAGATCGATTTCGAGGATATCCCTGAGGCGCTATCCTAACGCGTCGAGCGTCTCATTCTGCTCCAAGTTGCCTTATCGCCTCGTTTCGTTCCGCGACCAACCGTAATTAATTCGACGGATGGTTTCCTCGAGCTAACTTCCTCTCGACTTTCGCGCTCCTTCCAATAACGCAAGATCCGCTATCAAAACGCTTTGTTAGCGGCCCGATAGCAAAGTAAACGCTCTCTCTTCGCTGCTCGTTTTCTCTCCTTTAATTATCATTCACGCGTGATCCGTCTCTTATCTATCTTCCTCGAATTTTAACCGCGCGACGAAATGACTTTTCGTGCGACGGAAATTATGGGAAAATTCAATTGATGAAGTGAAATTAGCGACGAAGGTAGACTGAGAGGAAAAATCAAAATTCTTTACAATATCCTTGTAAAAAATTGAAATATTTTTACTACAGTAACATCCTTCTTTCTGAAGCAACCTTCGAAAGGCAAGTGCTTCAGCTAAATAATTAATAACTAAGTAAACAGCTGGTATAAACGAACCGAAAGTTACAGCATTTGTAGCAAGGAAATTTAATTACAGTGAAGTTTGCATTTCGCTGCCTTCAATTCCAAGAACTTACATAATATATAGCATGTTCCGGAATTCAGCCTATCTTCGCAATTATACTCGACGTTGCGAAGCGACGATGTTTGCAAAAATCAGTCCGCGTAAATGTTTACTCGGTCGGCGTTTTGGTCGCGTTTCCACTTCGCGTTCGAACGAACCGCAGTTTATGATTAAACTTTTCGACGATCGGTCGTCGATCGAGCAGAACTCGCGTCCTCATTCAACAAGTGCTCAACCGAGCGAAAGCCGAAGCTTGTAGGAAAACAACGAGAAATAACACCGTATCAACGTTTCGAAATCTAACGACACGGTCGCGTTTCGATTTCCTTCGAGGCATTCCGTTTCCTTCGTAAACTTTCGACGTTCTTCCGGACCTCCGGGCACACTTCGCCGAACGTTTTGGTTCGGTTTGTCGGTTAACAAACTGATAACTGCGAGAACCGCAACGCTTAAGCGGAAACTGGCATATCGAACCGTGAGATGAAACTTGAGAAATCGATGCGACAGAAAGTTACAGCTCCATTTCCACCCGTCCTATGATCTTGAAAATTCTGCGGCGAAAATGACGCGAAAAGGGTACTTTATCGTTCGATATTTATAATTAACAATTGATGTATTTATCTGTAACTTTTTTGTTAGCAATGTTTATTTGGAGGCTGGTTAAAGAAAGGGTTGTACTCCTTGTGCTAATATGTTGACATTATGTTCTTCTTATAAATTATTCAGATAAGTTGCTTGATAATTTCATTTATTTCATTTATTAAAAATTTGTTTGTCACATACTCAGCACCGTGGCAGTATGTTTTACTGAGAATAAAATGAGGAACACAAAGAAGTCTTATGAAAGACAAAGACAAAAAGAATGAAGGAAAAGAGAACAGAGATCAGTGTGTCATTGAATTATTCCCATTAATCGTTCAGATGTTGCCCTCGCCTATGTATCAAAAGCGAAATCCCTTGTCCGCAGATAAGAGCAACGATAATAATGTTGCAACGAGTCCATTTTACGGTAGAAAGGCGTTTAAAAATGAAGCAACGAACGTATTTACTTTCGCAGATGGCAGAAGTACCCGGAAGCTTATTAATATTTATCAGCCCGCGGCTGTGGCAAGAAAACACGTTGGCACAGAGTCAGAATAGTTTAAAGGTCAAAATGTAGGATCCCGTGAGGTTAATACCCAAAAAGCTCTCGACGATGTAGACCTCCCCGCGACAAGACCCATAAGGGTTTCACACCGTCGCGACCTCTTTTCGCTGGCTTTAAGATCGAAAATCGTCCCTAATCTTTCACTGTAGTGGTCTCGATGCTCTCGGTACATAAAATGCTACGTGGTCGAGCTACACCTCGCATTGTGTGAGCCGAGATGCCAAAAGCTCGACACAATCGAGATCCCGGCTCAAGCGATCTCACGAGCTTCAGCCGCATCTCGATCGTGAAATATCGTCCTATTGCATGCTTCTCGAAGATCGATCAGCATTCTCCAGCTATCCGGCAGCTTAATACGCTCAACGCCCATTCTACCGCTCTTTTATGCACTCGTGAACTGAATTCTCCCGAAGACGATCGCAAAAAATCTCGGGAAAACGTTCATAAATGTCCCTGTTCCGAGACTGAATAGTACGGAACGATTTATTAGTTGATTCGAACAGAGCGACAACGACTCCGCCATTTTCTTCGACGCAAAGACGTAACACGTGCATCGAACAGATATCCGAGTTTTTTAAAAGCGTTCATAAACATTTAACGGTAAATCTTTCGAGTTCTGTAATAATCTGATATAATAAATCACGGTCCACTGGCACTTCGGCGGCTTAATTAATTTGTAACGAGTTTCCACAAGTTACGCACCGATAACGCTCGGATATTAATCATCGCTGAACTGTTACAAAGGTAGTGCCTATCCCTTCGTTCCCGTTTCTTTCCAGTTAATCACCGACCTTCCGCTTCTCCCGTTGTTTAACCCGTCAAGATATACACCCGTTGGGGGTGAAATGAATTTCTCCAACGTCTCACTTTTTCCGTACCCTGCGCCGGAACTTGCCTTCCAAGAAGCGGCAACTTTTAATCGCACAAAGGGAAATACATTTCGATGCGTCAAAGCGGAGAAAAATTAATTTCAATTAATTTTCCTGATATTAAGAAAAATGAAATATTACGTGCCTCCAGCCTCGGAACAAATAGCGTTCAAAATTAAGGGATGTAAAGATAGAAATTAGTTTACTTAACACGATCGACAGACTTTATCCGCGATCTACTTCGCTGGAATTGCTGACGTCTCATTTGTCCGCCACTCGGTTAAAATTCATGGCATCGTTAAAGCTCGCGATGAAAATTCCGCGAATGTAAATCGACGAATCGTGCATCCATTTCTGCCAATGTGTGCTCTTGAAAAATGCTCGGACCATCGACGAATAAATTATAGTCGAATCAAATTTTTTCTTTCACCGTTAATGGCAATCGTTCGAACGGTATCTATAATCGATAAGCGAGGATAATCGTTCGTATCGACGATCAGAAAGAGCGCTGATATTACGAACATAATTGATCTACGCGCGACCGGAAGTTCAACGATAAGTTAAATCGACTATTTCTTGAAGCTATACCTCCTCTTATCCATTGCGAAGATTGATGATTTTACCAGGTAAAATGGAAAGCTACCGCTCGCGAACGAGATTATGTTTCATTCGATGATAGCTTTTGAGGTTACGTATGACATAATAGATTTAACTGTCTTATTACCGTTGAAACGATACTTTTAAAATTTCGCACATATCTGTGAAATTTAATCACGAAACGTTCCATTCGCGGAAATTAAACAGATCGGATAAATTTGTTCTATGTATGCTCATAGATGAAATATGCAGGTGGAAATCAATATTGTAAAATACGATTGAATATTTATTACGCGCTTTAATTCATTATAATGATTATCGAATGGTTCGACCGTAACAAGGTTTATATCAGTCCACGTTAATAATATAACTTGATAAAATAAGTAATATAAATACCGTTAATATTATAACTCGATCCTTATCAAGTTATATGCAACAAAAGAAATGAATGGGAATACTTTTTCGCATGATCTCCTTCGTCTGAATAAATCCCAGTCCCGTTTTTCGACGTGCTCTTATTTCCCGACTACTTTTAACCCTCGTTAGCAGCGCTCATTGAACTGCTCCTTGGTTTAAATCCTCGCCGCCGAACAGGTCGATATCGTCGGGCATCTTCTTCGAGATATCTTTATAGGAACTGATCTATCCTCCACGTTTCGTATAATAGACTACGAAGAATTGAATCGGTTGCTCGGGGCTAGAATTAAATCACGATTCACGGAGTAATTACTTTTTAATTTCATCGAGGATATCATTTTTCGTCCCGTCCAAGTTGTCCGTGGGGACTAGGATAAAAAGGTTAACAGGAATTTTCTTGCACCCTTGACAAAATGAACGCTCCTTTTTCTTTTTTTTGTCTATCCATGAAAACAGGGGGTCGGAAAGAGAAATAATTAGTCTTCCTAAGCGGTGTGGGGATTTGGGGATGTAGAGTTCTGGAAATGTGGAGATATAAAAATGTAAGAATTTGTGAGAATAAAAGTTTAGGTATACAGAGTGTTTCACAATTAATGTGAGAGCCGGAAAGGGGTGGTATAACTTTTTCCTCGTGCAAAATATTGGTTGAGGCTCCACCTACCACCCCTTTTCTTGCAGTAATTGTAGAACACCCTTGAGATCTTAGGATTTAAAAATCTAGAGTATGAAACTACAGAGACATAAAAATCTACAGTATAGAATATGGAATGCATAGACATCTACAAATATAAAAATCTAAAAATTCAGAAATCTAAAATAGAAACCAAATAATATACAAATCTACTATAACCTAGAAATGTAAAAACCTAATACTTTAAAAAACACCCCATACTCATTTATAAATATGTCAAATGTCTGTTTATTCTCGAGCGATGCATCTTCGCGTTTATCCAGTAATTTATCATCAGATGTCGCACCCGCAACTTTCCGTGCAAACAGAACAGTGTCAAAAGCGAGCCAACATTCGACAAAGCATAAGCCGCAGCGTACTTCATGGGAAAATATTTCTTTTTGTTATAAGCAACTTGTAGACTGAAAGTGACAAGGCTTGCATTTTCGCAATCGCCTCTGTTTATCTTTAATTTCGGTACCAGATCCTCTGTGTTTCCTTTTTTCGAGATGAAAAAACACGTCGCTGTTTGGAGATCGCTTTATTGTTGTCGGTTATTTTTCCCTGCAGTTTCGTGCCTCGTCATTATGCGTTTTGCCGTACAAAACGATCTCGTTAAATTCGTGCAACAAGTCCCTAGAAGAAAAGCATGATTACACCTCGACAGCGATTCGATTCTTTTTTTCGATACAGCTATGTAATTGGAATTTCTGTCTCGATTACGAGTCCCATTTGTTGCACGGCTGCTTCGATTTTCTGAAATGCGCTTGTCTGTCTACTCGAAGGGAAACAAGATTGTTACCTTGTTAAGTGGACGCCGGTATCTCGTTTAGTAGATTAACAGTACTTTTACCATTTTATTATTTACACCGTTATATTGTTCCTTTCGTAACTTTCAATTTAAATATCTCGTAAAATCCTGTATTGTATAAATCATTATTATTTAGAAACATACGTTCTATCATTGTACACGATATTAATATCAACAGCAAATATCAATTTATTCCTACAAGTGCAGAAGTTAATTACCCGTGAATCGCATATAACTATTTTGTTATAAATTATTACTATTGTGATAGTAAATGAGTCTCAAAGATAATTTGTTACTGGTAATATTAATACAACTGTAATTATATAATTAATTAGTATTCAACTGCCATTAGAAGCGAGCGTTGCAAGCGTAATTGAATAATTAATTAGATAACGAAACATTTTATTGATGTTAAACATGGCAGCAAGCATAATTTGACTGTCTGACTTGTTATCCATTTTCATTGCTAAATAACAGTTTTCATTTTCATTAATTACTCCATTATATAAAATTTAAAGCGTTAACAGTCGATGCATTAATATTGCTTCCTGATATTGCCTCGAAAGTGGAAATTACGAAAAACCATACTCGTATCATTCAATAAAGCCTCTGCATTTTATGAAACTTAAACGAATAGTAAATAATGGACAGAATTTAACGATAGCCGGTTATTTAGCAATTCGATTCGAGCAATTTCCAAGTAAGATTTTCATCATAACCGTGTTCATCACTACCGTGTTCCAACGCAAACTCCGGGCATAACGTTATTCGTTTTTCGTAAAATCCGGACCACGATACGGGCTGTTTGTATTCGTCGAAAGTTTATTCTCGCTGTTGTGAATGAAAACTTGCATCGGGAAGTCGCGGACGAAACGCGGACGGTGTGTTTGACGATGGATTTAACGGAGAAAAAGATGCATGAGAATGCAAACGAAACTAAAACGTACGGTTCCGTGGCATTAAAGCGCCTTCGACGCGAATTCATATTTCACGATTGGTCGACAGGTATTGCGATTCGTGTATCGTTTTCCAACAATGCCCAATGATAAATTGTCCAAGACTGCGATTTGTTACTGTACATACGTGCCCAACTGGCCATATTGCGATAATTATCTTTTAATTCGAACCACAACTATTTGTTTTATCTGCTGCGCCTCGTATGCCGGTTTACGCTCGTGAAATTCTTTCGACGCGTCGTTACGAGCTTCCTGGCAATTCAGAATTTTAATTTCAGGCAAAATATGTACGAACAGCGCGGAGTAATGGATTTGCGTAGACTAAAAATGTATACCGGGTTTTTTCAATTTGCTACACTTAGGCCGGCTCCACACGTAGCAACTTTTCTCGTACACCATACAGGGTGTCTCACAACTCGTGTAGCTCCTGGAAAGGGGTGGTAGAGGACGCGATTCTAAGCAAGAGTTCCCTTTGCGAAAATGGGGTTTGGAGCTTCGTTTTTGAGTTATTAAAGAAAAACACGGACCAATCAGAGCACGAGGATTCGGCGCCAATCGCGGCGCGCAGTCGCGAGAGCGACGCCTTCGAGCATAATGGCCGACTGGGCGTAGTCCTCGCGCTCTGATTGGTCCGTGTTTTTGCTTAATAATTCAAAAACGAAGCTTTACACCCCATTTTCGCAAAGGAAAGTCTTATTCAGAATTACGTTCTCTACCACCCGTTTCTCGGAGTTACACGAGTTGTGAGACACCCTGTATACAGCATTTTATCAAGTGGTACAGTTGGTAAAATTTCCAGAAATATTTTTCCTCGCAAACTGATCAAGTCACGAATCCGCGAACGCTTTTATCGAACACGATGGAACTTGTTTTTGTATTACGTTGTTCACGCGAACAAACATGACTCCGCTTGCGGTACTAACGTGAATCCACGACGATTGTTCGCAGACTAGACTGCACCAACAATCGAATCGAATGGCTCGGCTGTGAATAGCCGTCTCGTATTCGGTGAAACCGTATACGTGAAAAAATCGAATCGCCGTGTGAACTCGGCCTTAAAAAGCGAATACTTTATCGTCCGTTCCGAGTAAATTGATGGTGAAGATCCTGCGTGTATATTATACATGCTCATTCGATACAGCGGACTCATTATGCTTTACATCGCCATGTATTTTATTGCTACTATATGGTCACATGTTGTATCATTAATTTCCGGGTTATAAATGTTACGTTAAAGTTAGGTGAAAGAGATAAACGACGAGACGTGATTAGCGATACAATCACTTGAACCGAATATTTCAGAGCGTTACTTTGGCGGTTTAATATACCTACGTAATAAATGTTGAAGCCTCGTTTGGACAATGTTCATTCACCTTTAATTTACATGCAACGAGCTATTGTCAGGGGATATCGTTCGCTGCTTTAATTCAATCTTTTCGCAAACCTGCTCGTCGTTAGAACGCTGCAACGCTGAAAGGCACGAAAATCTGGCAGGAAGGGAAGCGATTCGCAACGGGAACGCAATATGTATGGTAATAACAACACGGGTAAACTGTACCCGGTTTTAAACATTTTCTTCCTCTGTTTGGTCCTTCACCTACCGTCGCAAATTGCGAAAACAGACATTTTCGGATCGAACGCATGGAAATTCGGACTTTAAAGGTTAATGTAATCGAATGCAAAGCAAACTGTATTCGAAATCTGTAATAACATTAATTACTCGAAGTTGCAAATTGAAGCAGTGACCGCAAATTGAAAAAGTTCGATAACTTCGTTTCATCGTGCCTCCTCAATTTGACGGTGATTTTCAGTTTGCTCGCGTCTTTAAAGATTCAGCGGAAACAAGGGAGCGGAAGGATGAGGAATGAAAAATCGATTCGTGAAGCCGAAGGTGTTGCTCGAACGACGTCGATTTCTGTGACCAGAGACTTTTCTCTAGTGCCGTGAAGAACCCTCGAGATTAGAGATTGCCGGAAGGCAGAAGAAGAAAAGGTAAAATCAAGGTTAACCTGCAAGTCGTGTTCTTACCAGGCCACTTACCGACGTTTCTTTTCCGAGCCATTCTTCCTCTGACCGCGCATTTAGTACTTTCCTCCACGTTATTTCCTCTCGATGGATTTTACACCCCGTCCACGGTTCTCGCCAGGTCGACTGTCTGACAAAAGGAAAAAACCCCGGGGAAGGAAAGTTCACGACCTTTCCGTCGATTTCTCCGTTATCGAAATAGGCTATCCATCGCCTCCCTTTATCTCCAACTTAAGATGCCACCCCCTTTCTCGTAATTATAACTTCCGGTGCTGTTCGATCAGTTTATTAATCAGTTTTCCGATGGACGTTCTCCAGCTCGCTCAACATGTTAATTGCCACCGTGAATATTAACGTGCACGATACAAGTTAACATGTTGACCATGGTGGTCAGCGAATATTACCGGTGGCATAATTTCGTGGAACACGGAAACAATTTAATCTTCCCATTTAGCGTTTGTCACGGAGCTGTAAAAAGCAAAGTCACGAAAGCTCGGGAAATAACAGCGACCCCATAAAATTATGTGAAAGAAACTGTTAAGTCGCTCGGAAGACTCGTCTCGACCGTGTTTTATATTCGTTCATCGAACGCGAACGCTATCGTATTATTTCGATCGTTTTTCACTCGTCCCCTTTTTATTTCGCTGCATTCACCTCTTTGTACGCTCGTCTATCTCGTCTTGGCGAGTTCGTGCCTCTCGCGATTTGCACGACGCGACGTTTCCCTATCTGCGTTTAGTCAGCCTGAAAACGAGCCCGGATGACAAGCGCCAGATCAGCTTCGTCGGTTGCATTCGTAGCGGTTTACTGGATCTTTCTTGCGGAAGTCGCGACTTTTACGAGCTGTTTTATTGTTCGTAACTAATTCGATTTCCTCCCTGGGATATCGTGTACTTTAGTTAACCGTTTGGAAACGTGGCTCACAATTCGATTGATTAACTTGATCCCCGGATAAGATAATTAAGATCGTTTTTCTCTTAATCCGAGGGTAAATGGACTGAACGAAAAATAATTAATATTAAAGCAGCATTACGTATATTTCCTCGACTAAAATTCACAGCTAAATTACTCTCCACATGTCGGGAAATAACTATTAAAACGCAATTAAACATTTGGGGGAGATAGGGTCGAAATTTAATTGTCACAGATTCCGCAGTACTATAATGAGGATTTCAGCAGATGACAGCAAATAGGATGTAACGAAGGATAAAGCTTTTGTAAATTAAAACAGTAAATGTAGAGAGGTCCAAAGGTAATGGACAAAATGGATCCTCGAGTTTCGTCGGAGTTTCCAACTAATAATTTCCGATGACTCAAAGCATAGCTTGATCCTTTTATCACGGTCCTCTTATTTGTCTCTTTATCCGACTCCCTTGGACAAAGTTTATTTACGAGTCACTTCGTTACGGCTAATAGCTTTTGCGTATTATCGCGTTACAGTTAATAATTAGCTTGCACGGTAGTCATTATCGGTCAACACGTATTCGATTCGTTAGCAGTCTCGAGTTATACGGTCGTTTGTATGGTTTCCCTTCGAAAACAACGATTCCACTGCACTTACGAAAGGCGGAACAAAGGACAGGGATCCTGAATGCTGTTTTATCACCCCGGCAACCATGCCAGAAACGAACGGTTCGCCTTTGATTTTCCGAGAGAATCAGGACATCATTGGATAACGATCCTGCCGATAAATAACGACGCTGAATAAACAATGGGGAAACGCGGTTCGAAATTAACGTTCGTACGATAACGGGACAGGAAGTACCATAGTATAGAAGCCGTTGTCTGAGAGCTGTTTAATGGCGGCTCGCTGCACGACCACGCCATACCACACCGATGTATGCATACCGTCGTCTTGAAATTCGCTGATATTAGCGAATTCAAGCCTGACTCCATCGGCTATGTAAATAAGCGTGATTTAACGCGGGAAACTATCGTCAACTGCGCAAAAGTATTTGCCATCGAGTGCCGTCTTGCAAAATCGAAGGAAGTCTTTGCGAGCGACAATCGTTTAAGACTAGCTTTGTTGGCTAGTCTGCGATCGAAAAAAACTGCTCTCTCGTAGACAAAGGAGAATGTAATCAAGATCGCCGGACAATTGAAAAGAGAGAACAAAGACGGGATAATTAACCCTTTGAGTGCGGAGTCTTTATAACTTGATTTATGACGTAAATTGTTGGTAGGCCAATCTGTTGTTCTTTTATTCTTAACAATAAATTTGCGGATAGGAAAGACTCTTGGCATCGAAATGTAGATCAATCTAAGGGTTTAGAATAAGTATAGGATGCAAAACAAATTAGTCGAAGTGGTGATTTAACTGAAGAACAAAGGGGTGATTGTTCGATTTAAAAGCAGCACGTTCGCGGGCTCTATATAAATGCAAATCTGGCACGTAAATTAGGGTTCCTAACGAGAGTCTCGTAGCGTCAATCGAGACATTAAGAAGACGAGGTTGTAGGGGTCGATTCAATTTCCTGGACATGGAAATCAAACTGTTTAATCGATCCTCGGATTATTCGATCGAAATTGTCAAAAACAACTTGGCGACGAATTTTATTCACCCCCCTTTCGGTACACGTACGGTTATCCATATTAAAGAATAATATATGAAACATTAATGGAAAAAGCTTTTAAAAAAAAAAATTACCTTCGGTCGTTATATTGGTTCGGTGAAATAAACGCGAACGTTATCAGTCCTCTCCGCCAGTCGCATTAACGTTTCAAAAAGCGCACGCTTTTAGATCTGGCCGCTTTCGGGATTAAAAATAACCACGTCCTTTGTAAAAAAAATGACGCGACATGGCGGACACGCTGCGCTGTTATAAATGAATTTAATAACCGCGCAGTGACACAGGAATTTCTGTGAGAATCAAGTTATTCTCGATAACCTTTTCGACAGGAAAGTTGAACCTCGTTCGAGAGAAAACTTTCAGATACAAGGAAGCTTTTTAACGTCAACTAGTCGCGAATTGTCTTCGAATTTCAATAGAAGAAAACAGCGTATCTTCTCTGGGTGGCTGCCACTCTATGGCCTCGAATTTTATGAGGAAACGATTTATTCCACCTATCAGCAATTGCGTGTGAAGAAAGCGTAAGGAAAGCAATGTTCTGCGAAACTGTGCTGATTTCAACCAATTTCTCAACACTGAAATATTTTACTCGTGACAGCAGGTACTTGTGTCGACACTTTTGACACTTTAGTCCGTCATTTTGTGACTTTACGACTTTGTAATTTTGTCACTTTAGGACTTTGAAATTTTGTGACTCTGGCCATTCACAGATCTGGTACTTTAGGAATTTGGAAGTTTGAGAAACTTCAGGTAGATAAATAATTTTTTTGTCGGGGATTGTATTTCGGAACCACGATAATGTGCATCTCGATTCTTTCGTTGGCCAAAATTACTCCGCTCGCGGCATCGACAAGCAGAATTTATTATCGCACACATTACAAGGCAGCAGAGATTTCTTATTAAAGTCCCGTTTAATTAAAAGTTTCTCACCGCGGTTCGCTTGAATTCGCAAAAGCGCAATTCGCGCGTTCATCCTTGCGGTTGTCGGTGAGTTTTAATAAAATTCCTTTCCTTTCGCCACGTTGCTTAATGTTACTTGCGGTGGACTAATTTCGCTTTGGATATACACAAAAATAAGGAGCGTTTGACAATTTCGAGTAGCAACAGAACGTTTCGGACTGTCTGAAAACGTTTGGTGTCTCAAAATGCGTGCAAGAATTATTAGCAGGAAAATGTTTGTTTCGTACTTCCACGAAGAGCATAATCGGGTAACATAAATTGTATCAACAATGCAGCAGCGTACTCCGAGTACAGTGGTACTTTTCGTGTAACACTCATCGATTGCCAGATGTACCACGAATTCCCATCGGCATCGCAAAGGCACGCTACAATTCAATTATATTAACCTACACGCCCCTGCGTAGCATACCGGCTTAATGCTTTCTCGCTGGGAATAATTAAATTAACGAAGTAATAAGAGCAGTACGCGACCAGCGTTACCAAGCATCGCTATGCCTTGTTAATGAAACGAAATTCAAAAATCTTTCTATCAAATTCCGTACACGATCGATAACGCAATTTACGTCGAATATGCTTAGCATTCAATAGCTGAACTGTTCTTTAAACACGAAAAAGGAGTTCCTGGAATCTACGAACAACCATAATATTCAATAAATTACCAAAGTGGTAGAAGCAGCGTAAATGCTAATAATTGCAGGCAGCTCGTTAAGTGCACTCTTCATACTTGGTAGATTTGTTAACGATATTCCGTGTAATAAATGGGGTTCTCAATTTGCGTATCGGAATTCTAATTTATTTCGTGGCAGAAGTTTCCCCTTGATTGTACGAATTAGCAAGAAAATACTTTTTATATCGCTTGTTTGCCACGGAAAAAATAACCCGACTACTGAATGCAATTTCAACCGGCATTCATTCGGTAGCTCCCTAATTAACGTTCTGTAAGTTTGGGCGAATTTATAAGAATTAGAAACGACTTTACAATGTATGCAAATTACTATCGGGGGAAATACCGTGGAAGTTCGGCTTAAAGTCTTAATAAACCGTCTGCTGTATAATGATTCGTCGAGGACTAATGTAATAAAAGGACTTATCCCGGATGAATCCGTGGCTATTAGCCGGCTGGAAAAATCGCTGATATACTTCCGGCGTTGAACCCGGCGTCAAAAATTAAGACTTCTTTTGATTCTCCTCATGTTTATCGCCGCTGTCGTTCCAAGCGTCGCGCCATTTTTCTCTCGGACTCGAGACAGGCTAATCAGATCTCCGTTCCGCCCCAAATCTATTTTGCTCCAAGTAATCCAACCCTGTTTTTCCTACGTTTCGGAAATACGCGCGAAACACGAGTTCGTTTAACGATCAAAGTTACGAGATAATTAAGACGAACCGGAAGATGTTGGCCAGCTCGATCATCTGGAACATATCCCGTTAACGTCTGCCCATCGATACCAGGCAAATGCAACTAGTTTCAATCTTGGACAAAGCTCGGTTTCGCGTCAATCGATTCCGTAATCTGCGAGCAACCATGGTACAGTTTCGCAAGTGTTTCCACAGGAAGACGCTCGAGTTTCCTTGCCGAAACTTCGATGATAGCATCGGTCCGACCTCTGCAAACGAGCCTAAAACGATGAACGGTTATGTGTAGTATCTCAAAGTCAAAGCCCAACTTCTCGGAAACATGCCTTGAAACATAATCATGCTCGCAGCTGTCTTGCACCCGTTTGCACATTGAATGCCTCTTCGTGAAACATCAACTGGCTAAACGCTTGATTATGATCTTAACAATCGCGGAGAGTGAAAATGACCGACTTGGATGAACTTGGGAAGTTTAGGTATTAGATCATTCCACAATCCTTTGAATCTTGCAAGACTTGTTATAGAATTTGAGATCTACAGAGTTGAGAAAATTGAAGGATTCAAGAATTTGATGTGAAAATTTTTTAATTTAAAATTGTTTTGAAAACATCTTTTCATGCATCTGGTAAATTTACTCTAAAATATCACTCCATCTCTTTCGCGTGACAATTCAAGGAATGATATAACGTTCGAATGACCCTGTATGCACTTGACGTGAAGTGAGCAGCAAAAAGAGCGTATCCTTTAGTTCCCGACCAATCCACTAGAGTGAAAAGTGAGGTTAGTGACCTGTAGGTCAGCTCTGATAAAACATGAAAATAATTTCCGATTCCTTTTCCCCCATTATAATTTGTCAGGGAAACGTGGTTCCTAATTTGGGTCTTAACCCGGTTAGATTGAATCGAAGCAATATGCGCTCACGACATAAAACTATCGGTTATGTCTCTGGCGAATACTTGTTGAAAATGCTCTGTGTTCAGTATCCACGGTGAATTAATATTACGTCTCTTTGTTTCCGGTTGAATAAGCGAACCTATTCATTGCTGCTCTATAACGTACAATCGGTCCGAACTGGGACGCTGAACACCTTATTTAGTACCGGCGGAATTAACCTAATCCGACTTCCGGTTGGTCCGCGGTCGCGTTATGATCCTGATGTTAATTTACCATTTTGTTCCGACACTCGATTCCTGGCAAACTTCTCCCCGTGGTTTTCCAATTAAAATTCTCTGTAATTACGGAGACAGACGTCGTCGGCCATTATTCACGTCTTTATCCCTTTGTCGCATAATGCTCTTGAATCGGCGAGAAATTTCAATCCGATGTACAACGGATTTAATCGTGAACATACGGAATTATTGTTTTTACAGAATGCATTATACTGAAAATTGATTAATGCGATTAATTGATACGCTTGAATGTTTTCACTCCCGTTGTAAAAGTAAATTCAACACCCAGAGGGGAAGGCGCGATTCATAAATGATATTATTTTTAAACCTCTGATTCGCTTTATCCTTTCAGAAAATTTGTAAATACGCTGCTGTAGCGCGTAATATTATAGTACGTTACGTGTTTGATATTCACGAAGCGGAAGATAGAATATCTGCGTTATCTGTTTTCACGTTGTAATTTTTCTTCCTTTTTACACTCTGAAATCGAAAATTTACTCTGTTGGTAATTCGCGTAATTATCAGCTTCTAAAATAAACGGATCGTAAAAATTTAACACGGGAAAATAACTCGACGTGTTTATTCAAATACACGTGGAATTAAATTCCAATAACTATTTCTTCGGTATTAAACACCTAGTTTCTTACAAGTACAAAATTCTTGTTATTTATTAAAAATAAATGCAAGTGTTGATCTCAAAACGATCGAGTACAATTTAAATCGTCCCCCAATACCGGGAGTGTTTGCACAAAGATTCGACCCATTAATTAAGCGACACTTTGCCCGATATCGCAACGAAACCAGGCTAAACGAGATGCCTATCTGTAAAGGCGAACGCGCACAAAGGCGTCCAGAATTTCTGACGCTTGCGTTTGAATAGGAGCGAATCCTGTGTAGGTCAGGGCAGAGGAGCATTGAAGAACCGCTTGAGGGCAACGAGAGCAACACGCGATGCACTCGAAGAAGCAACTTTCGAATCTCTCCAGCGACATCCTTGCTGCGAGACGGCTACTTGAATATAAGGTCCATAATTAAGGTTAGCAGATAACGAAGTTATCATCAAGGAGCGGCGTCGCATGAGTGTGCCTTAACGCCAGCCGCTTTTATCGTTCCTACCCGAGGCGATGCGATGTTTCACTGCTACGTGCGTGTGTTCCAAAAAGGATCGAGATACTTCCGGACGGAGGTATCTGCAAGTTCTAGGATCTTGAAGAATTCTTACATCCCCTCGCATTCATACTTCATATGCAAAGTGTATCCAAGATCTTATAGTATATGATTCTAGTCTTATACAATAGTAGTATTGTATTAAGGAATGTAATGCAAAACTCAGATTCGCGAATTGATCGAAAAAAGTACATCATTTTGATACACAGTATATTTACTATTAAAAAATTTCTGTCTCACGTTTCAGCCATTTTACACTTCACTTGACTTCACCGGAGGGCCAATCATACTCTCTGTAGTTGGTGCATCCAAAATCATAAATCTCTTGCCTCTCCTCGATGATTTCCTGTATGTACGGCTCCATATACCGATACTCCAAATCTTGCTCGTACGTGATCCATTTCTCCTTCGGTAGATACGTTTTCATGAAGTCCAATTGTGCCGCTCGTATGCACCTGTAAAGCGTATGTAGGCCACTCGCGAGTTATGTACACATAGTTTCAGCTCACTGCAAACACGCGAATAAACGAAATACTCGAGCGACTGAAATTCGTCGGTAAATCGTAAACAGTTAATGAACGGATATGTTTGGTACCGAAAATTTCTGGCGTCCAGCACGTCCTTTGGTAGCCGGCGGAGGACTTCTTCTATTATCGGCTCGTAGAAATTCAGGATATCGTGCGTGTATAGACCGTACCTGTTATATCGCGACAAATTGAACGCTAATTTGCCTATCTCGAACCGCCAATCCTTCGAACGACCGACGTTCGAGAAACGTTTCGATAAACCGGGCTTCAGGAACGGGGATAATCGTAACATCGTAACGACTTGGAGGTTACCTTCTCGAACAACGTTGACACAGCTGTGGAATAAGAGAGTTCCGAAAACTGATCGTCGTTTGAATCGAACGGAATAATATTCGTTCGGTGGACTCCGAAGTTTCTATTGATCTTGTGGAACTTTGTTTCGTGTCACATCGTCCATTTCAGTAGCATACTAAGATCATATTATTTTCCGAACGCTTATTTCGAAATTGGCAAGTTTGAAAACATAAAAATTTGAAATTTCGAAGCTCTTAAATTTCCATCTTCTGCAGTAACTTTTCCACTTAGGCACCTACTGCAAATAGTCAGCCCCGAACTTAAAAGCGAATTTACTACAGTTACGAAGTAGCCCGGAATTCGAACGTAAGGAAAAGATTGAAACGATGCGCGTTATAGTGTCTCCAAGTTGAATTTTAAACGGAGTTAAAGTTTCTCGAAGCGAGAGTAATCGCGCGAGAACTCGAAGAGCGAACGTCTTCTGAATCGTCCGCTTTTAATTTTTGCCTCGCGACGAGAACCTTCTCCGTTTCGGTGTTTACTCAATATTAGAATGTCTCGCCAGGCTGAAGCATTCTAACGACGCGAGTGATGACAGAAGAGGAAGGTGTGTTTGCCGGTCCTGCGGAAGAGCATTGTCTCGTAATGGTATGCGAAACTCTTGAGAAATTCTTCTGAATTTGGGTCGGGTTCACGAGGCACGTCGCCTGTTTTAAAATCAACCCGCTCGTAAAATCTTTCCTCGATCAAGGGATCGTTTAGGAAGATATATTGCCGGTATATTGGTCCACTTCAGTTCAAAATTCTGCATTATTAATTTCTTCGAGGGTGCTTACACATATGCCTTCACATATTTAGTTCTTTAATTCGTCAACCAAAGATATTTTATATTTTGTATATTTTATTTTATGTGACTGTTACAGATTAGAAACGACACAGTTAACTTTTTGCAGCGTCAAAAAAATCATCTCCATATCAATCCGTAAATTGACGCGTTCCTTCAATCGCAGAACAGAGTCGGATCTAATTCCGCAATTTTCGTGGTAACTGCACTCCGCGTATCACGCATCTGCGCTCAATTCGAATCAGATAGGATGCAGATACGTAGATTAACGTTCTCGCCTGCATTTAGCCGCTAAATGTTGAAGCATAGCGCAGCATACGAAACGAAAGATTAAGAAATTATACTTTCAAAGCTTTCACGAGGTACAGAAGCTGCGGTTTGACGATTTATGCGAGAGATCGAGGCGAGACAGCGTCGATGGTCCACGTTCCTGTACGGTTTCCTCTGGAAGATCAGCCACGCATTACACAAGGGATGGAGGAATACGATTTATGTTGGTGACTGGTAACGTGCCACTGGCAGTGGGTGACCACCCCTTTATCGTTCGCTATGCGACGTGGACCTCCGTTTCTAGCTCCGTATTTTCGTCTGGTGAACAATAGCACTTTTTTTAAAAAAACATGCATATACTTTTCTAGTTTTACATATGGTAAATTCAGCACTTGATACTTTCGGTAAGATCAATACCTTGCATCTACTTTGAGATCAGCTGATCAATAGGTTAAGGGATGAGTATTGGAGTTGAATGAAAAATAAATATCAAGAGAAATCAAACAGCTTACTGTCACCTGTATTTTCAGAAAATTTGAGATAGCCTTCAACATCGACCTAATCATTCGGAAATAAAATAATGTCTCTCCGAAGAGAATCAAAGAACGAGTAAAGCATCAGCGATAGTTTATGGAAAAAATCCGAGTTGAAGGAACAAACAACGGTCCTTTCACGGTATTTTCTGTCGAACCGCGACTTTATCGATACAACTTTTCCTCATTGTTTACGGAAACGTCGAAACTATTTGTTCCCGCTGCACGAAATAAAGGCGACAGGATCAAATGAAAAACAACAGTGACTTTCTATTCAGTGTCATGAATGTCGCGATATTAATTAAACGGAAAGAACATGGTTTAATTGCCCCGACTGAATTCAATACGCTCGATAACGTATCCTGTTACCTGTTAATTTGATTATTGGAACTTGCTAATAAATTGATCATCGAGAATATTAATGCGGACTGGATTCACTTGTCGAGTGTTCGTTACGCATCGAAACGTGATTAATCGGGGAACACGTGGCATCTGGTTCATCCACGGCCATTATCTTAAATTCTATCGGTAGACACGATTGTTCAATATTCTTTCGCGCGATGATCATCAATCGTGGTGCGCCTCGACTGTAACAAGGCTCGAGCTTGCGTTTTATGGTAATTACATTCGGTGTCGATTAATCAACTCGTCCGTTTTATTTCTCGAACACTGGTTTCAGTGATGAGCTATCTAACGGCGCTCCTTCTTATCTCTCGCTTCATTTTCGTGACAGGTTTATTCGACTTCGATATCAATTCCCGCGGTAAATGAAAATCATTTATTATCAAAATAAATCTGTGTACATTTCAAAATATTGAACACTTGGATTATGATGTGGATGAATTTTATTAAAGACAAAGGTGGATAAAATCTCGTATAATTCATAAGATAATGCAAATTAAACCTTGATTTTCCAGCAATAAATTCATCCGTTTATTTCAGCTAAATGCAACCGCGTTCTAAAGCAAAAAACTTATATCGAAAGAACTTTATACTAGAAAGCCCGTCTGAAACTCGATAACGGATCATGGTTTCCCCATGTCAAAGTTCACGGACCACGGACCCAGCTTCAGCGTTCTGTGAATACCAACTGGAGCCAAACCCTCGGCGTTTTCTTTCACAGTGTTCAGCACGTTTTTGCCACGCTCGAATAACTTCCTTGGGAATCTGTGGTTCAATTGTTGGTCGTCTTTATCTCCGTCAGCTTTCAATTTCGACTTCAATTTATCCATTACGAACCCCAAGATCTGCTTGACAGGCTGCAGCGGCGAACCCGCCTCGACGTTGCCCAGAAATCCATTTTTAAACAAATTCGCTAGAAACGGATTATCGGTCTTTACGTTTCGTTCTTGCGAAGAGTCTGCGTTGCTTTTCGTGCTGTCTGAAGTTTCATTTACAGCTGCCTGATTTTTGCTACAAAACGTTGGATTCTTTGGTGAAACGTTGAAGTATTCTTTTCTCAAAATATTGTAATAACACAAATATTGTAATGCATAAATATTGTGATGACTTCATCGTGTAATCTAAACAATCGTTACCTGGACGAGTCAGAATCCGCAGACGAATTGTCAGGCGCCTCCCGTCGAAACAATCTCTGCAAGCTCTGTTCCGCATCAACATGGTCGCCAGACACCTTGTTTTTCAAATCGTCGTCCGGACCGAGGACTTCCGAAACTTGCTTTCTCGCCGTCAGCTGAAAAAGTTCGCTCGTTTTCGCGACGTTATTACCAAACTGTCTCTTCTCTCCAGCGATGAAGAAACACGAAGCAGACTGATTAACTGATATTGTCGTTCAAACCCACCTGGTCAAAGTTCTTCTCGAGGAGCCGTAAAAGTTTAACAATGTCGTTGATATGAATCTCCCTGCCTGCTTGAGATGTATTTACTGTCGAGCTTTTTGGATCCGCAATTGGCTCATTCTGACTCGTTCGAGCGTCGCATTTAACCGACGAAATTACGGAAACGCAGTAAAACGTGGTAATGAGGGACACTCGCAACACCGAAAGTAGTTTCATCGTGATAGCTAGTTTCGACTGTTTGGGCTCCACTTTCGGACACAATTTTATAGGCGTCGCACAGCTGTTTCGATCAGGAATTGTTGCGTGAAAAATGAAATATGCTTGATATGTGGCGTTTGAACAGTCATTGGCGTAACCGGGTTGACTTTGTTGAATATGGAGGTCATACATGTAGCACATGACCATATGGGATCGCGTAGCAATTTCACGTGAGCTAAACAATAGCATATTGAAAATAGGTTGTACGAGTCGACTGTGAAATGCGTCGAATGCATGTCAGTCTAGCGCCTGCATTTATACAACCAGTCGACAATACATATCGGCTGTGCAACTAAAGAATGCAATCCAACTTATCGATCTAACGAATTGTGCTCTAAAATAACAGTCCGCTATAAAACATGAACTGAAGCTTCTAATAATCCCGATTACGCCAATGTGCACGATCAGAAATCGTTACGCGTTGACGAATTGCTGTATTACGAAAGAAGACAAACACAACTGGTCCTGTCACCGATTTTGACGAATGTCTCGTTTTTAGTGAGCGCGCGGAATCGATTTCGAGTTAGAATTCGGTTCCTACAAAACACGAGGCTGTTTTTGCGGCGTGCCGGTTTGCAGGAAATTTTCTTACCGCGGCAGCGGGATTCCAGCAGGATCAGCTTTACTGGCAGGACGAGGCATGCCGCGCGTATCGACGTGCGAAGGATATAACTTTGCCGGAAGAGCGAAACTTTACTCGAACTATCGTCGTTTTTCATGCAACTTTTCCGCTTCCTCTTTCTCCTGCGTCCGGGTATTCGTAACATTTTCGCGGAAACTTTATCGTTTTCCGATCATAACGCATACTTATATTCCCGCTTTAAAACGAGAATTGTTAAATCGTGGAAAAAAGAGAAGAAAGGTGGATCTGTCGGTCTTTAATCGGTCCAATCAGTGTCCTTTGTAATTGTCCCTCGAGATCAAAGAGAATTCGCGTCAGGATTTTGGTATATTTTCCTCCCTTGGCCATCACGTACTTGCTAACTTGAGGATCAGTCGCTCGTTCGAACGAGCTAATTGTGAACGTACCTTTAACACCCGCGGTGCCGTCTTGCATTTTAACGCGGAGCCTCGAACGTTTCTTGGATCTCCTTCCGTGATGAAAGGAAGCCTAGCACAAAGAAGCTTTCTCTGGCTGGAAATCCGCAAAATAGAAGTGCCTTCTCCGCTCGTATCTCGCGAGATATCGTGCCGCGAGCATCAATGGAGATTCCATCGATGAGTTCGAGGGAAAAAAATAGGGAGAAAAACCGAGGAGCGCTCTATTTTATCGCGACCGGTTACGGGCATGAATAGTAGTTCACGCGGAAACACGATGGACGTGGCACGAAACGTATACGCGACGAAGAAACTACTCGCCTGCTTCGCAAATGGAAGTGCAATCGGAAGTTTCGAGATGCACGTGTGCAACGTAGTCACGATATTTCGGTCGGCAATTACTGCGACCGGAAATGGAACTGCAGGCTTCGCGACCATGCCGAATGAGGCGTGCGAGCGAATCAATGTTAGTTGCAGTAAATTTCATCCGATCGTTGCTTCAATTTATTGAGATACTTCGAGGACCATCCGTTACCGACAAATTGGCCCAAAATTATGTTACAGAGTCATCGCCAGTGAATCATGATTGGAATAATCAATGAATATTCTTTTGAGAATTCTTTTATTGAACATTCTATAATATTACACGAAATTAAATCCTACAGAGTATTTTATATAAGAATTTAAAACATACCGACAAAATGTGATGTAGTAGTAGTATAAGAATATTGTGCTCTTGACAAGTTAACATAATTTAATTCGTATAAATTGTTCTAGACAGATTCTTGCGCCTTCCGGTACTCGTAGACGCTCCCGCGTTCGACGAATGCTTGTAGGTTTCTTTGAATCGATGCAACCCTTTCTCCGGGAGTTCCGTAACCGCCTCCCCCTGGACTCTCCAGGATAAAGGTATCCTGCGAACACGAGAACGATTCATAAATTACAGCGAAGTTATTCACGGTTCTTTGCTCCTCCACGCGAACGCGCGACGCTGACGATTCAGAGATACGTATAGAAAAATTCGGTACACAACTCCGCGTCTTCCATCTTCGGAGAGAAATGAAATTGTTGGGTCGTAAGAGGAAACGCGTAAAGGTGTTGCGAGCGTGAAGTGAAAACTTCCGCGGAGAAAACTTTGAAGATTGTGATCATATTTCATTTGCCGCGCGAACGAAGAAGTTTCCCGAAACACAGTTGCACGGTTTTACGAATAAGTATGGAAGTAGTGTGGACGCAAATATCTCAGACGGTTCATAGGAGCTCGTATACATCCCGCTTCCAAATGTATCGAGCTCCGCTGGGAAACAATCTTTACGAGACAGCGTTTAAAGTGCTGCTAGCTTTTTCTGAATTTAGACACGCTCCAACTGAATTATTCGTGTAATGCGTTCTTACCCCTGGAAGAACTGGAACAGCGGTTTTTGGGCCCAGGTTGATCTTTCTTCCATCGGCTCTTCGCAACGTATTTCTTCCTCGTGCTCCTGGCAGACCGCCAGCTAGTCCTGGTGGACTATGCACCCTTCTTTCCGTTAGCACGGACAGCGTCATGGGTGCTCTAAAGAACGATGAGTTATTACTTAGCGCATTGGCTATCACGGAAATTAATATATCAGATGTGATACATTAGGTTCTACCGCAAAGAGGAACTGAAGTTATATCGAACTTAATAGACGTGTGATTAAGTTTGTGATTATGTGTGAATTTCCCAAACCTTAACAAAATAAGAATTTACCTAAAAGTAATCTCACGAATGACACCATCGCCACCACGATATGCCCCAGCGCCACCGCTTCCTGGATGAAGGGAGAATTTGTTGAGGACAACTGGGTAACGAAGTTCCAGTATCTCCGGGTCCGTGATCCTAGTGTTTGTCATGTGAGTATGCACTCCTCCTCTGCCATTCCAGGTTGGTCCCTTCAGAAATCACTTCTTGATAAACAAATATTTATTCAATCAAGGGAAATGATTAAAAGTTTGGTGTATTACAGCTCCACTGCCACCAGCGACGGTCTCGTAGTATCCCCACTCCTCTGTACCGAGTGTCACGTTGTTCATGCAACCCTGGGACGCGGCGCAGGCTCCAAAAGCTTGCAGAACCACGTCTACGACTCTTTGAGATGTTAGAACGTTGCCGCCCACCACTGCAGCCTCTTCGGAAGGATCCAAAAGCGATCCCTTGGGGATAATTACCTTGACGGGCTTGAGACATCCCTGAATAAAGAAATGTAGTAGTCTACGAAAGCGATTAAAGTTGAAGAGAATTGATACTCGAAATGAGATGTTACCTGGTTCAGAGGAACATCTCTGCCCACGATGCACCTCAGACAATAAATCAGTGCTGAAAGAGTAACCGCCCGGGGAGCATTGCAGTTGCCCCAAACTTCATACCCTGTACCACTGAAATTATCTTTCGTGAAAACTACCGATTTATTGTATTGCCACAAGCTATACTTCTAAAATTGAAAGCTTACGTGAAGTCACATATCGCTTCGCCTTTTTCGATATCGATGTTCAACAGAAATTTAATCTCGCTTCCGTCGTCCAAATAGTCTACCGCGCTTGTAGTAGTACTTCCAGTTTCCTTTAACAGTTTGTTGCCAACAGACTTCAACATATCTTTGACGGCCACCTCGGCGTTGTGCTGAATGTGGCCCATGTATGCTTGCACCACGTCGAGTCCGTATATGTCGATCAATTCGTTGACCAGCAACGAACCCTATGGTGAGAATTCATCAGGTTAAATAAACGAGGACTAGATTCATTTTGAGGTTGATTACTTTGTGATTAGCAGCAATCTGTGCTTTGAGGTCGCTCAGGTTGTCCGACAGGTTCCTGGTTCCGGAGCTGCCTGGAATCTTGCCTGGAGCCATTAATTCTTCGGTTAGCTCCTTTTCTCGGAACACGCCTTTGTGGACTAGTAAGAAGCTTTTGAAGGCGGCTCCTTCCTGTAAATTAGTGCATTGAATAGGGGTTGCATTGTCTTATTGGCTTGTCTTATTGATTGAAGGGTGTTATGAATTTGTACCTGAAGTAGAGTGGTCGAATGTGGCGGCATGGAGCCGGGAGTAATTCCTCCGATGTCGGCGTGGTGACCTCTGCTGGCAACGAAGAACACTGGCTTCTCCACATCCCTGCAACAAAGATTAACAAACTTGAAATTATCATTCCTAAAGCTATTAGAGACACAAGGCTTTAAGTTGCCTTATCCTTTAAGTAGCCACCTGTAAAACACCGGAGTGATGACAGTAAGATCCGGAAGATGCGATCCACCCGCCGACGGATGATTCGCAAGAATCACGTCACCCCTTGTGAATTCACCCTTAAAGACCTTCATCTGAAACTGCACGGTCTCCTGCATGGCGCCCAAATGCACCGGAATATGGGGTGCATTCGAGACCAAGCCCCCATCAGGTCCGAAGACAGCGCAAGAGAAGTCCAATCTCTCCTTGATGTTCGTAGATATGGAAGTTCTCTGAAGAATCCTTCAAGCACAATTTCTGAACTTACGATAGGATCGAAGATAGCAGGGACGTTACTTTTATATTCATCTTATCGGTCTACCTGCCCATCTGCTCGGCGATGCTCATAAAACGGTGTGAGAATATGCTGAGCTGAATGGTGTCCAACTCCGTTGTGACTTCGGTCTTCGATCCTTGGCCAATTTTTATTTTTACGTCGCCACGGGGAGTGATCGATGCGGTGCAATCGGGTTCGATCAAGAGGGTACTTAGGCTGTCCATTATAATGGCGGGGCCGGGTATATTGTGACCGGGCGACAGATCGTGTAGTTGGTAGATTTTAGTGTCTAGGTAGCCGGCTTCGAAGTACACCTTGGTAGACTGTGGAAATTGGTCACAATTTTTATTTATTCGACTGAAATAAATACTAAATCCTACTTCTACATACTTTATTCTTGCACTTACCTTTTCCACTTTAGGTGGCGTCGTCGCGGAAGGAAGAATAGGATCTTCTTTAATATCTATCTTACCCACACCTCTGACTCTAACGTCGTTCACCAGGATCTTTCTATTAGGCATCGTGAAACCAAACTCCATTTGATACCTTCATCAAACAAACATCCATTTATCATACTATCAATGTAACTTTCTCTTTATTGGATTCATTTTCAAAATCTTCTATATTACCTTTCCAAGAATGTACTCAGAAAGTCCCCATGTCTGGTACCTTTATTTCCACTACCTTTTAAGCTGGGTGTACACATCAGGGCGCAATCTGTGCCTTGGTAACGCAGGTGCAAGAATGGTTCCGTGACTATGTGAGAGTCTGCGAAGCCTTGTTCAGCTAACTTATTTCTAACCTTCTTCTCCAAAACATCCAAACGCTCGTCCAATCGTGCAAATGATTCTGAAGTAAAAGAACATTTAAATTAATATTTTTAAAGGTTACCTTTAGGGAATTATTTACTTGGTTCGTAGACTTCTGCGCTGGGTTCCTGTGCCTCTTCGACGACATCCGCTAATGCCATTCCGTAAGCTGAGAGGATTCCAGCGTACTTGTGAACGAAAACGGTACCCATTCCCAGAGAACGAGCAATGGCACATGCATGTTGCCCTCCGGCGCCCCCGAAACAGGCCAAAACGTGTCGAGAGGTGTCATAGCCTTTGGCCTATTCAGAAATAAGATATCAACCTGTCTTTGCAAGGTATTTGAAGGTTTCTGTACCTGCGTGAGAGCTCGTATTGGTCTGCACATGGTTTCGTTCGCAACCCTGATAAAACCCATCGCCACCTCTTCGATGCTCATCTTACCCTTGTGACCCTCTTTCGCTAGAAATTCGTTGATCTATAAATTACAGCGGAACTTTCATATACCTCGTGTATTTTAGTCATTTTTGTAATAAAAGAAATATTCAATACTTGATCCGTAAGCGTTTGGAAGGCTTGCAATGTACGGGACTTGTCCAGAGGTTCATTCTCGTTCGGTCCGAATATTTTTGGGAAGTACTCTGGTAACAATCTTCCTAGAGCCAAGTTAGCGTCGGTGACAGCGAGAGGACCGTTTTTCTTGTAACACGCTGGTCCTGGATGTGCTCCTGCACTCTCTGGTCCGACCTCGAAGAGACCTGACCTGAAGAAAAGCATCGATCCGCCTCCTGCCGCAACTGTGTTCACGTCCAACTTCAACCAAAGATCACGTTTTAAAACGTTGAAAGAAATATGCAATCAAACAACGGAACTTTCGAATTTAGAGTGGATGAAACTTTTTAGCTCAGAATTTGTAGCTCTTATGTTCTATTTTATGCGAGACAGTTTTTACAAACGCTGAGTTTCATAAAACAACGCATCAGAGGGTAATTTTGAATCGGAAGTACCTGAGCTGCTTGGATCGTAACACCCGCAGTTGTGCTCTCGTAAACATGCTCGTAACTGCCGCCATAACGGCTCACGTCAGTCGAAGTGCCACCCATATCGAATCCGATCACAGGCAAATCGGTTTCTTTGTTGTAAGTGGTCATCGCGTAACCTACGACCCCACCCGCAGGGCCAGAAAGAATGGCACGAGACCCGTTGAATCTATAAATTATTCAAAAGTGTACAAGTACTTTTCACTTTTTATTCCATGAATAATTCACTGAATGAATAAATGTAGCACTCACGAGTGCATCGGAGTCAGTCCACCGTCGCTTTGCATGAACAGCACATTCACACCTTTCAGTCTATCCTTAAACCCTGACGAGAAACCCTGAACAATCGGTTACGCATCACTTATTCGAATAAAACTCGTGAATCAAATATAAAAAAATTTGATGCATAGATTTTGAATGTTATACCTGTAGATATTGTTTAATATGTGGTGTCAAGTACGCGTCAGCACAAGCAGTGAATCCTCTAGGAACAATCCTAGTCATTGGCATAACTTCGTGGGAAAGAGACACTTGAGGAAAACCTGCAAGCCTCGCCAACTCGCCTACTCTGACTTCCTGTTCAGCGAACCTGAAATAAGGGACTAAAATAAGATACAGCATTGTGGACGCAACAATTGCCGTCTTTAGAAACGAACATGTAACTGTGTGCCAAAACCACGGCCAAACTCTCGATCCCAGATCGTCGTAATTCCTGGAGGTCCTTTTTTAGCTTCTCCTCGTCTAGTTCTTGCGTGACGAACAGATCCTCGCCTGTTGAACCTTTCACTCGGCGCCATTTTTTGTTCTCCAGGTAGCATTTACCCGGCAATGCGGGTATTACTCTACACTTAACTTCTACTACTTCCTTGTACAGGACTTCTGGCGTGAGGACTTGCTGCAAAAGTATTGCGTTAATTGTGGGTTGAAAGGTGATGGAAGGGAATTTGGGATTTTGGGATGTTTGGGAGTTGGAGATCTGGAATTTTGGGAATTTGGAATTTGGAGGTTGAGGCATTTGAGATTTTGAGAATTTCAGAAGTGGGAGTTTGGGTGTTTCAGAGTTTGAGAGTTTGGGACTTTGAGAGATTGGGACTTTGAGAGTTTGGGACTTTGAGAGTTTGGGAGTTTGAGAGTTTGGGACTTTGAGAGTTTGGGACTTTGAGAGTTTGGGATTTTGAGAGTTTGGGAATTTGAGAGATTGGGACTTTGAGAGTTTGGGACCTTGAGAGTTTGGGTGTTTGAGAGATTGGGACTTTGAGAGTTTGGGACTTTGAGAGTTTGGGACTTTGAGAGTTTGGGACTTTGAAAGTTTGGGAGTTTGAGAGATTGGGACTTTGAGAGCTTGGGACTTTGAGAGTTTGGGACTTTGAGAGTTTGGGACTTTGAGGGTTTGGGTGTTTGAGAGATTGGAACTTTGAGAGTTTGGGAGTTTGAGGAGTGGGAAGCTTGAGAATTTGAGAGTTTGAGAGTTTGAGAGTTTGGAACTTTGAGAGTTTGGGACTTTGAGAGTTTGGGAATTTGAGAGATTGAGACTTTGAGAGTGTGGGACTTTGAGAATTTAGAAACTTGAGAATTTGGAAACTTGAGAATTTCAGAATTTAAGAGTTTGGGGACTTGAGAGTTTTTGAACTTGAGAACAGCGGAATTTAGAGATACGAAGGTTTCGGGATTTGAAGAGTTGAGAATTCACATAGTAATGAAATATAAAAATCTGGAATCTCAAAATTCAAGAACTCAAGTACTTGAAACTACAGAGCTCTGAATCTACCATACCACTCTCAGATACATACCAGATCAAATATATTAGGCCTCGCCTGGTTTCCAATAAAAAGAAGATCCCTAAATCCCTCGTTTATCAACAGTGCCATTTTCGCACCCTTTCTTTCCAGCAGAGCATTCGTAGCGACCGTAGTTCCCATTCGAATCCATGATATCAACGAAGTGTCAATTTCGCCCTCAATTCTTTTCCCAGTCTCCTAAAAATCGCAGCAAATTAATCAGCGCACCTAATGTCGCTATAATTAACTACCTGTTCAAGAATTCTTCTAATTCCTTCTCGCGGCGCGTCTTCGTAATTGGCCGGATCAACTGACAGTAGTTTTATCGCTCGAATCTTGCCGCCTGGACATCTGGCGTACACGTCCGTAAACGTGCCACCGCGATCTATAGCGAACTCGAACTTCTCGACCATTTTACACCTGTAGTCTGTCAAAAGCTCGAGAGATCCAGTGGATACCACACGCGAGACTGTTTCACCAGAGAATCATCGAATTCGGTGCACGATAAGGTCTGATAAGATCACGACATAAGCCCGCAGTGTACACACGATAGAACAAACAAAGTGGATTTTCGACTGCTGTTATTTTGACTGTGATATCGCGATTATTGTTAACAGCAAACTCGATTTGTCTTTGAAAAAATTTCACTCACGATCTACCATAGATCAACAGTACTCTTCTGAATGTTCGAACGGAACATGCAACTGTTTGTTTTGCGATGGAGTAACACCGATAGGGAACATAGGCGTAGAACGATGACAGAGCTAGTATATTTCCATTAGGTTTATTCGTTTGGGTTGTTACGTAACGCGAATGTACATGGATATTTCAAACGTGGAACTATTTAGAGGTTATTTTGTATATATTGAGTCCCAGCTTGAAGTTTATATCTCGATCGAATTTTAATAATTCCTTTTTGGATCTGTCGAGTATCGGATAAATTATTCTGTTGATGGTTCCATGAATGAAGAGTATTTTGGGTTAATTGAACCGTAAAGAGAGTAGCGTCGCGTCGTTAAGGACCAGGGTCACCGGACCCTTCGAGACTGCGCACTCATGATTTCTGGTTTCATTAGACTCGATGGGAGGAACCTCAGGTTCCCCTACGGGACAAAGTCCAAGTCGAATTGACACTTCTTTTTATCTCAACGAGAACGATTTATTAAACTATGACATGTCATTTCGTTTTACATACGCAAACGTCGCTTTACAGGGTCGAGGTCGTACGTTCGCATCACATGATCGTCGCATCTCTTACAAAATAATTTAACAAAGTCTTTATCTCTAGAAATTTTGATGCCTACGTACGTACAAAATAAACCTACAGATGTCTAAATGTTACAATTTTTCTGTTGAGAACGTTTCTCAATATAAAAATACGTTTTCTAATCTACGTATGCTTAATCCGTATCGCCGTTAATGGGACAGGGCTCCATTGTTCTACGTCGCTAGTCACTGCAGCTCAATTTGGCAATATAGCGAGATGCAACTGGAGAGTGGAAATAAAAGCTGGAGGTTCTCTGATAAAGTTTCTGTTTGTAAAATCGATGTGAATGGCAAATGCAATATTACTGCTGTGCATTGCATTTATAAAATTTAACTCGTTTATTTTCACTTTTCAATTACTCTCACTGTCCTGAGCTAACGCAGTGTCTTAGGCGTTCAACAATAACAATGTCTGCCCAGGGTCCCTTAAACTCTAACGGCGGCACTGGTTTAACTCAACCGAGTATCGTAGAATACGTGTAAAAATATGTATCCATAAATGCAGTTTTTCGCGGAAGCTTCGAGATTCGGAAACGTGCGAACGATTTTACAAAAGATAGAAAACAGCTCTCGTTAATAAATAGAAATTATACAACAATTTTGCGAATCTTGTTAAAAAAATATCTTTTGCTGAACAGATTCAGGTAGCAGTCTTTACAACTTGGCCTTCCCCTCGAGGATAGTGTTGTAAATTTGTTCCGTGAGTTTCACGTAGTCCCCAGAACGCTCCAGAAAGTAAACTGGATCAGTGATCTGTAAATTAGAAAGTAAAACAGATTCGAGAAAAGAGAAACAGAAGATTTCGAGTTACCTTTTTTATGTCGAAACCATCTCGTTGAAGATCCTTTTTCTTCAACTTGAACGTGCCTGAGGGAACATAGAAGCTTATCAAATTTGCGCGAGAAGCGGATAATATTATTAGCAAGATACTTGCCAGTCATTGGTAGTTCCGATAAAACTCGAACGAAGAGAGGCCTGGCGTACGACGGCAGAGCCTTTTTCACGCCCTCCGCCATTTCTTTGATGTTCAGAGTGTTATCTGGGTCGTAAATGGCTGCCATTCCGGCCTTGCCTTCGGCTCCAGGTACCTATCAATGTTACAGAGTATCTGTAGAGCATTTTAAAACCAAATTGCAGCTTCTCTCGGTCGTTACTTACTTCCACTCCATAAACGACTGCGTCTTTCAGACCAATCACGTTACTGACTACACCTTCGACTTCGGAAGTAGCCACGTTTTCACCGTGCCACCTGTGTAGCATTTTAGACTTAAAACAATTAAGAATTTAGGAAACTCAAAGACTCATGTGAATTTACCTGAACGTGTCACCGGTTCTGTCCTTGAAATAGAAGTAGCCCATCTCATCCATAAGTAGGATATCACCTGTGCCAAAAATATGAACATGCAATATTATTGAAAAATATTCAACATCTAAGTCTGGTCTAATCTTATACGATTGTACATTATTTGTACGTTGTACGTTGCGATTGTATTTAGAGTTTCAAGCTTTTAACGCATTACTGACCGGAATTGAAGACACGATCGCCCTTTTTGAACACGTCACGAAGAATCTTCTGTTCAGACGCTTTCGTGTCGGCGTATCCAGAGAAGTCGTTCAGCACTCTCTTAGGATTAATTTTGCCCACGAAGATGCCCGATTCTCCTAACGAGGAAAACAGCAACTTAGTACTATTACGACATTGACAGAAGCGAGAAACTAACCAGGTTTGCAGCGTATGCAGAGACCATCCGGTCCTCTCAATGGTTCTCCAGTCTCCTCGTCGACCCTCAACAATGCTACTGGATACAGGGAACCAGCGAACAACGGCACGAATCCCACTGCTCCGATCTTGTTGTCGATGTTCACTGAAAAGGAATTATGAATAAAAAATCCTTGCCTTAAAGCTATGTAAATGTAGCTAAAGTCAGTGTGTCAAACAGGAAAAGATACAAATATTAATGAAAAAGTGAAATAACTTCAGATAGGCTCTAAAGTTATAGACAAATTTTTCCATGGCTACAATTACTCGATTGCAGAGGTAAAGTTAGTCATGCGAGATTAATGAACTAGGCTATCAACATCGATCTATCTGATTAACTAGAAATAATATTTTCGAGTACTCTCATAGATTAGTTGTACTTGCATGTTGTAAATTTCTGCGAAAACAGAAATATTTGCTCATGACTAATAGTCTTGCTTATCAATTTTTAATGAACGTTATTGCTACCTTATCGTTACGTAGTGCATCCGCACTTAGAAGTATACTGTAACCTAGATATAGACAGGTATAAAAAATGGAAAGCATTTGAAAATTATTTATGAAAAATTGAAGATTCTGCTTAAACCACTAACAGCTTAAATTAATGAAATTACCCAGATTCGAGTTTCCTTCAGTAGCACCATAAAACTCCCCAATCTGCTTCACCCCGAATCTCTCCACGAACGGCTTCCAAATCTGCGGCCTAAGGCCGTTTCCAAACATCAGTCGAACCTTGTGCGTGGTATCGCAAGGGCCTGGAGGTACAGTGAGCAAATATCGACAGATCTCTCCGATGTACTGTGCGACCTGCAATCAAAACATTCTTGCTCTTATCGTCGTAATCAATTACTATAATAAATTGCTCGTGATACGACGTTACGCGGAAAAACCGAGTGTAATAGAGCAATTGCAAACTCCAATTACGATTGCATGCTACTGAATTTGAGTCGACCGAGTAACAATGATCTTACGGTGCATTCGTAATGGACACAATCCGGCCAGAACTTTGAAGCACTGAATCGTCTGCGAAGGACAACCGTGATGCCCTTTAGCAATGTTTGACCCACTCCAATTAGCCCTCCGGCGGTGTGATAGAGCGGTAGAGAATTGTAGATACGATCGGTCGATCGCAAACCGAGCATGGAGTTTACGCCGCACGCCATTAACATGTACCTAGAATAAATAAATTGCTGTTAAATCACTGTGATGACTTCTGGAAAATTCTCGGGCCATCGAAATAGCATTTTGATTGAAATAGTCTTGACGAGAGTTATAGTTGGTATCAGAAAAGGAAAGTATCAAAGTACATACGCCGTTGCCGCTGAGCAACGAGGTCATTGAAACGTCTGATGATTTCATACATCATAAAATTTCACAGACAGATAATTGAGAAATATGAACGTTTAATAATTGAAAAAAGCGAAGCAGCTGTTCGAGACGATAAACATTTGCAGCTTCATTTTTCTCGCAAACGATGACTCGTCGATTATTCCGTACTTTCCAAAATTGGTATCAAAGTCTGTTTATTGCCATCGCTTATCGTGCGTATTCGGAAACATAATCTGCATTTTTACATCATTCAGAGATAATTGGAATCATACTTATCACTTTCGTTCTGACGTAATTTTATTTTTCGATCATTTTTTATGATTAAATCTCGCGCTGATTCGTTAATAATTGTGTCAACTGACTCACAAATTGATGAAGATTTTTGTTTAAAGCTTGCGTCAAAATTCGTACCTTAAATTAGTAATAACAGCAGCCTTCGGCATCCCAGTGGTACCCGAGGTATAGATGTAAATCAATTTATCCCGGGGAGTACCTCGACTGAGGTCGAGAGGGCTCGGATCGATGGTGCTGATTTCCGTTTTTAGATCGATCGCTCCTTCGAGACACGGGGTGTCTGGCAGATCCGACCACTGGTACAAAGCCACGTCTGGAATTTTCTCCCTAATTTCACGAATCACTGAACAAAAAGACGTATCGTTCTTATTCCTGTTTCAGAGCGGAAATATCGAAAGTTGCTAACATTCAATTTAAGGCGAGAAGTGTGCTGATAACCAAAAAACTTGAAAAAAATAGCATTATGAAAGATCATACAACTGGTTCTAGTGAGCCAACAAGTTAATTGATATTCTCGCTAAGCGATACTTAGAAATCTTTTTCAACAAAGTACACTTACACTGTAAGAGTGATTCAACATTTCCTTATTGACGTTAATTCTTGTCATGCATATATTCCATTAAATCACAAAAGAGTCTACTAATTAGAAATTCCAAGAAAATTTTGATACGAACCTTCTTTAAAGTCCGATCCAAAAATAACAGCTTTACAATTGGCCGCCTTGATGCTGTGAACCAAAACGTCTCTATAAAGGTTCGTGTTCAAAAGTGCACCCACGTATCCAGCCTTGCTAAGACCTAGCCACGTTCCCACATATTCGGGGCGACTTTCCATTATCAGACCGACGCTATCCCCAGGGGATAAGGATTTCGTTCGAAAGTAACGCCCCAGTTGATTGCTGTATTCTTCCAGCTACGAAACGAGAACATTACAATGCTTTCTGCAAGAATTCTCGTTAATTCGACTCACCTTTCGATACGTCCATTCCTTGTCCTCGAAAATGAAAGCAATTTTATCAGGATTAGTGGTGGCGAACCTCGTAAATATCTTTGCCACAGTGTACCCTCGCTTTTCGAACCACCATAGCAGAGCATTAACACGGACGAACCTGTAGGCACCCCTGTCACGGAAGAAAAACGGTGCTTAATAACATTTACTTCTGATGTCTGAAAGTCTGGATGCGGAAGTACGAAATTCATCTTTCGGTTTGACGAGGGATCAGTTTGTGATGGATTAGGATGGGAGGTAGGTTAGGTTTTTAGGACTGTGGAAGTTGGGGATGTTAGAGTTTAAAATTTGAAGGGTTTGGAACTCAAGCTCAAAAATTCCTAAATTTCCAACTCCTCAGGTCCCCAAATTCTCAAGCTCTCAAATTTCTAAATTTCCAAATTCTCTCGTCCCCAATTTCTCAAGCTCCCAAATTTCTAAATTTCCAAATTCTCACGTCCCCAAATTCTCAAGCTCTCAAATTTCTAAATTTCCAAATTCTCACGTCCTCAAATTTTCAAGCTCCCAAATTCCTAAATTTCGAACTCCTCACGTCCCCAAATTCTCAAGCTCTCAAATTTCTAAATTTCCAAATTCTCTCGTCCTCAATTTCTCAAGCTCCCAAATTCCTAAATTTCCAACTCCTCACGTCCCCAATTTCTCAAGCTCCCAAATTCCTAAATTTCCAAATCCTCACGTCCTCAAATCCTCAGAGAGTGTTGGATGTGATAATTTTAAGACTCTAGAAGTTGGGGGATGTTAGTGTTTAAAATTTGAAGGCTTTGGAACTTATAGAGTGTTGGATTTTTGAATCTGAGGACTCTAGAGTTAAGGAATATTAGTGTTCAAAATTTGAAGACTAGTACTTAGTGTTGGATTTTGTAATCCTACGACACTGGAAGTTGAGAAATATTAGTGTTTAAAATCTGAAGTCTTCGAAACTTAAAAAATATTGTGCCTTAAAATTCCATAACTCCGAAACTTGCAGAATGGAGTCCAAAATTTTAGCACTTCGAACGTGAAGAATGCTGTAGTCTAAAATTTCAAACATGGAGAATGGACCTTAAAATTTTATCACTCTAAACCTTGAATGTTCTCTGTAATTTTAACTCTGATTTTGGAATATCATCAATTGCTCACCTTATTAAAGTGACGTGTTAAAAAAGACGTGACAACCGGTAATGATTTAGATAATGGGAGTGATTCTACGCGACACATTTCTACGATGGGAAAGGGGTCAGTCGGAAAAGCATTGAATGACACGATTAGTCGGGAAGCGAATCAGAGTACAGATAGAAACGATCGTATGTTTTCTGGATCGTTGATACGTATTATACCACGATTCTAATGTAACATCCTTTCCTCTCTGGATCAATTGGTTAATGTCGCGGCTCGACACGCGCGTGACATGTGTCGCGCGAACGCAACCTTTCTGCGATTGCTCCTTCGACACCTGTTTGATTGCGCTTCCATTACCATGTACAGATATTTAGATTTCACCGTTGTTAATTTATATGCATTAATTTCGAATTAAATGTCGTTTCAAAATCTGCTTTAGAAATCAATGGAGATAATTTAAAATATACATGGAGTCATTGTAGATAATTTAAAATACCACGTTTGTTGCTAATGTTTTGTCTCTTGCATGTGTACCATCTGATTATTTCGGTAATATTGACTGAAAAAGATCACTAACATTTGCTACAATTGCAACTACTCATCATGACTCTCAACTTGCATTTACAATAAATTCTACAAACTAATAAATTCTCAGTTTATAAATAAAAAAAGAATGTTTACAATAATTACAGTGAAAACTCTGTAATTATAATCATTCAAAAAAGTATACTCTTGACAATAAGAACAGTAATTACCCAAATCACAAAAGAGATTAATCCTCACATCTTAAGATTATTAATCTTCACATCTAATCTCCATCTCAAGGAATTAAGGCCAAATCGCTAGGTAAAATCAATAAAAACAACCGACGATATTTTAATAACACTTTATTTGCATATAAGCTACACTTTATTCGAATATAAAAATGTTGAAGAAACAGAAGCTATCCCCGGAAGATTACGCCTTTGCCGAAGCTCTCGTCTCGCGGCGAGTATACGACACCAGCGGTCAGCCCCTTCCAACGCTTCCACGGTGATTAAATGAAATCAAATAAAATAACGAAGCACGTTGCGTGCTAGGTATGAAGATAACCTAGAGACCGCGGTGCATCACTCGCGGTTTCGTTGCCACACGTTAACCCCTGGGCTCAGGTTTGCATCTCCATGAAGGTAATCCTCCAGTCGACGTTAATACTCTTCGCTATGGAGAACGTACGCCCTTGAACGCTTTATTACACGTTTGCAGATATAATTTACTGGGTTTCATACACTTTCTTTGGGTAAATCTACATTTTGGTGTTGTGATTGTTGAATTTTTGGAGAATTAAAATTAGGACTTTGGAGATTCAAAGTTGGGGAGTTTTGAATCTTCAATTTAGCTATTCGCAAATTTTTTATGTGCAATTACCCTAATTTCAATGCAGAATTTTTAAGTTCCTAAACTCTCAAATTTGTAAATTATCAAGCTCCCAAATTCCTAAATTTTGAAATCCTCACGTCCCCAAATTCTCAAGCTCCCAAATTCTCAAGTTTCTAAATCCTCACGTCCCCAAATTCTCAAGCTCTCAAATTCTCACGTCCCCAAATTCTCAAGTTTCTAAATCCACACGTCCCCAAAATCTCAAGCTCTCAAATTCTCACGTCCCCAAATTCCTAAATTTCCAACTCCTCACGTCCCCAAATTCTCAAGCTCCCAAATTCCTAAATTTCCAACTCCTCACGTCCCCAAACTCCTAAATTTCCAATTCCTCACGTCTCCAAATTCTCAAGCTCCCAAATTCCTAAATTTCCAACTCCTCACGTCCCCAAATTCTCAAGCTCCCAAATTCCTAAATTTCCAACTCCTCACGTCCCCAAATTCTCAAGCTCCCAAATTCCTAAATTTCCAACTCCTCACGTCCCCAAATTCTCAAGCTCCCAAATTCCTAAATTTCCAACTCCTCACGTCCCCAAATTCTCAAGCTCCCAAATTCCTAAATTTCCAACTCCTCACGTCCCCAAACTCCTAAATTTCCAATTCCTCACGTCTCCAAATTCTCAAGCTCCCAAATTCCTAAATTTCCAACTCCTCACGTCCCCAAATTCTCAAGCTCCCAAATTCCTAAATTTCCAACTCCTCACGTCCCCAAACTCCTAAATTTCCAATTCCTCACGTCTCCAAATTCTCAAGCTCCCAAATTCCTAAATTTCCAACTCCTCACGTCCCCAAATTTTCAAGCTCCCAAATTCCTAAATTTCCAACTCCTCACGTCCCCAAATTCTCAAGCTCCCAAATTCCTAAATTTCCAACTCCTCACGTCCCCAAATTCTCAAGCTCCCAAATTCCTAAATTTCCAACTCCTCACGTCCCCAAATTCTCAAGCTCCCAAATTCCTAAATTTCCAACTCCTCACGTCCCCAAATTCTCAAATTTCCAAATCCTCACGTCCCCAAATCCTCACACCCCCAAATCCTCACGTCCCTAATCTCTCAAATCCTCAAATTCCCAATTTCCCGAATTCATCAACTTCCCAAATTCTCAAATTCTCGAACGTGTCCCAACAAACCAACTGCAGTATCGCCATAATCTACCGTGCAGCGCCATACAACCGCGATTATCATAAAATTTTCCCGAGTAAAGAAACATAAAATTTGTGAAACAAGAAATTGTCGTCTCGTAGGAAACTGCACCGAGTATACAACTATGGCGCAGGGCAAGTGAGACATTTGATCTTCGAGCGATGATAGACCAACGCTTAATGGAATGTAAACGCTGGCATCCAACACTCGTTCGCGGACAAGGACGCGCGTTGAGCTGTTTATCTTTCGGCGAGAAAATTTTGCAAACGATGTTTGCGCGATTACACGTGTTCCGGGTACGGAGAATGCGATACTGCATTCGATATTCCAACAACCTGTTGCCATCGGCAATGCTAGCGACCACTTTTGTAATCGATTCCATCGACTCTGCTCGTGGAAAAAGCGGTGCAATTCTCGTATAAGTAGACATCTTTTCTATTGAGAAATATGGGGAAGCGTGACGGTTTTCATGATCCTGGAATCGTGACTCAAATAATTCTGATGTAAAAGTGAATATTTGAAACCTTCATGCATTGTCCTTATTTTAAATTTTAAAAATCATTCAAATGTCAGGGTCGGGGTTAATAAATTCCTCGTCCGAATAGAACCTCGAAAACACTTTAATAATGTACTGTATTATTATTTAAAAGGGAAATTAAACTTGCGAATATTTTATCATATTCATAAATTCCACCCTATGCAAACTACGCTCAAAATGAGCTGTATCAGAGATGGTAATTATATTCGCAACAAAAATATCTGCACGATGAAAGTGCAATTTTTATTAATAGCTGTTTGAATTTATAAATGCCCACATCAACTGTCCAGCCGTGAAATGTTTAAAAACATCAACCACTTTTGCCCCGTTCCCGCATCCAATACCACAAGGGAATTTCTCCGGCTTTTCAGTCCATCAGTCGTCAAAGTCAAAGTCCACGCATCAAAGAGAACGCGTCGAACAAAATTAAAGCCGCACGAACTTATGTAACCGATGTTTGCGAACCGCACGAAACACCATGCGGTTCCCAGGTCCGAAATATAAAACAGAGGAGGTATTTGCACGGTGCTCTGTTCGAGCGCGATCACGGGATGAAAACCATGTTATTGAAGGAGCTGTTTAAATTCCATGCACTCCATATTGGCCCGACAATGGTCGTTCGCGGCGGTACAATGCACGAGCTGCATCCGCCGATGAATGTGTGCACATTGATAGCACGAGCACACTCGTACGCGAAGAATACCGGTACGATGCGGTGTATCAATCAATGGCCAGTTCTGTTACTGTGATAAAATCAATGCCAAATGGCCTGGGTTCGCTCCTGCCGTTATTATGCAACCTTTTTGCTGCAGATTTAGTCTTCGAACTGCTATCGGAGGACAATTTTTGGATGTAGATTAACCTCCTCGAAAATACTCTGTACCGGTCAGTTTGTCAAAGGTTATCATTGTTTTTGTGTTTACACTCTTCTCCATTTACTGGTATATGATTTCTAACGAGGCAAATATAATGAAGAGGTTAGATAAGTTATAGGAATATAAGACTTCGTGCATTCTATACTGGTTTGGCTTGTAGAGAGAATCTCTTGTACTTCATTTACTCCATTAACGTCGATGGATCCCACATCGCAGTAAACGTGTTAATTGGCAGTACAATTTATTTTACGAAAAAGATGATGCCACTGGCACGTTATGACCTCGCTTGCTACCAAAATAAGTACCACTCTTTTCGAGAACAGTGAACCACAGAAGCCTAACAAATTAATCAAAGGTCCCCAAACCTAAGAATTAAAACAGTGAGTGACAGACAATGACTAAAAATGAAAAGTATGTAAAAGCATAGATAAGAAAATTGCAAGGACAGTAAATTTGAAGTACCACTTACACCGGAATTATGAGAATAAATAAAAACATTTCGAATGTGTATAAAAGGAAATGAAATATGATTGCAAAAGGCATCGACACGGATGACAAACATTTTTGAACAATACTTTCGCCGAGTATTCTGTAACGTGAACTCTGTGAAAACGGAGAGAAAATGTTTGATTAGGTTCAAGTGCGGAGCGTGAAAGAGCACGCGTGGGTGTACATTCAAGCGTAATCAAGAATATACGTTCGGTACAAAGTCAAATCGAGCCGTAACGCTCGAGATATTACGAATATTTGTTCAAAGGTTTTCTGTTTCCACCATTTCTGCTTCCGTGGTAACGGCGAGCACGTGGGTCCACCAGTGTCGATGAACGATTCTCGAAATTTTCGAACTCCCAAATTTCTCGATTCAAATTTGCGAACTTACTTTCAATTTTTAAATGTCTAACACTCGCACGATATCTCGTAGAATCTTATCCTAGTGTTTACAATTCATAGCATGCACAGTAAATAATCGTACCGATCGATCGTTGAAATGTTTTCACGGTGACAGTCGCAGAAAGGAAAAAGTGAGCAGTATCATCGATCGATTTGGTGTTAATTGAGGCACGATAATTTAAAATACTCACAGCACGTCTCTGGGCAAGGTCTTGCAGAGCAAATAAACGAAGCGTCGTCGGCTTCCCGTAAGCAAATAGGCGCCGACAATAACGGATAGACTCGCGATCACCAGCTCGTGCAGTCCCATGACTCGGAGGGAACAGGACGCGCACTGATCGATTCGCCGGCGCCCGTTAGGTCGCGTGTTACCACGAGCACGTATCTAACAGGGATGTTCTGTCGCGAGTCGAGCGCAAGAGATAAGAAAAGAACGCGTGCAAGGAGGCTCGCGCGTACGAGGACTAATACGCTCGGTCAGGTGCTCCAAGTCGCGAGCGGACGACGACTGACCAGGCTGCCGGTGTGTGTACTCGCATATACGTATCGTGTCGCGAAACGTACAAGTGATCGTCATTGATAGTCATTGGCGTAGCGTGCTAGAATGTGGGAGGGGAATCGCGCGAGTTCAAACTTTTCGCGGCTTCGTGCAACGAACGGAAAATCGATCGCGATCTAATCGATGTTGAAAATTCATCGAGTCTAAGACAGTGTCGGTTTAATTGCGTTAAACGGGGACGCCGCGATGTGCTCAATTTTCTAATCGATTAATGAGGTAAAAGCGGCGGATGCAAAGGTGCACGAGCAAATTTTTCGATACTGCAACATCGATTTTCTTCGGGTAAAAATAGCTGTGAGGAGTCTTCCAGTCTTCGATTTTAAAAGAACCTAGAGAGAATAAAACCGAAAAGAACCTAGACTCGTCTTTAATTAGTGTATATCGCACCCGACTATGTTCCGCATTTTTTTAGACCACGAGACAGAGAATACACCTGAACGCGAATCGCTTAAGAATAACAATATATATTTATACAAACTTATATGTTAATAATACACGTATACAATTGATGAAAGACAGGTACAAATATAGAACGTAACGTACGCACGATAACGAGAGTGTTTCAGTCTGGACGGAGCCCCGGTCACGAATATTTCACGACGATGGATACTGAAAAATAAAACGCCAATGATACTTCGACGCGTTCAAGCCTTCTTCGGACGTTAAAACATGAGAGGATCAAAAGCGAGACGCGTGCAAGTCGTACAGGAACAATGAGAAGCATCGATAACGGTAAAGAGCCTTGTTAAATCTCGATCTGACACGGTGCGTTAATCTCGACAGACATTTCGTGGGAGACCTACCTAACCGCTACCGGTAAAAGAGAAGCCGATGAGAGCGTGTGCTGGGAACAGATTTAGAAGTGGAAAATTGATGAGTACCTGCAATCGAACGTTTGAGGCTCGTTACCACCGTGTTCGCTATCTGAGAACCAGGTAAAGCACCATGATGTCCAGAACTGAAAACGATACGCGTCGATCTGACTACGTGCGCTTTTTAACGATCGAGGCTAATGATTTGCGATGACGGTCGAACAAAACAGGTGCTGGTGCACGATGTTCGCGACAGAGAAACATAGACGTTCGGAGAACGCTTTAAATCAGAAATGCGCGATCAAGTTTTAAGTTTTTATGGAAAGAGGATTTTGGACATCTTTGGTGTTGAGATCTTGGGAGATTCACAGACTTTGAAGACGTGGAGATTTGGAGAATAGGATTATGGAGATACAGAGATTCAAAGATTATACATTTTGGGAGTATATGATAGATGTGGACTTTGGAAATGTAGGAATATACTGATTCAGGGATTTTGAAATCGAATTTAGGGATATAAGAACTTTCTAATCTTCCCTTTCAGCAATTCCGTCACCTAAGAACGTCGCAAACTTCGTTGAATTTTGCGAAGAATTCTTCACAACTTACCGAGCTAAAGGATAGCGCATTCCTGCTTTAAATTGTAAAGTGCGATAAAGAGTAGAACGACATGCAGTTTATCATGCATGTTCAAACATAGACTTGCGCAAACTGGTGTCGTACCGATAATGCAGATTACGACCGTCACTGTGATAGTGACCAAGACGAGTCTCGTTCTGAAGTTCTGCAACCACGCCCTTTGCTGTGCTTTCTTCGCGGTTGCCCTGAATTCGTTGCCAGCCATATTTAACCGATCACTGGCTTCCTGAAGATCTTCTAGCCTCTCGCCACGTTCCATTACCTTCTGTACGTTCTCTCGCATCACGCCAGTGACCTCTTGAATTTGTAGCCGGACGCTTGAATAAAAAGTGACGCATTGTTTAAACACTTGGCGATAGAAGGACATTCCTCGATGATAAGGTGATTGTTTAGCAGAGAATATATCAGTGAAGCAAAGTACGAAAGCAAATGCGACTACCATAAACGTGTACAGACATTTACCTGTCCATTTTTCCGTCCACCCTTGTTTCTCCCGAGGACGTGCTCGGTCGACTAAAAACATAAAAACCATATGGTAGAATTCATCAGAGACAAGAATATTGAATAAAGATTGTAAACTTACTTATAGACCATGTTTTCTTCTGCATCGCTCTCAGGTTCCAAAAGCAGTTCCTGAAACAATTTGAATCCAGTTTGAAATTCCCGCCATTCAACGATATCTCTGCCAACGCGTCAGCTATGGCGTACGTGCCATAAGGAAAACGACTCACCTTTTCGTCTTTCGCAGCGGCTATAATATCCGCCTTGGACAAATCCCACTTACTGGTCGTTGACATGATCCCGGTTAATCAACCTGTTGCTTCTGTTTCGACGAATTGGCTGTTAATACCGCCACGCGACGGCCAGTTCTCGCGAACGTGTCTCGAACACGCTACTGGAACACTCGATTCGTAGCCATATTGCAGTGATTCTGCTGTTCCATCGACCCGAGCCAAGTTCGAAACTGGTTCTGAACTTGTAGACTGAACGGCAGATGGCGTGGATCGTGTTGACCGGCGTATTTGAAAACGGGATGCAACAGTTTTGCACCGGGACACACGTGCACTCTTCGCAAATTAATTGGGGAGAATTTAGTTTGCTCGGAGAGAACTTAGCTCTGCAAATTTTAGCATTTAACGTCTTTGCGAACTGTTCTCGAAAATATTGTTAAGTACTCGATGTAATTTCATTGGGCGTGATTCAATTTTAAGATTCCTTCCGATTTAACTCAATTTAATTCGCAGCGATTCGACATAGTTCTGTGCCAAAACTGATCGTGTTTCAGGGGTAAATAAAATGAAAAAGCGTACACACTTCTTATATTGCTTTTATTCGACGTAAACACCAAATGCTAAATTCTACTACAGATATCATCGAGTTACAACGATAGATAATAAAATAAGTTGATTGTCGTATGAACGTGCAAGGGGGAACTGGAAGTATCGTTAGATATGTCGAACAAACGTTAAACAATGCCATTCTCAAAGTTTCGCCGCCATTATGTTTAGCAACTAACTGGATAAGAATGTTTTGTCCGGCAGAATAAAAGGAGGGAAAAATGTTCACCCTTGCACGATTTTTCTCGCGGAATCGTTCTTTATACAGTAGAAAAACGTCAATCGCATAAACGACAAGTCGTGATAAAACGTGTCGGATGAACTTGTGTGTATATAAAAATAGACCAGCCTTTCGGGTTATTCGAAACTTCGGTATCCGCAACTTCGTAGGGTGATGAACAACATGAGAAATGATTTTTTCAAAACGTTTTCGACACACACGAATAGCTGTACATTACTCACGCGGAGTACGAAAACCAATTCTGTTAGTCTCTTCTTTCACACGCCAGCAAATTATACAGCGATATTTTAATTCTGAAGTACGCGAAATAACAACGTTACAAATAAACGTTATGGAACAAGTATAGTCTAACGATTACGATTAAATACGAACTTTCTACAAGTTTTATAAGCGGTTGCTCGATATGTGAAGCGCTTATCTAATTCAACAATCGTGTCGCTTTAACGATCGCTATCGTTATCGATAATCTCGTGGCCTCGATGAAAACAACGTCGATAATAACGATATAATAGGTCTACGTGCACATATACCGACGGAGAGGTCTCTCGTCTTGTACGTACGTGTTTAGGCCGTCCCTACTCGACTGAATTGCGTGCATCCTCACGATACCCATTTATCCGCGGCCGAAGCGTCGAAAATCAGACAAGAACGTGGAAGACAAACGAGAAAAGTTCGATTCAAAGAATCTCTTTCGAAGTATCGATTGCGGAGATAATGACTTTCGTTCTATGTACTTTTGTAATTAATCAATTTCGCATACGATCCTCGGAATAACCCAACGTTTCGATACAGACTTAATGGCTACGTTACATTATACACTTACACACGATATTGGATCGTTTATGGGCCGCGCTAAGCGATGGAGACGTCCAGCGTCGCTGCAGACTGGACGAGACCAGCGTCCAGTTGGCTCGCTCGTTAGCTCGACTTTCAAAGCGAAATATATTATGACGGATTCGCGTATCACCGCGAAAGGGAGCGCTTTGAAGAAATAATCATTCGCGTTGTTACTCCCACTCGGTTTAATTAATTAGTCCGAGGACCACCGTTTGGGAAAACGCTTTGAAAATCGAGCCAACCGAACGATCGAATTTGGCGCGAGTCTTGACATCAATTTCCGGAAGTAGCTGTCGTTTTTACGCCGATTAATACGAACCGTTTAATTGAAGGTTGCTATATCGCAATTATTGGAAAATTTTCTCCATCTCTTTAGTCTCTTTTTCATTGTCTGCCTGGACGTACGCTGTTATTTTAATCGATCTGACTCCAAAGTGATGAATTTCGGACGAGTATTATTTTTTGCGTTCTATTGTAGATTGTGGTAAAAGAGCATCAATATTTTGGACCAGATAATAAAAGAGCATCAATATTTTGGACCAGACCTTGCATATAAATGAACGCAAGCCACTTGAGAGCAAGAGACAAACGGCAACCATTAGATCCTAATAAATAATCGAATCGTGTTCGAAACAGCCGCCAAATTCTCCCGTGCTGTCCGCGCGATTAATTTGTCCTCGATTCTAATTTCGAGGTCTGGCGCGCGTCGAACTCCAATTGCGACGCATTCAAAATCAATTCTTCGGATTATTTGATTTCCAGTTTGTTCTTGAGATCACGAAAAAATACTACTGAACGTGGGAATAAAATTTTGACCATGTTGCACAAATTTCTGAAAGAGGCAAGAGCGATCTCTTGATAACATTATAAGAAAATTTAATATTTGATAAAGAAGTTCTTAGAAGTAGCAGCCTCAAGGGCCATATAACGGGACTCAGCGTCGTCTCCAAAAATTAATTTTATTTTAAGCTAATCTTCCAAAGCGTCAGAACAATTTATGCCGCAAGATATTAAACTTTGAAACGGTAATTTTTGCGATGCCTTCACGCGAATCACGAACCCTCGCAAACCGAAGCCATACACGCGTCAGAGTTCGTGTTTCTCGTTTTCTTCGATTGTAAGCGGATATTTACTTACCTAGCGGTTCGGAAGTTCGAGCAAATATTATTCGAAGGACAGGTGTGATCGGAAGGGTAAAAGCTACCCTGTTTGCGCGTCCATCCTCTTTCTGGGACACGCGTAGGCTCGAATTCGTTAGGCGGAAAGAACGGCGAGAAATCGATAACAGATAAAACAGCGTGGTCAGAACGCGTCAACGAATACGGCAAAGACTATGCATCCATGCACGAGATTTTATTTTCCGGAAATATCGGTTCACGTCGCGAGTAACGATCCTTGAACGACGTTCCGATCGTAACCGAAAGCGTTAAACTCTCTACGACATCGTCCAACGATTTCAATAAAATTTCTGTAATTGAAAAGCATGAACATAAAACGGATCATGGGATGCTCAAACTGCGCGTTGACCATTACCTCCCGCGTTTACGAGAAACGTTCAGGAAGGATTTAACCCTTGGCTTTCGTTGACGATTTGAAATTTAAATTTCCCGTTGTTATAATTATATGTACTGCATTTTTATTACTGCGTCAATTAAAATGTTATGTGGAAACTGTCGGTTGGAAAAGAACGTTTGATACATTAAACAGGGAAAAATGATAATTGTCTACAATTAGTGGACTTAGTAGTTGACGTGTTAACAAGTTCGCTACCGTTTGGAAGCTTGCCCATTGCTGTATTTTCAGCAATTTAACATGTGCGGTTTACACGTTTTACTCGTTTAATTTTAATGACGTGCTACAATTTGAATCCTGTTAGCGAAAGATCAAGTAGCGAACGCATTAGTCACGTTTAGAGTACGTGAAGATTCTCGCAACTCTTGCTTTTACTATCGATCAAGCACATTCTGTTCAGTATTTCCCTGGTCAGATTCAAGCTGAGTGCGGTCTTGCTGCCGTGTAGTTTCGAGAGAAACTTCCCCTTGCTACCCTGTCGTTTCAGCTTCTTGTCGCGAGTCTCTCGAAGCCGTATCTGTTTGAGTACGCCCACGAGAAGCTCGTCCACGTTGTGTTGTATCCCGCTGGACGTTTCGATGAACTTGCATTCTCTCGACGTTGCCAGCTGCTTGCCCTCTTTGAAAGAATACGGAATTCGATCACCGGATTCCAACTCCTCAAAGGTCTCTCATCGAATTTCAAGTTCGCGCTAATAGTTCGGTCTTTGTGTCTCGAATTCAATTTTGGACTCGGTGTTCCGTGAAAAACGTTACAAAGATTACTCGATTGTCTCTTAAATCAATCGTAGTCTCTTGGAATAAATTTTTGGACAACTTTTTGAGTTTATATATTTTTGGACTCTCATTAATTTAAAAACTTACCGTTTGTGGAAATTGTGCGACTTCTCGCGAGGTCAGACTTGTTTCCTACAACGATCACGGATCGTTCTTGCGTGTAATGCTCTCTCCACAGGTAGTTCAGTATTTCCTCGGCAACCTGGAAGCTGGTGCGCGACACGATGGAATAAACGACGATGCAGGCGTGCGGCTCGTACGTGGACAAAGAATTTTCCACCTACGCAATGAAATTTTCGGAATACCTTCCCACATAGCGAACTCATCGAATTTTAAACGAAAATTCCGCGAAATTTAGTGCTGTTACACTTACACTCATTTCCACGTAGGGGTGATCGATAAACACCATTTCCGATTCTTCTGCGTCCAACAAGATGGAGACCGTCTTCTCGCCGAACTCGTCGTCTGCAAGACGAAATTTTCAGGTGAATTCACGCGGAAAAGCCCCGGAACGTTAAACAAGCGCTTCCGGTGGTTTCACCAGAGTTCAAGTGTTCTCGACGTTGCTCGAGAACGTTGCTAACGAAACACGATACCAGATTTTTGCTAAAGCCATTGTTCGTCGCGTGTTCGATACAAATTCAATGGTATTTTCAGAACAATATAATTGCTAAAGTTTAACGATCGCACGCTTTCGTGTTTCATTCATTAAATTCGATCGCCGCGTCCCGGATAGAAAGCGACAGCCAGCGATAACATTCAATGTCCAAGCAATAATATTGTTCCGCTCTCGTCAATACGGGGATCTGCTCGCAGTGCAGCGTCGTTAAACGGACGATTATGCGAGACAGAAGCGAGCGAAGTAAATGAATACCGTAATCGCTTCTGGCAAGCGTAGAACAATAATTGTCGTGTAATAAGCGCGACTGCTTCGACAAGTGGCTACACCCGAGGCAATCAACCGCGTTAACGATCAGCATTGAGCGAGCTACACGAAACCGCCATTATCGTTGGCTACCGGGAACTTAGGGTCCGAGAAATAAAATCTAGGAAAGCTTTTCCTGTCCTTGATTTTATTTTCAATCTTACAATTAACTTTAGGTGCGAGACATGGTGATGAATTGCGGGAATACAGGGAATATAAGGAGTAGTATAAGGACGAGCAGTACTCGAGGAGTATGTGGACGTAAAGGGTTATGGATGTGGATTTTTAGAGTGTAGAGGTGAAAGATGTGGAGATTTTGAAATGTGGAGATTCTGGGATATGGGAATATGAGATGTAGGATTTTGGGGTGATGGGATTGGGGCGTGTAGGGATTCTGGGGTGTAGACTTGTGGGGCGGAGGAATTTTGGAATGTGGGAGTTCGGTGATTTAGGAATTCTGGCATGTGGGAATTCTGAGATGTAGAGTTTGTGGAGCGTAGAAATTCTGGAATATGGGGATCCGGTGATTTAGGAATTCTGGGATGTAGACTTTGTGGAACGTAGGAATTCCAGAATATAGGGATCTAGTGATCTAGGGATTCGACGGTTTAGGTATCTGTAAATATAGCACTCGGGGAGTCCCAGAATCTCAAGATAGAAATTTTGGGATGTGGAGATTCTTGTATCTAGAGATCCAGAAATCCAGAAATCCAGAAATCCAGAAATCCAGAAATCTGAAAATTCCAAATACCTAAGAACCCAGATATCTAACACAAAAATCTCGAATCACAGAAACAGTAAATCTCCACATAGCACACGTGGCTATAGAATGCCACCCCGTCTATATTTGAAACGTTAAATAATGACATGTGATAATTAGCGCCAGCGTCAAAGGCAGCTTTTAAAATATTCGTGGCAGACACTCATTTCCGACGGTAATCAAAGCGAATCGTTCATTACTGGTCACGTATAGAATTGACGACAAGTAGAGTGGCAATCAGGCAACATTTCGAAAAGGAACGAAGGAAATCCCGCTCGTTCGTAACCTTTGCTGTGATTTCACGCGTGCGTTTATAATTAACGTTGCTCGCCTAACCGCGAACTCATCGGGTTCACCTAGATTTCTTTGCTTCCTGGAACTTTTCGAGCTACAAACGATGGAGCACGTCGATGGAAATGTTCAGGTTTACGCTGTAAATGAAAGGTTTGTTTGAACGTAAAAATATTTCATCAGACGTTGAAATTTTCTTTGCTGAAGTTACTCGAGTTCCTTTACGGACCGCTCTTGAGAAGAGAAATTGAAAATAAAGTTACGAGGGTTTGGTAATTGCATGGTTTTATATTCCGTTTGTGAAAATTTTGATACATGAAATAATGTCACAGTTTTTATGGTAATTTTTCAATTAAATTCGTGGAATTGAATGGTTTTGAAGAATGAATTCCAATGGTTAAACAATGGTTCAAACGGTTTTGAAGATATTAAAGTTAGCGAAACGTTCACGAGAGAAAGGAAGTGGAATAAATCCTTTGCGACGTTTTTCTTCAGTAATTTCGTTCGGGACGTAAATGCAAACATGAATTCCAGCAACCAGTCACAGTTCGTGAATCCGCGAAACAGTGCCCCGTGGAAATGTAAAAGAAAATCGTAAAAGAACGAGCGGGGATAAAACCATCGTGCTGAAAAGTCCTTCACGACCAATATACGATGATAACAAAGTTAAACTCCTACGAGAAAATGGTGAAGATAAAACAATTGAATTTCGTCTGATATTTATCGGGCAAAAAACTTTTATCAAGAAATCGAAGGAAAATAATACTTCAGTTTAAGGAATCCGCTGAAAATTCTTTTATAAAATTCTTAAGTTTAAACGGGAACTTGGTTCTGGCGTTTTAATTGCGTTCAAGAGATCTCTTTCCTTAAGGACACGAAGGAACAAGTGGAAGTAGAACTCAGAGGAGGTTTCTTTCTGTATTATTTTACGTTATGGCAGTCGATCGAATGGTAGATTGTTATATTGGTATTTTTATAAAAATTTGTAGGACGCTGGTGACATTGGTATCAGGTCTTGATATGTCACATGGACTCTCGCATACTCTTAGCTTTTGGATTATTTAGTAATTTGACAATTTGGAGAATTTAGCTGTGGGGAGTTAAGCTTTGATGAGTTTAGCGTTGAGGAGTTAAGCTTTGATGAGTTAAGCGTTGAGAAGTTAAGCGTTGATGAGTTAAGCTTTAATGAGTTAAACTTTGAGGAATTAAGCGTTGAGGAGTTAAGCGTTGAGGAGTTAAGCTTTGATGAGTTAAGCGTTGAGGAGTTAAGCGTTGAGGAGTTAAGCGTTGAGGAGTTAAGCTTTGATGAGTTAAGCGTTGAGGAGTTAAGCGTTGAGGAGTTAAGCTTTGATGAGTCAAGCGTTGAGGAGTTAAGCTTTGATGAGTTAAGCGTTGAGGAGTTAAGCGTTGAGGAGTTAAGCTTTGATGAGTTAAGCGTTGAGGAGTTAAGCGTTGATGAGTTAAGCGTTGAGGAGTTAAGCTTTGATGAGTTAAGCGTTGAGAAGTTAAGCTTTGATGAGTTAACCGTTGAGGAGTTAAACTTTGATGAATTCAGCGTTGAGGAGTTAAGCTTTGATGAGTTAAGCGTTGAGGAGTTAAGCGTTGAGAAGTTAAGCTTTGATGTGTCAAGCGTTGAGGAGTTAAGCTTTGATGAGTTAAACGTTGAGGAGTTAAACTTTGATGATTCAAGCGTTGAGGAGTTAAGCTTTGATAAGTTAACCGTTGAGGAGTTAAGCTTTGATGAGTTAAGCGTTGAGGAGTTAAGCTTCGATGAGTTAAGCGTTGAGGAGTTAAGCTTTGATAGAAAAGTTAAGTGCAGTATAAGGATTTGGAAACATTTGAATTCGAATATTTCAGAATTCGAGACTCCAAATTTAGGAATATGGAAATAATCGAGTTAAGATCAAAATGGTTACCTAAACTGGCGTCATAGGTGTTCATATATTCGCTGGTCATGAACTGCGAGACAAGCGCAGTTTTGCCAACTCCAGAATCACCTAGTAATACTACTCTGTACTTCGGAATGTCCTCCATGTCTTCGCTTTCTGTGCTGTCTGCTCCGACACCCTGACCACTGCAACATGAGCCCTCGAACGGTGACCTTTCGCCCGAGACGTTGCTGTTCCTGCAATACAAAGTTTAGCTTGAAACTTTTTACATAATACAAGGTTAATTTATCGCGTTGACCATAGTGATCATAAAGTTGAGTACCAGATTAAAAGATAAGATTGAAAGATTAAGAGTACAAATGTCAGTTCTCCCTGTGGTCAATGCTAATTCAGGTATCTGATGTACGTTTTTCACTGCACTCAATGTGTTAATTTAAATTATCGGATTACAGTATAAAATTTGTATAACATTGATAACAATCTTTATTATATAAATGATTCCGAAAGCAATTGTCATATCTTCATAGCAATTATTTTTAATATTTTCCCTCGGTACGTGTGTCGTTCGCAAAACTGGGTCGTATTTCTATTTTAATCACATCGGAAGAGAACAACGAAACAGCCGGGAAAATCAAATTCGCGAGACCGAGGAATATCTCGTCCTTTCAGTATTCGACGAATCGGAAAATAATTCCAACGGAAAATTCTAATGAACTCGTATCGAGTCCCTTTGTCGAAAATCGTTCGGCTTAAACCTTCTCGAGTCATTTGCGATCGAAAAATCGAATCGCGAGGTTAATGGGCCAAGAGCGTGTACCATCGAATCTTAGAGCAACGGCAGTTCATTCGTGAGATCAAACCCCTCGATCGAATTTCCATCAAATCAACGGGGACGTTACACGATACATTACGCAAATCTGGACAATTTTTCTCGTTTCTCCTAAATGGGGAATTGAAATTTCGATAGCAGAAGTCTCGCTTTGTTCCTCTGATGAGAGCATTGTTGAGTCAATTTAATAGTGAACAGTTTACAATGAATTGTGCTCATAGTTTGGCACTAGCCCAAATAATGTAACTACCCGAATTTCAAGTGAAGAGGAGGTATTTATAAATAAGGAATAAATTAGTTACTCGAATATCTTGGGAAATAATTCTAGAATATAACGGATGACATTTGGAGATATTTTATTTTGCATGAAACTCTTATTCCAAGAAGGATTTGGAAGTAAAAATTCCTGGATTTTTAAACAAATTTGTTTCGTTGTGAAACTTGTTTCGAAATTGCAATATTTTAACCCCTTGCTATGGTGACGCACTTTTGGACAATCGTGACGCACTCTTGGACAATCATGACGCATTCTTGGACAATCGTGACGCACTCGTGGACAATCATGACGCACTTTTGGACAATCGTGACGCACTTTTAGACAATCGTGACGCACTTGTGGACAATCGTGACGCACTTGTGGACAATCGTGACGCACTTTTGGACAATCGTGACACACTCGTTGATAATCGTGACACACTCATGACGCACTTGTGGGTAATCGTGACACACTCATGACGCACTCTTACTTCATCGTCAATTTTACCAAAATTTTGAATAAGCTTGGATTTGAACTTCAAGTCCAATTATTTGTATAGTCGATCAATACCAAATTGCCATAAAATTACAACATTTTTTGTCTGTTTTATTATTGTACCTCATTAGTTCTGACTAACGCGCCTGAATTATAATGCAAGGTTAAATAACTCTCAGATCTGGAGTTATAACCCTTTCCCTGAATTGTGTAGTTTAAATAATAGTGCCTTTGTGTATGGAATTAAATTCCACAAACGACAGGACTGGAAGCAGTAAAATTTCTTTCCGCGAGATTTGTCCCCACGAATTTTTCTTGTTCATCGAACACCGATTCCGACACCAATCGTATCTTGCTAGAGGTCTATCGATCGCCTGCGGCTAGACTAATCAAATTTACGCGCATGGTGTCGGACACTAGGGAGAACACGCGTGGAGAAAAACTAGGGACGCTGGATTAATGTGGGTCCGGTAGAAAAGCTACCTAAGCCACTGGCTGCCGTGATACGACAAAAAGGGAACAATGTAAAACGAGAAAGCTTCTTTTTTCAGGACCGAGTACCAGATTTACGGACATTCGGGGGCATTTACGTCATGGGACATTCGAAAGAGTCGAAGATTAGGGTTTATTGTGAAACGTTTATTGACAGTGTGAAAATTAAGAAGTATGAAAATTTGAAAGAAGATGAAAAATTATAATTTTATATAATGAGTTAATACTAGTTTGTCATTAAGTTAATTTAGAATATGAAGTTCTACCTAAATAATTGCATACTGTAACTTTGTAGGATTATTTTAAGATGTCTGACAATTGCATAAAATTCGATTCCTTGTACAATGCAGTTTAATGAAGAACTTCAGACTACCTGCAGATCTTAATGACAGTCACATTCAGAATTGCATGATAATTGCATAATGTAACATAACTATTTCATGGTGCTCAGCAGGTGGATTAAATCTGATTGCAAACTTCGAAACTCTTTCCTTAACCCTAGCGTTCATACATGAAGACTATATTCATGCTCCGTAGTCTTCAAGTCCCCAGTCCGATAATTTGCAGTGAATATTTCAATGAAAGGAAGTATTTGGCAATGGCGAAGCAGTAAACAACTTCTTTTTGCGATTTTGAAGAAACGTTTCGTTTTCGTCGAGTCATAGTGATCACGTTGCGTTCTAGCCAAGAACAATGCTTGGTGCATTCCTCTGGCTTGGCACGTGTGTAACCGAAGCACGAAGATGGCGCTGAAGATGCAGAGTTATATATAAACGAGGGGATCTTGGTAAGAAAACGAAAAACCGGTGCAAATATTTACACCGTCTATTTGGAGAGGCGACGGAACGCATCGACCGGCTTGCTGATCTACCAACGATACGACGTAATAATTCGCGTAATAACCTGGGGATCCAGGTGCCGACCAGACAGCTGAACTTCTTTTTCTATCCTCGGAAACCGTGTTTCTTATTGTCGCTCACAATGGAAGCCATATTTCTTAACGATCGAGCTTCCAACGACAAAGGAGAACAATCCCGTCTTTTCCACATCTATTCTTCCTTCAACGTCGCTTTTTAACGAAAATACACAGTCGAATACTGCTTTTGCGGAAGATTAAATGTTTGCGGTGAAGACTATGTACTTTGCGCGGATTTTGTCGATCCACTTACAAATCTCTGCATTTGCAAATTTATTGATGACTAGGTTCTCAAAATCTAGGTTCTCAAATATCTACTTGTCAAGTAGACATTTTTCTGGATTCTACAAATTCTCATATCTTTCAAATCAATAATTTTTCAAGTCTCCAAATTCTATAATTCACAAATTTTCAAATTAGTAAATCTACAAATTCTCAAGTACCCAAATAGCCAGATTCTTTAATTTTTAAATTCTCTAACTCTCAAATTTCTGAATTCACAAATCTCCGAACTCTCGTGTTCCAAAATTCTATAATCCTCAAGGAGTACTCTACAGGAGTATTACAATCCTCAAGGAGTACTCTAGGAGTATTTTACAATCTTTGAGGATTTTAGAATACTACTATAATACTATAATACTACAATTCCCAAAGTCTCAAATCTGGAATTTCTCAAATCCCCGAATTCTGAAATCCTCAAATTCTACGATTCCTTAATTCTGAAATCCCCAAATTCTATGATCCTCGAATTTCCAAATTCCCAAATTCTCAAATTGTCGAATTCACAAACACTCTAATTCTCAAATCCCCCAAATTCTACAATCCCCTTTACCACTCCTCAATTTTTCATATCCCAAAATTCTACTATCCCCGAATTTATAATCCCCTAATTCTGAATCCCCCAAATTTTCAAATTCCCAAATTCTCAAACACCCTAATTCTCAAATCCCCCAAATTCTACAATCCCCAAATTTTCCAACCCCCAATTTGTCACATCCCCGAATTCTCAAATTCCCAAATTCTCAAATCCCCTAAATTCTACAATCCCCAAATTTTCCAACCCCCAATTTCTCACATCCCCAAATTCTCAAATCCCCGAAATTCTATAGTCTCCAAATTTTCCAACCCCCAATTTCTCACATCCCCGAATTCTCAAACACCCTAATTCTCAAATCCCCCAAATTCTACAATCCCCAAATTTTCCAACCCCCAATTTGTCACATCCCCGAATTCTCAAATTCCCAAATTCTCAAATCCCCTAAATTCTACAATCCCCAAATTTTCCAACCCCCAATTTCTCACATCCCCAAATTCTCAAATCCCCGAAATTCTATAGTCTCCAAATTTTCCAACCCCCAATTTCTCACATCCCCGAATTCTCAAATTCCCAAATTCTCAAATCCCCTAAATTCTACAATCCCCAAATTTTCCAACCCCTAGTTTCTCACATCCCCGAATTCTGAAATCCCCAAATTCTACAATCCCCAAAATTTCGATCCCCCAAATTCTACAATCCCCAAATTTCCCAATCCCCAAATTCTCAACCCCCAAACCCCCAAATTCCCGACTCCCACTTCCCAAATTTCACAGCTCACCCTCCAAAAGCGAAAGATGCACACAATTCACTCTTCAGCTCAGTTCTTTAGAAAAGTGCCCAAGCTCCTCAACCTCCATACAAATCCTCTTTCGATTCTTTCCTACCTCTTCAGCTTCCGTTTTTCGACTCGTCGAACGATTTTTACGTCAAACTTTTACGACGCATAAATTCAGAATCGCTAAAAAAATTGATACATAGGCGTCGATAAACCAGCGAGAACCTTCCACAAGACCCAGAACGTCTCTCTACGAGATATTTCTCTGAAGTCATTTCCGGCAGACGCGTTTTTGGTGAGCCATAAAGTAGGGTCTCTATTTTTGGGAACATGGAGTTTTAAAGCACCATGGAAATGTAACATCGATACATTTTCCTCGTTTTGATGGAATAAAAAATATAGTCATTCGCTTTACGTAAATCGGAAAACACATTGCAGCTGACCACTCAAAGGATTAACACGTGCGCGTATTTTCATAAAAATGCAAATGCGTTTTTTGTCGGATATTCGAAAATAAAGAGATATTTTGTAAAAAAGCGGAAATATCTGAAATTAATTTTTTGTACCGTTAATACTTTTTGACGTTTACCTTTTCGAGAATCGGATTTGCATAAAACAACTTGCATCGAGCGCAGAGATCACCGTAAAATCTCTGCAGCCAGTAAATTTTATTCGAAAATAACGAACCGAGTCAAAAGTGACCAATCATAAAATACATGCCTTAGTTTTAATAAATTTTCCTCGGAATATGTCCTTGACCGAAGAAATAGCGTGACGTTGTTTCTATAAGAAACGAAAGCGGTATTTTTCGAAGGACCTGTCTGGCAGTGTTCTATCCTGCGGACGTCAAAGCAATAATTAAAGATTCCTGTCAAAATTTCCGGTAAATTAATCGGAATGATTTGGACGGTTGGCTGACAATTACCTCGTGAATATTTATCGCTCGGAAACCCGACACACACGTTGGACCGTGTCCATCGACGAAAATCAAATTCACGGTTACGAGTTAATGAGTCATAGATTATTATTCGGTAATAGTCACTATGGAAGACTTACTCGAGCATCGAAAGTGACTCACACGGTCCGGAAAATCAGCCTTTATATTTAGTGAATCGCAGAAGTTACCTGTTAACGTAAGAAAAACAAAGAACGATTGTCTGAGAAAAATCTGGCAAGAATTCAACCGTGAATAATCGTTCCGAGACAATGATGAAAACATGAACGTCCGGGATCTTCCTCCAAGAAAACAGAAGTCTACGATTATTGTTTTAGCATAGTTAAGTGGAATAGATCTTCCAAAATTATTAAAATATTTTGCACGCTAAAAGGTAAATTTCGAGTAAAAGTTCGCTCTACGACTTCTTTGTAATTTTGAGCGTTAAAATAGAGCTTCGATATTGGAAAACCATAAAGACAAGTGAAATACCACAGAGAGAAATATTTCTCGAGAGAGAGATGTCGATCTAAAGATGTTTGATCAACGCTACCCACTTTCTCCCGCTTCGCGTTTCATTTAGCTGTAGCTAACAAACGTTGATCCTAATTCCTCGGGAGACGAGCTCTTTCCATGGTGCTCCTCTCCTGGGACTTCTTCCCATTGAACTCCGGTTACTTGTGGATCATCCTTTCGTGTCGGGAACATCTTCGAGATGAGCAAGTAAAATAACATTATCGTACCGCTGTTACTCCGTCATTTCCCGAGGAAAGAACCGCTGCACGTGTTGCTTTTATCGCTGTCTTGTCGACTTCAAATTTCAACGTATCGCTCTACTTAATTTCTATGGAAACATTGAGCTCTTGAAGTAAAGAGAAATTGTCTGTTACGTGCAAATACGTAGCTGCAAATTGTTGTTGAGATTGAAAGGATGATGGGATATGCATAGGCATACAAATGATGTTTAAAAGAAGTGCAGATTTGAGAATGTGTCTGAGGACATAATCGAAGAATCTGGAGATCAACAAATCTAGAGATTTCGACACATGAGTACTTACAGACCAAAGAATATATGAATGTGGAAATATAAGAATATGTGTACATATGTGTACCTAAGGATCTGACAATGTAGCTATGTAGACACATAGGGACCAGGTATACAGGTTTGAAGATATAGAATTCTAACAATATAAAGATTTGGATAGAAATATATAAAAAATTGAAGATATTAAAATGTGGATATACCAAGACCTACATAGCCTGAAACCTGTAAATAAATCCAGAAGTGTAGAAACTCAGAGATGCAAAAATCAAGCCTGCTATCAAACTACAGAAATGTACAGACGTACCAAGAACCTAAATCTAATATAAATGAAGAAAATGAGATCGAACCCCATTTTAATAAATTACTAATAAACCGTGAATCACATTCCCCGAAAAGTATTTTCTCAATGTGATCAAAATCGCAAGACTATTTTAACCATTACTATTCGGGTCATCGAATATTCCGCCATAAACATAAGATGGCTGTCTCGTATAATAGAGAATGTACGACGGCCACGTGCGTAGGACGCGTATAGTTCAAAGAATTACAGAAGCCTGTCAGTGACTAACCTAGACCCGATAATGCAGAAAAAGTGAGCTGGGCGTCTGGGACGCTTCGTTGTCGGAAGAACATTGACTCATCGAGGAGCGTCGGGCATACGCGGCGAGCCATTCGAAATTCCACGAATATTCCTCGTCGTGTCGTAAAGCCGCCAAACACGACTTACGTACATTCTCGCCCTCTTGCACCCCTGATCCGTGCACCGTCCACCACGTGATCACGGTCCTTCCACTTCCCCGCGTCCAACGACCGGTTTAGAATAACCGAAAGCTCCGTGGTTCGACCCATTCGCGAGTTCGAACTCGAGTTGTTCGCGTCTACTTCCTATCTTTCTTTCTTACCACCCTTGGGAACCGGGACACTTCGCTCGATAATGGAGGTCGCTAAAGGTGCGTGTAACAAATTCGATTCAACTGTCCCCTCTCTAACTACATTATTCTTCGAACACCAGCTTCGATTTACAAATCGAATCTTTTAATTACGAGCTATTCTTCTTCAAGCTCAAATTCTCTTTTGATTCTTTCAATTACAATTTGTGTAAAAATTGCGATTTTTTACGTGTTGGTATTCGGATAGTCAATTTAATTATACAAGACATAAGATCTTTGTGTTTTAACCCTGTTGCTGACTTGTATATTAATTGCATTGAATATTTACCAAACCCTCACACAAAGTTTGATTAACACTAAAACCAAACCGGTCAAATAACTGGTTCACAAGTTTCTTATTATAAGCTACACATTTTGTTAAAACATTCCTTGAAATCAGCATTGATTTTCATCAAGGTAAAGAATAAATGTGTGTTCGTTTGTTTATTTATTTTTTAACTTCAAATTGGTAGATTTAGTTTAATAACCAAACTTGTTAAAAGTTTCAATAGAAAATTGAAGACGTCGCTCGATTAAAATCCTACTTTAAAAGAAATTTCATTGTACTTGAAACGTCGAGTTAAGTGTTTAACCCTGAGCACTAATGAGATCCGTTTTCAATTTGCAGCAAACGAAAGTGCCGATAGCCTGGTAGAGCAATCGATGAACATCACGGCGGAGTCTAAGTCCGTGTCGACGATGAAGTCGGTGCAGAGCGTGCAGACGAAATCGGTGATCGAGTCGTCGACGTCGATCAAGTCCGTGACTTCGTCGTCGACCAGGTCGCAGCAGAGCATGGAGTACGAGGAGACGGTGGAGTACAGCGACTAGAAGACATCGCGTAAATCAAAAAAATACACCCTTTCGTGCCACGTGGAGGAGAGTGGTATTTTTGACTCGACTTCCGCTCCGGAAGTGCTCCGTTAGTGGACGAGTTTAGACGTTTCGAGAAAGGAAAACATAGTCGAAAAATCTGTCGTAGTGACAGGAGAAACGAAATGGACGTTCGCCAGGGGACGAAACGAACAGTCGAAGAAGAGGTAAAAGGAAGAGCAGAAATCGAGTCGAAGGACCGATGGGTCAAGACATCCGCAACAATATGGAGCTACGTTACAGAAATAACCACCGTGATCCGAGATGCGTGATAATGAAAAGAAGAAGGAAACGAAGGAACGTTTTGAAGCCTCGTCCATTAGCTGGCTCTCCTCCAATCGGCGTGGTTCATTGCCAAATACTCGCCCCTTCCTTCCCAGGATCCTCTTAGGTCCGCTCGATCCTCCTTTTGAATAAGTAAGCTTCTCCATCATCGTCACCTTTCGAGACCACACTTCGTTGCGAACGGTTATCTTTGTACAATAAACTTTCTAAGATATTGTTCTCTTGTCTTCTTCAATCTCCCCTCTTTCTGATAATTCAGATCACAAAATGGTATCTTATACGAATTCGTAAATCGGACTTTCGTAAAAGGTACATCTCACGGATGTACAACACTGTTATAGTTCAGCGACGTCTGACGTTATACATAGCGATACAATCGCTTCTACAACGTGTGGTAGGAGAAGTTTAATGATGTGTAATTAATGCGTAGATAATGAACAATACATGGGAACACGTTGGCGAACGTATGCGTAACATGACATGTGAACGTACGGTACTTCGCGATGTAGTGCACACAGAATGCAACATGTGGATATAATGCATAGAAGTACCAAACATAGAACTTCGTGATAATGCAACTTGTAGCACAATACGTAGACAATGCAACGTAGAAGCAGTACCATGGGAATACATGTTACACAACGCGTTCCGACCTAGACCTTGCATAGTTAAGATGTGTTTGATTCGCAGTTAATTTTGATAACTGAAGTGCAATTTTCATGTAACCCTTAACCTTTCCTTTTCTCGACCATTGGCGAAGTTCGAGCAAGAAATATCAGCGTTATTTGCCGTCAGAGACGACCGATAATTCAACTGGCAGGTACACACAGAAGTGGGTGGGATATGGGTTCGATGGGGTTTTCGAGATCCAATTAGCTGACGTCGAACGAAAACCGTGAAAAGCTAAGCAAAGTGGCGAACGTTCCTCTATTTACGTTCGACTAATCTTTTAGCCTCGATAAGGACGTCTTTGAATCGAAGGAAATTCGAACACGATGGGAGCAAAATTGAGGCTTACGGGATTAGGTCAACGACGGTAGGCTCTATGTTCCTTTCACCGGAATATAATTTCAAAAAAGGAGCATTAACTTCGTTATAACATTACATTAATTTAATTTAATGTAAGGAATTCTCATTTAGTGACAATATTTAAGGTAGCAAATTCAGAATTTCGAAATTAGTCCATGTCTGACTAGACACGACTATTTCTACTGCCACAGTAACCCGCGTAACGAACTACAAAATCTCTTCCGATTATTTTCCACGATATTCTTATTCATTTAGACCAACTCCCGCTGATTTGTTTCTGGGGGCACTTTGTTCGAACAAATTAACCTGAATATTCTGACAGAGTGCGAACGTTTATTAAACGAACGCAGGAAGGGAAGTCCTGGCAGAAACGTCTTGCCTTCGGACAATATGGAGATTTATAAACGTAATTTCACCGGAACAGTGTACACGGATAAATCTTGCTTAACCCCTTGAGTACGAATTACTTTGACCTACCGCGTGAATTTTCTTAGCCTCTCGCGACACAGGTCCATCGCAATATTTCAAGCATTCGAACACTGCGCCTGAAAGCAGTTACAAATTAATTTTGTCAACAATTTGTCGGGAAGAATGCTTTGATGGCTGGCTCGAAAATTAATCTGTCGCGGGAAATGCTTTGAGGGTTCTCAACTAATTACAGCGACGATATAAGGAAAGCACTGTTAATATTTATTATAAAATTGAAACTGCAATCGTGTCATAAAAATAAATTAAACTTGGCTAACATAGTTCGTCGTTGTAGAATAAATTCCCAATCACCCAAAAGCAATTTCACATGTTACCTGAAGCGAAATATAAGTTCGCTAATGAACCGCGTTCGAGTGGAATAACCCGGTGCTTTGTACCTCGCGAGTAGAATCGAGAGGAAGATAAAAGATAATTCGCTAAAGTGTACAAAGACACAGTGGCAAAGGGGTCGAGGGGTTCAGTCGAGACGAAATTCAGCGTCGTCTGACGAAATTAAGTGACACTCTCCAGGGAACCACTAGGACATGCGGTAAGCGTCACTGAAAGTTTTACAGGCCGTCAACTTTCGAGGGTCCTCGTTTACGACTTACACTTTCCCCGAAAGCTACGGCTAAACCGGCGAGATACGAGGGGAAGTTTCAATATCTTCGTCGAGAGATACGCTTAGGAGGACGTCTATTTGCGGGGAAAACGAACTTCCGTGCTAAATCCGTGATTAATACTTGACAATCAGAAGTTACTAACAGCCGACAGCTGGGGAATCATTGCAATTAATCGAACGGTTAAATATTGCTTAAATTCGATCTGCAATGAGGAAACCCTTAGGTGCTGTTTAATTCTGTTCACTCAGCAGAATTTATATTTCGAATTTTATAAGGGATGTAATGAACGTGATACATTAATGGACATAGATGGTAAATATTTTAAATGATACAGCTATGTGTTATTAAATAGTAAAGAAATTTTTGAACGTGTCTGAAAGATTGGTATCGTGTTTCACCCCTGAGATTGCTTATCAATTCACGATCAAATCGGAAGAGAAACGTTTTTCGTTAATTATCGGCAACACGAGAGAACACGCTCCATCACTTACGATTTGACCTTGTGATTCATCGATCTTTATCCACCTACAGGTAATTTCTCTGTTAGTATCGAACTAATTTTCGTCACCGAAACCTCGATTACCATTTTTTATAAAAAGTAGACAAAGTGCATGCATAAGTTTCTTCTCTGTCAGAGACTTATGGTCTCGAAGAAACCATACAATGTGCCGAACAATTGTAATTGTTAACAGAAATTTGTTCAGCATAAAATGACTTTTGTTGTGAAAATCTTTCAGTAATTTTTCAGTGGAAAAGTTTGAAAGCTAAGTTAAGAAGTCGAAACGTAACAAAGATTCGAAGTTAAATGTCTCGGGGGCAGAAGTTGACGTGATCGATGAATGTCACGCATTTCGCTCGTCATTGTTCTCGTTCTAGGTCGAATTCAATGCGATTCGATGGAAGAGGTTGGAAGAATACTAATCCTGAAAGAGGAACGTGATCGGGCCGGTGTTCGAGGAACGCGCTCGATTATCGGTTTCGAAATTCTCGAATTGTGGGTCGATCATATCGGCATAAAATTCACGGACACGTACGACTTGCACTTCCATCGAATTCTTCCGTGTCATATTTCGAAAATATTTTACTGGTACTGCATCCTCTTATGAACTTTAATATCTGACAATTGTGACATAAAATTGTGACTTCAATTTTAATCCATAATTCAAACCACTCACTTTAAATTATTACACCCGTGTTTTTTTAAAGTTATGAAATATTCTTAGGGATACCTGCTGCTGTTGACAGAAGTGTTGCTCCTGCTTCGTCTCGAAATAATCGAATCACCCCGATTAACGACACCTTTACGCGAGATGCTGAATGCCCGAAGTCTGTAGAGGTCGTCCCCGGCTCGTGGGTTGTACGCTTTTTCTGGCAAACTGTGCACGCGTGGCCTAATGTGATCCGGCACTGTAACATATTGATGGACAGTTAATTAAATCCGTGCCATTAGTTCGAACAGGAAAACAGATTACATAAACAGATATTGATTGGGTGTACCGTTAATTAGATACTGCTCATCGTTAACTGACACACTACTCTCTCCAAGTTTCGATCTTTGATCGTTTATAATCGCCAAATATCATTATAAAATAACGGGAGAGTAACTTCATCTTTGATACAAATAATGATGGATACAAAGTATAATTTATACCAGATAATCAGATCAAATTTTTTCATATAACAGATACAATTTATACCAGAAAGTACAGATAGATATAAAAAGGACTTGATAAAATTAACCTTCCAAAATAACATTGGAACATAAATTTGCAAATCTATTTTGGAAAGAATTTAACCGTTCTAACTTTGGAAGATTTACTGCTTAATATGCAGCTTGCCAATTTAAATTTCCTGCTCATCTACGGTTTAAAAATACATCGATTCGGTGATTTTCAATCGTTTTTCGAACATCAAGGTACACGTTTTATCGCTCTTCCGAATTTCCACGCAACCGCTCGTTAGATATATTTGCGAATTGAAATAACGCAAAGCGTATTGCCAAAACTGTTGAGCGATAAAGGAAAATTTGGTTTGCCCCTCTGTGAAATTTTCGTTCGCTTTTTTGTAGACTATTTTTAAACTCTTCTCTTTGCCATGTTCGCTTTTATTCGATACGTACAAAGTGTTACTGTAAATTCATTGAACGAGTTGATAGACAAAAATTTATAGAGTTTGAAGTTTACTATTTGTTGGTCGTTGAGACACGTGGTGTGCTTGTTATTTTATAGAAACTTAAGAGCCTTTGATGGCCGAACGTGGTCCAGCATTCGAACCCCTGGAAAGCAACCCAAGGGTCAAGGTATATCGTGGGTCTTCGCGTTTACAGCTTCATCAAAGACAGCTCATGAATACTGTATCAGAATCGTATATGGCCTCCATGGAAAGGGTGATCACAAACTGAGTTGCTCTAACATTTCGTACGATTATCCCTGTCAAACGTAATTATAATTACTACACGTTTCAGTAAAAAAGTTAAAAAATTCATACACGAACGTCATACAATTTCGATCCAAATAAATCGTATTGAAATGGAAGGTTAATAAAAGTTTCAGATATGACACAATCGAACATCGAGTTACAATATTGCAGTTCCATTAGTTTTACAGAATGAAATGGTTAATAAAAATCGGAACAAAATTGATATTTAATCTGTATGGCAACCTTGAACAAAAGACGAAGAGGACAATGACGCTAGGACAATGCGAACGATCGGCCACGGATGTCCAATGGCACGATTCATCATGCGAGGACAAGTTTGACCCGAATGGAAAATCAGTCACTTCGATTACGTTCGCTGACAAAGCGTAGCCGACGAACGCTCCAACATTTAATGCGGTTACACTCGACGAGGCACTCAAGGAGTTCACCCTCTGGGCTAGGTATCTAATTAGGGCAACGACGCTCGCCTGGAAGTCTCAAAATTAGCCGCACCGATGAAAACCGATGATACTCGATTTCGCCAGGAAATTTCAATGTCACTCCGCTTACGACAATCGACCAACGGGATAAATGCTTCGATTAATTATTAGCTCGTTGAGCGTCGAACTTGACGAATGTCATGTTCGTCATCGTTTGGTACCGAACGCTTCTATTAGGTTGAAAGGCGCATTCTACTTTGTTTATTTGTCTGTTACGATATCGTTATTGATTCTATAAATTAACAGTGTTGATATTCATCCACATTGTACCTTGATGGACGTAGAATTACGTAGCTTCTACAAGTTTTCACCATGAATTTTTCCTTGTCTTGATTCTAAAGTTATGCAATGATAGAGAATTACAAATTGTACGACTCTCACAATCAGTGAAAAAAAAATTTCTTACATGGCGTCTATAGAGAACGGTACGCATGATACTTTATCAACGGAATAATTAAATTAACGTCTCCACGGTAAATGAAATATGCGAACATAAATTGAAAGATTGAACTTTTTCTCAGACCAGTAGTGTTTTATAGGACGTAAAAGGCTTCTATCATATTTTTACCCCGCATTTACAAATGAGGTTTTACAGATCCTCTTACCATATCTAGACACGATAGCAAAAGATTATCCTAGTTTGCGATCAGTGATTACGCATCTGTTCAGTGATTAAGCGGCTTACATAGTATACAGTTAACGCATTGACTCGCGCAGTAGAAATAGCCGTATCTAATACGACATATAATAGCATAGGCTTCTATTACCGGTACAGGAATTATTTTTGTAATACAATACTGTATTTTGATTTCGAATTATCAAGATCTTGGAACATAGTCTCCTTAGAAAATTTTTTAACAATTTTTGTAAGCGACACAGGTTACTTTTTAAAATAGGCTTCATCAAACATTCACAAAGAAATTATTTTTAATAGCAAAAATAATCAGAAAGCACTTCCATAAGAATCTTGCGAATTATTTTTGTAGTACAATACTGTATTTTGATTTCGAATTATTAAGATCCTGAGACATAGTCTCATTAGAACATTTTTTAACAATTTTTGTAAGCGACACAGGTTACTTTTTAAAATAGGCTTCATCAAACATTCACAAAGAAATTGTTTTTAATAGCAAAAATAATCAGAAAGCACTTCCATAAGAATCTTGCGAATTATTTTTGTAGTACAATACTGTATTTTGATTTCGAATTATTAAGATCTTGGGACATAGTCTCCTTAGAACATTTTTTAACAATTTTTGTAAGCGACACAGGTTACTTTTTAAAATAGGCTTCATCAAACATTCACAAAGAAATTGTTTTTAATAGCCAAAATAATCAGAAAGTATTTCCATAAGAATCTTTCAACATCAATTTTATCATCAATCAAATTTTTTCATTCACAAGCAGCATATTTTCAACAGCAAAAAGTATTTCCATAAGAGTATCATTTTACGTCGTATCACTAAGTCCGCCCATTATTTTCCACTCAAAATTTTCCCCCAAACTTTCCGAGCAACCGTATCAGTTACAAGAATCCCTCCTGTACGTTAAGCTTTCGTTATCAATTCCAATATACGGTGCACAGGTTTCGCCAGTGATAATTTTTGGTCATCGATTTTCTATTTTTATCGCACCGCTTATCAAGAATGTCATCCAACTTCGTAGATTTTTTGTATCGACCCGAAAGTAAATTTGGTAGCTCGAGAAAAGCTGGTCAGCCTCTGTTTGCGGAAAGTATTTATCCACCGGGCCGCATAATTAATTTCCGACGTGCAGATACGGCTTGTTTCGGATACTTTAAGGTAATCCGTCAGCTTGCTATGGGGAGCCTAAATCCGACGGACAGGGGTTACGAAATGAGCTCTGACAGAAATTATTTTCGCGATAACGGCTGCGATATCACCCTCCGCTGTTACTCTGCTCCCTAAGGATCAAGGGAAACAGATTCGTCTTCGAAGGGTGCCCGAGCATACTCTGTTGACACGCGCATGGAAAAACGATTTCGATGTAAGTGGAGAAGTTCATGTTCGGAATGATTTATTTTTATACCAACGCTTCTCGATTATTGAAATCGTTATGCAGAACATGACGTATCGATTTCCACATATTTCAGATAAACATCCATTAAAAAAACTTGATACCCGTTCAACTAATTTTTACAATGAATTACTTTCGAGAGCACAAGAGGTTTTGATAGCTTGTCAATAACATTCGCAACTGCTCTTAAAAGTTTGATATGCGTTTAAACGCAGTTGTTGAAACAAGAATTTTGTAGGATGTTTACTGCGAGGGCGGACTGTATTACGTTTAATTACAACGGAGGATGAACACGGTAATTGCAAAAAGAAGTAAATCTGTGCACAGGGAATGCGTGAACATATTTATTTTGTTAGCGAAGACCTCGCTCCGTATTTCAGTGGTACATTGAAAGTTTAAACCAGGCCAAGCAGTACCGTGTCGTCCCTGCTTCCGATATGATTCAATGTAAACAGCAACGCACGATTAAAAACGCCTGGAACAATAGCCGAGCCGATAACTTGACCCTGTTTCTGTGGAACACTTGTTCAATTGTGTCGCAAAAATTAAGGAGTGTCATTTTTTATCTTGATACAATTATTTATGTCTAAAGATAGGCAGTTGCAGTCACAACTGTTCATTTTGTTGAAGATCAGTCATATTTAATATGATCCGAAGTCTTCTCTTTGACTGAACATAATTAGAAAGAACTTGTGAATCAGTGGTACTTTAATGACCCAAGTTCAAGTGCATTTATAGCAAAATAATCGTACTAATTAGTGGATAACAATCTTATGTTTCTACCGTTCAAATATTGAAGTCTGCTTAACCCGGCATTTTCCTATTATCGCGATCCGGCTCGAGCTAACTTTCTTCTATTATTACTTTGTGTCAGCTGCCGATAAATTGTCTGCCATAAAATTTAATGCTGTACAAATCTATAAAAACGTCGAACCTCGTTCAACTCGCATTCGAAAATGTCCCCATAAAATCTCCATAAAAGTTGTCTAGCAATATTGAGATAAACTGTGGAGATAAGTTTAGAGTCTGTTCTGATCTCGAAACATCTTGGTTCAATAACCGTAAGGTCCTGGATAATTAAGGAGATGTGCTCACCAGGTAGCTCCAAGAAGTTCGAGGTCCTCCGTTGCCTGCCACGTGGATGAGCTGTGAAATTCAACGGACCCAAATCCTCGTTGCTGACGTTCGACAAATTGGAACACTGGCTGTCGCGCGAGCCTCGTCTGGACGCTAGATAAGCTGCAACACAGAGCCATTCTCGGTGAATTTCATCGAATGGCAGCTGGGGATTCGTGGTGTGCATCCCTTCAAAGGGATTTGTCGGACGAATCGTTCGAGGGATAGATAATTGCAACTCGGAACGAGCGTGGCTCGTAATTTCACTCCGAACGCGTCAAATGACGATTCGTCACGATGATTAATTCGCTGGAACGTCAATCACTCTTCATCGGGGTCACGAATTAATCAAGGATCGATCCGGATTAGATGCTCGAAATAAGTCGAACAATCTATTAATTACACCCTTACTGTTTAAAAACTTTACCACTTGGAGACCGTGCAATTTTGGGACTTCTATTATTTTTTTAATAATAATAAAAATAATGAGTCAGACTTTAATAGTTCTGCAGTTCACATAACCGTTCCAACTAGCGGTTTAAAATCTAAATAAATTTCACTTATTCAAAAATGAAAATTCATACGAATTCAATATGTAAAACCGGCGACGAGAGCGTGGAATATTTACAAAATTCAAGAGAGCTTTAAATCGTATGCAGTCAATTCAGCTCCACAATTCTTCTTGATTACGAAATCAGATTTAAGCACAGCGTAAAACGTGATTTTTAGGGAAACGGAGCTCGTTATCTGGTTACGTGACAAAACTTTGTCAACCGTGTTATTAGATAAACCCTGTCAGTGGTTAGATGCCTTTCCAAACTATTGAAAAACTAAAGTAACAAAATGTAGCGAATGAAAGGGAAATTCACGATCGATGATTTATAAAGCCGATAGTGATTTCAGTCATTGATTCCGTTCGTACAGGGATATTGTATCAACCGAGTGTTTTAGTATCCAGATAATTAGGTGAGTTTGTAATATCTCATTACCAGGTAATTTCGTTTACAATTTCATCGGTCACAAGGCTCGCCCGCGCATTAACCAATCAATAATGAACTCTTTCGCGATTCCACGAATTCGCTAATTAATTTTTCTACCCAGCTACACTTTGTGGGCTCTTAAATTCAATCCGTCGCATGTATTCGATGGCAAAGCTCGTTAAACTCTCCTGTTTTCAGCTGGATCGCTCATTAACGTTTTACATCATGTTCAACATTTCGTGGAAATTGAAAAAATGAAAAAACTCAGAGAGCTACAGCGTCAAAACGTAATCGCTGCAACGTGTGCAGCTAACGACTTGTTTACTCGTTGCTTTTTATACGTAATTTATCCTTCTGCACCACTATTGATTTAATCATAATTATGTCTAATAAAACGCAGACAAACGTTCGTTAAAAACCCTGCACTTATCCCTCTCGCTTAAACTCGATTTAAATTTGTGCAAGCAATAGTAGGAAATATGTGATTATTAAAGAGGAAACTCACCAAGACCGCCTTTCATGGAGCCCCTTCTTCTGGGACTGGACAGCATCGTCACTTCCGTGTCAGCGTCTTCAATTTCCGTCAAGTCACTGGTCGACCTCCTCGCTATATTCTTCTCTTCCTTTTCATAGTTTTCTTCCTTCGGTTTACCTTGACTGTTCCCGGCTTCGTCCAGGCATCCTTGACTTCGATTCAGGTGGCCCTTCTTGCTACCTTTCTTCTCTATCGGACTACTCTTCTCCTTAAACGAGCCTTCCACGGACGATCTCCTCGACCCATTCTTATAATTCAAATTATTCTCCATATTCGTCTCGCAGTGTTTCGGACTGGTTGACCCATGGATCGAGGAGGTGACAATAGTGGGCGACATGGGACTCTTAGATCCGCTGAGTCCGAAGCAGGAGTTCCTGCGATGATCGAAGAGTTTCGGGCTCTTCGACCCGAAACTGCTCGAACTGGGTGACCTGACTGGGACTATGGGTGACCCTGACACGGGACTCCTCGGTGGATAGCTCATGGTCTTCCCCAGGTTCTTTCTGGTCTCGCAGAACTGGAAGATCGGCGACTTTCGACCGGGAGAATGCAACAGGTCCGGATTCGGACTCTTGGGACTTCTGCATCCCTGGCGAACGTAATAACTGGGACTTCTTGGTGCTCGATCTACCTCGTTCGCTCGGCCAAACTGTTCAAAGTCAAAATTCGTGTTGGGTGTTTCCGGATAATACTCCGGCGGGAACTCGAAGACCAACGGAGTTCCCGGTGACTTGACCACCGACAGTTGCGTGGGACTTCTCTGGCCTCCGATCGGGATTTGTGGCAACTGCGGTAGCTGACGAGGGCTACGGGGCGACTTCAGGTGTATCGATTGTCCGGGGCTATTAGTCGCCATTTTCGACAGGTAGATGAGAATACACCTTCTTTCTTCCTTTCTACCTGTCGATCGTCTTCTCCCCTATCTTTCTGGGCTCGTCTATTTTAATCTACCAGGGAGAAAAACGAGTCTCTCCCGGGCTCATTGTGCCTCCACGGCGACAATGAAACACGAGACTCTTTGTTGGTCTCGATCACCTCCAGTTCTTTCGCTACAGCGAACCACCAACCGTTTCGAACGGATTCGATTTTCATCTCACTAAGTATTTTTCCTCTCTTCTCTTCGACAATTTGCGCATTTTCTGCCTCTGATTCGAGATGAAGGTAACGGTACACTTGTTGTTTTCGAGGATCTTCGAGTCGATCGATACGTCCGTAAACCTGAAACATAGAGTAACCTCTAATTCAGTTCAATTTTAATTATTCTATTAAGAGTTGAACGATTAAATCGTAATTAGTAATTGAATACCTATTTCAAGATTAAAGTATGAGGTACTACTTCAATTAGCTGAACAAAAATTTAAGCTTGAACACTTAACACATGATTCAATTAAACACTCTTGTAATTGAGGATCGATTTGAAACAACTTCCTATAAACTATGAATATTATACACTTATTTAAACAAGATTAGGAAGAATATTTATTTAATTTGAAAAAGGAACCTTCTTAAGGACAAAGGAAAACAGTGCTGACAACATTACTGGCGAACAAAATTAATATCAACCGCGTGACAGAGTACTTCTGTACTGTAACGAAACCGTGTAAACAGTATAGACCCGTTTCCCTTTCATCTTCGCAAATTAATTCTCGAATAATACGAGACATAGGGACAGGAAATTTCTATGAACCATGCAGTCACTCGAACACTTGTTCGTGAGAAATTAATATTAACTATAACATACTTTATTTCTTTAGTAATATATTTTTGAAGCAGAGTATCTTAAAGATATACAATGTACAGAAATTTCATTATAGAAACAAATTCATCTCTCAAGAATATTAAGAATAAAAGGATTAAAATCTTTGTAGAAGAAATTAAGTGTGGGATGTGGAGCGTGGAGAAATATGAATGAAATACATTAAGGATTAATGCGAAATTCATGTTTAATACCTGTGTTCATTTTTTTCCCTCATATTCGGACGAATAATTCTGCAATCTTTAAATTACTCATTCAGAGATGAATAGAAGAAAGTAATCGAAAATAAGTCGGGTGACTCGAAGACAAAGAATGTTACTACAAACGGTGTTCCATTCATTCGTGTAATAAGTTTTCGTTCTAAAACACGTTTCTAAAGAAATTCTTTCTCCGGTATCCACCTCCTACGTTTATACAAATCTTTTTGCAAGGAAATAATCCTCTGATTTGTTCCTTTTATTCCTTGCATGAATACACTGTTTTAAAAATATGAAATTTCCTCGGCAGAAAAAATCTTGCGAAAACAAGAGGGTCACGATACTTAAACTAAATTAGGAAAACATAAAATACACGTTCATCGAGTAAAATATATGTTCTTCTGCGGTTCGAAGAATGCGTAATAAATAATATGCAAAAAGGTGCATAAGAAATGAATGCATATCAAAGATCAGCGTCTCAGAGCATCGTCGACTCACCAGACTCGTCGAAGAATTAACCTGTTGATCGTGCGAGGAGGATCGCCGCGTTGTTTTGTTTCTTCGACGGTTTCGCGGTGGAAGCAAATAGTTCCATGAGAGAATTACGCTGTCCTCGACGAGGAGGTCGACGGTGTAATCGGCGGACGTGATTTGTGGAAGGAAAACTGTTCGCGATCCGAATAAAGCACGAACGAAGCTACCTCTTCGACAGGGGCTTGCGCGTTACTGAGGGGTTGCAGCGTACGGGCCATCGTTTCCACCCCCGCCAACATCACCCTGCTCCGACTCCCACCTACCAACGTCCCCGGGGCTTTCTTTCTCTTCGCACGTGCCTCTTTGTCAATTCGATCCATTTCTCTCCCGTGCTTCCGCGGGATCTCCTTAGCCTTCCACCTGAGGGTTCAAAGAAATATCGTCCTGTCAGCTTTGACACGAGTGTCGACCCCTCTTAAGTTCCTCCTCGGGTTCACGGCCTTGCTGAATACGCGTTTCGTACACATCGATCACTTTCGATACTCTACTTTCACCATCATGGGCTTTTTTAATTGCTACAACTTTCTCACTTTAGATTTGGAACTTTAAAATATTTTTAGAACTTTGGGCCTTGAACCTCAAATAGTTTGAACAAACCAGAAATGTCTAAACGTTTTGTCATTTGATTTTGGATCTTGAAACAATTACTTCAAGCAGGTTGAAGAAACCAGAAATGTCTGAATGTTTTGTCATTTAATTTTGGATCTTGAAACAACTACCTCAAATAGGTTGAACAAACCAGAAAAGTCTAAACGTTTTGTCATTCAATTTCTCCCAAAAAGCGCAGTAGTTGTTATTTCTAATTTACAGAGGGTTTGTATTTGTCACTTTTGCCGAGCTCCGATTTTATTTGCAAAAGAATATCCATCCACGACGAGCAACAAATGCGAAAGCATACGAGTCGCCATAGTCCCAAGGGAAATTGGATTCCCGTGTAAAACCGCAGACAGCTACCGGCACCACGGTGCTACCTTTAGGGTAATCGACCGTTTGCGAGGACACCGTAAACGTTCACCGAGATTGCGTTTGAATTTGCGTCGTGAAAAGTATCGTTGCACCTGGGGAGCTTGTGGTCAAACTTCGTCAAACACGTTGGACAAGCAAACCCGATACATTGAACTCGTTGATACATAGTATCTAACCACGACAAAGTAACTTTTATGATAAAGAATGTAGCTCCGAATAAAATATTCGTTTAATTAGCTCGGAACTGTAGCCTTCGTTAAATTTCACGTTAGACTAATTTCTTTGACAAATTAAAAAGTTCTTGTAGTGCTAATATTGATTTTACAAATTTTAAATTCAGAAGAAAATTATATACACAAGGAAAACATTTTAAAAAAATATTGATAAAACATGTTTTACATTGCTACTTCATTATCCTCATTTTACAGTATCCATATGAACCATAATAAAGTTAATAAAATTGCATTTAGGTTTCTTACTCTCACAGCACGTTTTTGAGCGTATACCTCTATCGCCATCTAGTGGGAACCGCAGCAAATAATATTATGATTATGGTTAGGTTAAGTAAGGTTAGATACAGGTTAGACTAGAACAGGTCACTAACATTCTTTGCGTTAGGAGCAGTTAGGAGTTAGGAGTATTTTTGTAATCACTTACTGCTGTCCCGCGTTACACGTGGCCGTTTGTTAACTCACAGATTTCTAACATATATAATGGGGAAAGGTCGAAGACATAAGCCGAAAAAAAGTTTTGCTGAGAAACGGCGCGAAAAACAGAAGGTATCATCTTTATTACTATTGAAAACGTGCCGGTTGGTGCGGTTATGTTTACTCTACACTGTCAATCTTTAGTCATTTTGTACAAACAATATGTTATTTGAGTTTTGTTCACTTAAGATATCAAATGTTTATGAATTGTGCAGAAAAAAGATGAATGGAATACTACAATGAGTCAAAGCTATGCAGACATCGTCAGGGAAAATAAGGATTTTGAAAATTATTATAAGACTCAGAAAATTGTTCCTGAAGATCAATGGAATTCGTTTATGTCTACTATGAAGGAGAATCTTCCAGTAGCATTTAGAATCACGGGATCAAAAGGAGAAGCTAGAGTATTGCTTGAAACTATTAAAAGTAACTTTTTCAAGGAGATCTTGAACATGCAAACGAATGAAAGTTCAGATAAAACTGAAGAACCAAAACAGATATTGAAATGCATACCATTTTACCCTGATGAACTTGCTTGGCAATTACAGTTAACTAGAAAAGACATCAGAAGATCAGAAGCGTATTTTAAGTTGCATAATTTTTTAATTGTTGAAACTGATTGTGGAAGTATCAGTAGACAAGAGGTGGTCAGCATGGTACCACCTTTAGTATTAGATGTAAAACCATATCATAAAGTATGTTGATATAATAAAGTTTATCTTAGTAAATCTGTATAAGGAATTTAAAGAAAATTATTGTAAATAGGTCTTAGACATGTGTGCAGCACCAGGATCAAAAACAGCTCAACTGATAGAAATGATACACTCTGAAAATGAAAGTACACTACCAGGTAATCTCATTGAAATACTACATATTTAATCCACTGATGACACAAAGTTTATTTATCAATGTTTCACAGGTGGTTTTGTAATAGCCAATGATCTTGACAATAATCGGTGTTACATGTTGGTGCATCAGGCAAAGAGATTGAACAGTCCTAGTATTTTGATCACAAATTATGATGCCTCTGTATTGCCTAGGTTTACCATTGATAAAACAGATGGTTCCAAACAGACATTAAAGTTAGTAAAAAGTACAATATTCTATAAAAATTGAGTCCACAATGTTCTTGTAATTAACATATTTTTTTTTAACAGATTTGATAGAATACTTGCAGATGTACCATGCAGTGGTGATGGTACCATGAGAAAGAATCCTGATATTTGGTGCAAATGGAGTCCAGCAAATGGTAATCATCTTCATGGGTAAATACGATTTTATATTGAATTATAATTGTCTAATCAATAGCATCAACTTATGTCTGTTTATTCGTAGAATTCAGTATAGGATAGCAAGGAGAGGATTAGAGCTATTAGCAGTTGGAGGGAGGATGGTGTACTCCACTTGCTCACTAAATCCAATTGAAAATGAAGCTGTACTTCATAGACTGCTTCTTGAAACTCAAGATTCCGTGCAATTAGTCGATTGCAGGGATTTAGTACCTGGATTAGTGTGTAATCCAGGTGTGTTATATTTTGCATGATTAAAGTTTATTTTGATATTGTAAAATATTTAATGAAATATTTCTTAGGTGTATCAAGCTGGATACCGGCGTCCAAAAATTTGCAATATTACAAATCCTGGGAAGATGTACCGGAACAGTGGCAGACACAAATTCGACCGCAGATGTTTCCGCCAAAACCGGAGGATGCTTCCAAATTTCACTTGGACCGATGGTAGTATAACAATTAGTTGCTTCCAAAATATGTACTCGATTATTATACTAATTAACGTAATCATTTAGCATAAGAATATTGCCACATCATCAAGATACTGGCGGGTTCTTTGTGGCTATTTTGGAAAAGGTAGCGGAATTACCTTGGGAATCTGAATTGGGTCCAACTAGTGAAACTGTAATTAATTCTAATTCTACAGAAGACAGTACCGAATTGAATTCGGAGCAAGCGAAGACAGAAACTGCAAATAATTCTAATTCTGTAGAAAGCAGTAATGCATTGAATTCAGAACAGCAAACGAAGACAGAAGTTGCAAATGATTCTAACTTAAAAGAAGACGATAATGAAATGAGTTTGGAAGAAGAATCGATAAGAGACTCGCAACTGCGAAAAAGACTACTAGAAGATGAAAACAAACAACGTGATCCCAGAAGAAAACGTAAAAAGTATACGGGATACAAAGAAGATCCGTTTGTATTTTTTAAGGATGATCAGGAAGACGTATGGCTGTCTATTAAGTAAGTTATGCATTTTATTTATTTTGTCAATTTTTTATTCAACGTTGAATGTTTCAGGAAGTTCTATGACATATCGGACGAGTTGGATCCTCGATGTCTTTTAGTGAGGTGTCTTAGCAGGAAGAAAAAAAACATTTATTACACATCACCAGAAATTCGCAACGTTGTAATCTCTAACGAAGGTCACATAAAATTAATAAATACCGGCGTGAAAGCATTTGTACGTTGCGAAAACAAGAACATGGGTTGTCCGTTTAGGCTCGCGCACGAAGGATTGCAATGTATTATTAAGTACATTGGCGATTCTAGGAAAATCAAAGTGACTAAAGACGATCTGACACTGATTCTACAAAACTTCAATCCACACACACCGCCTGAGGTAACAAAACTCGATGCAGGCACTCAAGAACGTTTACGCAATTTTGGTAACATACCTAATACTTTTAAAACGAGCATTTAGATTAAGATTTTATTACAAAAATTTATTCATGGATTGTTGTAGCCGTCGGAAGTTGTATACTTATATACGAGGAAAGCGAAGCAAAACATCCGTATCCATTGAAGTTGCAAATAGTGGGATGGCGAGGAACGATGTCTCTAAAAGCTTATATTTCCAGAAATGATGCAATTCATTACTTACGACTGTTAGGGGTTGACTGTTCGCAATTTGGTAAGTCTTTATGAAATAAATATTTTAATAATAGGATATACAAATTAGTAATTAAAAATTTGTATTTCAGAGAAAAATAAATTTAAAGAAAATCGCGAATCGACAGCCACCGAACTAAACAGCAGCGGAGTTGTTCATAATGTTATCAAAGAAGAAGAAGATAACGCACAGATAGAAGATGAAGCAGAACTCTAAAGTGAAATGAAAGAGGAACACATAATATCGTAATACAACGTACAGTTCCTTTAATATCTATAAATAAATTTTTTATTTTGTTTAAATGTTTAATGACAGTATTCGTCGTCCGAAGAAATGACGAGATGAATGTTATTAGATGTACCACGATGAACACACAGGCCTGCGAGATTTAGAAACAGGAATCAGGGTGCTCATTTTCTACATAATTTTTAATGCTAGATTCGAATCGATTTTTGTTTCTGTTATGTCTCGAAATTTCGCAGATTTGTGTTGTATTGTACAAGAACGAAATAAACCGTTTACACAAGGGAAAAAAGAAGCGACAGTAACATAATGGGAAATACCTTTTTTTACTATTCATTTTCTATGAAATAATTTTATGAAAGTACATATATCTTGTATGTAGTTTGAGCGGCAAATACCCTTTTCTCGTATTATTTTTCGGCCACTAGATCGAGGATACTTTGCTGTGAGGTTATAGTACAAACTTTATTAGAAATATGGCCGGATGCAGAGGAATCATTAATTCTGAAATGGCCGATGCCATAACGATTGATAATGCGTCGTTGAATCGTATTAAACTTCGTGTATCTACTGTACGGTAAAATTGGAAAAGATGAATAACCTTGTCCATTGGTGTAACTAAAACTTTCATCTAGGAAAGAGAGAAGGGTGACAGCATCGTAACACGTTATATCGTTAGACTACTACACGATAATTTGCAACGTGTTACATGGTCACTCCTCACTCTTCACGTTCAGGAACGAGCCAACCTGCATTCTAGGGGATGTTGGCCTCCCTGATCTCTACCTAGTTACGCCAATGTCCTTATAATGGCATTCTTAACCTTGTCGTCGGTATTCGCTTTAATTACATTGCGTAGTAGATGCTCTTGCGATTTTCAATCGAATCGATAACAAGATTCCTAGATCCTAAAGATTAGAGGGTTTTTAAACTTACGCTTAGAAATTCGTTCAACACAGAGATTTCTACTAATGAAGGACGGGTTTTTCTATAAAAAACATTTAAATATAAGTACAAATATGAAAAAACGCTGAAACAGCTCATAACATATAGATAAACTATAAATGAAAACGAAAGAAAAATCTTTTCTAAAACATTACACTCCGAAAAAACTCGAAGTCGACGGTTGATGCTAATAATCCCTACTGGTTGGTGAGGTCATTTTCCCGGCAAGATTTTGAGAATTGGATGGAGACTTCGAACCTAGAGATGAAATCAGTTTGGCATACTATCTACAGTATCTGAACTTATATGACGATCGAACTTACAGGTTTTTCCTAGTTTGTTTCGTGGATTGTTCGTACAAGGATGATCACCCATGAGATGTTCCTTCCATTTGTTCTGATTTACAAGAGTCGAACAGAGTGGACAGCGGTCGTAGCCCTCGATGGGTTCTACAAAGTAATAATTTATAAATCTTTTATTGATAATTGATCCATGTAATGCATACTTGTACACTTGTTGTCTTTCCTATGCTCCTCGAAGGAATGCTCGTTAATCGCTAGTTTGCACGTGTCACATTTGACGTAATTGCTTCGCATATCACATTCGTCTGAAAAGAATATAAGCATTAAGCAAACGAATGAACATTAATTCTGCAAATTTGTGATTTCGAATCATTGCTTACTTAATAAGTGTAAATTCAAATACGAAATTTCTACCACTTGCTTGCACGCCTCGCACTTCGTTAGCATCGGACAACTTTTCCAATAATGAATATTTAATCCCTCCTCGGAATATCCTTGCCCCTTGGAGAGACAGAATATGCATATTCTGTGAAAAGTAAAAAATTGAACTAAAATAACAGAGATTATTTTAAATTTTAAAGTTTGCGAATTCATAAGTAATTCTTACTTATCACCCTTGTGCTCTGTACTATTCTCGGACGGAGATGTTATACTTGTTGAACTTCCGGTGCTAACGACAGGACTAGTTCGCGAAGGAGATTTCGTCAAGTTCGCTACATTATTTTCCGTCGATTTTGTCCGTGTAGGTGTCGTTGTTTTGTGACTGGCTTCCGCTTCCTTTTTCCTCTACAATTCATATTTACATACAATTCACACTTCATATATATTCCTATCAAAGTACCCTTACCTGCAGATCAATGAGATCGAATTCATGAAACAATTGACGGTATAATAAGTTCCTCCTAGTAATATCGTCGTCAGGAGGTAGCTGCTTGCGAACCAACCTAGGGTTCACTTTGTACACAAGTACTAAAATCCTTTCTGAAACTTTCCTCACCGCTTCCGCTGGATGGTGCAACCCCGAAGAACCCAGCTCTGACAACGTTCGACACGTGAGTCCACTACAACAATTACAGTACCTTATCAGAGTAATTGCGTTTTATAGGAGCAATCTTGATACGGAGGGTAGACCTTGCGAGTGACATCGAATTATATCACTTATCTGATACGTCGATTATCACACGCAAAGGTCATGTTACTTTTAAACATGTTACAGAAAAGAAGTACAATGAAATGTTGCTTTGGGTCACCTTTGTTTATCAGTAGAAATCCCGTGGTTCAAAATTAATTGCTCCACCATTTCTAGCCTACTGAGGGCCAGTCTTTGATGCGTACTACTGCTAACGGGTCGTGTCAGATGCACCGGTATGATGTGCAACTCTCTCACGCATTTACAATCCGCCATACTCAGTATCGTGTGCACTGCCATATTATGAATTCTCGGGGTGGTATCGCCTGACTTTGTTAATAATTCCGGTAGTAATCTTTCTACGCTCCTCGCAATTTCCGTTGACGATACTCTTAAAAGGAAAAATGAATTTACTACTAGTTCAGAAGCTTCAGATAAGTATCTTTACCTATCCGTCGCGAATTCCGCGAAGAAAATCCTGATCAACTGCGCTGCCAGGCTGTAGACACTGAAAACTTTGTCTCTGAGAGCTCTGTGCAACAACAAAATGGCTGCTCTCGCCGTTTTATTCGCGGAGTGCTTCGAGACTTCCGGATCGAACGTCTTCAACTCTTCCTTCAACTGCATCAAACCTTCCTCCTTGTCCGTGAACTGTTTCGAGTAGAATTTCTCCACCTAAATCATTCGTTAAACATCAGCATAATTTGCGAGTGGATACAAATAATCGTTCGAAACTTGCATCACCATTTCCATTCCAAAAACGGCTATAGGTAAGGCAGCTTGCTTCTTCTCCCTGTCGTTCAGTTTCGATATCGCCTTCGTTTCCGAATTATCCATGTGACACTCTCTGGTAAACTCGTTCGTGTGCGAGCTGAAATACGGAGCAATGTAATTTGTGTTTACGAAGCAATGCAATTTATTTTTCTTTACTGTCTCAAAGCGGGTATCGTCCTCTCCTCGTAAGCCTCGTAACTGGATCGAAGCGCCGGTCCTGCGGATTTCGTTTTCCTTCTAAGAGATCCTTTGTTGCAGTTATTCTGCCTTTCTATGACACCGTTCGTGGGGCTATCGGTCACTTCTGTGGAATTTAAAATTATTCTGCTCTGACACCGTCTCAAAAATTTTTGGGCCTTTGATCATAGCAGTCGAGGTCCATCAATCAATCGAAAATTTTCGTACCAGGACTATTTGGTTTCTGATGCAAAGGCGAAACAGGTGGTTGATGTGCAGGACCTGTTGGCGATATAGCTCCATCGCGGTTCGGAGGGATCACCAATCTCGGGGGAGATGTGATATCTTCAGGAGCAGCCGTCGCGTTGGAGCTACACGTGTCCACCGAGATGGGTTCCTTTCCTTCCATGGATGACATATTATTTTTCTCCAGTGGCTATTTGCGCGAAATATAAATTATTAGGTGCTTCTCGCAGATTCATGGTACTCCAATATATACACACCCCGTGAAGTTCAAGTAGATCTTGCACCTCCAAGCTTTGGTACACCTGCTGCCTATATTGTTGCGCTTGAGCCTTCTTCGCCTTGGCCTTATCGTAATCTTCCAGAGCTATAGCATATTTTTTCTCCAATTCATACTTTCCGAGACGTTCACCCGCTTTCCTGAGATTCTCCATCGCCACCTTCAACTTGGAAGCGTACTCGAACCTCTCCTCTGCAAATCATATGTGATCAATCCTTGTTTTAGATATACCGTTCATTGATTACCTTCCACAGCCTGCAGTTTCTTCGCCTCCATCTGCCTTATGATCTTCGCGACGTCACGATCAACGTACATCTCGAATGCCAGGTCGTCATATGGAGACGTGTAATGGGGATTGTACGGTGCATCCCCTTGACCAGTCAGCTCTTGTCCATAAGGTTCACCAAGAATATTGATAGCGATAAGACCGACCTAGGAACGATCGTTGATAAAGCACATCACGATGTCATATAAGCATGATCTTCGATCTGTACCTGTTGATAAACATTGTGCGCGTTACTGTGCGGTTTGTGCAGTCTCAATTTCAACGAGACAGCTTCTGTCTCCGGAAGGGCGACGCTTTTCAACTCTCTGCTTTTGTACATGGTCGAGGCATTGTCCGACAACGTGATGTAACCCAAATAACTGAACTCCGTCGTGACGGACGCATTTTCCTCCTTCGACGTCCAAATTTCTAGCTTCTCGGCTGTAAGAATTTCAGAGAATTTGGAGCGTAAAATAAAGGAATGCATAAAGCTTTTCTTGGCATTCAATCTGGGTTTGAATGAGAGGGGTGAAGCGAAGAAGGGTGAAACGAAGTAGCCTCGGGAACTGAGGGCTGCAGCGGCTAATTCGATCTTCGTCATTAAATTGCTATCTACAGAATAGACTTACAATTTTCATAAATTTATTAACGTTGGAAAAAGTTTTACGAGAATTACATTGTCAAATATTTAGACATTTCGAAGGAACGTAGTGTGCAACTTACGAATTAGATATTGATGAGCTAAGACTTGTATCCTTGTGAGCTTCGTCGGCCCGTGAAGACGAAGAATGAGTTCTTGAGGATATGTACATCTTCGCGAACTTTGCCAACCCCTTACCGTCGGTCCATGTATGTTTAGCTCCAACGAAGAGTGCCTGTCCTCCTCGCCTGTAATTTTCAACGATTAACAAATACGTTTCCAAAAATACCAACGAGGTTGCAATAACTTTACAGCGGATTCCCGAGATTCGTCAGAATTTTTTTAAGCACCCTCATTCTTTAAAGTTTTACAATTTTTATCTGCATCGTTTTCGCTTAGCGCAATGCTATCGTTCTCGTTTCTGAACAAAAATGGAGATACCTATGTAATCGATAATGTTTTAATTCTGAAATTATACTTTCACGATGGACCGCGAACACGAGACACCGTCACGCGATGCTTTGATCCCCGACATGCTTTAACGTGACAACGACTGAACGCACATTATCCCGATTAACAGATCTACAAATGAAAAACTATCGAGTTTAATATTTAGTCACGGGATATTATACAAAAATACGCTTTTATCAACTCGGATCAATGATAAATTGCCGTCCGTAACGAGACCCGGTGAAGCACGTGTTGAGTCCTTGCTGTTAATTTGTTTTTCCAAACAACAACCAACAAAAAAAATGGAGCAATTTGCACGTCAAAACGGTATATTGTATAAAAATCGATGTTTGTTCGTGCATAAACTATTACGCGATTTTTCTACCCTTTGAAGAATTTCTTTTGGAACGTCACTCGTGTATGTATTTTTGATCGTAGTCGTTAAATTTGCACAAATATCTCGCACAGCTACGAGGTTATCGGTATTCGATAGATTTCACAGTCACACAATTTGATGTTCTCTTACTGGTTGCGTACACGACGTTGAATCCGATTTTTCGTGGCATGTCGGGGGATGATTCTCTGCCGACGAGATTGACTTACTGAAATGTACGAGGAACCGTGTAAAAAAATAGGGGAGGAGAAAGGGGGGTACGAGAGGAGAAAGATGAACGGAAACGTCAAAATCTGAAAGGCACAGCCATCTGAAAGCTCGATAAGGGGAGCTTGCAAGTTTCACCCCGGCGCGTAGGTAACGCCACTTGCACGTCTGGCCGCGGCGAAGCTTGCGACAGAACTGGCTAACTGCACCCGTTCCGCAAGCGGAAACACTGATCTCGAGACCTCTAGCTCTTTTTTGCTGGTCGGAGAGGAACCATTCTCGTAATTTCAAGCCCTTTCAGTGATAAATCAATTATCGGAAAACGTGCAGCGACGATTAAATACCTTTTTTCTTGCCAGAAAGCTTTTTCTTATTTCGACAGGGTTGCAAAATATTTTTATGCATAATATTGTTCGTTTAAAAATAAATCAAAGTTACGTATTCATCGTACGAAATTTATTTTTCATACTGTCATATAAATTTAGACTTTGTGGTATCGGAGGGTGTACTTTTTTATTCCTCGTTGGTTTCTGTACGTGGCACATTGTGGCACCGTCTTGCATTCTATCCAAGTCGAAATATAGACTGTAATTTCGTAATGGATCAATAAACGGAGGCTGCGTGACGTCAGAGGGTGCGGCGAGGGTGGAATCGCTCGCGAGAATCGTTATATGGTGTTTCGTGTCTCTCATTCACAACCACGTGTGCTCACACGTGCTTCTCTGTTTTTTAAAAAAAGAACAGATGTCTGCTTTTTTCATTTAGTGTAATTATGCGCGTCAATTTGTCCGCTACCAGCGACACACCGGGGAATTGTTCGTCATGAATCATTTTCTTTGTTTAAAATAAGCACTGGCGTCACTAGGTGGGGTTCAAACTGATCTTTATCATTGAACATAAAATACTTTATGCATTTCCAACTTTCGAATTTTTCAAAGTCACTTTGTCGTACTATGTGTGGGGCAGTTACATTATTAATAAAGTTAGGGTACCGGTTGAAGTATGTCAATCAAACTAACATGTAACAAGAAAACATAGTCTTGAACTATTGTAGATTGATCGAGGTATACAAAATGCATTTAATAAAGTTATATATTTATTTAAAAAACGTACAGCAATATACAATTCTTATTTATACATGTATTTATGATACAGGGAATGTTTTGAAATTTTTATTTCGCATCGAATTTATGTAGTAGCGAAAAGATATAGGAGGCCCTTTGCAAACTGGACAATTTCTGAACCCCCCAACTTTGATTCTCCATACACTCGATCAACGAACGTGATGGGAACTTCTCCTATGGTGTACTTCAATTGCCTAGCTCTAACTATCATTTCCATTTGGAAGACGTATCCTTTCGAGACACAGGATTGAATGAGTTTCTCCAACACATCCTTCTTGTATAACCTGCAATACATTACATTAAGTTTATTGAGTACAGCAGCAGTTGTAAGATATATACCTGAAGCTTCCTGTCAGATCGCTAACACCTGGTCTCAGCAAGATTTGAGTCAAGAAGTTAGCTCCTCTACTGATTAATTTCCTTTTGAAATCCCATCCATAAACTCCTCCTCCTTGCGCGTATCTGGTACCAGTAACAATATCTAAATCAAGATACCTCTGCTGCTCTATCATTTTAGGTATAAATTTAGGCTGAAGGAGAAACATATGTAGGTCAGAATGTTGTAACTGTAACAGCTGTTTCAAAAAGAAACTACATACATGATGAGATAAATCTGCATCCATGATAACGATGAAGTTTCCTGTAGCATGTTTAATCCCGTGCATGTAAGCAGTCCCTAATCCAAGCTTCTTTTCCCTCGGTCTCAAAACTATCCTGTTCTCTCCGTACACATTCTGCAGCTGCTTAGCCATATCCAATGTTCCATCTGGAGAACCATCGTCTATCACGATTATCTCATAATCAAGTTTGCTAGAATATTTTCGCTTGACTGAATCTTTCGTAATTCATACTTTTAACATTTAAATTCACCCTACAGGAGCTCATAGTTGAGGTTATGTTGTTGCTCTAGTTACCTCTCGTCCATGTACTTGGTGATGAGCCAGATTATTATCGGCAAATTTTCCACCTCGTTATAAGTGGGAAGTAAAATTGAGTACTTGTCATTTTTGGACAACTCCTTTATGTCCTTTTTCGTTTGTTCCCTTTCGACCATTTTTGACACTAGATTTTGAAACACGAAAACGTCATAGATGGATTCTTCCTTATCGGGCGTCGCACTACCACATGCGGAATTGGACATCAATTCGAAGTCGTACACGTGTGGAAAATTAGAGACCTCATACGGTGAAATCGAGAAACTCTATCAAAGATATCCTTGTTTCTCTTACGGTAAGTGATAAGGACAGCAAGAATTTTGTTATTCGAAAACTTTTGGGAGCAATATTTTACTTTCTTCTTTAAAATATTCTTTGTACAATTAGAGTGCTACAGAACTTGATTTTATATTCGTGTTTTCAAAATTTTATTACCCTCTTTATAAATAATTAATTTTATGACAAATTTTTATTTATAAATGTGCAATTCAATTTCGAATAAAAAATCACTTATTATTCTAGAATATCTCTTTATTTGAATTTTACATTCGCGCTCTTTTGTAAAACTTAAACAATACGATTAACTTTTCCGATAACACGATTTTTGATTAGTAATGGCTTTGAAATTACAATTTCCTTTTCGCATCAGATAACTCTGTTCCACTATAAATCTGCAGATACGGGGTGATTAAACGATGGGTGAGCGGAAACAAATGCGATTAAAATTCCCATTTCGTGCTAAATTTCAATCAAAAGCAATTCCGCTATCCTAAATAAAAGAGCGTACGTGTTAAGCTCGTTGTAAAAAAAGGAAGGCGCGCATGGTTAATCGCCACTGCCTTTCACCATCTCGAAAAAGCTTTGAGGAAGTGAAATTCGGTGTCGTGTGGTCGGGTAAACGCGTGACAATTGCAATTACAGAAGGTACTGTGGAAGTACAGTACAGAGCATGATGAACATCCCCAGCAAAAATTTAGATTAATCTTCTCGTATAAAAATACCGCACAATTTTGTTCAATATTGTTCCATTTACTCACATGTTTTAATTTTATAAAATGCAATCATTGAAGATTGTACTCCTTTTTCTGAGTTCACGATACTTCGAAGATTTGTATTGGAATCATATCGCTGTATAAATATTGGCAGAATTTGGCCTTGAATTATTCAAATCTATAGTGGGGCGTGAATCATGCCAGCAGGATTCAATAATTATTGGAATAAAGAATTCGATGCAAAGATTTGAATGCTAGTAAAATCGGAGTGGCGGGGCGTTCTTCCCCAAAATCGACATTTTCTCTAGAGAAGGCTACCATGCCGGGTGCTGTACACACATAAGCGATATAGGCAGTTCCCTCGGGTGCGACAAAGGTCGACCAACCAGCGTTCCCCAGTACGTACAGAAGCAAGAGAGAAGCACGACGGCGACCCCCCACCGTCGGCTCCGAGATCCCGTGGAGCAGCCGCTGTCCCGAAGCAAACGACGCTCCTCGCTGCACTCTTCGGTCGTCTACGGACCTAGAGTGTTCGTTCTGTTCTTCGGAGCGGTGTGATCAGCGTGTATCTCTGCGATATAATCGACGTGTCTTTGGTACGTAGACCGGTGAGAGAAAAAGTGACTCGCTCGCACGTGTGAGTCACGCTCGGAATCGCCTAACCGAGTAGCCGTCGCGGTCATCCTTGAAAACGCGTAAAAAGGAAAAAAGTCATTGATAGTCGTATTGTGGAGTCGCGAAACTTCTCGTGGGTGTGTACGTGTGTATATACATGTGCTCCTGTGAACACCGGGTGTGAATACCGCGGGTGACCGGCTCTCCTTTGCTGGAGAACCTTCGGATTAGAACGATCGCAACAGTCCGTTGACGTCCACCGATTTTGACAGATTTTCGAATTCCATCGGATTCACTGCTATCGATCATAGTTCGATAGTTGACAAGGCGATTATCGCGTAATAAAAGAGTTATGAATAACCAGACAGCGCGCATTCATTCATGCGGGTGCAGTGTGTATCGGTCGCGTTACTCGTTACTCCAAAACGATCGCGCACAACGGTCGATTCATCGAATATTTTCTTTTCTTGTCGACATGAACGAGAGGCTTGTTTCTCGCGAGAAAGATAAAAGACGTCGGTCCGTGTCGCATGCAAGGGTGTTAACTTCCCATGTTGATGGAGAGTCCTCGTCGATTCGGATGCTCCGATAGCAGTATCTAACAGCGTCGCACGATGAGTTTAACGAACGGAGTTTGTCGGTGAACGTTCGCACCTTTCGAGGAGGGAGGATGTTAGTATTTCTGGTCCAGGTAGAGTAGGCCATGCGGCATTTTCTGGGGGCGGGTTTTCCGGATTTAGCGAAGGCCAACAGAGGAGCAGAGAGTCAGACAGACTGGCGAGCAAGCGGACTGGTTCGGGCAAATAACAGCAAGCATGGCGTACGCTGCACGAGGGGTAGATTGGTCCGCTCCGCACCCTGCGATCAATAAACCCGCCGAGAGGGAGCAGCTCCGTGACGAGCCGCACTACTCCGTGCTTCTGCTTCTCCTCTCTCTTCTCCTCTTCGCTAGTTCTGCTCTCCTACTGGCTCTCCTCTTCCTACCTGACTCATGCTATCAACGATTCAGCACGTGCACGCTGAATCGCCGGCGCTTTTGAAAAACGACAGCCAACGTGTTCCTGGGATTATCATGACCCGGCTGCTAAAGGCTTTGCGCACTTCTTACACTCGTGCATTGATTTGCATTCTTTTTTCGCTTTTTCTACTGCGGGATTCCCAAATTTTCACCGAGATCCATTTTTTCAAATCATCGCTTTTAACGACCCACTTGTTTCAAACACTGAATCGCTGGATACACGATTTTTTTATAGTAGCAACGTACTTAAAGGATTTAATACCGTACTTAAATACTTAATGTACTTAACAGGCTTTTAGAAGTACATTTTTATATTCAGGAGCATTGACTGGTGTTTTATTTCGGGGCAAACAAGAGTGCTACTCCAGATTACTGTTCATAATTTTTCAAACCTGGGGTATTGTGCGGCCCACAAAGTCCCTCAGACCGGCACAAAATCAAGATGGGTACGGTACGTACCACCTGGCTAGTTTTACACGAGCCTTATTAGTAGATGTGACCACTTCGACCATTAATGCGCTACGGCTAGAAAATATGTCTGAATCGGGGCGTGCCCCTTCCTGACCACCCGCCTCGTATTTTTCACGATAGACTTCTTGTGAGACACGCACAAACTTCCTTAAGACAAACTTCCTTAAGAAACTTTCAAAATGTCAATATCGTCTCAACGTTTCAAAATTTCGAAGATTGCAAAATCTTTGTACTGCGAAGTCTCAAAGCTCCGAAAGCCTCAAAATCCCACCGAAAATTTAAACATCTTACTTGCATTTGAACATATAACTCTTAGGTCTGAACTTTGGGAATCTCTTCCGCCCGAGGCGCATTACACGCAGCTTTATCGTGTTTTACTTTATCCTGGTTTCATTCTTATTTTCCTCGCTGATGCAGCTTCCGTATCTTATCGTTGCACGTAGCGTATTGGTCGTATGAGAATGTAAAAACACAGGGAACTATCAAGTACGACCGATGACGTGTACAGCTACCGCTTTCGCAATTTGCATTGGCCTCGGTCATGCATGATTATTTTGAGCTTCAAAACGAAAACCATGAACGTTCGCGAACGTTATCGAGTGAACGAGGACGAGTCGGCCTTGAACCGTACAAAGGTCACTCGATTCGAATATATTCATTGGACGCGTGCGTAGGAGTAACTGCGTGTGTCCTAACTGAGTCAGGAAGCCATTCCGGGAAAACATTTCGGTCGTCGATCATTTTTCTGTCTCGTAAAAGTTCAACGCCACTGTTGCGATCGTTCGAGTTGTCAGGATCGGTGATTCGATTGTTCAGTCGAGTGTTTTTCTGTGAAATCAGGTGAGAATCAGTGCGATCAAGGAAGACAGGATCAGAATGTGGCGTGATCCTCCAGGAGGGGGGTGTAAGATACCCACCTACATCGCAACGATGCTCCTACTGGCTGTCTTGGCATTGACGAACGGTGAGTCAACTGGAAATAACTAGTTCTTTTCTTATGAAAATGTACCGCTACAAAGAACAGATTGAGAGTACGTTCAACGAGTGGAAAACGTGCGTTGCTGCGTTTTATCTTGTCCATCTAATCGCTCCTGCATCGAGAACCTCGTACGACGCGCCGGTGCAAGCTGTGAGGTCAGCAGCTGACGCGGTAACTCGTCTTTCGTTAAACTATCTTCCGGATGACGCGCTCCGAGGATGCACGAGATCAATAGAACCATGGGCAATCTCGGAGAATTTTATAATTGCTATTCAACGATTCTTGCTCGTTGACTTACAAAGGAGCATGAACTTAGTTTCCTTTTTTAACTGTTAACTAACAGTTGCTCAAGATTTTACAACGAAACATTGCGCGATGTTTTAGAACGAGTAGCATTTTACAGATACATTCGTTACTTAACGTTTGCTCCCGATAATCAATTACGAATGTAACGATAAAATTAATTGCTCGACTCTGTCATTGCTCACGCACGACACGCGTTGTATAACTGCATTGTATAACCTTGCGTGTAGGTTTTTGTAGGTTGGCTAGGAAAGTGAAATCATCGTATTCCGAGCAATTGCAACTGCACGTATAAACAATTACGCGTTCTAATGAAACTTGTATACTCTCCAACTTTCTAAGCGTGTTTGCACTCTCTCGAGATCCACATAGTCCTTAATAGAATAGCGAGTCCCAGCGGCCGCCGCGTCTCCTAAGGTTGACATTTCGTGCAATTTGGGGAACAATTTTGATCCCGGTGGAAATGGACGGTTCGTTGTTGTCGATGCAATCTCGCGTTGGTTCATTTCGAATCCGTCAGCCCGTGAAAGGTCCACGAGGCGTAGGTAGGTTGAAACGGAGCACGGTGTGCAGCTGCCGAAGAAAAGGCCAAGAAAGAGCAGGGGGAGAGAGGAAACCGAGGGAAAGGAACAGCTGCTGTTCCCAGAACGGATGCCCGTGTCTGAAAGAGAATCGTATTTTCTCGGTGCACCGTGCCTCGCCAGGTGAATCCTTTGATTTTTGCCTTCCTCTCGAAATACACGAGACTTTCGATGAATAATGTATTCGTTTTAATCGACATCATGAATGGTGAACGCAAATTCTCTTTCACTGCTGCAGTGAAAATTATTGACACTTTGATCGCTGATGCGAAGAATACATTCGTCAATTTGACGCTTTTTCACATAACCTCGATCAATATATTTCAGACTCCCTTAATATTTAAATGTTAAGAAAGATTGATTATCGACTGATCGTGAAAATCTTGATCACTTAAGATCCATCTGCCTTGAATTTATTCGATCGTAAAGCAGCTTTTCACAAACTGTAAGTAACGGGAAAAAATAGACGTCCAAAGGTTGCGTTCTCCGCTGGAGCAAAAGTCCTCCACGTAAAAGAGTCCAGGTTTAAAAATAGATCCCAACTAAATCGAACAAACCGACGAGACTCGTACTTGACCCAAAACACAGAATGCAGGGACTGCGTTGAATTTCCGGCCGTATGAATATTTCCGTCCTCTCCGTTTTAATCGATAACATTTCTTACCAGCTTTATCATTCGAACGCGGGATGAAAGGCGATCAGACCTTCGTTAATTGATATTCACGACCACTGGTAAGCTTCCGGATAAAGCGCGAAAACACGAGGATCGATCGCAATTTCGCGTGCACTGCTCACAGAAACGCCTCCGCTGCGTGTTATTCGTTGAATGAACGAGCTTGTTCATTAACATCGACACGGATGCAAAACGCCGGGAGAGAAAGGAGCCGCGGAAACATTGATCGATGACCCGATAAGTCCGGCTCTCTGAAGTTGTTTTTCGTAAAGTTACGCGTCCGCGATCAAAGACGGGATTCCTCGCGGTCGATAACCGCTCTGTAATCTATATATAGGCAAGCTTCGAAACGTCCGGACACGCTGCATCGAATATATTTCCAGCAACGATAGAACGCGCGTACGCGGCCATATAATGTGCGTACCCGAAGCGTGTACGTGTACATAATACACGCGTTCACAGGACGAAAACGTGCGTAGAAGTGACTCACGCACGATTCACGTTACGTAGGGACTCGAAGGATCGTGACGGCCATAACGATTAGACTTCTGAAAAGATGGGAGCCTTCGGACCCCTCGAATCGGTTGGAATCCGCGTTTATGATCGGGAAGTGGGTCAGCAGATATAGGGACTAGATAGATGGGCAGGATATTCTGATATCGACTGATATTATCGGAACATTCATGTGGAAAAGTTCACGTTTATAAAAGTGAAAATTCATCGACTAAATATCAACAAGTGGGACGAGGATTCTTCCCCCTATTTTGTAGCGAACACGTGCTACAAGTTGCAAAATCAAATTGTAGCTAATGGACGTTGCAGAGAATACTAAATCGAAAGGTTGCACATCAAAGTGACGAATGAGTGACGTCGATCGTTCAGGTGTTAATCGACTTTCGACGACGTGTACGTATGTTCGATTGTAATTAAATTCACGCCGTGCTCGATGGCAAGGAACAAAGCAAGGCTAGACGCGCCAAAGAAAGCGAGAAGAGAGGAGTACGACGAAAGTTCGGAACACCTGTTCACTGTACCTGCACGCCTTCTGCCGTTCTTTCGGCCTCCGTACGTTTTTAGTAACCGGTTCTTCGTGACTCGGATTTTATAGCGAGCCGCGTTTATCCGTTCTCGTCGCGCCGTAACCGCGAGTTAAGCCGGTAGGCGGTTACACGGCTTGGAAAGTGGCACACGGAACTCTTGTATAATCGTAAACATGCGTGAACTTGTGTTCGCGGTTGAAAATTGTATCGGCGAAGGGCTTCCGCCAACTCGAGCGGAAATAATAAAATCTATCTCCGTTCGCTGGAAACTTCTATTCCATGCGAAGTCGATATTCCCGAGAGACTTCGCGTTTGATAAGAAAATCGAGTCTTGTTCGAGACAGCGCGTCTCAAAAAATTGATAAAAACTTCTCGAGTTGTTCGAGTCCACAAAAGGCGTCGGTACAGATATGCTCGGGCAGGAATTTCAATCAGAGATCACGTTCGAATCACGAACTGTTCGTGCATCGGTGGATGCGGCAAGGAGCACCGCTCCCGTCGACGGAAAAGGAATCACGCATTGTCGTCTCCCTTATGGTCACGTGACGTTGATAGCATATTATTCAATAGCAGAGACCGGCAACCTGTTGTTTGCTGCAATTGGCGACGCGCCAATTGAACGTGGGTGTCGCGTATCCTGGTGGAGACCGATGATAAGCGAAACCAAAAGACACGCAACAAAAGTCCCTTTGCCGGAGACAGCTCCGACTAATTAAATCTCTTAACGTTGGTCAGCTAGCTGACACCGCCAGAAGAAACTGCCGATCGAATACAACGGTTCGTTTTCCCTTTTTCACAGTGGCTTGCGCTGAGGATGAATCCATGGGACCGGTATTTGTCAAGGAACCACCAAACCGAGTTGACTTCTCTAACGGAACCGGTGCTGTCGTCGAATGCCAGGCTAGAGGAAACCCCCAACCGGATATCATTTGGGTTCGTGCTGACGGAAGTGCTGTTGGAGATGTTCCTGGACTCAGACAGGTGACTACTTTCGACACTCGTTTAATGAACCTCGGTCCGAGCTGTCATGGAGCACATTCATCTATAATTTTATTATGAATATTTCAATTCATATGGTAGATTCTTGCTAGACTTTTGCCTCACAGAAAGTGGGATAATTTATCGGGACCCATTTGTTCACAATTATTAAACACTGCAATTCCCAAGTAAATGTAAAAATAGACGTTCAACGTCGGATTACGTAGTTTCAGAGAAATAATTAAAATCGTATGATTGGTAATTTTGTCATCGGACTGCACTTCCCACGTGTCGTTACCGGTGCAACGATCTTACGTCAGTCAGAGAAGGCTGAATTAATTGACGCCTTATTGGAACGTTTCGTTAATAAAAATTGCACGGTTCTAGGTCTTGCCGAACGGAAACCTGGTGTTCCCACCCTTCCGTGCCGAGGATTACCGTCAAGAGGTTCATGCTCAGGTTTACAGCTGTCTGGCGCGTTCTCCTGCAGGTTCAGTTCACAGCCGAGATGTTAACGTGAGAGCCGGTAAGTGGTTATGCTCTTGTATTTCAAAACTGCGCGAAACGATTACCGTTGCCTGGCCATCTGTTGTTTTTCGATCCAGATAAGTTAATTCGAGCGAAACTGAATTTTGATAGGTCGCCTTGACATTCTTGAAACTTAAGCAGAATACTCTTAGAATAACTTCCTTCATTTTTAAAGTATTTTACCACATGATGTTAAAGATAGCTTAAAATCACCTGACATAAAATTTTCAATTTTATCTATTTATAATTTCTTAAAATCATACATCACACCAGTCAATTAAAGTCTATAAAATTGATCAAGAGCTTAAATAGTTACGGTATTTAAAGATTGGCCAGGCACGGATTTAAGACGATTTCTTTCCAGCTCGAAGCCGCGAATGTCTTCGAACATTAGTGGGTCAGTTCGTTACTCGTCGCGATACGCGTGAACACAGGATATCGGTGGCAATTATTACGATTTCCTCGAACTTACGGGTAAAACTAGACCAGGATTTCCATAACGAGTAATCGCTGCCGCCGCCGTTGTTCGCGTAAACAATCGTTGTTTTCCAATCTCCGTCCATTCGTCGAAACCGTGATATTCGGCTCGCAATTATTCTCGAAATTTTTAATCCTTGATCGAGCACCGTAATTGCTGCCAACATACGTCGTTGACCCGGTGTAGTTGTTACTTGACCCAGTTGAACCAGTTCCAGCTAAAATTCCCCCGGTGAAAAATCATGACCGCTTCGGGTAAAAAACGAGGGAGAAAAGTATTTTTATCCGAACATTACACGCCTCTTTTATTTCAATTAATTAAGCAAAACGCGTCGAAATATTTTCTCATTCAGCACAGACTTTCATAACAGAGTAACTTTTTTTAACTTTGGATTAAACGATTCGAGTTATTTCGAGGGTTTGTACTATTTGGATTAATTTATGTGGTTTTAACGAAAAGTTGGAGATTGGAGAGTAACATATTTTGCTAACGTGTGTATTTAAACGACGATCACCAGTGGTGGCACAGTACTACGACACAGACGTCAACAAGGAGTACGCGATTCGTGGAAACAGTGCCATTTTGAAGTGCGTCGTTCCATCCTTTGTCGCCGATTTCGTGAAGGTTTTGTCCTGGCATACCAACGAAGGGGAAGAATTCGTACCTGGCGATGATTACGGTACACTTAACGAACGTCGAAAATGTCCCGATTCAAACGTACAATCGTCTAACGAGCAAATCGTCGCGTTACAGTCGTCTCGCGTACAACGCAACGCGAAATTGAATCTTGCGAACCGCATCGAACGAGCACGCGAGGAAGGAAACGTCTGTCGTGTCGAACATTTGCGTGTATAACGTTTATTGATGCATATTGAGGCCGCGTGTAATGCATCGAAGCAATTGTCACGACATGCAACGAGCCGCGAATTCATATGAAATGGAGCAATGGACCGAAAGCGTGGGTCACTCGTGATTGATGTGCGTCTACAGGGTGTTTAATAAAAAAAAAAAATAGCAAGAAACTAGTCACTGTAATATAAAAGCAAAGTTTCAAAAGTCTGTCTCGAATTTGAGAGATTCCAAAGTACCAAATTCTTACTTTCGAAATGTGAAAGTCCTTTAGAAGTTCGTAACACGGTACTACAAAGTTATAAAAAGCAGAATACTTTCTATGGACATCAAAGAAAGAACTCTTGTATTTCAGTGCTTCGTAGAACTAAGAAAGTTTCTTTGACGACGTTCATTTTTCAACCTACATCGGGGATTTTCTTCGCCGATTACTTAGCTCGATCTTCGAGAAGATTTCTCGGAAAAAACACCCTGTGGATGCGCGAACATCGTCACTCATCTCGTTAGCGATGTTCCCAGCTCGTTGCCTTTACCGGGGAGCGTAGTGGCCCAAATAATTGGAGCGCATCGTCGACATCGACGTCGACGTCAGACGTTTCTCCTCGCGTCTCTCTCTACTTCGCTCTCTTTCACGTTTCTCGCACATGCGTAGAAACGTACGTGCATACACTCATGATGGCACACGAGTCATAGCCAGGCGTGCACCGATCGTTTGCCATCGTGTCGACGCGTTCCTCCTGGATGCAACCTTTTCTAAGCTCGCGACTGCGGCGTAAGATGCGACCTAGCGAATCGATCTGCTCGAAGGGCGACGACGAATAAGTCACCGGAGAAGCTGTCGTCAACGTCGTCCGAACTGTTCTTCGTTCCACAGAGTTTTGTTTTCGAAAATCGACGATGGGCATACAATGGCTTACTGATCGATAATGCCACGGGTATACACGTATTTCGTGTTACACAGCTGGTGCATGCAATTTATGATAATCGCGGCGGACATTAACGCTTTGATGCCCGAGCTGCGGGTACATATGCTCACTAGTTTTTATCGGAAAGCACACTGGCATAACTAGGATTTTTGTTAGGGGTGGGCACATTCAATTGATTAATAATCGACGTCCAATATTAAGTACCATCAATTGATTTCTGAAAATTTGACAATGTCAGTATTTGAGAATTTAGACACTTTATTGTTAGATAGCTTTGGAAATTTTTTGTGTCTTGAAGATTTAATTTGACGATTGAATAATTAAAATTTTAGAAGCATCTCAGTCCACAATGTTATGTTCGAGTGATCGCAATCTCAGCCTAGTTACGCCAGTGATGTGTGACAATTACCAATTGCAATTTGAAAAAGGGTAATTTTATCTGTCGAATACAATGCTATCAGTAGCCGCTATTTAGCCGTTAAAAGGTTAAATAGAATTACAGAGGCCGCAGATTCCGCGAAGCTCGCGGTCGTCAAAGCGTTAAGCGGTAATTGGCGCGAGTGGACTCGCATCGCTTAGAACCGCGACCGATTATCAGCGTTTATGTGTATTGTAGTGGTGCACCAGTATTATCAGTCCGAAGTCAACAACGAATACGTGATACGCGGCAACGCGGCTATTCTAAAGTGCAGCATACCCAGCTTCGTCGCGGAGTTTGTTCAAGTGGTTGGTTGGCAGGACGACCAAGGAAACTCTTTTAATCCGGACGAAAAGAACGGTAGGGTAGGGCGGGAAGTTTCAAAGTTTTCGATAAAGGCGAGTTCAACGTTGGTCAACGTCGTATGACACTCGAGACGGTTGTCTTTGATCGTAGAGGGGTGCCGAACCATTGAGTTTTTCACGCCAGCGAAAAAGTTTCTCTCGAATTACCGGTCTTGCTAGGTTACGTAACTAATTGCACAGGGGTTGAAGACCGTGATTTTCAATTCTAATTTTTTGAAATTGAACACGTTATGGATGTACAAGTTTCCTTCGTTTTGAAGAAGTATTTTCGATGTTCCAAAATGATTTTGTGTAAAATATACTTGCAAAGGATACGTAACAAACCGTATCCGATTTTAGTAGCCAGCTCATCATAAGTTTTACACCGGTTATTAATAGCAAGTGTGAAAACGGTTTCAACCCCTGTATTACATAACTTGTATATGAAACGCTGATGATTCCCGTAGTCGTGACTCAATACTACGAAGCGGAGGTCGTGTCCGAATACGTGATACGCGGAAACGCCGCCATCTTGAAATGCACCATACCCAGCTTCGTCGCGGAATTCGTGTCGGTAGATGCCTGGGTTGGAAGCGACGGTTCGACCTTCAAGCCGTCCAACGACTACGGTACACGCATTCATTCGTTCCCGTCCTTTTTTCTCTTTCCCCCCATCCCTTTTTGCTCCATCCGACAACGATTATTGGCCACCAGCTTCCAGAATCCTCGACTCGGGTCGAGTTTTTTCCTTGGATCGTACCCCGGTTCCCTGGCAACCTTGCCGAGAGTTCAAAGTGGCACGTGGTAACGATTCGTTTCCGGCGCGGACCAGTCTGGTGGCAGTTGAACGGCGGCGGCAACGCGAGGGTTAATGAACCATCCACGGTGGCTCTCACGCTGGGATTAGATGGCTCTCCTAAGAAAATAAACCAACTCGATTACGTCCGCTAGAAATCGCGTGAAAATCTCGATGCTGGACGCGGGACGTTTAATCGAATTCTTCCTGCTCGTTTCGTGGGAATTCGACGATCTCGGGCTATAAATTGGGGGATGAACACTCCAGCATTTGACGTATTCGATCAATTCCGATTACTCGAAGCGTTCGAATAATAATGGGATACGAAGATCGAAATTCGAAGCGTATCGATCGTAGTTTAAATATCGAGTCGATTCTCGAGATGAAGTTTCGAGGAGATAGTTGCCTGTTGTTTTCCGCGCAGTCGTCACGCAGCCGTATCAACCCGAAATTCTCACGGAATACGTGATCAGGGGTAACAGCGCGATCTTGAAGTGCAGCATCCCAAGTTACATCGCGGAGTTCGTTACGGTCGAGGCATGGATCAGAGAGGACGGAGAAGTCTATCTTCCGGAAGATCCTGCTGTCGGGCAGGGTACTGTGCCCGGGATTCCACTTAATCGGGGCTAGACACGCCTTACGGTTAATTCCCTCGTCACCAAGCAACAGCATAAAGTCCGCGGAAACTTTACCCCTCGTCGGAATTAATCCGATGGCTATTTCCTTCTGAACTTCGTTTCTAATTAGTTTCTGGCGGGAAAACCTTTGAGAATAGATTCTTTGTGAATAGTCAAGAATAGATTCTTGTTTCTCACAGTATTTTAAATAATTTAATAAGGAAATTGTACATGGTATTCACAGTTAACTTGAAAGCTTACCAGAGGATATAATAACCCTAAGGCGTGTCATCGGGTGCTATGTATCTGGTAACTGAGTGGATGTAGATCGCATAATTGATCAGTGGATGATTTTTAACCGGTGTATCCTGGTTGTGCCCGCGCGGGCAGTCGTTTCGCAGTTCTTCGTGACCGAGGCGGAGAACGAGTACGTGATACGAGCAAACAGCGCGATCATGAAATGCAAAATACCGAGTTTCGTGTCCGAGTTCGTGTATGTGGATCAATGGGTGGCCGACGATGGAACGGTATACACGACCGGGGATGATTACGGTAGGCGACGAGCACGAAATCGTAGCTGCGTTTCCTCTTCACGATGCTTTCATTTCCTTTTCCCCGAACGAATCGACTATCCGGGACCGGAATCGCTCGCGACGCTAATTTAACGTTCCTCCGACGCGTTTCGTCGACAAATGTTTCTGTGGCGTTTCGTGTCGCGACATCTTCTGGGAGAATGCGCGTTGCAGTGGTCCAGCAGTTCTACGAGACGAGGGTCATCGACGAGTTCGTCTTGCGCGGCAACACGGCAACCTTGAAGTGCCTTGTACCGAGCTTTGTGGCGGATTTCGTAGACGTGATCGAGTGGTTGGCTGTCGAGGACGGGTCCACGTACACCGCGAACGGCCAAGAAGAAAAGGGTACTTTTTCGTTGAAAAAGGGGGAGGATATTTAGCGAGGCTGCGATGAGCACGGCTTTAACCCTTCCTACAATCTATGTATAGGTTCCATTGAAATTCGTCGTGGACTAAACTGTTTACGCATGCTTTCTACACTCTCAAATTTTTAACATCTTCCTATTCAATTATTCATTCAATATCAATTTACACCTAGCTATAATTTCGCGATAACATCGAGGTAGAATTTAGACTCATTGCATAACGTTACTGTTTATCTCCTCTGACACTTGTCAAAAATAATCACAACGATTTGGAACTAATTATCTACTAATCGACGCAGAACAACTGTGAGCACGACAACAGATGTTCTGTCACAAAAAAATATTCGGTCCTCTCTAAAGCAGTCTGATATGATTTCCGACGAAAGAAACGTATTTCGAGTTTGTCCGGTCCGTTTATCGAAAACGGTCTCCGCATAACGCGACCGTTAGCCGCCTACGTTTAATTTCCAGCCAACAAGTCCTGCCGGCATTTTAATGGAATTAATAAATGGAATTACCAGCGTGCTCATCCCTCGCGCGAACAGACGGGCCTCGGCTCGCTCGCTTTGACGCTCGACGCCGGCGTCCGTATTGTTCTCTCGCTCTCAGGGTGTACAGGATATGCTCGTAGCACGGTGAAGGAGAGAGGTGGCCTGATAGAGTGGAACGTGCAATTTGCTCGCCTATGAAAATGTTTGCCCTTTCCGTTTGCACGCCGATGCAAGATCGGCGCAGCGCGGCAGAGCGTGCGGCTGGCAGTGGCCTCGTTCCTCTTCGCGATTAGGTTAAAAGTCGGGGTTAATCGTGTCGCGGTGGGAATTAATGTGACCGCGAATAACTTGAGAGTCCGTTCTCGTTCGGCTATCGATCGTTCCTAGGTAATACGGGCTAATGGAATTTATTTCACGGTCGATTAGGCCATAGCTACCGAGATACCGGAAGACTCGACAGGTTGGCCCATAACTAAAAACTTCGATCGATTCGCGTGTGAATTAAATTTCCTTTTATTCTTCTTCCTGCTGTTATGATGGATCTTCAATCTTTTCGTAGTTATAATCTCTGTTCCATTATCAAGAATATCTTTTAAAGTATGATCTTAGTAGATGATCCAATCGTGGGGCATTAAGTTAGGAAATGTTCTCATAAACGGATAATGTGATTCTTCTGGATATTTCATTCTTTATTTTTACATATACGAGTTTCAAATATGACTCATAACTTTTGAAATGCCACAACTGCGTAAAACACGTATTCATCGAGCAAGGTATACACATTATGTGTTGCATTACTAGCATACAAATGCTATCATGTTAAATATAATATATAAAAAGAATATCACGTACATTCGAGTGAACATGAAAGGTACCCGAGCTTCCGGGCCTCACGAATTCGTTGCCTTCAATCCTTTTCATTTTCATATCTTTCTCTCGACGAGCGTGTTTCACGTATCGTTACATCGAGGTCATTTCGTGGCACGATTAAGAGTAATAAAACAGAGCTCGGATGTATTTTTCCTCAAATATTTGCCCTCGGATGTGGAGCGGCCGAACGAACAGGCGTAGAACGCGGAGGAAAACGGGGTCGTCGGCGGTACGGTTCGTGATTTCGGATTAGATTAAGCCGGACTAATCAAACCGACGAGGAAATTGATGTCCGCTGGCTAGCCTAATTTCCATCGGTGCAAAGAGAGCGTCGCGGCGTCGCTCGCGTTTGCAGAGTCGCGGTTCATTGAAATTTCAATCTAGCCGGATCAAAGCCCGCGTCCACCGGCCGCGCAACCTCTCGACAAGCTGTCCTTGTTTTTTTCTGTGTTCGCTTTATTGCAGTGGTCGCCCAATACTTTGAAGTTCAGGTTTACGATCAATTCGCGATTCGCGGCAACGCGGCGATTTTCAAGTGTCAAGTTCCCTCGTTCGTCGCCGACCACGTGGACGTGGTAGGATGGATCGATTCGAACGGCGGCAGTTACGTGGCCGATGGACAATCATACGGTATCAATCAGCATGGAGCACGGACAGAAATTTCTCCTAGGCGCGAACCATTTATTCGCACGCTATGGCGACGGTAGAGACACCCATCGATTTTTCCCTTTACCTCGACGGGCGTTCGTTTCCGGTGCATTCCATCTTGATCGCGATTCGAGTGCTGCTTAAACCCTTCACTATGATAATTACTGATCGCAGAACACATAGTACACGTGTAATTACAAGCTTTCACATAATTAAATTTTTCGTGATACTCAGATTTTAACCCCTTGCATTATTTTGATGAGTCTGACGCACTCAAACTTCGGCCGTGATCAATTTTGTTCAAATTTTGAATACGCTTCAGTTTGGAGTTCAAGTCCAATTATAATTTACGTAGTCAACAGTTGAATAAGAACATATTCAATTTTTTGTCTGTTTTAATATTGTAGCTATAATTAGGCAGTTTTGACTGACGCACCCGACAAATAGTGCAAGGGGTTAATCAGTAATTCTCCAGTTATGAAAATGAAAAGTCGACAATTCCAAAGCTCAAATATTGCCAGTAAACACGGAAAGATTTTCGGCTGCATCACAGCGAAAGGGTTGATCCGCCGCTGGCCTAAATAGTCCGCGATCGACTCGTACGGCTTCGATTCAGAGTTGATCGACCCTATCGAACCACCGCCACCTTTTTTTCTTCTCCGTCTCCGAAGCTAGAATCGCGGTAATTTTCGAACGCTCGTCGGGGCGATCGGTCGCGACACCACGGATACGAGGCTGTATGTTGATGTGCGGCTTATGGTAAAACCGGAAACCGGTGTCTGGTTGCAGTTGTCGGGCAGCGGTATGCAGTGAACGTGATGGACGAACACGTCCTTCGGGGGAACGCCGCAATTATCAAGTGTCACATACCGAGCTTCGTCGCCGAATTCGTCGAGGTTGACTCTTGGATCGAAGACGAGACCACTGAAATTTATCCTAGCACCGACTACGGTACACGCGCTAAGTGCACGAACATAAAGAAGTCAAGTATTAGTCCGTTAACTATGGAACTTGACAGGAACGACAGAACGTAAACTTCCTCATTTTGTCGAGGAACGTTTTCACCAGCTGTGACGAGGACACAGCTCCAACCAGTGTGATTTATGAAGTATGGAGCTGTGTCAGACTTCGCCTTACGAAAGGACCATTTTCTCTTTTGGAATAAGTTTGTGGCTTTGGTAGTGAATTTACGAAATAGTGTTCGCAAGGTGCCTAACATAATTCCACAATAATGGATCAAGAAATATAATAAACATATTGTGAGAGACATAGAAGCTGTAATGAAGCAGAGTGTAATGTAACTTGCAATTTGTAACGGGGCAATAAATGTGAAAGTTTGCGTTCGAGCATAAGTCAAGTTTCATACTTAAGGAGCTAATAAAAATGGAACGTTTTGCTCTCTTTTGATCCACGCTGTGATCGCGTGTCGCGACACATTTCCTTCTCGCGGGCCCGAAGCGTGACTTTTTTATGGCTCCATTTAGTCTTCGCACGCGGAAAAACGGACAGTCATGCGATTTTTCTTTGGCTCGTTCGCGGAGACGAGCGTTTCCCTCGGGCAACGTCCAATAACGAGCGATATCCTCTGCGATCTTGCGTCGCGTTCGAGCAGAAATCGCGGCGAAAGGAAGCACGCAACAGGTACGATCGTCATTGTGCATCGCGATCGCGGGAGAAGCCGGGGAAACGGAAATTGGCGAGTGCGTGTAGGATGCGGTAAATTACGAGGGAAGAAACATCAAGCAGGATATCGAGACTCGACGAACAAAAGAGTTATTTCTCCGGAGCGTACCGTCGGCCTCCCATTCGCGAGTCTCGATCACGTGTACGAAGATATGGCGTTTCAGATGAGACGGTTCGAATGCCCGGATGCCCCTCGTTTCGAAAATTATTCTTGAAATTTGTTCGTACGACGTTGACTGCCGCTGCTCGCGCTGTCCCAGACTTCCTCCCCTTTTTCCTTCATTTTCTCAGAGTTCCAACTCTTCGTACCTCTTTCTTTTTCTGTGTGCTTTAGTGTCGAGTGCATGTGTAGGGATGGGATCAAGCTTTATATCAGATTCTTATATTATCGCAAGATTATTTTGAAGTTTACGGTGTTTGTAAGTGTCGAGATTGTTTGGCAACTCGTGTGTTCTTTCATGTCAGACGCCATGTTCATTTTCACCGGCGTACGAGAAATATAAGTTAGTAAGAATATTTTAATTTTATGACTCCGTATTATCGGTTTTTTACTCAGTTTATTTTTTCAGCTTCTTGTAAATGTTTATCTAATCGCTTAAGGACATACATGTGTCCCTGAAGAGATCAGGTAAACTTGTATCCATCAGCGGCGAACACCGTGATCAATTTACACAGTTACACGGAAGGCAATTTCTGATTGATCTATTCATTCTTATCTATTTAAACTGTAAACCTATCTATTTAAACAATTTCTAAATTGTCCATAAGTGCATCCATCTCGATCAAGACATTGAATTACAATTTTTTTAAAAATGTTCATAAATTGTTTTCTGAATTTATCGAGTACTTGCATCCCATCTCTACCGTTGTAACGCTTGTAGTTGTTTCGCTGCATGCAAGCTGGTTCGTCAGTTATTTAGTAACCGGAAGAAGTCATCCGGAGGAATGCAACGTGAGGCGATTGGCAATTTTAACGTGTCTACAGGAAGAGACGGATTACATTGTAGAATCTCGCTAATTCCTCCGTCAAATAGTTTACAATTTAATCGGTAGAGGATTAAATTCTCCAAACAGAATATATTCGGTCTAATTTTTTTCGGGCATCCCGAAGGAACAATGCAAATTCGATATTCCTTCGGTGTTTGACGAGCCGGCTTGAATTCCCAAACGATTCGTCGAACGATGAAAGCACGAGATAGATAAAGAGTCCGTGGCTATTCAACGTTCAACGAACTTGGCCAAGGTAGTAAAAGGTAATGGAGTGCATGCGGGCCAATGTATTAATCAAGACGGCATTGTACTCGTCTATATGCACACGTGTGCACCGATCGAGGACGAGTACCGTGTGGTCGTCGGGATAATTGAATATTTCTCTGATTGCCATAGCCAGATCGGTTACCAACCGTTAAAATATCGCTCCGTATTAAATTGTTCCAATATACTGGCTCGATGGCTCGGCAAGTCAATTATCCCTGGTTAGAAAGCTACCACCGGACCAATCAACGGAGTCGATTAATCTGTATACTTTTGCTCCGTGACCTGGTCACGCGAACAGATGGAAAATACCTGGTTTTGCCGTCTGGAGAACTGCACATCCGCGATGTTGGACCTGAAGATGGATACAAGACCTACCAATGCAGAACCAAGCATAGACTCACCGGCGAAACCAGACTGTCAGCTACTAAGGGACGACTCGTCATTACCGGTAAGTGAGAGCATCGAGCATTTTCATCTTGATCGAAGTCACGATTCTGATTACTTCGATCTTTTATACGGATGTCAAAATAGTTCATCGCTTAACACTGTGATGGGCAGATCAACCCGTGAAAATCATCAGCTTCAAATCAGATTTGTATATTTAGAAACTTTAATCGAGACATTTGGAAATCCAATATACCGAGTTTTTATAAGGAGGAGTTAAATAGCTGTATCGTGCTGTCGCAAATATCGCCCATCACTGATTTAACATGAATGTTCTTAAACATTTTTATTCGACTACAAAATCAGAATCGTGTCTGTAGTTTCGAACCTGGACAACGCGGTTGTTAATGGACTTATCTTCACGTGGTTGTTTAATACGGTAATGATATTATAGTTTGACGGCGCTAGAAAAGATCGCGCGAAAGAGATCCTTTTTGAAATGTAAATCGCTTCTGTGTACCGATTCGTGTCGTACGGCAAACCAATTATTCTTTTATCGAATGAAACGAGGCGCCTGGTAGAAGTTTAGTCCGGGTTCGAAACTGTGCACCGAGGCAATTGATTTCCCGTGAACGAGAGCAAAGTAATACTAGCATTCGATGGCGCAAACTAATTAAACGCTCGGTTGATTTATTTTCTTTTTTAACGTTTCACATATTCATGAAAATCAATTGGTCTCGGTTAAAGTGATCACGTCGACGTACGTGTTGATTTGACCCAACGAGCTCGATCGTATTAATATATTCTAATTAGAGCATTTGAAATTCCGTCAGATTATAAAGATATTTGGATAGAAGATCTAGCTCGTTGGTGAACCTGAATGCTGGGACAGGGTACCCCTGCGGGCACGCGCCACCGCCCGCCCATAATTTCACTCTTGGCATGATCGGTTTCGACGAGCAAAAAAATCAATACGAAAAAGATACAGAGAAATTGAACAGAACATTGAAAATTTCTTTCGACGCTTTGCGGCGCCCTCACGCGATCTCCGGGCTCTGTCCTTCGCTCTCGCGTGGTAAGTCTAACGTCACTCTATTACTTCACACGAGCATTCAAGATTTAGCCATTCAACGGGTGGAATGGATGCTCGATGCAGCTGTCAGCATTCGAGCTTTCAACCTTTTTTGAAACTGTATGGTTAGAGAGGACATACGGTACTCCGCCAATCCATTATGGGCATTGAAATACAGGCAGGGTGAACGACGTTACTTGATCACATCTCAGTTACTTTTGATCACAGATACGAGGGACAAGTATTATACAGGACAAAAGTTATTCACGCTTACTAGGACTTTATCAATATTTTTTTTATAAAACCACATGTTATAAATATGTGATCTGAGCTTTACATTTGATTAAAAGAAATACACAGACCCATTTTCGTAGAAATGTCAAGAGACATATAGTTCAGCTACCAAGTATAAGTTGCAAAAATTAAGATGCTTAATTTTGATGCAGTACTAAGGTGCTCATAATGAAGTGATAGGGTACCGTGCACCTTCGTTGGGTACAGAGCTATCGTTACTGTATCGCTAAATAGGCAGGTGAATTTTTATCCGCGACAGTATCAGCGATGCACAAAATATAACAACGAGAATTATTTTGAAGAGGGGTCCGAGCAGGGGACCCACAAAGACTCCACAGTTCTTTTCTGAAACAGAACCGGTGGGCAGCGTACGACCAAAATTCCCTTCCATGGACAACATAAACGGACTTTCTACGGAATCGAAACGCAGTTTCCCGCTTCTCTGCCCCGCCCAAGGATTCCCGGTACCGGTTTCTAGGTACGATATCTCTGATCACTGATGCCCGGTACCATGTATTGGCACGAGATCAAAAAAAGAAGGGAACTTCCAGCGTAGGCGGAAAAGTTGAGGAAAGACCGGAAGAGAATGTTAGAAATGGATCTCGAGTAGGACCTTTCTTCTTAATTGTATTGTTCTGAAAGCTTGCAAAGTCTGGTAAAGAGTTTTCTTTGTCTATAAGAGAAATTTTACTCGTAATCAAACTTCATCTTGTATCCCATAATGGCGTCACAGATGCCTTTTATATCAAACTACACTGAATTAGCTTCAAAGGACATCTTTCAGAATGTACTTCTCTTTTGTGAACACGGTATGAATCACCTAACAGAAACGAACAAATCAGAGTATTTTGAGGTCGCTAATTTTGCACGGAAGTTCACGGGAAAAGTGATCGAGCATTTCGACGAGTAAAGGTTACAGGGCGATCAAACAGCGTTTTCTTTCACAAAGAACATAGAAGTTTCCACGGGACCTGACGCTTCAAAAGACTCGTAATCGGATTAACGGTTGAGAAACTAGAAGGGTGACACATGAGGCGGCTCAGATCCCTTCAGGGGTTCCCCGTTCAGCAGGCAGGTAAATCCTTGTCAACGGCTCTAATCACGTAGGATCTGCCGGTACTCGTAAGACTACTCGAGCGTTGGCCGCAAAAGTGATTCAGAAAGACATAAAAATCGAAGCGTGTAGTTCGAGTTTATCCTCGTGAAAAGTTATCCTTCAGGACCATAACGTTGAAATCCTTGGTATCCAGAACCTGTCGGCAGTGTTCGTCCAAAGATTCCATCTACGGACGACATTCGTGGATTCAGGACGACGATGAACGGATCTCAGGCTTTGATATGTCCTGCCCAGGGGTTCCCCGTTCCCTCTAACAGGTAGAAACGTTTAACGAAACGAACACTCTTCTATTCTCCGAAAGCAACATTGCTGTTTGTATAATCAGAGCCAGTCGGCAGTGTGAGGCCGAAATTCCCGACCATCGACGATTCCAGGAGTTTCCGAACGGTCAAGGATGGCTCTGTCACCCTCCTCTGCTCCGCTCAGGGTTACCCTGCCCTGGTATTCAAGTAAGTTTCGGCTCGTGACGGTCAACTTATGTCTTCTGTTTTTCTTTCGATCTCGACCGCAGAACCCGTGGGAAGCGTCCGACCAAAATTCCCGTCCGTGAGCAACATAAATGGCTTGACGGTCGTGTCAAATGGGACGCTGCCCCTTCTCTGTCCCGCGCAGGGATTTCCGGTGCCAAATTATAGGTATGCTGTCCAAAATGCTTCGACGTTGTGATGCTTCAAACATAAAGGCCCCTAGAACCCAGGATCTCCCTAGACAATCTTTAGGTTCTAGCTTGCTCTACACTTTGTTTAGGTCCTAATTGCCTAGGTCTAGCACTATCTTCAGGTCATAGATTCTAACTTAGCACTAGCGTTCTAGGTCCACACACAGGTTCTAGACTTCAAACCATAGACTCCCCTACACTCTGTTTTATACATTTTAACAAAGATCAATTCGTTGAAGTCCGTTCAGGGGTTCCCGAATCCTAGTTTCGATGAAGCGATATTTATAACTTCGTGACCGCGATTTGATAACATGCAGAGCCAGTCGGCAGCGTAAGACCGAAATTCCCGACTATCGACGATACGAGGGGCTTCCGTACGATGAAAGATGGCTCGGTGACGTTGATGTGCGCCGCCCAGGGGTTCCCTGTCCCCGTGTACAAGTAAGTCGCGTGGACGAGATTCGTGTTACTGGACGCACGGTAAACACTGTTTCTTTCGACGACGATTCGCAGAGCCCGTGTCGAGTACACGACCGAAACTCTCCAGTACAATCAACTTGATCGGACTCACGACGAGGACGAACGGAAGCTTGCCGCTTTTCTGCCCCGCTCAAGGATTTCCCCTTCCGTCTTATAGGTAGGGAACTTGTTGATAAGATTTCGAGGCACGATTACAGTTGAGGATCTTAGGCTGTTAATTCCGCGGAGCTTCTTATTAGTTTCTAGGATCTTGTACAGGCGTCAGGAAACTTTGTCGCGACAAATGGCTGAACCTTGTAGCTGACGTTAATCTACGCTACGCTGACTAATATTCCTTCTTAATGATCGAGGAGATCGTTCAACTTTCGCGAGTGTCTTGGATCGATGAGTCTATTCCCGATGGGTTCCCTGTCCCGTACTTCCTCTACGCGAAATATTAAAGAGGCACCGTCGTTCTTTACACGCTTCTTTCCTCCGGGAATTCTCGTAGAGCCCGTGGGAAGTGCACGCCCCAAGTTCCCAACGATGGATAACTCTCGCGGGTTCATCTCCAGTCTCGAACAGACGGTGACGATGCTGTGCCCTGCTCAAGGATTTCCAGTACCTTCGCATAGGTGGGACCGCGGTTAGATTCGTTGATAACCTTTATCGGATGGTAGAAGCCTTTACCGACTATGAGCCAGAGTTCTATTTCGAGTTAGCTTTATTACTCGCGAACTATCTTCCGATAGTTGATTGCGCGACTCAAATGTTAAGGAAAAGACTTTGATAAAGCTTTACGTCGCGTCAGATTTGTGTCCTCATAAATCAGTTTGCAAGCCGCTACTCCATGTGGTATGCATATGGTAGATACAGTGAAACACTTGATGCAGTGTCATCATTTATATTGTTGGATCCAGTTTCAAATTCTCCAAGCTTCTGCGTTGAGATTCCACTTTAGTCATAAGTTAACCTGTGAAAATTTCGCTTCATTTTATCTTGTTACCTCATGGCATGCCGTCCGATAAGGGTTAACATCTTATTATTATCCAAAATAAAACTCGAGGAACAGACTTCAGGTGTGATCAACTGGGACTAATTCGGAGCACCCTGTCCCGGCGTCAGTTAAGTGGAATCGATTGATCACGTCTGTCTGTATTTCTCGCAGAACCCGTGGGCAGCACTAAACCAAAATTCCCGATGACCGAAAATTCTCGCACGTACACGGTTCACTGCGATCAACCTCTGACTCTGATGTGTCCGGCCCAGGCTTTCCCCGTTCCAGCTTTCAGGTACTCGGGAACACGCGAAGTTTCAAAGAACGTAGCTCGAATCCTCGTGAAATAGGAAAAAAAAATTGTTGGTGTCTCCTTTAGAGCCGGTTGCGAGCACCCGCCCGAAATTTCCATCTTTGGCGGATTCGCAGACGTTTAAAGTGGTACTCGGTGGTGCGATGACGTTGCTGTGTCCTGCCCAAGGGTTTCCCGTTCCTTCGTACAGGTAACACGTCTGCGGCTTGGCAATCGTCTCGCGAATTACGTAATTTTCTCGTCAGAACCAGCATCCAGCACTCGTCCACAAATATCCGGACCGAGCGACCTCCTTCGATTCAGCTCGTCCTCGTTAAAAAGCGTCACCCTTTTGTGTCCAGCGCAAGGATTCCCGGTTCCTCTGTATAGGTAGGCAGCAGAAGAACCGCGTTATTAAAACAGTTAAAACTTTGCGACTTCGGACTCGAACGTCAAAGGGTTACGGTAGGGTGTAACGTCTGCGAAGTGAACAGATTGCGACCTTGTATGGCGAAGGGGAGTCCCTATTCCAGCATATTCAAAGACCGTTCCCGGCTTCCTCTTTAAAGCACGACCTCCGCACCGTCTCGCGTTCTGTTTTTAGAACCGGCCTCGAGCAGCAAGCCACAGTTCCCATCTGTAAACGACGTCGGATTACGCGTAACGAAAGGCACGGGATTTTCGTTGCTTTGTCCCGCTCAGGCGTTTCCAGTCGCCACGTTTAGGTAGGTCGATATATCCGTCGACTCTGCTGCCTCCTGGCACGGAGAAAAATAGTCTCGGTCTCGTTGCTTTCTCCTTTACTTTATCTTCACCCTGTCCCAGTATATTAGTCACCAGGACAGAATAGAATCGCTGGATTCCGAGTCTCGACTATCAGAAAGAGCGCAGAGACATACCCTTCGATAGTCCTCTCTTTCGTTTTGGGCAATTGGAAACTTTAGATAGATGGGTAATCGATAGAATAAAGGATCTAAACAAGGCTAGGTTCACATTTCTCTGATGCCGCAATTTCTACTTCTGGTGCGTTTAAAGTTTGAAGCATTTTTCCATTTTCTATAGAACCAGTCGGTTTCGCGAAGCCAAAGTTTTCAATGATCGACAAGAGCCGAACATTCGAGGTGCTGGAGTCTGAAGCTGTTACGTTGCAGTGTCCTGCACAGGCATATCCCGTCCCAGTGTTCAAGTAAGTTCAAGAAGGCGCATAGGGACCAATCGCGTAAACCATCTCTGGAGATCGTCTCTCCGTTCGTTTCTCGTGTGATGCAGAACCGGTGTCGAGCTCGAAACCTAAATTAACCGCCCTGGACGTGAAATCGACAAATCCCAGCACGATGCTGGGCACGATTACCACCCTACTGTGTCCCGTTCAAGGATTTCCTGTGCCAGCATTCAGGTAAACTCACGGTCCGCTCTTCTGCGCTCGTGGAATGATTTTCCCGGTTAGGTAGGTAACTGCGGAACAGCCTATTCTCTTCGAGAGCAACAAACGGCCCAACTAGGTCTCTTTGTTTCACGGCAGATCGGCTCCTCCGCCGCATGAATAGTTTGATCGATATTTTCGATCGCGTTTCGGACGTTCGTTTCCATGGACTCGAAACCCTGTTCCAGTGACTCGAAGTAGAGGGTAATTCGCTTCTTCTCCCGTAGAACCCGTGGCCAGCACCAAACCGAAATTCCCAATGACGGAAAATTCGCGCACCTATACCACGTACACGGTGGGTCACACGCAGCCTTTGACTCTGCCCTGTCCAGCCCAGGCGTTCCCTGTTCCTGCCTTCAGGTACACAAAGAGAGCTTTGATCTCTCTCGACCGTCGATTAGAGCGTGTGCATCCGTTGCATGGCTGCGATCAAAGAAGTCCAGCAAATTAGGTCGATGGGTAAAAGGTAGACTAGCCGGTTCACCGATATTTATCCACCTTCTGTCTTCCGTGCGAATCTAAGGTATACCCAGTTCCAGCTTCAGGGAAGCAAAGCATTCGTAGGTCGAATACCGTTAACGAGTTTGTCCGTCAGAGCCGGTGTCCAGCGCGAAACCAAAGTTTACGAACGCCGACATAAAGGTGGTGAAACCTACGGCCAGTTCAACCGCGGTGTCGATGACCTGTCCCGCTCAAGGGTTCCCTGTCCCCGTCACACGGTCAGTAACAATCGTGTCTTAATCGATGCTCTCCTGTCCTCCTCAGAGCCCACCTCTAGCGTTAAGCCAAAACTGCCGTACGTTCGTAAAGTCGAATTTATGGAGGGTAGGAACAACGAGGCAGCGAGCTTGACGTGTCCGGTGCAAGGTTACCCTGTTCCACTTTCGAGGTGAGACGAGATATTTAATCGCGGTCGACCCTGTGATCGATACGATATCCCGATATTGCCGCGAGCGGTTTCGAATGACCCGTGCTTGGCTTTTGCGGCGGTCTCCATATTAACTCTAACCTGTTTTGATTAAACTACGCGTTTAATCACCGCGCGTTACATCGCCACGCATTAGATTACCCATGGATTATTACGTCTTGCATCACCACGAGATATGTCAATGCGTAATTGATCATTCTGTAGCGTTAAATTGTCATTCTAGATGCGTTAGATCATCGTGTCGAGTCTCTACACATCAGAATACCGTGTGTTAAGACCATACGTCATGCAGGTACAAGCCCACCATTAGGTCACGACATGCATTTTTGCATACGAGGTCACTAAGCATTAGATCACTCGTCTCAAGATCATAGGTTAGGTCCCAACGGTTTAATGTTGTTCCCAGAACCTGTTGGATTCAAGTCGCCCATTTTCTCCACGGACAATATGCTTAGTAAGTACGCGAGGCGCCGGGGTACGAGCGTGGTGCTCGCGTGCAGCGCGCAGGGATTCCCCGTGCCAACCACCAGGTAATCCGTCTCGCGTGTCCCAAGGAAATATTGCACGCTGGCCTTAACGCGATCTTAGGTGAACGCGATTTCACGATCGTCGTTGATCCACTTAGCTTCGCGACTTCCTTGCGAGTCATCGCGAAGGTTCTGTTCCGAGTTTCGATGTGTTCCATAGAACCGGTTGGATTCAAGTCGCCAATCTTCTCCAACGATCTTAGCCTTAGCGCGTACGCCAGGCGAAAGGGTATGAGCGTGGTGCTCGCGTGCAACGCTCAGGGATTCCCCGTGCCAACCACCAGGTAATCGATTGCTTATTTTGAGGCTTTGAGGAAATAGAGTCGTCAATTTGTTTCGCGTTCATTCTTTGTGTCAACACCTTGGTACCCGGATCGGAGTCATTCTGTAAATCGTATCAACATTTTTAATATTGAAGTGCGTTCAGATAGTTTATGAGTTAAACTATGTTGTTGACTATGTGGGTTGTTCAACTGCACTGTTCTTTAATACTCTTGACGTAGTTTGTGATCAATTTTACTGGAATTTTGAATACGCTTCAATTTGGAGTTCAAGTCCAATTTGCATAGTCAACGATTAATACCAAATTGACATAACATTTCTTTGTCTGTTTTATTATTGTAGCTGTGATTAGTTTTGACTGTCGCGCCTAATAAATCATAGAGCAAGAGTTTAAAACTATATCAGTAAAACCTGTCTAAAATTTTTCTCGAAATCAATCACTTATCAAAGTCACCCTCTCAGCCGTGGTTATTTGGGTCCCCCGGGTGTTGAACACCGCGAGTGTTGACATAACGGGTAACGTGTCGGGTGGAATGTGTTTCGTAGAACCGGTCGGGTTCAAGTCGCCGATCTTCTCCAGCGACGATAGCCTGAGCAAATACGCGAGGCGTCAGGGCACGAGCGTGGTGCTCGCGTGCAGCGCTCAGGGATTCCCCGTGCCAACCACCAGGTAATCGGTTGCCCGAAAAGAATGAACGAACGATCGATTTCAGAGCCGGTCGCGGCAAGGTCTCCCCGATTAACATCGGACGATCTGAGCCGTACGATCAGACGATACGAGGGGCAGCCCATCTCCATTTTCTGCGCCGCGCAGGGAAGCCCTGTGCCCACCACTAGGTAACGAATTCAGTATCGATTGAATGGAGAGCGCGAATAAAAAAAACCGCTTGCGGACAGGGTAGAATTAGTTATCGGTTGCTGTCGCCTCGGGCGAGAGACCGTCTCGTGTATCGGGTACACCGTGCTCCGGAATAATCGAGCATCAATGTTGTTTAGAGCCTGTTGGGAGCAAGGCGCCAGCCTTTGCCGGGGACCCGAAACTGTCTCTGTTAGCACGACGACGTAACATGGACGTTAGTCTTCTGTGCAACGCCCAGGGGCATCCTACTCCTGTGTATAGGTACGAAACTGGGTGACTCGAATCAATCTCCTTTTCTATAGCGGTTTCGGAAAACGATCTAGCCGAAGACGAATTCGAAGGGGAACCCTGTCGATGCCAGTCTAGAAATTTAACGCGTTACTCCGTTGCGTAGAGCCGATGGGGAGCAAGGCGCCAGCCTTTGCCGGGGACCAGAAACTGTCTCTGTTGGTACGGCGAATAAACATGGATGTTAGTCTTCCGTGCAACGCTCAGGGGCATCCTACTCCTATGCATAGGTACGAAACTGATTCGAGTCAAACGAATCGTGTTCCTGTAGCGGTTTCGGAAACGCGGGCCGAAACGATCTAGTCGAAGACGATGTTCGAAGGAGAACCCTGTCGAAGCTAGTCTAGAAATTTAATGATACGCGTTATTCCGTTGCGTAGCGCCTATGGGGAGCAAAGCGCCAGCGTTCCTCGGAGATGTAAAGTCGTTCTTCTTCCTACGTAAAGAGGGGTCGCAAGTGAGCATGCCGTGCAATGCCCAGGGGCATCCTGTTCCCGTAACCAGGTACTCTAAATCACCTATTGAAACCCATCGAGTGCGTCCTGAGAGGGGACGGAGATAAAGATAAAGCAGTATGTTGCTCGCTCGAAAGAGTCGCTTGTTCACGGGACAATGATTCAGTAAGTCCATTAAGTGGCGACGGTCAGGTGCAAAGCCCGTTTCCCTAGCTCGTATCGTGTTCGGTAACTCGATACAGTTTTAACCCGGTAAAATAGTTAGTTCCCGTGGTTCGAAGTCGGTCTTCATGTCCCTGGTTTGTTAATCCTGTGACAGAGCCGGTCGCCACGAAGAAGCCCAAGTTCTCGAGTGACACGAAGCTGTCCTGGTACGATCGTCTCAGTGGCCAGGATCTCACCCTGTTCTGTCCCGCTCAGGGGTTCCCAGTTCCATCCTATAGGTATCGTAGCTAACGTCATTAATCGCTCGGTGTTGATCAAAGAGGCAACGGTTGCTCACAGCATGCTCTTCTGTTGTCTTTGTATAATTCGTCAGAACCAGTCGGCAGCAAAGCGCCAGCGGTGACGGGCAATTTAAAGGGTGGATGGATGGAGAACAAAGCTCGAACCAGTCTCGTGCTCTTCTGTCCCGCGCAAGGGTACCCTGTGCCTTCATTTAGGTAACTCTTTCTTCCTCAAATTCCTCTTGCCGAGTCGAATTATATACTCAGCGAGTCTCTCAACCCACTGATGGCCAATCTAGTTATGCGTTCGGTAACTTCCGACACTTTAAGCTTCTGGCTTAAGATATTATCCATAAATTAAGACCTGCATTTTATGGACCGAGTCTCTAAAACGATTACTTTTCTTGCTGGAACTTACAAACTTCCGAAGTCTCGAACTTCCAAAGTGTCATAAATTTAACAACCGCAAATCTTCAGATTCGAAACTTCTAATTTTGTAACGACCCAAAAGCTTCAAGTTACTCTGAAGAAATTCTACGAATTTTTAAACATATAAAATTGAACGCGGAAGTTATAATCGAACGGATATTTCAAACACGAACGCTGAAAATGGCCGACAAAATGGCGCACCGACGTGCTTACGGCCGTCAGTGGGTTAATTGAAATCACGTTCGGCCTTTTAAAAGAATGGAAGTCCTTCGCTGCGATTTTTAATCGGCTCGAAGCGGCATTGTTCGTCAATCAGCGAAAACTGAACAGCACTTATTGGTCCAAATTGTTTCCATTATGTTGCCTTGGCCTTCTTTTCGTTGCCCTCATCCAGCCCTTGTCCGGTACCGGGTTCCCTCTTCCGACACTTAAAGTGGAACAATTAATTCCGCCCCGTTCATCTCGTGTGCATTGTTAGAACCGGTCGGCAGCAAAGCACCGGCATTCACGGGGGACGTGAAGGGTGTGTGGCTGGAAAAAGGAGCTGGATTCAGCGCCGTATTGCCGTGTCCTGCGCAAGGATATCCCGTTCCGTCGTTTAGGTAAAATCTCTAATAATCTCTAATCGAGGAAAGATCGACGACGTGTTAACCGCGAGGAGAAAGCAGTCTACTTGCTGGATTCATTTCATCACTTTCTCCGTCTTTCGCTTCTTTAGTCCCATCTAAGCGGGGGTCCCCTGTTCCCTGTAATTGTACGACAGGCATTATGTGTTGCTGACAGCTTCCTTGTTTTACATATAATCAGAGCCAGTCGGGAGCAAAGCGCCAGCGTTGATGGGAATCGTTAAAGGAATTATGATACAGGTCGAGGCAATGTCCAGTATCGTGATATTCTGTCCAGCGCAGGGCTATCCCGTGCCTTCATTTAGGTAATTTCAGAATTATAAACGAATGCGATTAAACGTGGTGATTAACGTTGCTCTTACGCGCCTTCCAATTAATTACACGTGTTGTGACTAAATTCATCGTTTCTCTCTCTCTCTGTCTGGTCGTTCACTCGGTCAAAGGTTCTGTTACTAACATCATAACTGAACAGAAACGCGGATATTTTGTACGCATGCCTGTGTGAAATCCGTAGAGCCGATTGGAACGAAGGCTCCGGCGTTCACGAGCGAATTGAAAGGTGGTTGGCTGAAGAAGAGAGCAATGTCCAGCGCCGTTCTGTCGTGCCCGGCTCAGGGGCATCCTGTGCCCTCCTTTAGGTAAATCGTTTTGCATCACTTTGAAACTTCCTGTTCGTACGACAGAACCGGTCGGGAGTAAAGCGCCAGCGTTGACAGGTGACTTGAAGGGTGGCTGGAAAGACAGGATCTGCGAGTCGACGGTCGTTCTGTTCTGCCCGGCTCAGGGTTATCCTGTGCCCAGTTTTAGGTAAACACTTCCTTAGATTTATTATAAATCTGAAACTTTGTGCGGTTAGAACCGATCGGCAGCAAAGCCCCGGCGTTGATCAATGAAATGAAACACGGTTGGAAGGCGACTAGCACGCGTCACAACGTGGTGATGACGTGCCCTGCTCAGGGATATCCTGTACCCAACTTTAGGTAAATCGTTCAGTTGTCAAACGGTCCGTTTATCTGCTCGATAGAACCGGTCGGTAGCAAAGCACCCTCGATTCTCGGAGAAAAGGGCAGTCTCATGGAAAGACACACCGGTACGCACATCGTGATTCTTTGCCAAGGGCAGGCTTACCCTGTTCCAACGTTCAGGTAAATCGTGAGGAGCGTTCTTGCAACTTAGTTTAGTCGGTTGTTGAATTCGAGGGATTAAGGTCCATTTATACATCAACAGTAGCTTTTTCCTTTCACACATCGTATGGGGGACGTGGTATGTGCCATGAGTTGTACTTTGCCACGTGTCGTATTCATTGTTTATTCTTCCTCACGTTACATAGCACTCTGACGTGTGCTATCACCATGTGTACAGACATATGCCACAATGGTGGCATTCCCACGAGTGATTAGTAACGTTCCAAATGACGAGTGACGCTATAAATGGACCTTCAGAAGTACTCTGAACATTCGAAGCTCAGGTATACCGGTTTGTCTGGTAACGTTTCTTTTTTCTCTGGCGAAGAGCCGGTAGGAAGTAAGGCGCCTTCGGTAGTCGGTGACGCGAAACGATGGCAGAAGACCAAAACTTCGTCGGGATTCACGTTGCAGTGCCAAGCGCAGGGTCATCCGGTACCAGTGTTCAGGTAGTCGAGTCAGTCCGTCTTCCTTATCGATCTCCTTCGCGATTTCATTTTCCAATTGACCGGGCAAATTGCTAAGGAGCGTCTCGTTCCTTTGCCTCTATCGTGTGCACGATTTTGTTACGTTGCCAGAGCCGCTGGGAGCGAAAGGACCGAAATTCTCTAGCGACGATCGCGTCAACTCTTTCGTACGCGCCGCGGGATCCTCGTCGACGTTGCTCTGTCCCGCGCAAGGGTTCCCAGTTCCGTCGTTCAGGTAAATTGACGAATGCTCTACTCTAGTCGGAGACACCGTTTTGTCTCGCGTTTGTTTGACGTAGAGCCCGTGGGATCCAAGGCGCCCAGCTTTCAGAGCGACGCGAAAAGCGTCACCTATGTCAGAGCCGCGAAATCCTCGGTCGCGATCACGTGTGCCGCTCAGGCGTCGCCACCTCCGACTCACAGGTAACGTTTTTCCGATATTCTGTCACGTTTCCTCCGAGAGACCCGCAGAAGGTGGTGGCGCGTTCCGTCATGGTGCAAGTATCGAGCGAATAACGTGTTTTATGAATGTCAGAGCCGGCAGGTCGGGTGTCACCTAAGTTCCCAAAGTCAGCCAAGATCGATTCCTTCGAGGTGGCGAACGGCACCGAGATAAGTCTGCTGTGCGATGCCCAGGCGTTCCCTGCTCCCACGTTTAGGTCAGTGAACCCGTTCATACTCATCGGTTATTTGGCATCTCTATAGAACCTGTGAACGGTGCCAAGCCTAGAGTCGCGTCCACTTCAAAGTACGACGTCCTCGCCAGTTACGTGGACAGTCCGGTAACCATGCTTTGCCCAGCCCAGGGTCACCCTCTTCCAGCTTTTAGGTACATATCTACGACTCTCGATAGCGAGTACGGCAAGATCTATGATACAACGTTGGGGGTACATTCCATTTGTCGTTTCTCTAGAGCCTGTCAGCGGCGCTGCACCCAAAGTACCACCCACCGCTAAAATTACGGTCTTCTCGATATCGGCCGAAACCGCCACTGCTATGTTGTGTCAGGCTCAAGCGCATCCGCTGCCAATCTTCAGGTACGCTTCGACGAGCAAACAGAAAGGTGTCTTCTGACGTGTTCCTCGTTAGGGCGATGGACTACGCCTGGAGCGATTACGCGTTCAATTTCTTCTCTCGCGAAAATCGATTTTCTGCCTGCTGGTGAATCTGTCCACGTTTTGTATTCTAGAACCGGTCGGAAGTAGTCCTCCTCGTACACCGCCTAGGTCGGAATTAGCCGGGTTGACAAAAATCCGGGGCCAAGCTTCGACGTTGTTGTGCGAGGCTCAGGCCAGTCCACCGCCTCTGTACAGGTGAGCAACGTGGGACACCGTGAACCAACCCTTTTCCTCGGCTTCCGTTCAACGGTCTCTTTCGTTCCCGCGTTTTTTACTTTCTCATTGACGCGCTTCTCAACGACGACGGATTCCCTAGCTCCCTCTTGTTTACGGTATTGCAGAACCACGTGGTAGCGTACGACCGAACGTACGGGACAAGGACGTGAATGGACTGAAGAGGGACATCCTAGTCGATCTAATGGTGGGTCTGCCGTGTCCTGTTCAAGGTTTCCCAGCCCCCACGTTCAGGTAGGGGCGCGTAAACTGGGGACTGAATCTCGCTCCAGGCGGTGGCGATCCTGCTCGGGTACCGGCTCATTTTCTAGCCCATTTCTTCTCAATTATTGTGTGTCGTTGGAGATTAGAATCGCGTTGTTCAGTCGAGTTTCTGTCCGCGGTACTGCTCATGCGGCGTTTACATTAGGCAACTTTTGCCAGACAGACTACCTTTATCTTGGATTGAGCTCTTTCCACTAACTTGCAGTGTCTCGCCATATCTTGCATAGGGCAATAAAAATGGAGAAATGGTGGAACATATGAGCAAGACAAAAGTCTTGGAATTATAGAAGTTGCCTAACGTAAACGCCGCTTTCAGAACCGACAGGTAACGTACCGCCACGTATCGCCGGCGAACGTTATGATGGTAGCAAGCTCGTGGATGTTCCGAGGACAATGATGGTGGCTTTGGACTGCTCGGCTCAGGGATTTCCTGTCCCAGTGACAAGGTACTCTCGCGATTAAACGGCCCACGTCTCGAGCCACGATGGTCGCGTTTCAGAGGGCACGAACAAGATAGCTCCGCGCTCGTCGGGCAAGAAATTCGAACGGGAAGTGGTTTTGGCTGCTAGGGGTCAGGATATAGCGTTAAGTCACTCGCTTCAGGGATTTCCCGCACCCCTGACAAGGTAGATCACCCCTTCGTTTCTCCTGTCGCTCCTCAGCGTCCTCGTCGTCGTCGTCGTCGTCGTCGTCGTTGATGAGTCGAATCAATGTTGATGTCAGTTTCGGTCCGTGCGACCTGTTGCCCCGTTGGCGTTGTCAGGTAAGTAGATCGCATGCGATTAAGTGTAATTTACTCAGGATGCTAATTAACCGACCGAGAGCAGGACGAGGTACGTAACATCGTGTTTAACTTACGGCGAGAACAGGATTCTGTATGTGTGTCTACTAATTACTTCTATCGCAATTATCACGTTGACTGCCATGATGGAAATTGTACCTTCTGCAAATTCAGAATTTCTGTTCTTTCGCTTTACGACCTTTTTGACCCGATTTTGTCATTGCACGAAACGTGAATAAGTACAGTTAACAATTATCTTAACCCATTGACTGCCAGACATATTTAGAGCGTCTTGCCCTGGGTGCCAAGGTTTTGAAGAATACATGAAATTTTACAAAATATATTTATATTAAGTTACTGATATAATATTGTAATAGCATTTACAGTAATTTTTATTGAAAAAAAAACACTACGAGATATCTCGTAGCTGGCAGTTTTGATACACACGCTTACTACGAGATATCTCGTAGCTGGCAGTCAATGGGTTAATCTACTACACTTGGAAGATATAACAATAGGGTCAGAAGGGTTCGATTAAATACAGCGAATTCTTTTCTCGCAACGAAGCGTCCGTAACGATTAAAAAACGAAAAGAGAATAAGGAAACGACGGAGTAGAGAAAAGGAATGAAGAGACGAATTTGTCACTCTGGGCAATAAATGATATCCTTGCAGAACCGTCGGGTCGTACTGCCCCAAAAGGGACTGGAGACGGCCTTAATAAGTACCGCGGGGTAGAGGGCGAGTCTCTGGCGCTGGCGTGTGCGGCACAAGGCTTTCCTGCCCCGATCTCTAGGTACACACAATTCCGTATAGCTTCTCAATTCTTTTTTTTGCTTTTCTTTGGTCGTTTGTCTTGCTCCGCAGAGCACGGTTCCTATTTTCGAAGCGTTCCATCCTTACCCTCTACCCCGTGTCGGGTGGCGGTACCGTACAGAATCCGAGATGTCGGACGTTCGACACAGGCAAAGAGAAAGAGAGACGAGAGAAATAATTGAGAACAAAAATTGTCAACCATACAGGGAGGAGGACAAAGGTAGCCTCGAGTAAATAAAGAAAGGCAAGGGAAAAAAGTGAGTGGGCAAAGCATGCGTTCAGCGATGATTCGGAATATCTCGAAGAAAGGTGCATAGATTAGAAAAGAGAAATTTTTATTCGTTTTCTCGTCTCGTTCGCCTTGAACGTGTTTGATATCGATCGAAGCCGAACGTGATCGTGTGGCTTTGTAGAACGACGAACGAGTGAACGCTAGGCAATTAAAAGAGACGGTCGATTAACGAGGAGAGGAGAAAAAGGAAAGTGTGTAAAACGTATCCCGTATCCGGGGCCAATCGGACGTGTTGGTTTTCAGTGCCAACTGGAGCCCCGTGGCGCAACCCCGAGATAGGTGACGGATGCGCGACCTCGAAAAGGATGCGGGCCCTCTTCTCCTTCGGTAACCTCGGTGCTGATCCGGGTGGTCCGAGAGGGTGTCACCCGATCAATGGGGCGAACAATGTTGCCCTGCACCTGCACACCTCCAATAAGTCCCACGATATCTGGCTGGTAAGTCCTCGCCACCTTCGTGCCTCCGTTCATCCGTTCGTGTTTTTCACTGCCCCCCAACACCCTCTCTTTCTCTCACTCGCCAGGTATAGATTCGTGATTCGTGTTGTTCAGTTGCACCATTCTCACGCCTCGTAAACGCTCAAGATACCACCACCTTCGTTCTTCCATCGTCTCGATCCCGATCTTCACCCGGCTAACTTTTATTTCAGCATCACCTTTTCCGACGCGACGTCACCGAGCAATTTTACTTTCGTTTTCGAAACGTCTGCCTTTGTATCCTCTTTTTGTTTCTGTTTCCAATCGTAACGAAGTTGCCGCTGCCAGCCTCCGTCCTTCCGTTTCCTCACCTGCTCTGCTTCACGACCGCTGCTATAAGCTCCAGCTGAGTTCAAGTTCTTTGTTCGATTAAGTTTGCGTACTCGTGTCGCGCGAGACACGCGCTAACGAGCCGGCAGTAGAGACAGAAGCCCGTGCCCAGAGACGCCCAAAGCCCTGCCTATACGTGCCAAGCAAGGAAAATAAAAGCAACGTGGAATGAAGTGAACAGAAACACCGTGTGTCGAACGTTTTTCTCTCCCTTGCGATATCGCGTGTCGTGCGAACGCGTCCCGATCGCGTTTCCCGCCATCCAGCGTGTTTCACCTTGGAACGAGAAACACACGTTTCTATTGGCTTCATTTCATACATAAGATCGTTTTCATTTCGTACGGTAAATCGATCCGGCAAACCGACGATCCCCTTCGTGTCTATCGTTTCAGATGGTACAAGTTCATCGAAGGTTCATCTCGCCGCCAACCGGTCCAGCTTAACGATCGTGTACGTCAGGTTAGCGGAACGTTGATCATCCGTGAGGCTCGCGTCGAGGATTCCGGCAAATATCTGTGCATCGTCAACAATTCCGTGGGAGGTGAAAGCGTGGAGACCGTTCTGACTGTGACCGCACCGTTGGCCGCGGAAATCGAACCCAGCACCCAGACCATCGACTTCGGCAGACCGGCTACCTTCACCTGCAACGTCAGAGGAAACCCCATCAAGACTATCTCCTGGCTGAAGGATGGCAAACCCCTTGGACTGGAAGAACCCGTGCTTAGAATCGAAAGTGTCAAGAAGGAGGACAAAGGAATGTACCAATGCTTCGTTAGGAATGACCAGGAAAGCGCTCAGGCAACCGCGGAACTCAAACTTGGTGGACGATGTAAGTTCTAATTCTACAGTTTGCAAGTTTAATTGAAAATTAGCAATTACTAGCGATGTCTGTGGGTATCAGAAATAGATTCCAATAACGAGAGTGTACCGTTTTGGGTCAGAACGTATCGGGAATACGATAATTTAATCGGAAACGTTTGTACACCCACAGTCGAACCCCCGCAGATTCGTCAGGCCTTCGCCGAGGAGACTCTTCAGCCCGGACCAAGCATGTTCCTGAAGTGTGTCGCCAGTGGAAACCCGACTCCTGAGATCACCTGGGAACTGGACGGCAAACGGCTATCCAACACCGAGAGGCTTCAAGTAGGGCAGTACGTTACGGTGAACGGCGACGTGGTTTCTCATCTGAACATCTCCAGCATTCACACGAACGACGGTGGACTCTACAAATGCATCGCCGCGTCAAAGGCAAGGGCGATCGCGTCTCGTTTGCGCGACATTCAGGTCGAGGTACAAAGAACGGCGATCGAGGAACGATTTCTTGATTACAGGTTGGATCAGCGGAACACTCGGCTCGTCTGAACGTTTACGGTCTACCCTTCATCCGACACATGGACAAAAAGGCTATCGTCGCTGGTGAGACTCTTCGCGTGACCTGCCCAGTCGCCGGATATCCGATCGAGAGCATCGTGTGGGAACGAGACACCAGAGTATTACCGATCAACAGGAAACAAAAGGTCTTCCCCAACGGCACGCTTATCATCGAGAACGTCGAGAGAATGAGCGATCAGGCTACGTACACTTGTGTGGCACGCAATGCTCAAGGCTATAGCGCAAGAGGAACCCTGGAAGTACAAGTAATGGGTAAGTTCGAAGCTTCTTTTTATCATCCCCTGACATCGCGCGAATTTCATCCGATCGAATAATTGAACGTTACACGAAATCGCGATTTTTATCCGAAAAGTTCGAACTCGCGGTAGACGAACAAAAGTTCCTTTGTCAAATCGGTGCACCGAAATTCCGCGTAAAGCATTCTTTACAGGTATCCACGAGGATTAGACGATTCGACGAACGTTAACGCGATAACGTTCGAATAATTGTCTTACAGCGAACTGACGACTCTTTCAGCGAATCCTGGCGCTCGTCGATCCGACGGCCAATTATGTCCATATCTCGGCCGAACCGAGTGTCGCGCGAAACCCGTGATTACCCGTGAACATCCGCGAAACGAACACCGACCGCGGACACGTGCACACGGACAACGACCCCGTCGCAGAATTCGCTTACACTTAATCACGTAGCGCGGAAAACCTCTTTAGAGAAAAGAGGCACGAGCGCTTTCGTTGGAACGTTGGAACGTTGGTATGGCGGTGGCTGACGATCGACCGTAAGAAAACTGGTGCATTTTTGTCAGAATTTGTTTTTCCGCGTCCACCACTCGTAGCGACCGCTGCTCCATCGGATACCGTGTCTCTGAACGTGTTAGGTTATCGAATGATCGATTTTGAAACCGAAGGATTTATAGATCGATACCGAATCAGACTTTCTACATTTCGAAATCGATCATTTAACTTCGCTAGTTCATGGGTTAGCTGCGTTATAAGCTTGTTCCAACAGAGACCGATTGTACATTCGAGTCTAGTTTCATGTTTTGGTGGCAGCTAACTTTATCGGAAGTGCAAAGGTGCATTAACAATAGAAATCAGACACGGTTTAGATATGATCAGAGGTCTATAACGGTATCGATCGCAAGATCGCAACTCGCGATATAGAACGCAGCCAACCCATTAACGATTATGGCAACACACGGCGTACGACACGTAACCGGTCGCGTAAATAAGCCCGCGACCTCTCATCGCACGTCCATACATCGATCCTCCACCCTCAGTGCCGCCCACGATACAGCAGTTCTCGTTCACGAAGCTACCCATGAACGCCGGAGAGTTCGCAAACCTGCAGTGTATCGTTCCGACCGGTGATCTGCCTTTGAACATACGTTGGAGCTATCCCGGAGAAGAGATGGGCGGTTCCTCCGGCGTACTTGCGAAGAAGGTCGCGGATCGCGTTAGCATGCTCATGATCTCAGTCATCACCGCGAGACACGCGGGGGAGTACGTTTGCACCGCTGAAAACGCGGCTGGAACCGCGTCCCACTCGACCACGCTCACCGTCAATGGTTCGGGACTATCATCCGTTCCTAGACAATTTTACTCGCTCTGGTTTTTTACCTTTTTCTCTTTCGTTTTCGTTTCGTTTCGTTTCTGCACCATCCCGGCAAATAGCACCGTAGCGAAAAGTAACCCCTTGTTGGTAATCCCGACGCCCGACGTCCTTGCATCGAGAATCCAACGGTCCGTCAACGTTCGAGTCTTACACCTTGACCACAAGTATTTTCTCCCGAGACGTTATCGAAGGATCGATAGAACGCAGCGAGAGAGACAGCGATTCGTAACCGCGTGCGATGACTTCAGTTGGCCCGCAGCTTCTGCCGATCACTTTCAATGCCGAGGTCGCCAACTCGGGCGATTCCGTGTCCGTACCTTGCTCGATCTTGAAGGGCGACATGCCTATGGATATATCGTGGGCGTTCAACGGTGTACCGATCGACGCGTCCAGAGACTCTAGTATCACTATCACGAAAATCAGCAGGCTGCTGAGCACCCTTAGCATCGACGGCGTCTCGGCGCGTCACGCTGGAGAGTACACCTGCTCCGCATCGAATCTTGCCGGTTCCGTCAGTCGATCAGCAACCTTAACGGTGAACGGTACGATCTCCTCTCCTCTTCTCCAGCCCGTTTTTCTTCCCCGCTCGCTCGATCTATGCTTTCATCGTGACTGTCCCTCGCAACTATCCCTGTTCAATGTCCGTACCGAGAATAGATTCCTCCCGAGAAACGTGTCTGTTCCTCTGTTACGGGTCATCGCCATACCAACCTCATAGAACAAACGATAGAAAGCGCTGTACTCGTGAATCGACACTCGTTCCTCCTCGCTTCGACTTTTCGAGTCGGACATGACCAAGCGTATCCTCGCCGGTGTGGCTGTTACGCTAGCCAAACGGGTGAACGCTTTGTCGTGTCTGCTTCGAGTGGTTGTTTCCAGTCGCCCCGCAAATACTGCCCTTCATGTTCGGCGACGAACCGGCCAGCTGGGGTGAACTGATTTCCGTCACCTGCTCCGTAACCAAGGGAGATCAGCCTCTCGAGATATCGTGGGCGTTTAACGGGACTCCGATCGACAGTCAGCACGGATCCGATGTCGTGATAGCGAGCACTAACAAGAAAAACAGCGTGCTAACGATCGAGTCTGTCGCGGCGAGGCACGCCGGAGAGTATACTTGTTCCGCGTCGAATCGCGCTGGCGCCACCACGCATTCTGCCCAGCTGACCGTAAACGGTACACGCGTACGATCTTCGCACGTGACTAACATCTTTGCGTTCCTCTTCCTCTTTCCTCTACGCATCGAATTCCTAGATGTTCCCGACGATAGTCCAGATGAAACTTCGTACGATCGACGCTCGGATCTGTGATTACGCGGCTGCGACCGGAAGCCCTCGTTAGTTCTCGCGCGGAGGCGGCACGCGTACCATACACCTTCCTCGTTCACCGTTATTTTCGTTGTTTCTTACCTTTCGACCACGCTGCCGTGTCGCTCGCGCAGTCGCGCCACAGATCCTCCAGTTCTCGTTCGGCGACGATCCCCTGAACTCCGGCGAGATGCTGTCGGTCTCTTGCACGATCGTCAAAGGAGACTTCCCGGTGAACTTGACGTGGACGTTCGACGACACACCGATAGACTCGAGCAGACCGGACATTAATATTATTAATAATAAGAGGGTCAGCTTCTTGAGCATCGACAGCGTGGCGGCGAGGCACGCCGGAAGATACAAGTGCATCGCGTCAAATGCTGCTGGATCAGACAGCCACACCGCCGTGCTCTCGGTCAACGGTATCCCCCTCGACTATACGAATCTTTTTCTTTATTTTGCGACTGCAAGTAACCGTTCAAGAACACGCCGACGACGGAAACGCGGGAAAAGAGTGTCGCGTGCACATCGGTCGGCGCGTTCTTCGTTCGCTTTCGACGCTCTGTCAGTATTTTCTCTCGTAACTTCTTGTTCTCCGCAGTAATCTACATAGCGTATAATTTTGAAACGAAGGCCACTGCCGTCGTCGTGCCGATGATCGAGCGCGTAAACGTATCATCGATGCTCGCGTGTAGTAGCGAACAGGTAAGATTATCGTCAGAGACGACGGCAGGTAAGGACACGGTCCATCGCGCGGATACAGCGAGACGATGGTCCATGTTTCTCTCACTTTTCTCAGTATCACTTTCTTTTCCTTTTTTTTACAGTACTCTGTGCCCGGTCCTTCCGATCCCTGGTAGTCAATGATCCCTCGTAGTTATCCACATTATCCGACAGCTCCAGCGCGTCGTTCGCGATTCGATCTCGTAAACGAAAAAAAAAAAAAACGCCGTGAACCGGTGCCCTCTCTGGGAGCTCCTACGCGCGATTCAAGAGACACTTTTCGAATTTCCAGTCGCGCCTCAATTGGCGCCTTTCACGTTCGGTGACGAGGCGGCCAACGCGGGAGAAATGGCTACCGTTCAGTGCGCCGTGATCAAAGGCGATCTTCCGGTGAAGATCGTGTGGTCGCTGAACGGTAGGACTATCGATGTCGGACGCGTGTCCGGTAACCACGGTTACGACATTCCTGACATCGTCGTGAGCAGAAGTAGTAAACGGATCAGCACCCTGACGATAGACTCGGTAGCCGCAAGACACGCGGGCGAGTACTCGTGCACCGCGACCAACGCAGCCGGATCCGCTACGCACACGTCGGTTTTGTCAGTGAACGGTACGCTTTTACGTGTAAAAAAGAACGATCGGGTGAACTGATCGGCTGGTGGTGGTCGGTCAACCGCGTGGAACGCGTCGGGGGTCACTCGGGGGTGGAGGTAAAGTCGAACGACACCTTTTCTCGGACAGCTCTTCTTTCGTGAAATTTTATCCAGGTGCTACGTAGTCTTTTTTTTACGCTCCAAGTATCACGGTCGACCGTTGTGTTCCTTTAACGATATCGACGGCACTGTTGTCACGTCGACAGTATCGCCGCGCATTGCCCCGTTCGAAATGGCCGACAAAGCCGTGAACTGGGGCGACTCCGTATCGGCTGTCTGCACCGTGGTCAACGGGGACTCCCCGCTCGAGATCAGCTGGGCGTTGAACGGAATGCCCATCGACGAGAGTCACCGGATATCCGTGACCACCACGAAAAGGAACAGCCTGCTCTCCATCGATTCGGCCAGTCCTAGCCACGCGGGCACTTACACCTGCGTAGCCTCGAACGCGGCCGGCGCGACCAGCTATTCGGCGGAATTGACAGTCAACGGTATCTACAGCAGTAGACGCATCCGAAAATTTCGTCGGTTATCCCCGAATTCATCCCCGTCTCAAACTCCTCGCTCATCCCTCGTACCGCCTCCGCAATCTCGCCTCGAATCGAAAGGGTCGCGACGTTCGTTGTCGCGCGAACGACAGAAACTGGGCAAAGCCAACGATTGATTACAGTCGCGCCGCAGATAGCTCCGTTCGTAATCACCGAAGAGCCGGCGAACTGGGGCGACTCGATTTCCGTGGTGTGCGCCATTCTCAAGGGCGATTTGCCGATCGAGATCGCGTGGGCGTTGAACGGCGAGCCGATCGGCCGCGATCGTTCGGACATTAACATTCTGGCGACCACGCGAAAGAACAGCATCCTCAGCATCGAGTCTGTAGCCGCTAGACACGCGGGAGAGTACACGTGTTCGGCGTCCAACAAGGCTGGAGCGACCAGTCACTCGGCTACCCTAGCCGTCAACGGTATTTTCCTCAGCAGACACGTTTTCTCCGACACTTCCCTCTTTTCGCTCCTTATCTTTCGACACCGTTTCCTCATTGTCTCCGGTTGGCGTCGGTGGTCGAGGCTTGGAATCTCCTCCGTTCGATAGGTCGTTCACGACGAACGATGATCGATCCGCGGTGTGTGGGTAGTATTCGTTGTCCACGAAAGGAGGGATAATTTAGACAATTAAGGATTGTTTGTTCGTCATAGTTGCCCCCGAGATAGCTCCATTCGTGATCAGTGAGAAACCGGCGAACTGGGGAGACACGGTGACCGCAACCTGCACGATGTTGAAGGGTGATTCTCCCATTCAAATCGAATGGGCTCTCAACGGCGAACCGATTTCCCACGATTATCCCGACATATCGATCGCGACCAGCAGGCGGGTCAGTTTGCTGACGATAGACGCCGTGACGGCGAGTCACGCCGGGGAATATACGTGTATGGCCAGCAACGCCGCTGGTGGAACGAGTTTCACCGCGACTTTGGCCGTGAACGGTACAATGCGTGTTCCTTTTCACCCCCCGGTTTGCTTTGTTTTCTCGATGCATGCGCGACACTCGGCCAAATAGCTTCCCATCATGTCCCGTTCGCGACTCCATCGTTCACCTCACCATTCCATCCGTCGACGACAGCGATCTTCGGTTAGGTAATCACGATTCGTGAACAGGAAATACCTTTTTGTTCGTTTCGAGTCGTGAGTTAAGTAGTCTGTTATTATGATAACCGCAGTTGCGCCGGAAATCGTGCCGTTCGTGATCGGAGAGGGACCAGCGAATTGGGGGGACACGGTGACCGCAACGTGCACGGTATTGAAAGGGGATCACCCGATCCAGATCGAATGGGCTCTGAACGGCGAGCCGATTTCTCGCAATCATTACGATATATCGATAGTAAACACCAGCAAACGCGTCAGCGTGCTGACGATCGACGCCGTGACAGCGAGACACGCGGGAGAATACACGTGCTCCGTCAGCAACGCAGCCGGTGGGACGAGTTACTCTGCATCTCTCGCAGTAAACGGTACACGCTAACCTTCCCTTATGTTCCCTTCTAATACTTCTCTGTTTTCTTTTCGCGCATGCTACCAACCTGTTCCATACTCTTTCCTTCTTATCCCGTTCCGTCGAAGAACAGAGGAGGTGACGCGTGTTCGTTTCATCCATGACGTTTAGGAACTCGTGACACGGATCATCGATCCAGTTTAAACGACACTTTCGATCGCTATTCTCGCGAGGTCAATCGTCTCTGACGTCTACGGGGTCGTGAACGCGGCCTAATAAAGCGAATATCGATCGATCGATTCCAAGTTGGCGAACGTTAAATAAAGACAGTTTCGATGTCGTTGTAGTTGCGCCGCATATAGGTCCATTCTCGATCAGTGACGGACCAGCTAACTCGGGAGACATGGTCTCGGCTACCTGTTCGATTATGAAAGGCGACTTTCCGGTAAAGATCGTGTGGAAGTTTAACGATAGGACGATAGGTTTCAACGATCCGGACGTGACGATCACGAGGATCAATAAGCATATGAGCGCACTGAGCATCGAGTCCGTGGCGGCGAGACACGCGGGCGAGTATACGTGCGTAGCGACGAACAGAGCTGGAAACGTCAGCCACTCGACGACTCTGGCCGTGAACGGTACCTATTTATCAACAAGCACGCTCTTGCACGAGTAAAAACGAGTTTTGCACAAGCATCGCCTAAACGACAGTAATATCCATGCTGCATTTGCCGTTTGCCCATTGACGATCCTCTTTTTGCTCTTAACACCTTCAGTCCTAACTGTGTTTTAAAACATGCTCCACGGAGGCGGTGGTGATCTTTCAGGTTGTCGTAAAATCGCTCGAACGTAAAAATATTCCCGTCTGTTCCCTGAAATTTCTCCTCGACGAGAAGATCAAAAAGGAGTATCTCGAGTTCCTTCGTGGCCGTTATCACGCGACGCGCGTTTCTCTGTCCAAGTTGCACCGCAGATCTTCCCGTTCACGTTCGGCGACGAACCGGTGAACTCGGGCGAAGCGATCTCGGCGACCTGCTCGATCCTGAAGGGCGACTTCCCGATGGACATATCTTGGGCTTTCAACGGCGTGCCGATCGATTCGAAGAGCACGGATCAGTACACTGTGACGAAAAGCAAGCGGCTGAGCGTGTTGGCGATCGATGCAGTGGCTGCCAGACACGCGGGAGAGTACACTTGCACCGCGTCGAACAAAGCTGGAGCCTCGAGCCACACGGCTATGTTAGCCGTGAACGGTAATACGCACGCATGTGTGGTAGACGCGCGTCACACGGACACGCCTGGAGGCGAGAGTTCTGGGACCTCCTTTTTTCAATCCTATACATCATCATCATCATCATCCACCCGTATTCAATATTCATACCTGCCCCCGTACCCCGTCGTGGCGCGTACTCACGGGGGACGACGCTTTAGAGACGTCGTTCGCGAAGGAAACAACCGATGAACCAGATTCGACGATCGATTGGATTCCTTTCGTACAAACTCCATTCCTGTGGCTGTTAATTAGGTTAACGAGAGGGCTAGCGGATTCCCGATTGGTCGCTCGCGCTCTGATCGATTTTGGGTGAACGTTTTCAGTCGCGCCGCAGATCGCGCCGTTTTCGATCGGCGACGAACCCGCGAACTGGGGCGAAGCGGTTTCGGCGGTGTGCACGATCGTAAAGGGCGACCTGCCCATAGAGATGTCGTGGGCATTGAACGGAGAGCCCATCACCAGCGAAAATCACGGCGATATCTCGATATCGAGCACCGGGAAACGAGTCAGTCTGTTGACCATCGAAGCCGTGAGCGCCAGACATGCCGGAGAATACACGTGTACAGCCTCGAACGCAGCCGGAGCGACGAGCTATTCGGCTACCTTGGCCGTCAACGGTACAGACATTGCACGAATAGGCTCCGTCAGATACGAACGAAACTGCTATCACTTCCCTTCTTCGCTAGCACGCGTCCACAAAAATGTTCGAGACTCTCCTTTCTTTCCCCGTCCCGTTTTGTCCAATCCCACCTTTGTTTTCGTCCAACGACACCGACAGACTGACCGAAACAGATTCCGTGGAAAGAACTGAATAGCTTTAGGGCATTGTTTCTAGTCGCTCCACAGATCGCGCCATTCTCAATCGGCGAGGAACCGGCTAACTGGGGCGAGCAAGTGTCCGCGATGTGTAGCATCTTGAAGGGTGATTCACCGATCGAGACGCAATGGAGCTTGAACGGAGAACCTATCACGCGTGCCACCCATCCGGACATAAATATCATGAAAACTGGGAAAAAGAACTCCGTCTTGATCATCGACTCCGTCACCGCGCATCACGCTGGCGAATACACGTGCGTCGCGAGCAACTTGGTGGGATCCGTCAGCCGATCCGCAGTGTTATCGGTGAACGGTACTATGAAACTATACGAAGCATCTAGCACGGTTTATCCTGTACGTCGAAAATCCCTCAAGTCAATCCCCAACTTCGAATCCCTTTCGTTCATTCCAACGTCGATCCGCTCCGACGCGATATCGGTTCACGGTTCGATGACCACGTCGATTCTCCGCATCGGTTTCCACCCGTTCTTCCAGCGACAGTCTGACACGTGGTTGTTCGTCTCGTAGTGTCTCCGCAGATCGCGCCAATCTCCTTCGGCGACGAGCCCGTGAACGCCGGAGACTTGGTCTCGGTACAGTGCGTGGTGACCAAAGGCGACTCTCCTCTGGAGATCACCTGGACCTTCGATAGTCAACCGATAAGGTCCGATCGAATGGACGTGATCGTGTCTAACTCCGGGAAACGCGTGAAGCAACTGACCATCGAGTCCGTAGCTGCGAGACATGCCGGGGAGTACACCTGCGTCGCCTCGAATGCGGCTGGATCGACCTCGCACTCGGCCAAATTGGACGTCAACGGTACACGCTTCCTCGACGATACATGGACACCCTCACTTCCTTTCCCGACCATCGACTCCTACCCTCTCCTTCGCAATCAGCACTCGGCGTTTTTTTCGGTTGCCTTTGGTATCCCCTTTCGTTCGCTTCTGCTCGTGTCGGTGGTCCATCGCGCGAATTAGCTTGGTGCAAGGAACGAGACGCGAACAAACGCTTCCCGACGGGGAGCGGAGCGCACGACGATTCCGTGCGCAGTTTCAGTTCAGTTTTTCTATTTCCAGTCATTCCGAAATTATTGCCGTTCACGTTCGGCGAGAAACCGCTTAACTCGGGTCAAGTAGTAACGGTACCGTGCGCCGTGGTCGAGGGCGATCAACCCTTGAAGCTTCGCTGGACCTTAAACGGTCACGCGATCTCGCCCCACTCTGGAATCTCAATCGTGGATCTCGGCGGACGGGGCGCCATACTCAGCATAGGATCTGTCCAGGCGACGCACGCTGGAACGTACACGTGTATCGCGGAAAACCTTGCCGGAAGGCACGAGCTATCGGCCGATCTGATCGTCAACGGTGCTTAAAAAGATCTGCAACAGTGATCTTGCATATTAGATCTGCCGAAAAGTTCTGTCCACGTACGAAACTCGGATACCTCCTAATGGTACCCATTTTGGACTATACAGGTCCTGAGTGCTGAATGGTATCTGTTCAACGATACTCTATTCGCTTATTGTCTTTCACGTCTTTTTCGTTTAAATGTTTCGCGGAACATCGACTATTTAATCGAGGCTCACTCTCCTTTCCACTACAGCATTTATACCTTCCTCTGTATGCAGATTTTCATAATTATTTGATAATTCTCTTGTTGGAACTCGTAGTGGCATAAACGGACTTTGTCATCCGACATGTTTGCTCTGCTCTCATTTAGAACAGATTAATTAACCGAACACGAAACCGCAATTTACGTGGCACAAATCCTTAGCGAACACGATGTAGCAGTGCACATAACACGTAATGTAGGACACATCTGAAAGTGGAAAACAACAATGGCCATAATATGGACAGAACTTTGCGGTAAACCTAATAATTCGAACGTCACGCTATCTTTTTTCTTTATTTGCCTTGTCCCTTTGAAAATCTTCTGTTGTCCCGAGCCAGTAGTTCTCCTTGCTTGAGTAACATTCGGATCTCCTCTTTTTTGTTGCGCTCTGTTTGACGTTTCTTTATTTCTGCGGGGGCAAATTTACCGTTGCGTACAAGAAATCGATGAGCAGGGCATCCGTCTTCGATTCGGTCAGAGTCGAACCGTGTCGAATGAAGTCGCGTCTACCCTGGCAAACGAATTGTCCGTCTAATTTTTAACCCTTGTTCCCTCTGCTATTATCTGTGCCTGACTCTAGAGTCTGTCTCTATCTCTCGGCAGTCGCTCCGCATCTGCAGCCGTTCTCGTTCGACGAGGCCAACTCCGGCGATCTGATAATCGTCCATTGCGCGGTCGTTAAGGGGGACACGCCGATTTCGCTCAAGTGGTTGTTCGAGGGACGCCATTTAGAAGTAGGCGACGGAGTGGGTATCACCGCGTTGGGGGATAGAGTGTCCGCTCTGACGATCCCTGCCGTCAGGGGAGAACACGCCGGAGAATATGCTTGCGTCGCCGATAATCCAGCCGGTCGTGCTAGGCACAGCGCCCATCTCAAAGTGAACGGTACAGAAACGAGATCATATCATGTAATCGTCGCAAACGAATATAAAAAAGAAAAGAAAACGCCACGCGGTGTATAGAAAGAATTTGTTGAAAATCGGCATGATTTGTCCAGGCGTGCAACGCGTAGTCCTTGTGCCATCGATCAATACGTTGTTGTGAGATCGGCGAACGAACGCGATATATTTGACTGAATCGTTCGTGTGACACTTGGTAGCTCGAGTAGTAGTCGTGTAAGGTTTGAAACGGCGAACGAACTGCGTCTCTACTGTCTGTTGTTGATTGTTGTAATAGCATATTATTGAATATGTTTATTTTGGAAGTCTGCATTTGCCCGACTGTCCATCTTTCTTTCTTACATATAATTATCTTCCCGCATATCGTTTGTTTCGAAGCATCATCGTTTAGGTAGGTCGCTCGGCCGAGTGTAGTTGTTGGACCGCAGTCCCACTCTCGTTAATCCTTGGGCTACCATCATCAAAGGTAATTTGTCCTTAGTTCAGGACGAGTTAAACTCCCTCTCCTTCCTTTCGTTCACTTTTCTTTTCTCTCGTGCTCTTTCACGCGCTTCCATTGACGTAACTAGATAGGGACCAGGGTAGGTTTCTCCTTGCACGTAAAATCTTTCTTTAGAAATCTTCAAAATCACAAACACCCTGATTTTCATCCGAGAAACGTCGCCAGGGGACCACCCTGGACCACGATCTTAGTTACGCCAGTGCCACGTCCCCGTACGCGTACACACACTTCTCTCGTGCTTTCTCTGTCTCTGTCTCTCTTTCCAAATCCTCTTCGTCCTTCTCGAAACGATTCGCAGAGAGAGATGTATTCGTCGGGACGTTAATAAAACGAAGTATGTGCGCGACCCGTGATAACCGGAGACACGTAAAGTAGGTTTGGAGCCAGAAAGGGGAGGACCCAGTGTTTCTCGTGAGAAGCAACGAACCGACAACGTACACGAACACGATGATTGACCAGTGTACCATGAAGGGATGGACAAAAGGATCGCAAAAGGAACATCCATGTACCTATCCGTGGATTTAGCTCGAGCCTATCATTCCAGTCTTACCACGGATCAGTCCGTTCGATTTTGGGGATCAACCGATCTATGAGGGACAAGCAGCCCAATTGGCGTGCATGGTGCTGGTGGGTGACACCCCCATCAATATTACCTGGACGCACGAGGACCAGCCATTGTCGCAATTCATGGGATACAGCATCGGGAAACTCGGCCCACGGACAAGTCTTTTGCTGATCGAGCCGGTTACACCGGAGCACTCTGGACGTTACACGTGTATCGCTAGTAATCCGTCCGGCAGGACGATCCACGAGGCGACATTGCGAGTTCACGGTTAGGGCCAGACTAATGGGAGCATTGAATGATGATAATGATTGAACGATGATTGAATAATACGGAATGAAAGCAACCACGCCGGACCCGTGAGAGTATTTGATTGCAGGCTTGATTGATGCATCTTCGTCGTTGCCGAAGCTGTCGTGTTCCCTTGGCGAAGCTTTCTGGATTTCATTTCTCAGCGGAAGAGTTTTTATATACACGACACACACACATGCAGTGCGTTGCTTTCGTCACCGGAGACGACATTCTTGCGCGCCGTTTCTCTCTCTCTCTCTCTTTTTCTGTCTTTTTACCATATTCTATATTTTGGTGAAATTGTATATAATTCTATCTTTGTTTATTTTTGCGTTTCTGGTTCCGCCTATGATTTTTCAGCCGAGTAACAGACGCAGAGTGAGCCCAAAGTCCCACACGTTTCTCCCGTCTCTCCCCTCAGCAAGTTGGTTGAGCTTGACCCGCATCGTATCTGTGGCTATAAGTACATATTTCGCCTAGTTTGATTTCCCTGTCTCGTTGTCATGCTCGTCGTCGCTGATCTCTTCGACGACACTTTTCGTTGGCTTTCCAGTTGATTTGGCCGCGACAACAGATCCAGGCACATGACAGGCTCATACACGTCACTTTTCGTTCTCATGCGCGATTCGCATCGCGTCACAATTACTCTCGATCATACAACTAGCAGTAATCGGTGGATCGTCGCGATTTTTTCAGAGCGATTCTCTTATGTAGGTCCTACGATCGAGCCGTGTCTCTCGTGATCACAAAGTTCGAGTGTCGATTTGTCATTATATTACCTCACTGTACCCCCGTCGCGTTACAACGTGTCCTTGTTCCAAGATGACCGACCGACCATCCAATCAACCCCTCAGAATCACCCCGTCCACCTGCACCCGATCACCTCGTATCCGTTTTTCACCTTCACCCCGACCCCCAATGCCTTTCACCACACGTCTCGCCTCGTTCATTTTTTACATGCATTCGTAGTGGTAGCTAAGATCTTTTTTAACACGCATGCTTCTTCCCTTGGACTAACTAACAATTAGACAGATCACTCTTTCTCAAGCGGTGCAGCATGATGGACCGTGCTCGAGTATCGTAGTACTCTTAGTTAGTGTCTTTCGCATGCGCGCTGTGAGCTCCTTCAGAGCCGCAACCGTGCTCTTCTCTACCATCTATCTGCCTGTTGACCTTCTTTCTGTTCGTGCAGTAGTCACCCGCATAATCATTCTTGAGTTCCTGCATGTACGAATTATCGCAGTGTTGTCGCAGTTGCGGGAGGGAGTCGCGTTTCGTTCAGCATGCCACGAAACTTACCGTCGCGATCTTCGGCTTCTTATCGAATATCGTACGAGAAATGTCCGCGGGTTTCAAATAATGCATCTCCGAAGATCACGATGCGACTGACTCCCGGTTTAACTGTTGATCGGTGAATGCCGACAGAACACTTTGAATAACCGTTCTCTTCTGCAACAGTACCTCCACGCTGGATTCTGGAACCGACCGATAAGGCATTCGCTCAGGGTTCTGATGCACGCGTTGAATGCAAAGCCGACGGTTTCCCCAAGCCTCAAGTCACCTGGAAGAGAGCAGCTGGTTAGTATTCTTACCTCTCGTCCACAATTTTATATATAATTTTATAAAATCATAATTATTACACCTTCGTTTACAGGGGATACACCGGGCGATTATACCGACTTGAAACTTAGCAACCCCGACATCAGCGTAGAGGATGGAACCCTGTCTATTAATAACATTCAAAAGACGAACGAAGGCTACTATCTTTGCGAAGCTGTTAACGGAATTGGCTCAGGACTCTCGGCTGTCATTCTCATTTCGGTTCAGGGTAAGTTCTCATCTGAGCATTTTTGCGAACGTTGCGAGTAATGTCTCTTCGATCACAGCTCCACCCCATTTCGAAATTACGCTGAGGAATCAGACTGCACGACGCGGAGAACCGGCTGTACTGCAATGCGAGGCTCAGGGTGAAAAACCGATTGGCATCTTATGGAACATGAACAACAAGAGACTGGACCCGAAGAGCGACTCTCGTTACACCATCCGCGAAGAAATTTTGGCTAATGGAGTACTGTCTGACCTGAGCATCAAGAGAACCGAGAGGAGCGATTCTGCACTGTTCACCTGCGTTGCCACTAATGCCTTTGGAAGCGACGACACTAGCATCAACATGGTTGTCCAAGGTTTGTATCTACTTCTGAACAATTCTCTATGATCGTCGGAATTCTAATCCGTGGAATTTTTATTGCAGAGGTTCCCGAAGTTCCATACGGCCTTAAAGTATTAGACAAATCCGGACGTTCGGTTCAGTTGTCCTGGGCAGCACCGTACGATGGAAACAGCCCGATCAAACGCTACATCATCGAATACAAGATCAGCAAAGGCTCCTGGGAAACTGACATTGACAGAGTACTGGTACCTGGAGCGCAACAGAACGTAGCTGGAGTTTTCAATCTGAGACCTGCCACCACTTATCATCTGAGAATCGTTGCTGAGAACGAAATTGGCGCATCTGACCCGTCTGATACCGTAACCATCATCACTGCCGAAGAAGCTCCAAGCGGCCCACCAACCTCCGTTCGAGTTGATGCTCTTGACCAACACACTCTTAAGGTACTGATTATGCTTCAGATAGATTCTAGGCTTGTAACGAAAATTACCGAGGGATTAAATGTGACAGGTAACATGGAAACCACCCCCACGCGAAGACTGGAACGGCGAGATTCTTGGCTACTACGTTGGATACAGACTCTCTTCTTCTGACAAACCATACATGTTCGAAACTGTGGACTTCTCGAAGGAGGACGGAAAAGAGCACCATTTGCAGATCATGAACTTGAAAACCTACACTCAGTACAGCGTTGTTGTTCAGGCATTCAATAAAGTTGGCTCAGGCCCAATGAGCGAGGAACGAAGACAACACACTGCCGAAGGAGTACCCGAACAGCCTCCTCATGACACAACCTGCACCACTCTTACCTCCCAGACGATCAGAGTTTCATGGATGTCGCCTCCTCTCAGCGCTGCCAACGGAGTTATCACTGGATACAAGGTTGATTACATCTCTGTACAGATTGACTGTTTCCTGTTTCTTCAGAAAGGCTCATAAGCGTGTTCCGTAGGTTATTTACGGACCATCTGACACCTGGTATGACGAGAACACGAAGGACACCAAGATCACATCCTCCAGCGAAACCATCTTACACGGACTGAAGAAATACACCAACTACAGCATGCAAGTTTTGGCTTTCACTTCCGGTGGCGATGGAGTCAAGTCCGCACCTATTCACTGCCAGACCGAACAGGATGGTAGGACTACAATTCGTGGAAAGATATTCGGGAGAAATTGTGCAGTCAGTTTGAATTTATGTCGTGCTTGTTCGCAGCCCCCGAAGCACCGATCGCTATCAAAGCTCTCGTTATGTCCGCTGAATCCATTCTTGTCTCATGGCGCCCACCAAGCCAACCCAACGGAGTGATCACCCAGTATACCGTTTACACCAAGGCAGACAACACAGAGGAACCGACTAGCCAAAAAGTACCACCGAACCAACTGACTCACGAGGCTTCTGGACTGGACAAACAACGCAGATATGACTTCTGGGTAACTGCCAGCACCAACATCGGCGAGGGAGAGGCTTCCAAGATTGTGGCTTTGGCACCGAGCGTTAGAGGTGCTTTGACTTCTGGTTATCCACAAATTTCTGGACTCTAGATCCATACAGTGTCTAAATCCCCGAACACTAGTATCAAATATGTCTAGCATTAAATTAATTACGTTCATTTGCAGTACCGGCTAAGATCGCTTCATTCGACGACAAATTCACGGCTACGTACAAGGAAGACGTCAAATTGCCCTGCCTTGCTGTCGGCGTACCCGCACCGGAAGTAACATGGAAAGTCCGAGGCGCCGTTCTCCAACCGAGCGACAGACTGCGACAATTGCCCGAAGGATCTCTGTTTATCAAGGAAGTTGACCGTACAGATGCTGGCGAATACTCTTGCTACGTTGAAAACTCGTTCGGCCATGACACCGTAACTCACCAACTCATCGTCCATGGTGAGTTTCACGCGATGCAGTTTCAAAGAAGAAAGTTATCGGAATCTCGTGTCGTTTTGTAGCTCCTCCGCATTCACCGCAAGTCACCCTCACTGCTACCACCACCAACTCGCTGACCATGAAACTGAGACCTCACCCCACCGACAACGCCCCCATCCACGGATACACCATTCACTACAAACCGGAATTCGGCGACTGGGAAACCGCTCAGATCAGTTCCACGGCTCAGAAATACACTTTAGAAAACTTATGGTGTGGCTCCCGATATCAGATCTACGTTACCGCATACAACGGGTAATGATTTGCGACTTCTGGCACGAAGCGAAGCCGGTGCATTCGTAATTGTTTGATTTGATAATCCAGAATTGGCACTGGCGATCCTTCTGACATGCTCAACACCCGTACCAAAGGCTCCAAACCGATCATCCCCGAAGCTGCAAGGTTCATCGAAGTCTCTACTAACAGCATTACCCTTCACTTGAGCGCCTGGTCCGATGGTGGTTGCCCCATGCTCTACTTCGTCGTCGAACACAAGAAGAAGTAAGAGAAAAATATTCTGAAAGATGAAACCCTTCGGCGATTATCCTCTTTAAGATTTATATAGCGACTCTGGTAACAATGGTTACACCTGATTGTTTGAACAGGCACCAACAGGAATGGAATCAGGTATCGAACAACGTGAAACCCGGCGGAAACTTTGTCGTTCTGGATCTGGACCCTGCTACCTGGTATCATCTTCGCGTGACAGCTCACAACAACGCCGGTTTCGCCGTAGCTGAATACGAGTTTGCTACACTGACCGTGACTGGAGGTAAGTATGAGGCAATTAAAGAAGCAGCGGCACTCATGGCCGGTGCTAATGGTGGCCTGGATTGAATGGTCGCCATGATTTTTTGTTCCAGGCACCATTGCACCGGCCCGAGAGCTGCCTGACGTAAACGGTGGTGGCAACGACGAGGATCCGATGAAAATTTTCATGGCTAATTTGAATCTGGTCGTACCCGTGGTAGCAGCTATTCTCGTTATAATCGTTGCCGTCATCGTGATCTGCGTTCTCAGAGGAAAGGGCCATGGTAGCGATAAAGGTAATTGTGATCTTCTTCTTCTTTGTTACCGTTTCGACGTGTAGGTACGATCGCACCCCCTGTACGTAACGGTGGTAACGAGAACACGGACGTCAGACGTTATTTCCCTTGGCTACCCAGCTGGCTCGACGTGAACGTTGTGGTACCGGTCGGAGCTACCGTTGTCGTCATTATCGTGGGAATTGTGGTCATTTGTGTCGCGTTGTCCAGGAGAACTCGAGGCCCGGAACAAACACGGCTGCGAGGTATCTCATCAGCCGACGAGAAATATTACGAAGGACAATGTATAGCAATTTTTTTTTATTATTTTAACTTGCTAAGATTACGATCATGGAAGCTTGTCAGAAGGTTCATCATTCTGCTACTAAATCATGAAGGATTGTTACAGAATGTTATTGTGAACGTATCGTTAACGACAAATGCAATTGCGCCTTCAAGGGTATGATATCGAGATGTCCTACTTTTGTCAAATGTTTCAAGTGTCACACTTACTACTCTATCCTTCGTTTCACATACAGAGCATCTTTCTGACAATCGATCCACGCCCTACGTTTACAAAATCCTCTTTCGTAGGTGCCGGTGGACCAACGACACAATCAAGCACGAAACAATCGGCATTGATCCCTGTCTCATAAATATGCCATGATCGGTTTTTAGATGACGTGGTATACCAGCAAACCGGAGTCGGCGGAGCTACTCTCGACAAACGCAGACCCGACCTTCGTGACGAACTTGGATACATCGCACCACCGAACCGCAAGTTACCCCCTGTTCCTGGATCCAACTATAACACCTGCGATCGCATCAAGCGAGGTACAGTTATAAGTAAGCCACAACTGCCAACAATTATGATTTCTAGCTAAATTCCAATTGTCTAGATGTTGTCGCATCGGCACGATAGTATTACCGTTATTTCTTCTTTCGTTTTTTACATACGTGACACACAAGTCGGATGTCGCACAAGGAACACGATTAGATTATCACGATCATGAGCCAGAATCTACAAGATTGATAGGTCGTACAATGCACGTACATTCAGACACAATCTCATTACATAGACAGATATACACGCGTTCATCATAGTTATTGCCAGTTGTTTCGTTGTTTGCCTCGCTTCAAATTCTTTTCTTTTTTATCGTAACCGAGATGTATGCCCTACGGGAACCGGACATTCTCCTCCCTTATTTACGCTATGCGTTGCTGCGCGTACCAAGATCGAGTAAGAACCTCTCTATCCACCGACAAGCCCGTCAATCGTCAAAGAAAAAATCGACCGGATATGGCAGCGAGCCAAATCCGAATATCGGTAAGCGTCAGTCAGTCGTACGACCTTTGTAGTATATGTTCGATAGGTGGAACAGGCTCGATAAGGAGCCACTCGACCTGGGATCCCAGACGACATATGTACGAAGAATTGAATCATTGCGCGCCGAACCGAAGATGTCCACCGCCACCACGTATGGGCAGTGCCGAAGCATTATCCCACAGAGGTTGGTAAACAGAAAGTAGTTCAAGACACGAAGCGTGCTCTTCCTACTTCGTGTCCTTCGTCTATCGCGTCACTACGAATGACTAACCCGCGGCCGGTGCAGCTGTCGGCTGCCTGCAGTCAGTCTTCGTAAGTCCTCTATCGTCCGTGGTTCTCACCGTGCTGGTACCTGTCCTTCCTCTTAATGTTGCACGTCTTCGCATGCTTGCGCTGATGCCCTTTTATTTCGCAAACACGAGGCACTCACAGGCACACTTCTTTCGATTCTTGCCACTTTGTCGGTAGGACCAGCCCACTCGCGTTTCTGGGTCGAAGATATTTGTTGAAGGTGTGTGAGACGAGCTTCACTGAATTTCGAATTTGAGAATAAAGTTCAGAGTAAAGTCTTCAACGGATACCTTCAGTGTCTGACTACAGAACGAGTGGTCGATGGTGCAAGACACTAATAAGCATGACTTCTATAAACCTTCGCGAAGAGTAAGAGCGAGGAAAGGAAACGTAGGAATGCGAAACGTAGGTACCTGACTACTTTGAAGATGTCTGCATGAGAACAGTCATCCATGGAGTATCGTCCCTTGAAAGGCAAACGACGCCTACAGTGTCCTCGACCCATAGTCTTGTACAATAATAGATTAGTTTGATTAGATACATAATGGCAGTGTCTACCCTCGGTAATCCTTTTTTTCAGGTATGGAGGATGAGATCTGCCCGTACGCTACTTTCCACCTTCTTGGATTCCGCGAAGAAATGGACCCCAGCAAGGCTATGCAATTCCAGACATTCCCTCACCCCGGAAACGGACACTCTGGCACCATGGGACCACCTGTTGGACATCCTACCAATGCCTCTGCCCATAGCCGTTCTGGATCTCAGTCTATGGTACCCTTACCGTTTTTCCTATCTAAACACTCTAACTTCCAAGTTTTATCATTTCTGTCGCTTCATTTTAGCCCCGTCAAAATGGACGCTACTCCCGAGTACCATCACAAGGAGGCGGCAGCGGAACCCACAACGTTTTCTCTCCCGAATACGACGACCCAGCTAACTGCGCACCGGAAGAAGACCAATACGGCTCCCAATACGGACAATATGGCGCTCCCTATGACCATTACGGATCTCGTGGCTCTGTCGGACGTCGCAGCGTAGGATCGGCCCGCAACATCCCCGTCTCTGGATCACCGGAACCACCACCACCACCACCAAGGAACCACGACCAGAACAACTCCAGCTTCAACGACAGCAAGGAAAGCAACGAGATCAGCGAGGCAGAATGTGATCGCGACCAACTTGTGAACCGCAACTACGGCGGTCAGTACAAAGAACTGTAATCGAATAGGGGACGAAACGGTCGGATCGTGAACAGCAGTCGATGCACGATCGGAGATACTACTCGTTTATCTCTGGGTTTACGTGTTGCTGCAAATTGCGCTGACTTCCTAGTATCAAACATGGTCACCAATTAGCGATTTGTAGGTGTTCGATTTTCAGGAAGAGGGATGTCCTTAGGTCCTACATTCTTCGTTTCAGATTAGTTCTTTGGACTTCTCCTTGAACACAGACTATCCTTTCTCTCCCAAAGTTCCAATGTTCCAGAAATTCGAAAGTTATGAAAGTTTGTACAAATTGCACACGCGCGTAAATCCAGGCTACGAGGGTATCGATCGATGATCTCCGTTGGGGCAGATGTATCCGCCATTTTGGTCTCCTGTCGTTGCTCGTTCTTACACAGTAGACGATAATAGGCATGCCGAGCGAGTCACGAGGTACACGAATGAACGGGACTCGCTGCGGAGTCTGTGTATTCTAATCGTAATTAGCCTCAACGAATTTGCATGCTACGTGTCGTCGTAGTAGTTTACCGTTGTGTCAATCGTGCCGTGTGTTTTTCTATTTCAGTGAATGCTCGCGGCAAGGACGGCATGACCACCGAGGAGATGCGTAAACTCATAGAGAGGTCAGTAGAGATCGAGTGAGTTTGGTTAAAACGGTGCAACCGATTCAATCGTCACCGTCTCATGCCGCTGTGTCTCGAGCGATTTCTTGCCTCGAGAATTGTCATTGACTTTCTCGAAAGTAAATTGGCCCGAGTTTTCTATCCCCAAATTACTCGCTTCGACTTCTCGTCGTACACGGACGAGAGTCATTCATTCTCGACTCTACGCATTCTTTGCTAGACCTGCTCTCTATTACGCGTAAATTATTCTCTATCCAACGATTGGTACATGCTATCGGTGTCTCATGGACGTTCCAAAAAAATACGAAAACAAAAACTAAAGTATCGTAGTGGCGATCGAGTGCACGGTGGTGTCCGCTAAAAGAACTCCAGTACAATCCTCCTTGACAATCTGTTTTAACGTATCTCTGACTTTTTTCTTGTTTCATGGCTCTTTACGCAGGAAGCCGTAAGTTCGTTAAGACAATTAAACCGTAATTACCATGGAGGATGCATTCTTGTAACGATAATCGCGTTAGAGCGTGATTTTCGAAAGGCTTTAGAACGTTGCGTTTAACTTTGTTCCTTAGCTAGTTTTGTTTTGTGGCCAAGAGAATAGGTCAGTCAATGCTTCGACAGCGTCGCTTTCATACCAACGACAATCAGATCTCTACCTGGGTCGAAAAAAAGACAAAAACCGCTTTTACCATGTCAACGTGTGTTTGCATGCGGTCATGGTGACAACCGTCACTCGTGATACTTGTGTAGTTAACGCTAATCCTTTTTTTGTTTACCAGCCGATGCCAAACGGTATACGATCCGATCGTTGCCAGTTCATTTGTTTCCGCTACAGCTGTTGCTCCTGTCGTTGCTACAGATACTGCTGCCATTGCTGCTGGTGCTACTAATTTTAACCGCCGCTATTAATACATTTCCATCATCGTATCTAAGTAATGCAAAGATTCGCGGTGTCACTAACGTGTCCGCGAGTCGCAGCTAATGCATGCGTTGCCGAATCATCTTCATTTCATCAGTTGTTTTAATCGCTATACTTTAGATGCGTTGTAATCATCATTATTAGCAATCATTACCATTATGCTCGCCGAGCATAACGTATAAAGGTGATACGAGAAAAGGATTCAGAGCTTTGGACCTACATTTGTCCACTGCTAAATTAAAAATGTTCAAGTTCTGAACCCTTTTCCTATCCTACGTAACCAGGGTACTAATGTATCGTTGGGGGAGTTGGTGATAACACAGTACGAGGAGGAGGATTAAAATCGTAACTTGTTTGTTACAGAAACGAAGCCCCCGGCCGGCAAACCGGCGCCGGCCACGGCGGTCACGGGGGACTCCTCACACCCTACGATACTGTGGCAGTGTAACCTGTAAATCATCTTCCGTGGTCTTCCGTCTCTCTCGTCGATAGCGGCCGAAAAAGACTCGAGAGAAGCGGAAAGAGTGCGCACGCTAACTCTTCCCCCGGTGCTGTCGTCGGTCCAATTTGCAACGATTAATCATATTAGAAAAATCACCATCGTCGCGAGTAGGTAGTCAACGGTCCATCTCACACGGTGTACACCTCGTCGAACGTAGGCCACGCGGTCCACGCAACCGTCCACGGCATCCTTATCTTCTGAATCGAGAAAGAGGACCCTTCTCTTCGTCTTCGACCATATCGTTTTTCTCTCCATTTTTTACGGCCTTTCTCTATTTCGATCTCGTGTTTTTCTTCGATGTTCGATCGCTCACACGTTCTTGCTCAATTACCAACAAGGCCAGATCGCGATACTGCCAAATTCATTGACTGCCGTTCTAGACGAGGGGAACAACTATTGTTCGCGAGGCAAGGGATATCGTGCGGTTGCGCGAGAAAGTGGACGACGGCGAACGAGACACACACCGTTTGAAAGGCGAACACACCCGGCATGTTCGCGTGGACGTTGAAAACGCGACAGAAACAATTATCCGGCCCGCGACGCGTGCTCTCGGCGACGGTAAATTTCACGGGGGTCTTTTGGCGAGATGTATCCTAGGTTACAATTGTCGCTTCCAATTGTCGAGCCCACGAGTCACGGGAAGTACACACGAGATACATTAGTTACTCGCTTTTTAAGTCATGGTTGTGCCACACTGCCCTACCCGGCAGGCATATGATATTATACATACATACATACACGTATTAATGATACTATACATATATACGATTTATAATTTCGTAACGAAGGTTGTGTCCCCGCCCCCTATCACCTACCCCCTATTTTTGCTGATCGACGATCTTGGAGTCTCGACGTCGCGGAGAGCAATTTCTAAGGAGCACTGTATTTGCGACGGTGTCGCAGAGAGTGCGTCGTCGTTGTTGTCGTCGTTCTTTAGCAGTAGTCGGACAACGAGTCACATCGATGCCGTGGTGGCGTTTTAATTAGAAAAGCACCCTCGAAATTTGACGAAAACACCGATTGACTGATCCGTAGGAAGAACAACGCGGCACGTTCTATCGCAGAGACATACGATTTCAGCCGACCACATCATTCGATACGTTAGAGAAAAACAGAAATGATTATGAACGTAAGCACACGTACATGTGACATACATACGAATACACCACGCTCGCTGTCGATTTTTAATCCTCCTATATGATATTTAGTCCGCAATACACACGTACATACACACACATTTACATATATTCGCAAGCTATTCTTGATCAATTATGAATGTATTCTTGGGGGTAAGGTAGGCTCTTTTGGACGAGGGTGAGTTTAACGGGAGCAGTCTCGACTTGTTCTCAATCTCGAGGGATTAAGTGGATCACTAATATCCGCTTTCCCGAAATTATTGAGTTGAAAAATTCCAAAAATTCTGTTTGAAAATTGCTTTCCTAATCAAAAACGAACGAGTGACTTGTTCCCTACGTTGCCATCTTCTCCGGGGAAGTCCACCCTGCTCTCCAGTGTGCATACGTGAATTTAACGATACATGCGACGATGATATTATACGTGTAAGCAATTCGAGCAACAAGTACCGATTTAAACGTAAGTAGGTTATAAGATGGACGGATGGTCGCGAGGAGCGCCGTTTCCTCTTTCGTTGAACGGCGATGACGTCGAGCGTAGGAAAAATATTAAAATTCTCGCCCAACAATTACTAGAATCGCGTTTAGTATTCGAATTAGGGGAAAAAGATTGATACTAAGATGTTCGAACGTTTAAATCTATGGCTCGAAGTCTGCCAGGAAACGGTCACGGCGCGTAACTCATAGTTCGTTTTTATTACAACACTATTTAGATATACGGAAATATATAAATATATAAATAAATAAATATATATATATATATATTGACGTTCATATACAGTACGTTGTAAGTAAGTAGGTATGTCTAGGTGTCGCATTTATTTGCTGAGGCGATGCACGAGTGGTACACCAGTTGAGAGTTCACGGTCGAAGAATACCTCGTTGTAGACGATGAGGTAGTGCCGGGTTACTTTGGCCGTGGAACACGAATAGTTTTTTCATTTCTCTCTCTTCCCAATTTTATCCTTTTTGTATCGCTGGCTGCGACTCCGCTCGCCAAAGCATTTTTTACTCATCGATGTGATTTTAAAGGCTGCGCAAAGTCTCGTGTCTCGTGTATGTGTTACGATCGCGCTCTACCACAATTAAATGTAGCCATATCCAAGTCACCTTTTAACAATGTATATCACGTTTTACTCACGTAACGCTCGCGGAGCTTTTCGCTTTGAAGCTTTGAAACTTAACGCGATGAAAGAGAATTCGACGAAAATATTTAACTTATTCCAATATTAACCGCTACGATCGATTTCGCGTGCGCCTCCGGTTCGCACGTGAGCGTCGATATTTAATAAAAATAAGAAAAAAAAAAACGTGATTAACCGCGAATTATCTCGCAATTTTTCATTTATCATCGATTGGAAACTCGTTCGTCGTTATATGGATTTTGTGTGATCGATCTGGTATCGTTTCTCTCTTCGCAAGGTTTTGATGTTATTCTTTTTCGAACGATGCTGTGAAACGGTCGGTATGTAATCACCGTCCACGTTATACCTATAATATTATGCTTTGTTCCATGGAAATATTGGATGTTCGTTTCGTGCAACAACGGGGCGGTTCTTCGAGCTTCTTCGGCGGGGCGCGTATCGTTTGATCTGTTTTAAGTTCGCAAGCAGACTCGGGACATTTCGTAATTAGTAAACTTCTGTGTTGCGCTCAGTGCTCGCCTTTAAATTGGCTGTAAGTTTGCATTCTCGTACAACGATACTCGTATTTCTCCGCGTTCGTAGGGACTCGAGGATCCGCTTGCAGTACACCGTTTCCTCAGTACCACTATTTTATGTTTTTGTACCAAAGTCATAGCGTCTAACTTTACGTTAAATAAATAAAACCAAAAAAAACATTTGCTTGTTTGTCAATTTTTTTCCTCAATTTTATTGAATAATCCTTAATAAAATATTAAAATGCTAACTGAAATCGTTTTTGTGTTTGGATCTATATTCTCTTACCTGCGAGATCAATTCTTGCTTAAATATTAAGCGACAATAAATATCTGATGAAATTCAGTTGACCTCAAAAATTTTCCAATGCATAATTTGTTATATTACGAAAGCAACGCAGTAAACATTTATAATTCAAATGTTTTTTCAAAGTTTAATGACGATACCGCGCTCACCACTACATGTATACATGGTAATATTTGAATAGTGTTCGTGCAGTGATAAGTTGTGGTAGTTGGTAGCATCATTTGTTCACACGATGGCGTCCGGCGGTGGTATGTACCGTTTATTTTGCTTTTTATTATTTAGCAAGTAACGTTAAGCAATGACTTATGAATAAAGGATCGTTATAATAACGATGTTGTCCAATTTATGATTCTTGTGACGCCAGAAAATACGACAGAAGAAAGAACCGAGCCAACAACTCCGGCACAACCCCTCACCAATGTTGTGAGTGAAACAGCGCACGTAAGTCAGATAACCTATAAACTTCGTTGTTAACTGTTACACTATTCGTTTCTCTTTGTTTTATAGATAATACTCGAAATTTGTATGCTCTAATAACAATCGCAAATTCCTACAATATTAGCTACGATTTTCGTAGATCAATATTTTCAATGTTTTGTTAGGTTAATAAATTTCAATATTTCCCGCCAATCCGATGACAGCTGTTACGCTAAAATTTGTTTATATTTGAAGTTATATCACAAGAATGTGTCGTTTGCACGATTAGGTTAACGTATCTTCTTATTTTATATTTCAAATTCAAATACTTTGAATTTAATCAAAAACCATTTGTTACTGCATTGTCTGAACACCTCAAAATGTATTCAACTGTGTGTGAACTTCTCAAACAAATATATAAAAATATTTGTTTGAATCCTAATTGGGGTCTTTTTAAAGCCATTTATTACATTTATAGTTTGTAAAGACACGTTAAGTAAATGAAAGATAACTTAAGTGAATACCGGTCTATTGTTACATTATGTACGGGATATAATAAAGAATATAATAGATAGCTTAAGGAGGACCTCGATTTGATTAAAAATTATGTCAGTATTAATGTGTCATTCAATTTGTTGTTACAGAGGATACTAGCAATGAATAAGGACTCTGACCTGTCTGGTGTACCTCCAAAGAAATCTCGTGTCGAGGTGCAATCTCTACCAACGAGACAATACTTGGATCAAACCGTAGTTCCAATTTTGTTACAAGCGCTGTCAACATTAGCTAAGGAGAGACCCGCTGACCCCATCAGCTTTTTAGCTGGATATTTGTTAAGGAACAAGAGCCAATATGACAATGGTGAATCACCGCCAACTAGTCAATGAACTGCCTATCGATTTTTAAGTATGTGATGGAAATTCGATAAATTGTTTATGAACATTTACTGACTTTTTATAGACACTTATTGACATAGGGATATATTTGAATTGGGCAAGGTGCATCCGTGTAATTTCAAATTGAATAAAAATGTATTAGCTTTTTATCATGCGACGGTTCTTTCAATGGTTCAAGCGCAGTAATATAAGTTACCACTAATGTTCATTTTTGTATCTATCTAATCAATTCTTTACGATTGCTTCCCTCTTTCCATTGTGTGTGTATGCAGATAATTCAAATTTGTACAGGTTAACCATGTTACAAAGACATTAAATATTTTCAATAGTTCAAATCTGAAACAATTTCTTTCTCTCTGAAATCCTGAACAGAATTATTTCCTGTTATCCACGTTTTCGCATCATCGTGAAAAACGAGGATCGTTATCGCTGGTTCAATAAATCGTAATGTCTCCTGTGTTCGTGTCGATTTTAATTGGACAACTTAATTGGATCCAATTGAACGTAATTGGTCAACGAATTGTCACAAAATGTATTTTACACTCCGATAAATTCACTAATTTACGTATATACAGCCTACAAACGCGCACTTTGAATTTATCTCGCAACTGCGTTGATAGTTTAGCGTTCAAATTTGCCTAATTTTTCGCGTACAAGAGTCTAACCGGATATTAGTCCGGTTGCTGAATCGTTGAGCATGGTGTGAACGATTTAACTGCGTTGGTAGATTGTAACAGTTTCACAGAAAGAATATTCGTGCACAGTCGAGATAATACTGTTGCATTGTATAAAAGGACGACGAGGAGATATCGGGTAATTTCATAGAGAACAATTGGCGCGGTAGCTTCATCGTACCGAGTCCAATTAACGAGGTCTCTTTTGTATACCGCCTTGGCTACTTGCTAGTATTGTAACCGTACATTTTCCGCAAACTCCCTATTACTCTTATCTTTTTACTTATTACGCTGCGTTTTCTAGATACAATTGTCTCTAGCGATATACGATTTTATGTATATTTAGCGAAATTAGAGAGCATAGGCAAATTGTAATTCTTCGCGCGCTTTTTCATTTATAGCGCCGTCAAATATCGGTACTCCTTACGTATGGCGGTTTTTTTGAATCAGAACGTTTTCAAAATTTATCCTAATTAAACTTGTTTATAGAATGAAGTACTTTTAGAGAGTTTGAGAGTTTGCAAAGCAAGTTTACAAGAGTATAATTAACGTATTTATGTATCAAGTATTATAATAAGAATCAAGTATTATAATATGTTTTTAGCAACTTTACTGTACGTGCAAAGTACTCGGTAACATTTAAAGTTATTTTTTCAGAATTGTTTCGGGAGAGCACTATTTTTGCATCGAGCAGTAATTTTGACTTGGCCGTGACAGCATATAGCAGTTAGCGCGCTCTACACGCACAAAGAAGAACGAGCAGCAAGTAAACTGAGGCGGGTAGTTAATGGGTAAACCGTGTCACGGCTTTCGTCGTGCGCGTACAATCTGCAGATTCACGCTCGTACGGCCACACGATATACAGTGCCTCGGTTCAATTGGCACGCATATTGGAATTCTATTAGCGAGATTACCGACAGTAATTGCTCGGTTTCGCGCAATATCGCACCGCTCGTCTGTGCCCAGCCAGGCCAACAGGCTAGCGAGCGTCAAACGCGGATTAAACGCGCGTCTTGATTCGCGGTCGAAGCAAGACAAGGTACATTATGTTGTCGGTCGTGGCTGTGTTGCGGCGTAGTCGCAGCAGGGTCCCGGAAATCGTGTTGGAATGCACCATGAATTGCGAGTTTGAATATGCACGGCTACATTAGCCCGGACGAGAGCCCAGTCAAAGGATTCAGAGACGTTCGACTGAAATTACTCGAGGGTCGTTTCGACCGGGCGTCTACCGTCGGTTTCGCGCCGTTCCTCTCTGAAAATCTAATCGAAAGTTCCTACGAGCTAGGAAATGAAAGTTGAACGCGGCCAGGGAAGGACGGGAATGAAAAAATAAAAAGAAAACTGTACACCATGAAAGTAACGTGTTTCGTTTGCGAAAGAAACGAAACTTTCATCCAAGTTCCCGCAGCGATCTTGGAGGGTGGTAAATGCGAGATTTTTCGAAATTCCTCTCTTCGAACACACTTTGAGTAACATCAAATTTTTCGTCATAACTGGAAACTCTAGTACAACTTTTTTATCTCTCTTTGCTTGTTCGTGGTGGAGTCGAGGGAAAAAACGCTTACTAGGCAGATTCGCGCGAGAGCTAAAGCCCTCTTTTCTCTCATATTTTTTGCCATGCTAAAATTCTATCTGATAGCCAGAAAGTTTTTTCGCTTTCCTTTTTCCTCTCACTCTCTTGCTTTCTCTGTTGTAATTTTCTTTTTCTTTATTATTCATGTTTCATTTTGTTCGCGAAAGATGATACCTGCAGCCATTGGCGTAACTAGGTAGGGGTTCTTTGCTGAATACGGGGATGTAACGTGTGCCGGTATAATGAGTGGAAATACAACTCGTATAACACGTACAAAATATAGTGCACACGTTAGATGCGAGATTAGCACGTGGCCGACCTAAGAGCGATCCGTCCTGGACAAAAATTCTGATGAAACTTGCAGACTGAACGTTGCACGGACGTTTCGCTTCAGCGTTTATTAAACGTATCTGTACCGAAAGTAGCGAAGCACGTTTGCAATATAAAATCGTTAATTAAATATCGAAACGTTTGCAGCTGCAAATTAAAAGCCTCCCCTTCTCTCTTTCTTTTGATGACGAGAGAGCATATTCAGCTCGAAAATGAAATTCGTAATTCGGTCACGTTGCAGTCGGACGTTTTAATCAGCCTGACGGAACGCTTGAAATCCGTGAAGGAACGGCTCTTTCTTCTATCGTTTCTGCCCCTCCGCTCTTCCGCCAGGTCTCTTCTCCTCTTTCTGAATTATCTTGCGGTTCCTTGCTCGCGGGGACACAGATTTTCATTTCAGATCTGGCTCCGGTACAGTGCAGAGGAGAAAATAGAAGTCGCTTCCCGTTGATTTCAATCTGTTTGACGGTACTCCGCTCGGTCTTTCTCGCTTCGCGTAGCGTCGCGATGCTCGAGGCCGGCCGCATCGCGTCGCTACCCCGAAGACAACGAGACAAGATCCGCGACGCAGGCATTCGTTATCGTACCACGGCATCTCGTCCCCGACTATTCGATGACGTTCCCCTTTCTTTTTCCTCTTTCTGTCGTGCTTGCTCGTCCTACGTTGACGTTTCCCTCCGTTAGAACATCGACAAGCAATTACGCGAAACTTTGTCGATTCTTCCTGAACGGTCTTCCATCTCCGTTTTCTCCAAACATAGCAAAGTTATCGAATTGGTTCGAGTATTCCAACAATTTGAAAATATTTTCGCCTAGCCTAGATATGAATAAAGAAATGTATCTCTAATAAGAACGTAGTTATGATGACCAAAGAACCACCGTGTATATCTCAAATACCGGGGACTCGTTCTTGGCGAATAACAGCTTGTTTTTCGTTATCCGCTCATCGTATATCGAGCATGGAAGAGACAACAGCGATCTCGTGCCATCAGGCTGTCGTTTATTAAGGCACCGTAAACCCTTGAGCGCTTGAACTCTGTATGTCGAGTTCGCAAGAATTCCCGAGTAATTCTGGAAAGGGAAAAACTTTGCCTTAATTGGACAGCGATGAAACACAAACACGATCGTCTTCGTGAGCCACGGCAATCTTGCGAACATTCCATTTCTCTTCACGTCGAACGATTAGTTAGAAAACACGCAACAGACTCAATTTCATAATGGTGTTTACTTTCGCTTTGGGAACGCAGAATACGTCGCACGTTTAAGCGAAACAAGTTTGGCTGTGTGCATCAAGCTGCAGACAATATTCTACAGTCAAGTTGATGAATGTTTACTGTAAACACACCAACTTACTCCGCGACTCAATCTCGTTACCACCTTTCTGGATTGTTTCTTAGACTATCTCGATGGCAATGAGCTGGATCAGACACCATAAGGGTACCCTTTCTTCCAACTTCCCTGTTTCGATAAACTTTTGTTTCAGTATCGAGAAACTACATAAAATTGTATGAAATTTTAAAAACTAATTTGTAGAGATGGGTCTTGTGTAGGAGAAAATTTTAAACAAGGGATTGTGAGAATAATGAAGTGATACGGTGTTCTCTCACGGAGCAATATGTAGGAGATTAGGATCTCATTGTCTACTTTCTCAATTCCGAGGCCCATAAGTTAGATCAGCCATTTCACTAGAGTCTAATGACCAGCCCTAACGCGCACGCGTAAAACACAAGGGACCTCTAGCGTTCTCTTTTTACTCTCGTATATTTTTCAACTCTATTTTTATACCTCTGGAAATTGCATCGGTGTACAAAGCAGTACCAATATTGATATCTCTCGGCTGTATCAACGAACATTTTGCGCGAACCAGTATATATTCGTGCAGAAGGGGTTTAATGCACAAATCCACTCCCTCGGGTTTCAGTTTTCGATCGCAGCTGGACGTCGAATCGACTCGGTTTCCTGCGCTCCGCCATCCCTTCATCTTCTCTCAGTGGTGCCAGCAGGTAGGCGTCTCTCGGAAATCGCTTAATCCTCCGACCGGTCGAAAGCCCTTCGCCCGGTATTACGGTAAACGTTGATTTGTGGTCGCGGCACAGACATTATTTATAATTTGTGGGTATTAATAGCTGACTCACGCGTGCGTACCTCCGGGGGTATATAACGGCCGAGAGCCTTTCTCTTCTCATCTATCTCGCCCATCGCCGATAAATTTCCTATCCGCTCGGACCTAGTTCAACTTTCGCTTTATCCTCAATTTCATTTCATAGGACACACTTTCTTTCCCCGATCGGTCAATTCAAATTTTGCACAAGATCATCAGTTTTTTTATCAGACTGCACTACTTGTCTCGACAAAATTACTTAAGGTAATTTCCAACCCCTTGCCTTTAATTTAAAGGTACGCACAGATTGTTCCAACAAAGAGTGCACATACACGCGATTGACGGTGCATTGTTCTTTCGTGGTCAAGGGAAGAAAAGGTTGGCGATTAAAAGGCGAACAATGAGTAGATGACTCTATGGAAGACTAACGGTGGAATACGATATTTCTCGGAGACTGTTATTTCGCGGGGGAGTCCAGGAACGGGCATATACGAGAGGCGCCGAGATAACGGAATCAGATAGTAGCCGTGCCATCTCTTACCGTGGAATAATACCTTATGGAGATATAACTCACTCCGGCCAAACCGATATTTTTGCGGCAGAAGCACGCACATAGGTGCCTTCGTTCGACCTCTTCCTATGCTGACAACCAACGTCTGCCGGTCCGTAATGGCTTATTCTCGAAATCGTCGACCGGGGTGTAATAAACTGTTCGGAGACTACCAATCAACCGACAAAAATACGTTTCGTGATGCTACGAAAATATTGTACTGTCGTCACGAACGCGGTCTCATCACGATCGAACACCTTTTTTCTTCGACCTCGTTTCGAACCTTACCGATTCAATGCTCCGCGTTAAGTATATTGTCAATGGACTGCGAATATTTATGATACATTGAGGTCTACGGAGTATAAATACGATTTATGAAATCCACAGTCTACAGCGTACGGGATTCATGTTTACTTTATAGAATGCCATACATCATAAATTATTAACATTTGTATTTTATCAACCTTAACTTTTTTATCGGTAATTCTTACTAATATTATTATTACTTAGTTTTCACTGTTATTTGTCGATATCGACGTTGCTGAGAAAATTCAATCATTGTAATCCATTTCCTTGTTATTAATTTCCATGGAAAGCTTCGTAGAATAACTGAAAGATCATTCGTCACTGAGAGAGAACAGAACGCTGTTAGCTTCTGATTACACACTACCATTAATTAATTTGAAACACGGGACAAAGGAAAGGATCAACCGTTGCGTTTCATTTTGTAATTTGTTCGAAGGCGCGATTATACTTTCTGCGAGATAAAAGATTTTTCTGAAATACACTGCAAAATTGTATTGTACGAAAATATTTGTGTTCGCATTAATTAATCGAACTCGATAGCCATTGGTTAATCCTTACTGGCTTAAAGCGATCTTTCTCCTTCGATAACGATCTCCCCGAAGGCGAGCGCGTGCAGCACGATAATTGTTTAGCGAGTAAGCGTTCGTGTAAATGGGATTTGCACAAGGAGTGGACGGAAATTCTGCGACACACGAGTCACCGCAGAGAGGAATTGTTGGGAAGAGGATCGAAGATGTTTACTGGATTCGGCTGCGGTCCACGGTGAATCAGGCCGCGAATTGGAATTCCCCACCTAATAAATCACCGTTGTATATCTACCCGCCCCTGTCTGCCGCTAGCATCCCTGTTCGACGATATACATTGAAGCGTCAACGTCGTCGTTCAACAGGGCACGGTCTCTCGTCAGGAAAGCGAACATTGTTTCGCGTGTGACCGTAGAACCGATTACGGTGGAACGATCGAGCAGATAACGAAACACGCCTGCCACCAGCGAGACAACTGCACGGAGTGCTGGTTTGATCGATACAGCGGATCGATCGTTCGCGCGAAATCCGACAGAATCGCGAGGGTGAATAAACGATCCGTATTTATTCTGATCGATAAAGATCCAATCGAATGATGGAGAGTTATTATCGGAATAAGGTCAATCTGCTTCCCCTTACCCTCTTATTGTTTTTTCTTTCACCACGGTCGTTAGTGGGGGATTAACACCTTTCGAGGGGTGGGTGATCGCGTTAAGTTTTAGTAAATACGTCATTTACGTCCGATTTCTTGTTTGATGCGCGCACGTGTCGCGAATGTATTATTCATGGGAACAGAGTATTAAACAGATAAGCAACATTCCGGGAACCTGTACCCCAATATTCCCTTACATGCTATAAAATGGTTAAGAATATGTAAGCTCGTTCATTTCGACGAAACGAGCTAGCCGGTATTCAAGTTCAGGCTTTAATATCGCTGAGAGCGGGTACGCGTTGACAAAAAGGCTAGAGAGTTTTTATTAAAACTGGTTCACCCTCTCTGTTTCGTTCTCGCTACCCTCTTGCGCATTGATTTTCAATGTAATTTCGCAAATTTATGGGCCATTTGCATCGGTCCACGGACACGGCACCGATACGATCGCGTTTAATAATTTTCTGTTTTTTCTTCCTCCTTCTTCCTTTTTCAACTTTAACCGTCCCCTTCTATTCCGGGCTCTTCCCCCTTTTTTTTATTCTTCCCGCTCTTTTCATTTCATCCGACGAAATGGATTTCGTTCCATCGGATGTTACCGTTGCGAAATAGCCAACCGGTTATCTTCTTCCTGTTCCAGGACATTTTTCAAGGCCTATCCAGCCGCAGTATCGCATTTCGGATACGTCGCGAAAACGCTATAAACCACCGAACGAAACGATTGCCCCTGTTTCTCGTTTCTTTGTCACCCTCCCGTGTTACCACCCTTACAACCGTCACCGCCGCTACGACACGGACCAACCTCGGTGCCGACATTCGAATTCGCCATTAAACATGGTCGCGGCTTATCTTAATGGACATCTGGTTGCTTCCTTGGATCCTGCGACGCGATACACGGCAATCTTTTGGGACGGGAAACCTTCATCCTGGATAATCGATGACCAACGCTTTCACGAATTACTAGATCAATCAGACTTTGCTGATCGATTCCGCGGTTCCTCTAAGATCACTCGTCAGCAAATATGTATTTCATAAATTGCGCGCACCAAAGATAAATACTGTTTATTTGCAGTATTTATATCGATATCTCTCGAATTTATGAGCCGATTCAATTCGTTCACTTGATTCGATCACTTGATAATACGTACATTAATTTGCATAGCGGTGTACAATACAAGCATTGCATATTTACAACGAATAAATATCGAACCCGAAATTGGGAAGTGCTCGATACATGCACTTCTATCAAAGCGAAATATTCATTCGTTTTCCTAATAGACCACAGAAATACTCCAAAGATGTCTAGCTAGTACAGGTCGTTTAACGGCAGAAAATTTCAGCGGACTATAAAACAGCTCGTTGAAAATGACGTTGAACTCTCGCGATGCTCAAAATGATCGAGGTGAAAACATTTTGGTAGATTTCAAGGTACGTTAGCCGTCCTGTAGCGGAAGCTAGAGTAACGATCGTCGTCGCTGTTCGTGGAAGATGTAAAGAAGACTGTACAGTTTTTTTCGTCGAACAAGACGTTCCCGCCTTGGCAGTCTCTACTTGGAAATAGAGTAATACGTCTCTCCGTCTGTCCGTATGTCTTTCTCCCTCTCTCAACGCGAGTACTCTTTAATTTACTGCCGTTCTCCACGGCTGGTGCAAACTGCATTAATAACAAGCCCGCTCGCTTCTTTGACGCTGCGTTCGGGGAAGGTGGCTCGAATAAAAACTTACCCCATCGACTCTTGTCGCGAGATCGCCGCGAGTATTTTTCTTCGCGACAACGACCGGAAAAACAACAGAATAAAGGACTCGTTTAATTGAAAGTTGCGCATGTCGGAACACTTTATAAATTTTGGGGTAGAGGGTTAAGATGTTTTTCTGGTAGACCATAAAAGATGTATGTATTAAAGTCGATTTAGTCAGACATATAAATTTTTATTCGGTTACCCTTTTGAAGATAACGGTTTTGCGGTATCGGTTTTGGCAAATTGTATCCGCGAAGCTGAGGGTGTCGATGACAACGCAAGGATTTCATCCCCGTCGGTTACTGTACCTTTTATCCGGCCATGCAGAGTGGCCCCGTATTAAAATGTAAATGCGTGGTAGCTAGTTATTATGCGGAGCGACCGATGCGATCTCCACCGGCGGCGATGCGATCCTCGTCGTGTGTGCTTCCTCCTGCGTCCCTCGTCGTCGCCGTAAACACCCGATAATGGGCAAACCGTGTACCTCGCTATCCACCTCTGTACACGGACGCGAGTGCGACAAAGAGTAGTCTAAGAGCAGACAGAGAGAATACGGTACCAGAAGCGAGTCGATCAGCGTTGTTCTGACCTCTCGCGATCAAAAATCGTTCGGACACCATCCTCCGCGATCTTCTTCCTCGCTTGTTCACGGATTTAACGCCCTACCGGATACTTTCGCAAGCATCTTCGACGGCTGTCGCGATCCAGCTTACGATAGATCAAGTTCAACCGTGTTCGGATTACTCCCTTGGATCGTGCTCGTAAAACTTTCGGATCTCGAACGTTTTTCTTCGGGCGTTAATCGCTACGATTTCGATTAAGATAGCGGAGTCGTAAAAGTGGACCTTCGTATCGAATCGGTTATGGTATCATGAAATTCGAATTTGTATGTTCCATTGGCTGTAAGAGCATGTTTGTTTTTCCTCAAATCAACAATGACAATTATGCAGTAATTTCCATATGTCATTCATGGTGTGGAAATGCATATATTTAGCACGAACGGAAGTCTTGCATAAATATTTTGCTCCTGTAAAATCCGATGGAAAAAATATTTGGTATCTGAACCTAACCCGATTCAAACCGAGGATATAAAATGCAATCGAACGTAGATCGAAATTTTATTTGAACCGTTAAGAACTTTTTATATCCGTCCGTTCCACTCCTCCGAAAATACAGCCATAACCGCGAGCACGGTTTTATCCTCGCGATCCCCGCGAATTTTTTTTCCTCCGCATACTCCGTGACTCCGCGATGAAAAATATTTGCTGCTTTCGTTATTACTGTTCGCGTCTGCATCTGCTACGTGGGACTAGAAGGTGGATTCTTCGGCGGAAGGCACGTTCGCTACTCGTTCCTCCTGGTTGTCACCGTGTTTTCGCGATGTTATCACTGCCGCCTGTTTTGTGGCTTTCGTATTATTTGTGCATTTCCACGGTTATATTCCTGCGGCTCTCCGTTCTACCGTATAATAAAATCTCTCTCCGCAGACTATCTTCTCCTTGCCCCTCCTTTAGCCTGATGCCCTTGTATACGTATAGCGAGGAACACGCATTCCACACCTGAGACTTCGGGGACTTTCGTGCTTGGAAATTACGAAGATTACCGAAACTCGAAGTCTTAAAATTTCAGGGTCTTTCGTGTCTCGAACACGTAAGCTTTCGGATTTGCAGATTGAAATTCTTGAATTCTGTTGTTACCAAATTTCTAAATCTCTAAATTCCTGAATCAGCGAATTATCCCGAAATTTCCAAATGACCGAATTACCGAATCCGGAAATTTCCATGCTCCAAATTCCTAAATTCCAAATTCCTGAACTCGAGAAAAATTTGCTCCATCCTTGGGTACACACAGTATGTTGCTTGCACGGGGCAACGCGTGGTGCATTCTTGGCGCGGTAAAAGGGATGAGAGCGAGGGGTAGGTAGGGGATAGACCGGCGAGAGAAAGAGAGAGCGAAGGGAACGATTCGAGGGTATGGGACCCGAGGAAAACATAGAGGGCTGAGTAACTGCAAACAACAAATACCACCGGGTACCGGGACGTGCATTCCACCGACGACGACGACGACGACGGTGTGTATAAACACGAAGTCGACGGCCGTGAAATCCGTGCAGAGAAACCCAGTTAATGCCGTTGAAGTACACGATACTCCGGCTATATTTGTCGATCGTTCCCAAAGACGATATATAGATACCGTAAGCGTAAGCTAATCGGGCTCTTCGCTCCGAGGAACTTCGTACACCTATCGGTCCTGTGCTAATGAACCGGGCTCACCTTGATACGGCCAAAGCAAGGCGAAACCAGACGACGACAGATTCAAGATTTTAGATGAGAAGGATGCTGATCGGGACAACTTACCTGCGGTCGCAACAGATTACCAAGTCGACTGATTAACGCTGACCACGAGTCAAGTTTCCTCGTTCTATTAGGTCAAAGAGCGTCCCAACTGGTCGACGATACAGCAGATTGGACGAGGATGCGGCAAACTCGTGAAATAATTATAGCCCAGGCAAATTGGATCTTTATTTGGTTAGGTTAGAAAGTTAGGAATATTCTTGTTTCTCTGTGGCTGAGGTAATGGAACGTTTGCGGGTCGACGAGCTCTCTCGATAGAAGGTATATCGTTGGCGAACGAGAGAGCCGCGATTATTCATGGCGCGGAATGCATCATTGAACGTTTAATAAGGAAGCGATGCAACGGAAAGAATCGTCGACTATCGCGCGGCGGAACGGCGTCGTAAAAGGAACGCCCTGGAAACGTAGGATCGACGATACGCTGCCGGGTAGCCTGGCAACGAGCTCGCATAAATATTTCTGAAAAATTAACGAACCAGCAATAATGTATTTCACAACGGTTGATAAGTTCCGTCGAGTAACACGAGCGGCGAGTAAAGCGCGGCGAAAGAGGCTGCCCTGATAAATAGGTCGATCATAGACGCCCTGCCGGAGCGTAAAGGATTAATCTTCTCTCGGCAAGAAGTTTAAATATTAAATACGAGTTTTCGCCGCGATTAATTGATTATCGCTTTACGGCATGATGAACGAGCCTTCAACCGGAGCCGATAAATAGACACGTATAGAAACGAGTCGCGAGTATGCGCGCCTGCGAACAGGTGTGCTAGCTGTGAAAAAAAAGAGAAGAAAAAACAACGGAGGAAAAACGTGTGGTCTCAAAATGTTGGCCTAAATGGTACGATCCATTAGGCTGGAAAATTCGAAGGACGTTCCACGGGTCGATATCACCTTCTATTACAACGGTCCACTTTGCGAAAGAATAGAGGTCAGACGGATCGAATCCGTGCGATTAATCGCCTCATTTTGCTTCGGTCTTTAGGTAAATCAATTCTTTCTTTTGAAGATAGGAAAATACATTAGAACTTTTATAAGTTTAATACGTTTATAGGTTTGTTAATATGAAGATTAAAGTAAAGATTGAGATCTATGTTAACCCAATTCACAGTATGCTAAGATGACCTCGTTTAAGGTTGTTTCGTATAATGTTTCGCTTCAGTAGATATCGAATCATTATTCGAAGCGATACTCGTACACCTCCACCGATATAATTTAGACACTCGATAATCAAGAGGGTGGTTTTCAGGTCACGGTTGCCGAGAAATAAGAAAGCTGGATGTAAATTCGATCGTTTAAAATTGTAATGGTTGTTCGCGAGGAGATAATGATTGTCGTCGCGTCTCGACTCGGTTAGTCGATTTGCATTCGGCGGTGAATCGATAAATTTCTCTGTAATTGCTTCGATAAAACGGACGCGACGGCCGATCGTTTACCAGCGGCCGCGTTCTCGAGAACGGATGAAGCTCCTTTTTAGCGCGTATTTCCAATGAACGCGACAAAGAGGTTGGCCCGGTCCAGGGGGCCTGGATATCGCGACGCCGCTAAATATTCGAATCGCCGTTCGCGATACAAGAGATTATTAAAATATTTAAACGAGCTCGTCGACCGGTTGTTACCGGGACCCGGAGTCCTCTCCTCGCGAGGTTCTCAATTAAATGCTAACGAGCGAAGAGCTCTTTCCACCTGAATACTGCTTCGTTGGAAGCTGCAGCAGCCACCTAGCTTTTCCTTCGGCCTCTACCCCGTCACCGTCGTTCCTCCACGGCTTCGCCGAGGCCCTTCTTCTCTTTTTCCCCCGACGACATTGTTTTAACGAGACTGGGAAGTGCAATTTGTTCGTCCTGCCCTCGCTCCGTCGCAAGAGGGGTTACCCACCCTTTTTCTTCTCTTTCTCCCTCGTTCCGATACCCTTTTTCTCGCGGAACTCCCGTCGTAATCCTTGTGTGTGCGTGCAGCCACGTCGCTACCGTGCGCCACGGTATTTCAGCGGCTTCGTAAAAATCGCTGACGGTAGTTTCGAAATTTATGTTTACATTGCTCACCGACGAGCACCCGGCGAGATTCAAACTTGTCGACTCAGTTCGCCGCCAACAATAGGATACGTCGAGCGGTAATTGAAATGTTGCTTGCGCGCGAGAACGGCCTCTGGCTGGTTAACCCGTTGCCGTGTTCCGAACAAAAAAGAATCGCGTACTTCGCGGGGTCCATTACGCTTGGCTAACTAAATCCGTCGGTTGTTCCGTCGAGAGTGTTGTTGTTGTTGCATCCGCCCACGGATACAATCCGAGCGATCATCCTTACAATTCGGCAAATTTTTACCGTTTTTCCTAGCCGACTATTTTGTTTCTGCTCTTTGGCTCGGAAAAACTTAGCCTGCTTGGGAGACCGGGGAAACTGGAGCAGCTTCGAATAACGCACTCTCCAGAAAAAAATTTAATAAAGTTCACCGCGTGCGCGCTATGCTTGAGTCCGTTACCCAGCCATGTAATTGCGCGGATTGCAGATTATGTTTGACCCTCCCTTTTTTAATTTGGACGCTAGATTGCTGGAACCTACCTCTTTCAAAACTCCTCAATTATCAAATCTCCCAAAATAAAATATACGTGTCAGGAAACTGCACTCACCGTGCTCGTAAAAACTCCCGTGTTCTTATAAATTTCACAAAGCATCGATTTTTGAAATCCCAGTAGTAGTTTCTTCGGTCCCATAAATTTCGCAAGGAATCGGTTTTTTAAATCTATTTCGAGAAGTTCAGCAGCCTACCCGTAGAAACTGGCAGAGACTAAGGTTCGAATTAAAATTTAATTTGCAACTAGTTAAAAAGTTAGCGACACCCGCCAGCGTAAGAACCGGCAGCGTAGCTACGATAATGTAAGGGGTGAAGTTTGGATGGCTGAAGACACGGGGGTGTCCCCGTCGCGAGTCTCCCACCGCGACCGACCGAGCGGGGAAGAATCATGCGAGCATCCGGGAAATTCGAGAAGCGCGAACTCGTTAGCCCGTAAATCGTCGTCACCGTCTGTTCCACGGGACACCAGGTTAGGATAAGGTTAGTCGCGATTAAAGCGTGCATCCAGCTGTCGTAGCCCGCGCTCCATAGGAGGGGTTCAATTACAAGGCAGAGACGAGCCGCCCTGTTCGTTGTCTTTGTCGTTACTGTTCTCAGCAGGCAATTAAGCGGCGATGTCACTGCTTATCGTTACCGTTTGCAGCGCAGAACGCGAATAATTAATTGGAGATGGTAGCTGCTTCATAAGGATTTTCTTAAAAATATCAATGCTTTCGCTGCGCTTTGTGCTACGCTGCTGAGGCAGCTTCTTTCTTTCCGTTAAACTCGCGTCGAGTATTATGATTATATTTGATGCTGTTTCCTTTGTGCGTGTTCCTGATATTCCGGTAAAGGATCCTCGGAATTATATCGACCATATTTCACTTACATCGACTGTGTAGTTATATTGACGTAAAGATTTATTTGAACGGGGAACCGATATAAAAACTGTACTCGTATCGATACTGTACATGTATCGTATCGTATGCAATTAATGCTGCGTACACGGAGCAGTCAGGTCAATGAACCACCGTTACACCATCCGACATTCGCATCAACGTGGACGATTAAACGCAGAAACTTTCCGCACGACTACGTAAGATACTTTTGAACGTCTCGATGGCGATCCTCGTGGCAGACTGTTTGCGAGATTAACCGAGCACGAAACACGATCGGTGTTATATATAGCCCGGGATTTATCAATCGAGTCGTCGCGAATCGGCTCAAAGACGTTTATACGACAAATCGTTCAATTTCCAACGGTGCAGCTGAATATCGCTTGAATCTCGCGACGCGGACCGTTTTCTGTCTTCGTGCCAAGGAAGGGAATAGGCTGTCCCAGATGATAGCTGAAAATATAGGCAAGCAAGAGAACACGGGGTAGAAGGAGGGGAAAAAGATTGCGAGAAGAAGGGAAACGTGGCGCGCATACAAGGGTAGGTGGATCCGTACGAATCCCTTGGAATAGAATAAAGAACCGGCGTATCGGCGAAACTACATAACCGTAACGATATTACGTCGCAAAAGGAGTTATTTGCCGCTGTAAATAAGGAGGTGAGGAACAGAAGCAGGGGGGGAGAGAGGGCGGTAGGGCCGCGGAAAAGGGTGGATAGGGAAAAACGAAGGAAAAAGAGGAGTAAAACGAGGGCAGCTCGCGAGAAGATGAAATTTCCTTTTCCGGGTTGATCGTTAAGCCGCGTACAGTGGTTCTGACGACGGAAATATCGGTTTTTGTGGACGAGAGATCCCATTGTCTTCGCGGATTTCCTCTTATCAAAAAGAAATTCTGCCTGTGCTCTCTGAAACTTTCATATTTAATATGGAGAGAATTCGAAAGTGTGGAGATTCGAAAGTTTAGGAATTTCGCGAGGGAAGCGCTGAAACTTGCGAATCGGATTTCGAAATTTGAGAACTTGGAAATTTGGAAACGGTAGTCTATTCGAAACACGAGGCCCGTATGTCATAGGTCATCTGCTAGCTCAATCTTATCCGATCCGGATATCCGAAACATTCGATTACCCGTATATCCCCAGCGGACAGTACATTATTACCCACGCACACTATTTGAACGTACATTTTCTATACACACGAGTTAGCAGCCGCAATCCCATGGGAGAGTACGTTCCGCTCCGACTGTACGAAAATCGTGCACGAGGATGCAACCGTGGTGGTTACTTGGTTTATAAATGATACTCCCGGTGTTGGTTTACGTCCAAAGATTATTATTTACGCGAGAAGCTCGTTGTTTCCGTGATTTTTTGCTCCCCGCTTCATCGCGTTACGTTAATTAGCGCTGCGCACGGCACGTCGGATACCGTATTCGATCGATTAAGAAAACACGGACGAAATTTACGTTCGATACGTAAGGTGCGCGTAATCGAGAGGGGCCGATGATTAATTTCGGTTGGCTCCTTTCGACGCGCCAAAGAGGGGTGATTACGAAACGCGTTAATTTATCGCATGATAGGACCGCTTACGCATCGTAAATATTGGTAATATCGAAATTCTGGTCGTAACTCGATTACGAGGAAAGATCTGTTATCGCTCGACCCGCTGTGAAACGAAACGTTTATGACTTGTCACGATTTCTGTTTTACAACCCCATCACCGATTCCGTTTCGTGCTATACCATCATCAGTTTTTTCGAAACGCTGCCGGATATAGTGTTAAGGTATAACCGTGAAAATCGCATAGAATTTATGTCACCTCGGCAGTTTCACGAAATAAGAGTCGTAAGCCTTTCACAATGGCGAACCCAAGTAAGTACCGTGCGTCGCCGATTATCTGGACGTATCTTTGCCATCTACGTCCAAACTGTACTATTCTATTATTCGGGGAAAAATGACGCGTGATGTTCGATTCGTAAAAAGGAAAAATAAAAAGGTGGTCGTAGTAAAATAAAGCGAGGAAAGCAGCAGAGAGGAGAAGAAGGAGACGGAAGGACAAAGGATATTACTTTTGCTCGTTATCGGTTAATTGGAATCACAAGCTTCCCGATCGTTTCTGAGAAGCTAGGCTATTCTCTCTCCCTCTCCCGCTTCCTGATTTTCTCTTTGTACGTGGCTTATCCTCGCGACTTACGTCAGTGCGGAAACAGTCAGTCGCGGAAGATGCAATTATCGAGCCTGTAACAAACTCGTTTGGCACGGTAACTGCGACGTCCTGTTTAAACTGCAATCATGTATCAGCACGATAAAGACGTTCTCCAACGGATTTCCTTCGGTTTTCAACGTCTGCGACGACGTTTAATTGGAACCGCGAATCGTCATTGATTTATAACGTCGCGTCGATCTTCCAGGCAGATTTCTACTAATATACGACTCGCTAACGACGACCGACCCTCGTTTCTTCATCGTCGTTTTTCCGCATGCCCGTCGCATTTTCCAGCGAATCTACGGGTGCAATTCTATGTCCGGTTACCACGCTCTGTTAGATTCGAGTGTCGTGGAAAGCACAAGCAAGTCCTCGCATTTTCTGCTTTCACAAGATTGCAAGAGGAGCTCGAAATATCGCGTAATCCCATATCTGTATCGTTTACACGTCGCAGTGTATCACCGCGACAGCAGGCGCGTATCGTCGAATATTTCGATTACGTCCGCGCCGGCATTGAGTAATACCACTTTCATCGTACGGTTTTCATCCGAACCCTGTTATCGGCATTCGTGAGTCCCAGTGACGTAACTGGCCGCAGTTACGTAAATTACAGCGAGCGGTAGAGCGAGCGACGTCGACGACGATCATTAAGCGTGGCGTAATTTAATGACAAAGACAATGCACTCTTTCTGGGAAGGGAACGAGACCGGAGAGCCTACGATCCGACTGGAACCGTCCCGTAATGGTACTCGTTAAACGACAAGGCGCACGATATAGAGTGGCCTTTTATCCTGGCTGAATTGCTAGAGCTACGTCGACGCTAATAACAAGAACTGCATAATAACGGACAATTGGCGGACTCTCCTTAAGCGCGGGGAATTCGAAATTTTTCAATCGACCGGATCCCTCGGCCCGATCCGCTCGTAATTGGATACTTAAGCGTATAATACTCGGTCTCGCTGTAATTACCGTTCGCTCTGTCTCAGCGACCGATCTTGTTACCCGGAAATGTATGCATAAAGAAACAACGTGGCGGCGGAGGAACCTACGGGCGCTTCGGGTTTATTTCCAGCGGAGAAAGAATGACGGTGCTCGCTTTCATCGCGGAAGACAAATCCGCGGCGTTAACTGGACACGTAACGAAACGCGCGACGGCTCGACTGAAATCACGTCAGACCCCGGGTAATTTATATGAATCGCGCCGCGTGGCTCGTGGATATTGCGGCATCCGTTATCCGCCCTGCGACTTTACTGGATTCCGGATGGTCCGTAAGGAACCGACGCCAGCTCGATGAATGCAACCGGAGATACCTGTATTGCTTTACAGGCCCCTGGAGAACGAGTTTTCCGGAATACCAGACACCTGCCCCGTTCGCTGCATGATGGAATCGAAAACGTGATGTCCTTTCGACGGCGAAACCGTATAATGTCGACACGAACCTTGCGAATTCCGAAAGCAACTCTCGCAGAAAAATATTATGTTGCTGTCTCGCTGTACGATTCCCGTTTATATGGCCCGTTGAGTGGGTTTATCTTCACTGGGGATTTTCGTGGAGACTTTGTCATTGTTTCAACGCGTGGTATCGTATGAACACTCGGATCTTCATGTGTATCATCATATGCTAAATATCTGTATATTAGATTATATGTTCACAAAATGAGAGCTAGAAAAAACTGACACAATGGTCAGTTCCGGCAAATATATCGTGGACGAATGGTATCGAAGCTCCAAGGTTCGGTGATCGTTAACATTCGAAATTGGAGCGGATTCGCAGCGCGTGGAACGGTTGGCAAGCTCAACCAGACGCGATGATGTGAGTCGAGGTAGCCGAGGCGAGGCAACGAAAGTCAGGATTTATGTGACTTTGTTTACGAGCCATTAAAGAAGAATTATATCGGGCGAAAATCGCGCGAGAATTGTCTTATCGTGCGAAACAACGCGCAACCGTGATGATTTAGTCGGTCGGCCGCGGCTCTTCGGCGATAAATCACGAACGCGACGGTAACGCGAATCCGCGAGACGGAAGAGGATCCTCTCTCTTTGTCTCGCGAGGATTGATCGATCGGTCGAGACGATTCGAGACGATTAATTAAGAAGAAAAGGGGAGGATCTTTAATCGGCGGTATGCGGGCGTTCGCGGCAATATCGGATCGGCGGCGATCGAGCGCACAAAGGCGGTCAATTCGTCGAAAGCTCGCTTTGTAGAGACGCGGGGAAGGCTTGTCAGCCACTTCCTGACTAATTGCCGGCGGGGCTCGCCGTTTCTCGGAAGTCCCGTGGAAATATTGCTTCCGCGGGTCGAAGTACCGAAGACCGACCTCAGGAAGACTCGGGCCTATTTCAGGCCAGGGAATTGAGGTCGTAGATCCTTCTCGAGTTCCTGCTATTCTCTTCCTCTCGCTTCTTCGCCGCGTTCTTCCTCTCGCCTCCGCCTCTGCCGCAGGACTTCGAGTTTCCACTCGAGGCTCGAGTGGCCCGAAACTATGGCGCTGATACACTAAATTCCCTTGTTTAATTAGAAATTAACGGGCTAAGGCATTCCCGTCCGATCGTGTAACCTTAGACGCGACTTCGCCTCGCGAACAACTACCTTTCTTAGCGTTACCAACTTCTAATGTTAATACTTCGGTAACGAGCTCGTCTCCCACCTTGTTTGCTACCTTTTTGTTAACGTCAAAGATCCGTTGATAGATGACTTTTCCATTTGGAAATTTCAAGAAACTTGTGAATTTGTAAAGCTTCAAAATGGTTCCAACAGAAATTGTAATCCCAACTCCCTAGAGTACTTCTCCAGTCTTACCTTTATTGATTGCGTAACGAAATCTTATGTACGAGAGTTCTGTATCGATGAATACACCCACTTTGGTCCATTTGTAGCCGCATGTTCTCCACGCGACGACACCGTGCCTTGGGACGACGCGTAATCGTAATTAACGAGGTAAAAATAGAGAGCAGAGGCAGGTTTGTGCGGTGTGAACCAAGTGAAAACTCATATTTACCGGTTAGCGAGCTCAGACATCCGCAGTAATGCTGCGGCATTACGCGATGCGCCTAGAATACAGAGTTTCTGGCCAGCGGCGAAATAAGCCGCCAGGTGAAAACAAACGACGCAGGGTTCTGATAAAAGGAAGAAACCGTTTGAGGGTTCGTACGTGTTACGTGTTCGTTAATGAAACCGCAGTTAGATCTTTAGAAGCTACTGTTACATATTTACAAAAGATTCATTCCATAATGCTCCTCTATTCTAAATTATTAATTCATAGGTTGGGATTTGGAGATTTGGACGAGAGATGAATTCAAGGATTTGGGAATTTGAAAATTTAATAGCTCAGAAGTTTCCTCTTTTACCGATCAAAATAATTAGTGGAATCTGCCGTCCTATTAACATAAGTACTATCGAAAATAATATCGATGTTAGCTTCGCCACTGTTTTGTCCCGTTTCTTGCTCACTGACCAGAACAAAGCAAGATCGATGAAATGGCTATTATTCGTTATCTTCCATGCAGCTCGTTCGTTCCATTCGCCTGGAAATCTACGTCCTTGAGCGGACAGTTTTTATTCACGAAATTTTACGATGATTAGAAACTATGATAATTCGATAGCGTCAAAGTAGAAGACCACGGAGGATGATTAATGGCAACTCGGTTTGTCCTGTAATTTTTTTTCAGAGCCATTATTACTGCGCGTTGGCGAGCTTTATCGCTCCGGGAACCATCTTTTCTTCATAACGATGCTTAATTTCACTGGTAATTGGTTTTCTCCTTTGCCTTTAAAGTGCCTCAAACTTTGAGAACGTTGATGTCAATATTCTTAATGTCCCTCCAGCTATGCTCATTTTTCATTTTCAACAATCGACCCTTGAACAAAGTTCGACTTCTCGGTTAGGTTCTAATATTCTTGTACTTTAATATAAATCCGATCATTCCCCTCTCTCCGAATTCGTACCCAAAATTCTGAAGTTCGCAAAATTTCAAAGTCTCACGGTGCCGAATTTCCCAAGTCGTCCCTTTAATAGGTCTGGGCCACGAGGCCACCTTTATTCGAGCGCGATTGGCCGCGATTCGAACAGAGGCTTGTATTTTCCGCGCGACGTTTAATTCCCGGCCAGCACGGTTTGTTAAACGATGTTCGATAAAGTCCTCCGCGACATCGAGTACCAATAAAGGCAAACAAAACGACGAAAGAAGCGAAAGCGTAGCGGGCGTGAAAATGGAGGAAGGGTGAGGTTTCGATATATGTGTCGGTTAATGGGAAAATTTAAAAGGTTAGAACACGCTTTCAACGCGATCGCGCTCGCCTCGTAACAGAAAAGTAATACAATATTTTGAACACGGTAGGGTAGCCGGTGTTGCAGCCGGACAATTAAAAGCTCGCAGCGGTGGACGAGAATAATTGCTCTTCGTTTCGATGCGAAAGCCGGAATTCTGGCGGCGCTGACAATAAAGCTGACCCGTGGCGTGCAGTAGCGTGCCCCACGAGCGAGCACGCGCGTCGCGACAACAGGAGGATGCGATTGTACCGAGTGACAACCCTGTATGTCGAACGACCAAATGGATTTTACGTGTACACGAAAAATACAGAACCGACAGCGCTATTGTGTTCGATACGAGGGCCGGGTCACGCGTGCACGGCTTTTACACGGACGCATTACACCCATATTTGCCCGATCGTCCATAATGCGCCGAGCAACCGGGACACGTTCGCCTGCCTCTCGTGGAACCTGCGAAAACCAAAGGGGACCGAAATTAATTTACTTTCCGTGACAACCTTGCTGCTTCTGCCTCTATTTGCATTATGCTTCTTCTGTCTTCCGTGCTTTTCTGTCGCCCCGCTTATTCACGGATTCCGAACTTGCAGCTATTTGGACTGTTTCGAGAATTTGGATGTTTGGGAATTCCAGGATTTGAAAGATATCGGGAAATATGGAGATTGAGGAATGTTATGGAGTTTGGAAATTGGGAGTTTAGAAAGCGGGGAATATTGAAGGTGAAGGGCTTGAGTATTAGGGAAGTTCGAAGCTTGAAGGTTTGAGAATTTAGAAATTTAGAGACTTGCTAATCGAGCAATTTGGAAATTCGGAAATAACATCGTATCGCCAACACTGCGACTTCCGTTCCGTATCTTCCGTTTTCCTCTTCCTGAAATGGCACCTAACTCGATTTGCCCGGTATTTTTCGCTCGAGACGTTTCGAAAGCTTGCCCGTAATACCGCGACAAAGCTCGTTGATAGACATTTCCGTTCTTCTGTTTTACCCCGAGGACAGAGGATTTTAATCGCGAGATTTGTAATTAGTACGGTCGTAAAACGGCATTAGGGACCGCACCGTCTCGTAAAACCCGGGGAGTCGCTGAGATTTTTCAATTTGCCATCCTGAATCGCGTTTCGCGACGGATTTAGTCGGTCTGATGGAATTAAAAAAGGAGAGAGGAGAGGAAAGGAAGAATGAAACACGCGGTCCTGTATCGAGCTATGTCCTCGTCGAGCAACAACGGCGCGTTTATCGCTTTCTGGCGAGAGCTAACTCAATTTATCGTCGATTCGACGCGGTACACGGGCCCGTTGAAAATCGTTATCGCGTCTCGGTTATCATATCGACTCGCGTCTACGTGTCGGCATTACGGTATTGTGTTAACAGCCCCTGTTTCCGGCTCCTTCACGCGACTCTCCTTTTCCTACCCCCAGGCCAATCAACGATTTCGTGCTACGTTTTAGGACCCGCTCGATTATCCCTTTCCACGCTTTGATCACGCGTTCTACGTGTCAACACGCAGACATTTTTTTTCGTTTTTCAGTAGCAACAGGTTGAATTTGTTCAAATTCGCTTTTTTTATCGAAGTGATCGTTGATTCTCAGATCAACGGAACATGTTCAGGATGCTGCTGCAAATTACTAGATCAAGTTTTGTTAGATATTAAATGCAACGAGAAATTCATATTAGCTTTTCTATCCAGAATGAGCATTATGCAAATGTGGTAATTGTTTTTTGAACAGGTGGCATAAATCGATAATAAATCTGTAGAAGTAAATTAACGTAAGCACGAACGATCAGCTGTCTCCGTCATAGTTGTTTCTCGTTGCGTCGTCGGTGTGCGTTGACCTCGTTCATCGTTCAAACCGAGACAGTTATGTTATTGCGTACGCGAAGGGAAGCGCAACGGTTGAAAAGCATTAAATAAATCGACGTTACATCATAATGGTATCGGTGGAAATCAAATAAATATTTGCAGCGACACGATTTGGCCGGATAGCCGTGAAATTTAATTCGCGTCACCGAGGAGGGCATGGCAGCACGCTCGTCGAATGTAAATTCGGCCGCGCGCTCGTGCACGGAAATGTTCCCCCAATAATTTCCCGTTTTTCGCGTGGCCCACATTTGTCCGACAACCGGCGATTTTGAAAACTCTTTTTTTTTTTTATTCTCTCTCGTTGGACGTCGGAACGAGCGGCGGGGCGACCGCTCGTGTCAGGCGTACGTCGAAACGAAAGCGTCAGTTTTAATTACGCGCTCGCTCGGTGTATCGCGCCCATCGGGGATGTCCAGGATATCAGGGATATCGACTGCATATACCCTGTGTATCCGCTGCCGGGCACGTTGCGAATATTGCCCGTCGCTTCTCTTAGCCTTTGTCCGGACCATCCTGTCCGCGTAATCTCGAAATATTAGCTCGTCAATGATCATCGGTTTCGCATCAAACTCCTATTTGTCTTCTTTACGGTTCATCCTTTTTGGCTTCGACATCAATGGTGCTGTTGCACCGTTTATTTGCGCCGAGGCTTCCCAAACTTTTATTGCTTGAGACCCACTTTCGGAAACGAACGTTTCTCGCCTCTAAAGATTTCAGTTATTAAACTTCAGTACATTAAACTCAAATATAATTTTAATTTGTGCAAAATGAGCTAGCTTAGATCCGAGAAATACACTGTTTATCTATTTAGTCTCATTAAAATTTATGAATCTATTAATCTTATTAGAATGTAGATCTTATCGAGATAATCGAAATCGGTATACATTTTTAGTCCGCTTTAAACAAACAGAATTTCTGATCAACTTTTTATTACCGAGCAGAATGTAGCCACTCAATTTGTCAACAATCGAGTACATTTGCAAGAAAAGTGTATATACGCGCACCTGTTTGTCCTCCATTCTCGTGCAAATATTCTAGTCCGCTTGCTTTTCAATTATCGGACATGCAATTCCTTGCGTTATCGGTGCCTTATCTAGACATACCTCGCCCGAGGCAAATTTCCAACATTTCCGCTTTGCCTTCTCTCTGTTTTCCTGCTAGAACGGCCCTCGCTCGAGAAATTTTACAGCGATCGAACATCGTTGCAGGTGTATACGTTGTAACTCATGCATGGTCAGTATGTGTCGTAAAGGTGTGCAAACAGAAGCTTGATTCGTAGAATTCTATCAATTCTTCGAAGATGCTTTTAACGAATATTAATATTTGAAGACACAATCAATATATATTGATATTTACTGACATGGAAGTGCAATTAAATTACTTCATCCAGTTTATTAAATAACGTATGAATCTACTATATTTTTTAAACTTCTTTCATTCGAAACTTTTGTATCCTTTTATAAATATAAATCAAATACTGTCAGTGAAATAATACAATCAATCAAACAAATCGATTAATTTAAATATCGAAGAAAGGCAAGTTCGAATCAGCGATAATGTATCTTCGTTACAAGCGAACGCGTAATTTACCGCGTGTATTCACGACGTTGCGTTAACGACGAGTAAATACTTTTGAGCGATAGCGTATATGCAGGAAAAGACAGCGGAGGAGAATAGAGGAGAGACGTAGGCGTATATACGTTCATGTACATACATAGTCGTGTACAAGAGAGAAGAGCCAGGCTAGGTAGGAGTTACCCAAACTCCCATTCGATTCGAGCGACAAACTCTGCAAGCAGTTTGATCGTCGAAGTTACAGATTCACCGTAGAACTCTGAACTCCAAATGGGGAATCTATTATCGAAGCAGCGTTTACACGTACACCTTCGTTTATGCGTCTTGCCGGCTCTGTCGGTGTCGCAGCTGTCGAGTCATGTTCGCGTTCGCTACTTTCCGCAGGATGTCATAAGTCGACCATCGAAATGGTAAATTGCAGCTCTCTGGATCGAGCAGTTCTTCGCTAATAGCCTTTCATCGATTATCCCAGGAAAGATTATAAGGACTACTTCGAGTTCTCCAATTACGAGATTGCATCGAGAATTATGGTTCGAAGTAATCTCAATAATTATCCTCGGTATTTACATTTATTTTCAGTTAAAGAACGTTCGTGCAATAAATCGGTGTTCGGAAGAAGGTACTTTGTACGGTCTCTCCAGGGTCATACAGCGGGAGCCAGCATGTGGGACGGCAATCTAATTTGTCACGATAGCGGAGAAGGAAGAAGAATAGCGCACGTCGGAATTAATATAATGCACTCCATTAACAATTTGCAGTTACTACCGTTTCGGTGTGTATTTTTTCCAACGGTCGAAATACCAGTAGCGAAAGCTCGCCGTAATTTTGTGAGAATCCCCGGATAAACGGGGTAAGCTTGAAAGGTGAATGCGGGCTTCCTGGCAGATTCACGACGTAAATACATTTGTCTCTCCTGCTAAGTGGGCTGCTGTCTCTTCGTTGCCGAATAAATGCCAGCCAAATAAAACTTCCTGGCTACACACAAACGCAATTACCGGACGTATTCCGGCCAAGAGGAAAGGCCCTGACCGAACGAAAGACGCATTGCCATTCCGTGGCCCGTTGTTCCGTTTACGCCATTTCTCCAATCCACCGGTTCAACCTTGCACGAAATTAATTCTCCCTTTTCCTTTCGCTCGAATCTCTTGCAATCGAGCGATTCAATGACAGTGTGTCCCGACGTTACCGCGTATTTCAACCGACCGAATTAAAGCTGGAGATAAATCGAATCCACGAATTTTACCGACGACCCACTCGCGGGGAACATCCTTATATTGCCACGTGTTAAATTACGGTCATTTGGGGACGTGGAAATTACGGTGTTTGGTGATTTAGGGCTTTCGAAATTAGGGCGCTCGGGGACCTGCAAATATAGGAACGTGACCTTTGCACAATTAAAAATTTACATCTGCGTTATTATTTGGATTTGTAAATTTAGATATCTAAAAATGAAGCTCCGAATCTTTTATATGAAGGCTGGAATTTTTTGAATGCCCTCGCGGCATTCAAATCGTAACTTTTTCGTCATAGAAACTCGGTATAAATGAAGAGAAATATTTTTGAACCACACTGTACATTCATACACGCGTGTACATGCGCGGCTCGTCGAGTCTCCAGTCAACTTGACTGCTCTGCGTGTTCTCCTCGCGCATTGTCGATACCACGGAAAGTATCCGGAGCTTTTTCTCCTTCCGATTCCAGCTTTTCCCCCGTTTCCGGTCTCAGCCGTCAGACTGTGTACCATTAAAGCGTTTCCCTGCGACGACGGACCTGTATGTATCGCGATGCTCTAACGGTGCATAGTACATACGTAAGCGTTGCACCCTGAAAGTGTGCTTTTCTCTTCGAGAAGCCACCATGGGAACGTGAAATCCCGATTATATTGCGGAAACGAGACAAGGGAATCGCTGTATTCCTTTTGCTTCCTTGTACCACACACCTTTATGTATTATCGTCTGTTTGGAAACTGGTTCGAATATGGTTTTAATACAAATCTTTATGATCTGATTACTCGCTTTATCACGGTGAGGTCAGATGTGTTTTATTTCAAATATTAAAATATTTCAAAGAGTCGAAGAGTGCAAAATTCTGAGGTCTCAAAAGATAAATTCCAAAGTCTGAAAACTGCAAAGTATGGAAATAATTTAGAAGATGGCAAAATTCTAAAATTAAAATTAAAAGTCTCGAATTTCAAAACGTAACCTAACCTTGATGGTACATATCTCTTGAACAAAGGATCTCTTTCGACGAAGTAGTTTGTTGAGCATCCTTTCTTCCATTCCGTGACGGTTTACAGTACATATAGGTTAGACTGTAACGGCGCAGCTTCCATTTCCCCGCAGCCGCGTCTCGACGGAAAAAGCCATCGAGCGTAAAAGTATTTTGAAGCGTGTTGCCGTAGCATCCCGTGGCGAGCGAAAACACGTTTCCTGCGTAACGAATATTTTAACACCTGCGAGCGGATTCCATCCCCGCATCATCCTTTCCCCTTATGCGATGCAGCTCTCCCCGTGGATTTAACACTGAAGAGCACTTATCGTTCTCTCGCATTCTCCTCCAGTCAGAACTAAATCGTCCTGCTCGAGTTCGACTCGGAGGTGTGACCTTTAGCCTGTTCTTCTCGTTCCTGTCTGAGCGACCTTTCTCTCTCGCGCTTCCGTTTTGTCGGTCTTTCCTCGGCTGGTTGCTCGAGGATCGTCTAACGGACCGTGGCACGGTTAGGTAAAGGCGGTGAAATTCCAGCGAGTATAGCGGCAGAGCCGATAATAACCGGGCAAAGTCCATTATGACGCGTTTAAGGATTTACGTGGAGGGATTATCGATACTCGAGGAAAAAAGGAACAGGATCTCGGAACCTCCGCTGCTTTCTGCCGTTTCTCTTTCTCTCCCTCTCATTTTCTTCTTTGCACCTCGGGTCTGCGGTACCCTTTCTCGGCTAGATTCAACCCCGTTCTCATCTTTCTCCCCGCACCCATCCCACTGATCTCTTATTCTCCAATCCCATCGTGCTCGTAAAGGATTCAAAAGAGATTGAAAAAGATTTGCTCGTCCTGGTGTCGAGAAAGCGTGATAGTAACGCGTGGAGGTTCCATCGAAGAGGATACCGGCCATTTACTTTGTCGATAAAATAACTTTGAAGAAAAAAATCGAGAATTAACTGGCGTACTTTAAAATGAGGGGCACCGTTCGAGGTGAGCCGGTTGCCGAAGGTGTGGGAATTCGCTTAGCTCGCGTTCTGGATAATTTATACCATAAAACGTTTAGGTGCCACGCTACAACGTCCGTACGATCGTTGCAGCTGCTCCTGAGACGTAAATACACTGCAGTATTACAACGCGTACCGCTCGTTTCCCGTACTTCTTTAAATAAGAATAGTTACGAGAACTCTTTGCCTCGGAGACCGCCGCTGTCGCCCGACCTTACTTTTTTCGATACTTTACTAACCTCGACCCCGTTCAATATTTTCTCCCATTATATTAACACGGAAATGGACGCCACTGGGTCCTTTCAGTCCCTGAAACTCATTTACTTCGTCCGTATTTTGATGTAACTTTTTAACCGCCTTAAGGTCTCCTATATTCCTTAAACATTCTATCACGCTTCGTAAATCATCGGATTTATCCAATGAATAGTTTATAAGCATTTTGTATGTACAATACCTGTAATAATATTAAAATATCGAGTTGAATATTGTGACCGAACTGAAAATTCGCGTGCGTGGATAGACAGAATACGTATTATTAAGAATATAAATATTTTTTATTTGGATAATTAATTTCATTCAGTCCAAACAATCACACTCGAATATAACACGAAACATTTAAACAATAGCGGCGTAAATATTAATAAAACAATTAGCGTTGCTGTTTTTAAACGAAACAAAATATCGTTCCAACGATTCTGGTTTTAAAAACGATGAACCCGGAGTTCGAATGACGAAATTCGTGGATCGATCGGTCGGTCGAGCGTTCATACCGAAACAGAATTAATTCAGGAATCGTTCGACGTATGATAATTCGAGCGAGGTCTGTGTCGTTGGAGCGTCACGTACGGTTCTGTAGTCCGCGAGGGCGAACCATCGGGAATATTGAAAAATCGATATTTGCCGGACCATCGGTACGTTGTCACCTCCATAAATCAAGCGAGCTAGGCTCGGCGTACGCGCGGAACGACGTGCTCGCAAAAATATCTGGCCTTCTTTCGTTTTTCGCTCGTAAAAGCCGACTATGCGGTGGCCGGAATAGCCGATTGAATTTCGTCCGCCATCGAACGTGTTTCGAGATATCTCGTAATCGCGAACGGCGATGATGCGTGGATGATTCGCGACGCCTTCGAACCTCCTTCAACTTCGTCCAGCCTGCGGCTAGATTCCAATTTAGATTCGGCGCTTGTAAGATGGGCCTCCGTGTACCACTGACATAGTCGTTTCGCCGGGAAACCGAACTACTCTTCCTTCGGCGAAGTGTTACCGACTTGCTCTTGCACACAAATACGCCGGCAAACAGGAAATTAAGGATCCTTTGTTGAAGACACCCTGTCACCGTGACGCGGCCGTTGCAGACTTGACGCTTGCGAATTTTCTTCTCGCTGCCGCGATAACCGCCCGGTTAGTTTCGCGGATGAATGTGGCAGAATAAATTTGAAATTAAGGGAAACAGAGGTACTTTAAACTCTTACGGAATGCGCTTTGTTACACATTCCCTTTTTGATCGGACATTACAGTAACGGAAAAGTTAATCTTAGTTTTAGAGTTCCCCTACTTCATCTTCGAGCTTTATGGGCACTTGAAACATTTCACGATCACTGTATACGCGATCTCGTTAGACCGTACAATGTACACGACAGTAAAGCTTGTTTCAGTTTTGAGGTACAGTTCGGTTCAATTAATACAAGAACGATTTCCTCGATATTCGTTACGGTAATTACTTTTCGTCTTCCGTAAAACAAGGTATTCATGTATATTCTATCACGATGAAGTAGAAAGCACAGTTTCAAAATTCCTTGCTGTAAGAATCGTGGTACGAAGCTAACATAAAGGAAAAAGGATACCTCGGAATTTATCGAATCATCGTCAAAGTGGTATTTTAGAGAACGCATCCGGTCTTATTCCGCGTATGCACGTCTCGTCAGTTGGTTTATGGCACGGGATACGTAATATATCTTCCGGTTTAATCTCCCGGCTTTCTTGCGTATCCATTCTCCGGGACTGACTTCCCTGGGATTAATCTATTATTTTTTTCCCCCGCACGTTTCATGTAGACGAGGCTGACACGCGTAAGCGAAGAAAAGGGAGAACGCGAGTTGACAGAGAGACAGTGACGTGTCAGAAACAACGCTGATCTTTCATCCTCTCGTTTTTCCTCTCTCGGGCACGATTTTTGCGTTATTATCGGGACGCTCGGTGCCGGTACGTATAAATTGAAACGAATTACGTAATAAAATGGCCATCGTTAAAAATAATGAAACGCGGAGGATAAAATATTGTCGGACGTCGAGCAATCTGGACCCCTGGCACAGCGAGAGGAATCACGGAGGAGGAAGAGAAAAAAAAGGAAAATAAAAAGAAAAAAAAAAGAGAGAATTCGGTCATCGACGAATAGGTACGGCGGTTGTATGCTCGTGCCGTGGCGTTTGCCATGAAAGAGGGTGCACGAGGAAGGGACGAGAGGGTGGAAGAATGGACGATAGGACGATGGCAATGTACAGTCGGGGTCGGACAGGTAAAGGGTGTGGGGGCATAGCCACGATATATCGTGGCTGAGCCTTTATTAAAACTGCTTTCGGTATTATTGCTTTCCGGGAACGTCGAGTCTCGAAAATGGCATTTCCGCGAGATAGGCCGTGGCGGTGGTCGTGTGCACCGCCGAAAATATATATATATATCACCGACCCCTCGTGAGACTTGTCGTCTCTGAGGGCATCGTCACACAGCCCGCTGGCCCGGCTATGGTCTGCAATAAATATGCTCTTCACTTTGTGCAAGTCGCTCGCGTGCTCTTATATTGCTCTCGCCTGGTTATTGCCTGCCGACCAAAAGTGACTCGGCCACTTTGGACCCTGTCTGACGCGGATCATCCACGAAATCTGCATCCGACCACGCGTTCCCGCTTTTTGTGGTTACGATGTTTATTTTCTCTTGTTCTTTCCCTGCTTCTTTATTATGATTCCCTGTACACGTTTAAAATACGCCCGTGCACCGCTTAACGACTCGAAACGCTCTGAAACGATAATGGGCTACAACGAGGACGCTTTGCGACTACGTGCAACTTGCCACTGACGCGTAACGTTTACAAAATTTCAAACACTTGAATTTATAAATTTACGAGTTACCAACTTCTCGGAATTTCAACTTCACGGATTATCGAATTCTCAAATTATGAAGCTGTTATGCAGAACGTTACTTTTTTTAATGGACACTTTGCGTTGTATTTCTTTTTGTCCATAAACATCGCGTACACACGCAGAACGCTGAATTGAGCGATTTCGATGTATCCTTCGTATTGCAATGACTCGTTAACGATTCCACTCATTCATCAACTCGTTCAACGTACAAATAATATTTAAACGGTTGTTCTCTCTTACTTTTGCCTCGTTGCGATAGTTATTTTTCAGTTGACAAAAAAAACCTGCCGTTTCGTCCACTCGACGTTGAATCGCCATTGAAATTCCCATGGAACGACGGTTCCGCGCCCGTTACACGCGTACCCGCCCGTGTTTTCGTTATATTTGTTATGTTCGATCAAACGGTCGACAGCGTTTCACTGACGTAGAAACATCGATGCTCTTCAAATGAACGCGCGACACGGTCCATTTTTCGTTCATAGAAACACGGAGAGTTCCTTCGTCACACAATGATTCGCGCCGAGTCTCTATCCCTTCTTGGTGAGCCAAACCGCTAGAAATTTTGTTGACGTCAAACTTCTGGTTGTGAACAAAATCTGTTCTATCCGATTATAAGTTCTTGTATCTGTCGAAATACAGAAGGTTCGATATATTGCCCATGGAAACAGAAGTTGTATCACCACTTTAGAATAACGTTGCAGCGCGTGCGTTAATTCTCCATCCTCGCATCTTCGTCCACGGCAATATAACGAGAGCCTACTGCACCACTTGCGTTGTCGACAGTAACCCACGACGCTTGGAACCCGTTGGGCCGTATGAAAAGCAACGGAACGACGATAGTAATAAAGGTGTCATGACAGTAATGGACGGTATTGACAAGCTCTCCGTTTGCCCCTTTCTCCCCTGCCAAGAAGTTTACGGAATCTTTGGCCCTCTCTGTCTCTCCTCCCTTTCTTTCCTCGTCCAAGTGTCTCGCTCTATCTAGACTCGTAGAAAAGCAGGTAACAGGGGCCAAGTGGGGGAATAGTTTCCCTTCGGATCGTCTCGAACAATGCAAATTGATGCGGAATCGATACTAAGCTGGTAGGAGTTTCTAATAAGATTCTCTCGCTTGCTTCAACGCGGTATTGTATGGCAGGTCTTTCGATCGCGTTGAATAAAGGGGCCAGGCTTTCTTCGTCTGTCGAATCGTTCTCCGTTACTTCCTTCGCAAAGAATCCACGTGTTGCGAGACACTTTCCCTTAGCCCCATTTATACAGGATTTCGCGTTTACATAGACAACGAGCACCGCAACTCCTGTCGAAGACATCCGTGTGGATCTATGAGCATTTGCAATTTAATTCGCTATTGCACCGTTTACTTTCGATTTAAAAAAATCTTAACCCTTATTCCTGTAATGGAGGTTTCGCGATCACATTTTCTGGCATACGAGATACAATTTTACGATAAGGGTTTATCCTTCCTCCGTGATGCATGTTTATTGTTTCGACGCGAGAAGGAAACGCAGGTAGAAGAAGCTCGCGAAAACGTTACCGCGATGCATGCATATTTCGCGTTTCTCGCGAAGTTACATCGCGTCAAGCGGGATACCGGTTTTTCGAGGTAAATCGGTCGGAACGGGGGTGATGGACATTTTAAAAACTCCGACACGAAAGAAAAGGATATCCTTGTCGGGCGAGCACGAGACTAAAAATTGTCAGACGTCGCGTGCAGTTTCTGAAAATGCAACGCGGATGCCGTGACTCGGCGATGCTCTTCGACAGCTCCCTGTAGCCCGGTTCCGATAGTTCCATTCATTGGGTTTGTTCAACGGCGTTCCGCCTCATCCGTTACACGGGATTATTATTTGCAAAATCGAGATCCGCTCATCGGTGTATCCGATTTCACTTGGAAGACTACGCGCGGAATAATTTATAAGCGTGTTTCATGGTTGATCACGTTCGAGTCCGGTGTACGCTCGCAGTCTGTCTGTTAACTGTAGGTAATGTGTGTCCACCGACACCTACGTACGACCGGAGAGAGAGAGACGGGGAAAGATCTGGCCGGGTTCCACACACCGTCCTCATTATTCGTAAATTATTTGCCGGCCGTCACGTTGACCCGAACGGGGAATTGGAATTGGTTGCCGCGATCGTATAGGGTGCAAACGCGTCGGATCGCAATAATACAGGCTCGGTCATAATTCGTGCACGCAATCTCGATGACAGATTCAGCACACTAAATAATCAAAAAAATTCCTACAAATGTTCGTCGCGTTCGTTCGTATTTACGAATTGTGATCGCTTCCGTCGTTCTCTTCATTTACGTGTTCATAAACAGCGATCGATATTCGACATACGACCTTGCGTATCTTTTTGCGCGAGAGATTAACTGCACCGCGTATCAGTTATTTCATCAAATATTTAAATTCGCAATTTCAATGACGCGTATTGACGACCGTATTCATTATTTTGCGGATAACAATTTTCTAGAATAATATTATCGATTTCGTTCGCCGAATTATGGTTCGTCCTGTAGAGGACGATCGTGTTCCATTAGTTAACTCTCCTCACGAGATGCATTACGGGTAGCGTTAGACCGCGGACGACTATTCGAGTCCAGAGAGAATAAAGACAAGAGGTAGAAGAAAAATCACGGTCAATCGAGACCGATTAAATCGATTCCTTTTTATCTTCCCGTTCGTTTCGAGGATCCAGCTATTTTGTCAACCTATCGGCGATCAAATTATCCAGCCAATGGAACGTCGAATCTCTTTACCAGACTCTACTCGATTCGCGTATCAGTTGGCACGAGTTTGTCTATCTTCCGAACGTTCGTTGGATACACGGGCGAGACCGCGACAGATTTCCTCGCAGCTTCGACACAGATTTTCCTCCGACTCTTGAAAAGTTTCTGGAAACTGTTGTGCCGGGAAGAGAAATCTGTCCCTACCTATACACCTTCCTCTCGAATAAATCGAGAAACGTGCTATACACTCGGATGCAGCCGTACATTTGTATACAACGTTCCCTTTAAGGTTGCTCTAAAATTTTCTTATCCCATAGATTTCCCTAGTTTCTCCTTAACTAAAGAACAAGCATCGGCGAAACGTTCCGCTGGAACAGAGTGCTGTTATGAAATACGATGTTCGTCATTAAAACGCGTCCATGGTGCAATCAACAGCGTTGAAAATATCCATGGTCGAATTAAAAGGATCAAATCTCTTTCTCGGACCAACTCCCATTGTGCTCGACGATCGATCCTCGACTTTCGTCCGAGCGGGAATAATAAAGATAACGAACCGATACAGAAATAATAAAGATAATGAAGCTACAGGAGGCGAAACGGAAGCCGGTAGGTTCGACGCAGGGAGCGGGTCGCAGCGTGGACACTGTTTGACTGCAGCTGAATTAATGACCGCTCCGTACATAGAGCGGTTCGGCAGTTTGAATCGACGATAGAGTGGAGGCTGGCTAATTACCTGCTCGCTCTCCACGCGAAAAGAGATTGCTTGGCCGACAGAAGCCATAGAGAGGCAGCAGAACGGCCTCTGCCAGTCGTCTGATCCTCGCGTGTAGCTCGCTTTAATGCTCGTCTACGGCCCGTGTGTTCACGCGTCGTACACGTGCACGCGGCAATAATCGACGAGCGTTATATTTCAGCCGGTTGAATTGGATTCAACGAGTCGCACGCACCGTACCAAATTTGCAAGCTACGCTCTCTGTTTCGCTCCCTCTCGCGCCCTCTTTCGCGTCCTTCGCTCTCGTCTGCCGTAATTATACCACTTCCGTAGATTCGCGCGAAGTTACCACGGCTGGCTCGTTCGCCCGTATACGTACCACCCACACGTGTACATCCTCGTTCATAAGTTATTCGATCGAACGGTTATGATTGATTATCCTACAAGCTGTACAATCTTTGAACGTACAGACACTGTACTTCTAGAACTATGACATGCTCGTGCATATCGTACTTTGCTAAAGAAAACGACATAAGAGGATTGTGCGCCTTAATGAGACACTCCCTATTTGAAATACGCGCACATTTTATTGGGACCCTGCCTATTTATCTGGAGTGTGTATACGTTTCATTAAAGCACCCTATATTTATGCGAAGCGTGTATGCGTTTTATTAAAGCACGTATTTATACGTAGTGTGTATACATTTTATTAAAGCGCCTAGTCTTTATACGAGGCGTGTGCACATTTTATTAAAGCACATTCGAAATGATTTACGAGCGCATAATAAACATCTCTCGCGTTAACGCGAAGTCAAATGTGCTTAAACAGAACATCTGTTTCTGGCCAATGTAATAATCGAATTTGCAAGGTAACGCGGATTAATTCTAAAATAGCGAAATGTCGCGTGACATTTGTGAATGAGAGTGTACGTTCTGGAAGCTTGTCAGTGAACGCTGGATGCGTGCATGACTCGGCTCCAGCTCGCTAGGCTTATTTCGCGGTCGCCCTAGTCCCGCGCGGACGATGATGAATTGGTTAATTAAGCGTTTCGCGTCGGTTGGTCAGCGGACCAACGCGACTCCAAGAGTTCGTTAAATGTTCTGATGGCGATGTACACGATTCGTCTAATTGCGTCGCCTTCAACGGGAGGAAATCGAATCAGCGTCGATGACGCGAAAACCGTTTCCGTTCTCCCGATTCCTCTTCGCGGCCCTGCCGGTTTTCGTCGAGAACCGTCTAATTGGAGGGCATTTTAACGCGTCGGTGGAACTTTGCCTATCTGCGCCGTCTGTGAAATCTTTGCTCGTACACAGAATTAGAATCTATTGTAAGGAACTTGGAATTCACTTTTGGTTAACCCTCTGTGGGCCATTGCAACTTCGGGCTAACGTATTCAAACTTTGTAACTGTATTTCTTTAACTTATTCGACGAAGTTAAATTAGCTCGATAATATACGAGCTGTTATCAAAATTTCGCTATTGTTCGGCACCACGGTTCTGCTCAAGAAGTGTTAATCGAATTGTCAAGGATTCACGATGTCAGAGTTATCGCATCACGAATCGATTAAACGCTAAAATTCGACGAATGTTATGTACAATCGGCAAGCGGTGACTTCTGTGCATCCGAATGGGACAATTTCGTTGGTGCAGCAGCTTGTGTATCGCGGGATAGGGAATTGTTCGCGGTTTAAGTGGCAGCCAGTTATCCTGTTCAAAGGGAAGATCGTAGAGAAGGAATTTCACAGGGTGCTTAGTGATAGCTATTTAAAGGGGAGACCGAGCGTAGGTAGTTTGCACAAAGAGAAATCTGACCGACGCCATTGCGAAACTAGCGGTTCCGTAGTGTCCTCTATCTTCGTCGATCATTCTGTCGAGGTTAGAATTAAGACGGTCGGAGCAACCATAATCGGCGTGTCTCGGGATCCGGTTGTCGGGTCACGTACAGAAATCCCGGTTGCTAATTAGCCTTCCGCCGCTCTAGGATTCGCCCTGGTCAATCAACGGCGGAGATTCGGTCTTGATTCGATCCTCGGAGCCTCGTTAGCACCGCCGTATATCCCCCTTGCCACGGCTTCTTACTTTGTACGAAGGTACGGTAACCCGCGAGAAAGTGTACGTGCGTGTACCCACTTGGACCCTTGCGGTTCTGTTCTATGTCATTTAATTGCGCTACGTGAGAGCGGCGACGATCCGACTGCTCTCAGAAGTGGCCGGAATTCTTTTACCTCGAGAGATCCTCGAATGTGTCGTAATTGCGAGTTTCCAGCGGACGGGAAGCCGGCTGGAAGCCGGAGGAGAGACAGGGCGCAGCGTGTGTAGTCGGTGGCCGCGTTTAAAAATGCATTCCGGCCCTTTTGAATATTAAGACAATTGCGACCGTGCAGACGGCGTTCCACATTCGCGAATAATTCTCGCTGCGACGGTACTCGTTCCGCTCTTAATTTCCATCCGCGGAGCCCTCGATTCATTTGCGAGTATCTCGGCTTACGGCCTCTTTTGTTTCTCGAGAGCTGCAAGATGATTCGGTCGGTTCCTCATCGACTGATTCGGTTCTACTTAAATTTAATCACGGGACCCCAGATGGGGACTATTTAAACAGCTAAACCGAATAGGGATTATCTACGAGGAACACTCCGAATGGCGCTCGAGATAATTGCCCACGAGATTTGATAGGGTTTACTTTCGACGTCTACGCAGAATGGATATCTAATTCAGGATTAACCGTAATAAAGACAAAAAGAGGATCAAGGTAATCGTACACTTGGGCTGTAGGGACACTCAAATAAGAATTATACACCAAATATGAGGACCATTCACATAACCCTATCTATATAATTTCCATCAATGCAGTCCCCGTTTGGAGTAGTCTCTATTTACACACTTCCTACCGATACAATCTCCATTCGAAGCAGTCCACAGGCGGTACCCACAGAGTCCCGGATTATGCGGTCCCCATTTGGAGTAGTCACAGTCACCTGTAATAGTCGCCATTTAGCTAGTCGCTATCCAATGTAGTCTCCGTTCAGGATAAACCGCATCTAATCAATCTCCTCGCAGACAGTCATTATCTCGAGCAGGATATTCCTCGTGTAGATAATTCGATGTATTGCCTAGCTAACCGAGGATTATATCGATCAAGATTACGGCGAAGGAGCAGCTCGAAGCTAGCGACGAAACGAAACACGAGGCACATGCGCGCGTAGGCGAGATCGCGTGACGTTTAGCGCGTAAATCCATTAACAAAATTAATATCCGAAGAGAATCGCGTTCGCCACGATAGGCATTCGGGTAGGTAGGGTCGCGGGTCGGCCGGCAAGAGAGTCGGGTCCCGTTGTCAGCGCGCTATTACTAATTCAGAAGGCGGTCGCAGAGCGGCGCAACGTTATACGGCAGACGACGCATTCTGCATAGCGTATTCAACGGTACAATGGGCCGTGGATGCGAGTTTTGAAATATGAATATGAATACGGCCACGAGTGCACGCCTCGTCGAATCGCGCCAACGAAGACAGGGTTGCCGATCGATGACTTCCCTTTCTCTTCTGCTCACCGACTATGTTGCCCACGGTTTCTCTCCTCTGTTTCGCTCGCGGAACCCGGCTCGACCTGATTTATGCGTTTTTGTTGAAAGCGATAGGTCCGCCCGCCCGCGAAATCCGCGAACCGTGCTTCCAGTTGACGAGCAGGGCTCCGAGCTACTGTCGCATTTTCATGATTGGATACGAGAACATCGTGTCGCGATCGCGTGCACTCGTTTGCACACGATCGATAATTTATGCCGCGACGCTCGTTAGCAAATTTCGAAGTCGATCATTATTAAAACTTCATCGGAACTTCTCGCGACACTGTGGTGTTCGGTGTCTCGCTTTCGTCGCTCGACGGAGGGAAGAAACAACAACGATCCTCGACGTCGAACGATCGGACACGCGTTTTATTAATTGAGTAGCGTCTTTGAAAGTCTCGGAGCGATGGGCATTCTCGAGAGTGACTGATCGGCAGCGCACGTTCCATTGGTTTTTTTCGTTCATTGGATGTAATTTTACGGGGTGTGGATCGAACTGTGCGTCGATCCCGGTTACGCGGCTCTACCGTACATACCGGCGAGATAAAAGGGCTGGCTATTTCCGATAATACGGATCGCCCTACTTTCGCGCTGGCTCGGTCATTAAATCTAATAAAAAAAAATCCCCTCTTGCGTCGAGGCGAGGTAAATTTCATGGAAGCTCCATTATGTTTGACCTGCCATTTTTCGAAAAAGCCCGTCGTAATATCCCTCGATTATTCCCGGTTAACGCGGCAAGAGGTAGAAGAGATTCGAGTCGATTGCCAACTCGCTGAAACTTCGACCGCTGGAAAATCGTTTGTCGGAAAAATTCACTGGTTTCTGGTGCTGTATCCCTCTCCCTTTCGCTCTGCCTCTCTCTCGGATCGACCGTAGAAAGGATCTTGCTTCTCGGTTAATTTGACGCGCCCGTTCTGGCCCCGAAATTGGTGGCGATTCGTGGTGCCACGAGATATTTGGCCTCCAGTGCATCATACCGGTACCTCACACCATCGCCGCCTTTCTTGGACCACTTCTCGAGAGGCTGGTCCTCGGCAAGATGCTGCCGCCGGCAATAACCGGTAACGTATTACCACTTCTGGTCGGTTGAGCGCATTTAGATCGCCTATTTGGCAAGGCAGCCGAATAACTTTGCGTTTTACTCGGCTAGCAGCACGAATCAAGCGCGAATACCAGCGCCAACAGCGGCGGCGAGAGTTACGGTTGTACCGGGCCGGATACGCAACGACGCGACGGCATGCCGCTCTCCTGGCTTCGACCAGCAGATCGTGTTACGATAAAACTTGACCTGTTCGCGCCTCAATTATTCGCGAATCCGCTAACCACCGACCGCAATTACGAATTACACGAACCTGCGGTTATACTGGTCGTTGCTTCGATGTGCCTCGATATTCTCCGTCCGTCGAAGTTGTTCGAATTCGAGTCCAATCTCTCAGCTCGGAATATTCCGCGGAATCAGAACTGGTCGTAAAAATCCGATTGGCCGATCGTCAAACCGAGAACTTAGCGAGCGGTAAGATATTTGTGTGTGGCGAGGAGATTGAATTTTTCGAGATAATTTGCATCCGCGTATAGGATCCGTCGAATGGGCTACAAATAAACAGAGTCGTCTTTCGATCCGCGAAAGTATACGACGGTTTTTCCGTTTCAGTTATCGTCGGTTAGCCAGTCGCGTTCCCTGTACCTTTTTTCGCTCGAAGAAGTTAGCTACGAACGGTTGTGTAAACTCGATCGACTCGCGAAAACGATCGACCGGCTATTTGAATACGGAACACGTGTTTCAGTTTTAACGAGCTCCTTTTATCGAATGCTTCGTCAATATTAACGCCCCTCGAACTGTGAATACACGTTCCAGAGTAATTTCAGCGTCCGTTAGATTTACTCGGGATCAAAGTTACGGAATCACAGTCGGATTACCGTGCTAGCTGTTTCCCAACTACGAACAAATTATCCGTTCTCTTTTTCCTTGTTCCTGTAACCGTGGCCCACGAAAGCCAGCGGAGAGTACAGTGAATTTTCTTGATTTTCGTCGAACACACTGGATGCTCTTGCCGGGGATGGAGGAGAGACTTCATCCAATCGCATTATATTCCCATTTTCCGTGTGGCAGAGGCGTTGGTCGGCGGCCTCGTAGTTCACGGGGGACGGAAAAATCCCATTTCAATATTTCACGGCTTACGCCCTATCGCTCCTTGCCGGCCGGGTGTCGTTAATACACGAAACAGCCAGTGCCGGTGGCGCGTCGCGACGCTCTTGGGGTTTCCAGGCAGCCGCGAAATGACGTATAGACGCTTCCACTATCTGCTTGTTGAGATACCGAGGACGCTCGAGAGCAAACCGCACCGCAGGGGTCGTAGGCCTAGCGGATTACCGAACTGGTCATGCCTCACCGCATGCCAAAAGTCCGTGTACCCGATATCGTTCAGCCCAATTAGCCCGACGCTTCGCCCATAATGGAGCTATTACGAAGTTGCCTTGTCACCTCGCTAACGCGATTAATATTATTAATGGGCCGGGAATGATTCACGTCGCCTTCGGCCGAACCTCTTTACGAATCACGATCTGGGCTACTTTTCATGCTCGCATTCCACTGTTCCTAATCCACGCTTAGCCACGAAAGCTCGTAGTCATGACAATAATAGAGACGGTGGAATTTTGCAAAAGCGTAAAAATCGGCAAGGTGTAAATTGGTGAAGGATTTAGCGACGTTTTGCTAGGAAGGTGACCCTTATTTCCATCGCAACCGCTTTATTACCGTAATAATCGGTGAAACGTATCGCGACGAGCCATTAACGAGGCGCGACGTTAACAGGGGAACGGTATTCGTGTTCCTTGTCAGGGTTCGTAGCGGGTCGAAGCGGCAGTTACCCGAGTCTAAGGTATTTGACGTATCCAAGACACGCGAACGCCTCCTAAAAGCTCGCCATATGTTGTCCTGATGTTCCCAGGATGGCGGAAAGGATGACGAAACGATGGAAGAAATCTGCGTAGTTGTATAAAGGGAATGCGATTTTTCACGCACCGGCTGGCCGGGATGTCATCGTGCCGGGTCTTCGGGTTGGTCCGCTCGTATACCGTCGAACGTAGCAAATGACTCGTGCACGCTGGAAGCTTGGGGATACCGGGACAACGGAAAAATGAAAGGACCACGAGTGTGGTACGCGTCACGTACGGACGACGTGTGTTGGATACGTTAGTCGTAAACGGTCCAAGAATCACATTCGACGAAGTTGGCTTTAATGGCTCGCGATTCGATCTTCCCACTACGACGGACCGACACGAAACGAATGTTACTTAAAACGTGCCTCGTAACAGCGCAACAGTCAATGCACGTAATAAGCTTCATGGGTATTAAGCTTCGATTGCTTCCGAACACTTAATTCCTCCCTTCATTGATCAGTCGTGGAATCAGGGATGATAGAACTTTAAGTGGTCTGCAGATTATAAATTGATTTTTGGTTATCCGAGATTAATTGATATCCGAGATTTTTGGATACAATGCAAGTTTGTGTATGTTCAAATTTTCGAAGTCCTAAAGATCTCAAATTCTCAATGTCCTGAATCTCCATATTCTTACATTCTCAAATTCGTATTCGATAAAAATCTCCAGATACTAAGATAACGAAATTCTTATATTCTGTTATAATTGAGAGAAGTAGGAGCGGAAGAGAATTGCGTTGGGAGAATTTGCAATTTCACGGAAGGACGTTTGCCGAGCACCGCGCGTTGTCGGTGCGGTTCGGCGCGAGTAGTATTGTCCCTAATCGATCAGACGCGCTCGGAGGCTCGTCTGGTCAACGAACGTAGCCGCTCGTCAACCGCCGCACGATATTTTGCGTTTCACCGCGCTCGAGTGGCGAGCGTGCGTGTACGGAGCCGGAAGCGTGTGCGTGCGACGAATGATCTATCGCGACAGACCGAATATTGCGCTTGCTATTATCCAGACACGACAGGCTCATTTGTGCCGAGTGGCTCCGTATTGCGCCACTCGATCTTGGGATCGGTACGCATGGACACTAATGGGCCGAAGGATCTCATGCTTCCTGACACGTACTCATTGGCAGGGATAGCCAGAGACGGGTAGAGAATCCAACAGAGAACGGAAACGGAGAAATAGAGGGCGTTAAAGGGGATAAATAGGAGCGGTTGCACGATTGTCAGTTATACGGATAGACACATGGTCCGACACCGATGGAAAGGGGTAACATTTACATAATTGTTAATCGCGCTTGAAATTTCGGACCACGATTGATTCCGATTTTCCGCTGGCGGTCGTATTTTTTACTGCAATTTATCACCGCGATCGTTCATCGAACGATATTCGCGATGGAATTCGAATAATACCTGCCCGACCGTTCTGTATTCGGTTTTTCGATTAAATTATCCGGCACGCGGTAATAATAGTGAACTTTTCCACGCGGCATTTCCTGCGAATGCCTCCAGTTTCAAAACACCACGGATAATCGATATATCGGCTCGTTTCGTATCAAATGAACGATTTTGAAGGATAAACAGCCTGACTTGATTTCATCGCGCGGAAGTGTATCAAAATAATTCCCTTGATTCTATCGAAACGGTTGCAGAAATTTTACATCGATACAGCTTCGGGTCATCAATGAAATATTAAGATGTTCACATTATATTATCACACACTTTTGGACCACACTTGTTTGTCTAATTTTGCGACTCGTGTAATAAAGTGCAGGAATTACTAGTAAGTCTAGAAACGGTTGGAATCACGGTCGGAAAGACAAAATTCGCAACATTTTCGCGCGAATAGCCAAGCCCGTTATCAGACCGTTCATCGAACGCGACCGACACGTTCGACCTTCGGTTTCCAGTGAAATTCTATCGAGCCACACAGCCATTCGTCATAACGTGACTCACGATGTGTGTTAGGGTGAATGCTGATCCGACGATATCCTGTTTCTGGTGCACGCGCGACGATTCCCATGTACCAAACCGTAGAAAACTCGATACCGGTTGCGCGCCGTCGTCATTTCTTACGTGCGACGTGTAATGGTCAACGGTGTAACGTCTATCCACGCTCCAAATAGCGCCAAGGCGAGCTCTGAAGATACACCGAGAGACTCGTCGAGTTACCGGTAAGTGGCGGATGTCATTTCAATCCACTATTCGATTACGTCGACTTACCTTACCACTGCGGCTTGCACTCGTTAACTATTTGCTCCCTTTGTAAAGACACGCTCTAACGTGATCCACATAGCACGTTTACCTGCTGACTTGCTGCTGCGGACTGTTTCTTCAGGAGGGTCTTTATTTGTGGGTCTTATGGTTTAAAAGGAGGTCTTGTGGTTTTAATTTGTTAGGGATGTAGAGATGTATGATTTGAAAGACCAAGGCAGGAGAGATATATGTATGTAAATCTAGAGATATATGTATGTAAAGTTATAGGAGAAATTACAGGAATGTGTATCTATACGTCTTTTTACATATAGGACTAATAGAGATCTATAGACCTAAGGTTTTAGTAATGTGGACATCTAGAGCATCTTTTATATTGAATGAATGTAGAGATGTCCGCACAGATTTGAACAATATAATCCAGAAATATAAGCACTGTCAATAAAGTAAAAATACACATCTTTATACAGCACATTCATGCACAGTTTTATGACAAGTCCATAATGTAAAGAAACAGAACAAAAAGTATTGGCGTGAAAAGTTACATATCAGCTCAAATATTGTGTCGAGCACAAAAACGCATACAGCAAAAGACCACATGTTGCGATTAAAATTTGTCGATTCGATCGTTACAAGCGGCGCGTATCAACAGTTTTTCCGTTAAAGCGTATTCACGTTCCACGTGGAAAGAAGAATGCGACGGTTTAATTAAACGATTCGGAAGGCGAGAAACTGCGCGATAAATGTGACAAATTCCACTCGGCAGGCATGTCGTTATTACGCGTCTCGGAGGAGGACGAAGATAACCGGCGAGCTGTGGGCAAGAAAGTAGGAACCGAGACGGAGAACGCACCGCGAATAGAAGGAATAGAGACGGTAGCAGAAATAGAGACAGAAGCGAGCATAACTCGGGACAGTGACTCGACTTGTTGAGCATCGTCTGTCGTTGCGTCTCCACCTTTTCATCGTCGTCGCGGTCGTAAAAAGTCATATCTTCTAACGTTACTCGCCCAGCAAGCGTTCACGCGCGACATACGGCTGGACTGATGCGAATCAAATGCGAACGGACAAAAATGTAAATACGGCTGACGTCACCTTCTGCAAAAATCAATAGCATTCGCAGTTTAGAGATAGCTAGAAGTAGAGAGATAGCTTTGAGATATTCCTCTTAATTTTCTTCGATAATTAGGAAATATAAAAGTGTGATGCCGTTTTCATTGTTTACGTACTATTTTGTTATTCTATTCTATCTCTTGCCATTGTTCTACCATTGTACTACTACACGTATAGAAATTCAGAAAAGAGATGTAGGAAAAGCAAGAATTTGTAAATGTTGAGATTATAGTAATTCAGGGGTGCAGAAACTATTTTGCTATTTTATCATTTCGCAACAGCGATAAATACTATTTTATTATGCAAATGAGCAAACACGTTGAAGCAGCGAAAAAGTGTAGAAAATAGGAGATGCAAGTTGGCGAGGGAAGGGAAAGATGGCTCAGTTTCCATGGAGGCGGAGAGTGAAGCATTGTTCGTCAGCCGTCGGATAACCAGAGCAAAGGGTGATATGAAGGGGTGGTAGAGGGTACACTCGAGGAACGGGAGTAGAGAAGGTGGCCGATTAAACCATTCCCCCTGAAGCGACGACTCGCCCTACTACTCGTGTCCCGTCTTCCTCCGGCATTGTCCTGCCGGCAAAGTTTCGGCCATCTGCGGCTGCTTGTCTTCGTGTATGTCTTTGTCGTTCGACCGAGTGTAACAAAGTTGGATGCAAATGTTCCACGGCAAAGGAAAATCGTCTCCCAACGGGGGAACAGCTTCGTGGCTTTCTTCTTGCCGGCACATCCGACCATTCTTCTTCGCGTTGCGAGCCAAAGCGACGGCAAATGCCGGACAAACGTTGAAGGGGTTGGAGAACTGGAACAGTGGCGTCGGCACAAAGACGATTTCCTGCCACGGCACGCGGGAATAAAGGCGTCCATTTAATGAAATTTCGAAGACGACCGTGTGTAAATTGTCCCACGCTTGTTCACTGATTACTTCGCCAACAAAATTAACGTTTAATTCACGGGCTGAATATGTTCATAGATTTTAACACCATCGTCCATTATGTTTCACTAATTTTGTTATCAAATTTATGTGCTGGAACTTGGACGTTTTTATTGCGCAAACTGTTTTTATTTTACAAGGTGCAAGATACATGATTGATCCCTGATGTTTGTACATTTTAAAAGTACTCATTGCATCATGAATACGATTTGACAGGTTCGAGAGATTTACAAGTGAAATGATTTAATTGTGCAAGAGGGTTGAAATCGTTATACCTCCACATCCCTATTTTGCCCTAATCTCCCTATCATCCCACAGCTCTACGAACTCCTCGTATATCAATAATTATAGCGCAATATTGAAGCTATTAATGCGCGTACTAAACTGCAGTAAACCGTGAACAAATATTTTTGTGCGACGACGTGTACACAGAGACACACGTACACGGTGAATCCGTGGTCGCAAAGCCCACAGTTTTCCCTTTGGAGCACCACTTTCCCGTTGGAGTTTTCGACGGACCAGCTGTTGTAAAGCCACGAGAACGTAGAACGAGTGGAACGGGGGGATCCAGCCAGTGTTGTCTTATAGAATTTTCGACCGACGATTACTGGGATCGCTTCAGAGCATTTTACACTACTCGTTAGGGAAGTCCCTGTTCCTCCTCCGGGGATAGCCACGCGAAACGCGTCCCCGTTGTAACTGGAAAACTTTTCGAACAAACGCGATTCCCTGGAAACTGCGGCTTCTCGCAATTTTCCTTTTCTACCCTTTCGCGTGCGCATCCTTTTGATGGCCTTCTGTATTTTCGATCCCGTGATCGGTCACCCTAACGCGAATAATCGGCGCGAAATAAATTGTCGATCGTTCGATGAAATTTCGTTAGGGAATTAATTAATCTTTTAGCTCGCGTGGGTCGATATCATTCGCCACAGGATGCGCGTTCTCTGATATCTGGATTAATTTTCTGACGCATATTCTACGCGGTTCGATAATCGGGGCTCATTCCGAGTCGAAACACGGGAGAAAAACTGTCGTGTTCGAAGCGTGAATTCATTTCTCCGGCTGTCGATTTTTCAGCTCTCGCTGGCTGTTTCTTGCGCGAAAGTGTAGATTATCTTCGATAATATATGCGAAAACGAATTTCGCACCGATGAACGTCAATTTCCACGAGCTAGAGAATTTCGTGAAATTTTTACGCTGGATCAAAACGATTTATATTTCACGGAATCGCGAGGAGCTCAGCTTTTTTTTCGTGCTCTGTCAACGAAGTTTGTCGAGTTCAAGAGACTTCCAGTCGTTTTATCGTACGTTGATGTATATTCACGAACCTACGATTTTAACTGCCACGTTTCGACTGTGGAAAGCTTCTTGAAGCGTAAACGACCGTTTATGCAAAATCTTGTCATTGTAAAGTAGGTCTTCCTAAACGTTTTTGTCTTCAAACCCATTTTAAGGCTGTCCATAATGTTTGCAGATTTTTTACGCGCTTCCTCCTCCCCTCGGACCAGATTGCGCTTCTACCAGCCTTTGTTCTACTTCGCTATCAAAATTGAAGAATTCCAGACACCGATTGTTTAAAAATTCTAGAAATCTATACTTCGGTAATCTCCGTTCCGGAGGATCGAAAAACATTTTTGTCCAGGATGAAAATGGAACTCTCAGCTATCGTTCTTGTTCTACATTTCGGCATTGTTCTTGCACGCGCGTGCGCGGTGAAACATGCATGATCTGCACGAATAGCACGAATCGTGGCATGTTTGTCCCGCTAATTCTTGCAAATTGACTATAAATTAATTGGTAGTTCGCGAAACAGGCGCAGAATCCGAGCGTTCCCTCTTTATTAGCCGCGAAGAAATATCGGACGACGTCGTTGCCAGATCGAACGCGGTGAAACCGGAACGAATATAATCTGGACGGGATGAACGGTTAAAATCCCGGCTCGCGGATGCTCCTTTTCACGCTTTCTCCATCGTCGCCGTTATATTCGGACGCACAAAGAACCGCCTACCCTCTTTCCACGCGAGCCGATATTTCATCGCGATTTTCCGCACACTCATCGCCGCTCGTTCGGGGTCGTTGGCCTTCGCCGCGGTGTTCGACGAACAAACGCCTTCGGCTATTCTTCGCCCACGAAGAAGGGGGAACGTCGATCGTGACTCGACGAGAACCCGCTACAACCATCGGGGAAAACGGAACAAACGACCGACTCCGCTCCGCTCGCGGATCGCGCATCCCCAACGATTTCTCGCTCCGAGCCTGATATTTTCATCCTACGTTTCCGCTTTGCGTACCTTTTGTCATCCAGAATCTGGGACGGCTATCGAAGCCTCAACCAATGCGATATATTGTCGTGCAAACAATGGTGAAGCGATTTTACTTAGTTGCCAATTTGAAAATTAAACTTCCGTTTGATTATATTATGGTATTTGTATCATATTACTCTTAGTTCAACCCTTTGCAATCGAGAGGTGACTCTCAGTCACCATTTGAAATTTTTTAACTGATTCTATAATATGACACGTGTGATGTATAAACATTATGAAATTATTAGTAGAGAAAGAATAACCTGAAGAGAATTCGTTTAACTTTTTAACTAAGTTTTAAAGTTGCAGGTTGTAAACAGTCAAATTACCTTCGAGTGCAAGGGGTTAAAGTTTATATGTTCGTGAGACCATGTTAATGTTTCATCGTTTCATAAATTGTAGAGTAAACAGACACAAAGCAGTGATTCTTTTCAATTATTAACAGTTGCATGGGCACTAATATCACTCTGCAAATTAAAGTTTATGATTATTGCATATGAATATTTCTGTCCGACATAAGTAACGATCGTTCAATTTTGTAACACCAAAACACTGACGCGATGTGACGATATAAAGACAGCACACATGCCACTTTTATTTTATTATTTGAAGCTTGAAGTCCGACGAAAATACCGATAAAAATTTCATCGATCCATATAAATATTTCATTGACGTTAATTGATTGACATTTAAAGCAGACAGTGATTAATTTTGAAATATCTGCAGTTTAACATGGACCGACAATATGAAAGTATGGGTATAGTATAAGATATGAAGTTTAAAATGAAGTCCAGTGTAGGTAAAAAAGAAGAGTGATTTTGATGGAAATGTGGGTGGTTCGCGAGTCAACCATTTTGCGAAGACAGGCGAAAGTAAATACCGGAGGCGTAGGACACGAGGGAGTTCTATGCGATTTAGAAAATGTCGAGAACCGACGTCGCGCAAATCCTCCTGGGCTCGAGCGGTGTCCAGGCACGTATTTTCGAAACACCTGTCGGCCGTGTCGAGTCAGAAACGATAAATCGAGTTTCGTTGTCGATTTGGACGCGTCCGCGGTACGTGCCCTCTTCAGGCTGATTCGGTGGCGTCTGGTCCTGGAACGGGCGCTCTTGCGGTCCACGTGCAAGCTCGTGCTATCGTGTCAGCTACAAAGCCTCGTAGATTTCGGCCGCGCCGTGTTGAACCTACTCTTGATACCAGTTGTTAACAACATTCAGCTTGTCGTTACAACGTGGGGGCTAGCGTGCGCGCACTCACGGGCCTGCAGCTCGTTCGGGCAACAGCGTGCTCGAATAATGGCGTTGAATTTTCCGCGCTCGCACAGCCCGCGGCGCGGATATCGGAAAAATCTCGGTAACGCGGCGTCAGTTTCGATAGCGAACGAACGAGCCCATCCCATTCCGCTCGTCCCGACGCGATGCGGCGTCGAAAATACGCCCGTCGATCGATAATCGCCTCCGTTGATACCAGTTACCGGGCAATTCTTTTTTTTTTCCAGTACCACCGTCCACCAATTCGCCGATTAAAACGCTGTCCGCGGACATCGATATAATAGCGTCAACGAGGGAAACCCGGTTATAATTCGCGTTACGAAGACACGAGTATTCCCGCCAGCTTGATAAATAATGATATTTACGAGCGCACACGTCGGACTTGGCGGAATTTCGTTCCGGAAATTTCGATGTTTTTATTGTTCTTTGGAATTTTCGCGTCAAATTGTGTTACAACTCGACGAATTCCCGCCACGTATTTCTGTACCTGGTTTGGCGCGTCTGCCTTTTTTATTTTACGAACGGTGAGGTATCAAATAACCGAGTAACGAGCGATATCGATAGTTACGTACAAGCTTTTACGCGAGTTAATGAATCCTTCGGTTACACGGAATTGTTTCTGATTCTGGGATGCAGGAAATGTTGCGGGCTTTGCTTACTTGCGTTTTATTTTATGAAAGAACATATCTTGTTGCTGTACTATTATTATTAGCATTCTGTTAGCTTTATTATATACATATTTTACCGTGCCGACCATTAACGATTTCATTAATATTACCATTGATGCGCCTGAGAAATGTACGATACATTTTCTGCGAATCTCTCTTATTTTGCAAAAGGTTTCCGCGAATTATTATTTTTAACATCCCCTTAATTACGCAAAGTTTGAACAGAACCGATGTACCGAAACGTGTACAACTCATATTCATTTCCACGATGTAAAGCCACTCGGGTGGAAACGTCGTGTTCAATTTACGGAGTACTTCGATGTTTATAAAATTAAGGGACAATGTAACAGGTTTTTCATCCCTTCCTCCGCCATTATTTCCTCCCCACCTTCGTTATCCATTTCCTTTCTCTACAGAGCGTAACCCAGATTACGTTCGAACGCGTACGATCCGTCCCGGCCGCATCAGGATTAATTTCCTCCCAGCGAAATCAAATGACGTTCAATTTCCAGCGCGGCTGCAAATAATTGAGAAACCGCGTAGCCGATTACGAACGAATCGTCCACGTAGTCTGGTGCCGCGCGAAACGCTCGATTTATATCGATATTATCGTCTGCGCTGGAACGAATGTGTTGGACAGGGGATTTGCAAAGGGTTTTCGAAGCGGGATGTAGCAGGTGGAACACCATGGGTGTTCCTCTAAGTGGAAACGTATGTTCCCTTTTTTATAGGATCATGGAATCCCTTACCATGGAAACCCTACTTTCTCCACAGTTAGGGGTCTTTCAGTTGTTTATGTTATTCTATTCTAAAATAGGAACATTGATTTCTCGTAGCTGTGTTCGTCAAATGGGTTAAACTAATATGTTCATTAAACGGGTATGTTCATTAAATAAATGATATTTATTACACAAACGATAATAATACAGTTTGATCGCAATAAAATAATTTCCCATATCAACGTTTCTGATTGATCGTTTTTGAGGAGACCAATCGAACTAAACGATAAACGCGATAAAATAAACGGTAGATGTTTGACCACTGAGCAAAGCTACTCTACCAGTTGAACACCCATTCACGCGGTATAAACTCCCCGTATCGCTGATACTCTAAATGGCCCCCATCGGTGGTTACAACGATTTCGTCGATCTATCGGGGCGCACTATACCCTAGAGACAACAGCATGGATAGAACCCCGGGCGATAATTTCGAATCTCATGAGGGGTGCACGCTGGGTGCTTGTGGCGTTTCACGTCCATTAGATGCAGCACAGACTTTTGTCGCTGCAATACGTGTCATTGATACGGCACGATTATCGACCACGAAATACATTTACAGATTGTGGGTAAAAATCGAGGTCTGCAAACCTGACTGGTTTATAGTTGGATCTTATATGATTCATGTACAGTTTCCCGGTACAAATGCACAAACATCGCAGTCTGATGACGATTCACTCTCCCTCGAGTTTCAGACATCGAGAAAAAGTTGATTATATACGACGATGGTAGTTCGGTCGAGTCGTTTATCAGAGAAGTTCGAAAGTAAGGATAGGTTTCGCGAGTGCGAAACCGCGAGGAGATGCGGCACGCTTAATAGAGGGCTGACAATCGTCGAACGGGTCGTTTTCGGTCGCTCGAAGCGAGTCCCAGTTTCGTGGGCACGCGCGGATGGCGCATGCCCCGCGATTAGTTCGCACGATAATTCGCAACGAGGCGCGTATAACCGGGCTTGTCCGGGAGGATCGCGTGGTCGCTGGTCATCGTATCTTTGCCCTTCCTCCCCCGCCGACACGCTGATGTCCACCATCGGTCGCCGGGAACAGCACGGAGCGCGGAGGGCTCGCATTAGCCCATTATCTTAATCTGGCAGCGCGTGGGACAAATAACAGGCTAGCCAGGCCGCACACATCCCGCCACCGCCGCTCTGCACCGCTACCGTGTCACGGTGTTGTGCGCTGTGGCGTGCCCTACGGCGATTTACACGCTCGCCTCGGTTATATTACGGCTACCGGAAAGTAATATTTTTTTCCAAAGAAAGAAACGTCCCCCGCCTCGGAACGCTCGTTATCTAATTGATTGCGCGATCGTTGTCGACTTCCGAGGACACGTGACCTTTGGTCTCCCTTTAAAAAATTAATTAACATTGAAGGAGCTGATTCTCTCCGAGGAATTCCGTATTCGCGGAAGCTTTCGGCTTCGTCGGAATCGGCTTCGAGTGGATCGGGGAGGAAATCGAAGGCGGGTAAAGGTCACGACGCGAAGGGTTCGTATGGGTCGATGTGTACGTGCTACGTAATATACGTCGCCCCACGGGTCCGACCCTCTCCTCTCGTATATAATCGGCCCTGGTGCTCGTTCCGTGCGCGGAATTGTTTACCGTGCTTCGTTCCGTCCTCTCCGCTGACTTTCGATCGTTCCTCGTTACAACGCAAGCTCCACGTGTTTTATGCCGGCCGACTGTCCCTCGAGGCATCGACACTTTTAACTCCTTTACTTTTAATTTGTTAAACTTCGACGTTACAAAATTCCTAAATAAAAGGGTTTAAATTTTTTACGGCCTAAATGACCGGTTCGATGGTCGCATGCTTATCCGCGACTCGTTCCGGCGTCGACACCTGTTTAATATTAATCGCGAATCGATCGGATGGCGCGACGCTTTAATTCGCTTGTTTTCGTTGACCGCCGTTTGAAAATCAACCCCTCGGTTTCAAGCGTTCCATGCGCGACCATCGAAATACGACGAACGGAGGAAAAACATGGAATAATTGAATCCGTGATATCTACCTGTAACGCGGGCAAGATTCAATTTGAAAAAGTTGAAAGTTTTCAGTGAAATCGGACTAACGAGTTACGCGTATCGCGATATTCGATCGAAAGAAAGGGAACAATTCCGAAGAAGGATTGGATGAAATTGCTCAAAGGAAAGAAACGGAAATTATGTGCGGAGTGCTTCCATGGCTTTAAATGTCGCGTGACCAACATTACCTGCCAGCGCGAACAATGGCAGCGAAGCGCGTTTCTTGTTTAATTGCTAATTTTGTCCAGAGAATGAATACCGAGGAGCTTATTTTGTTATTCGAGTAACAGTAATAGCTTCGATGAAGCTTGCAATAAGTATCCGAGTCAGCAGTTCAGTTTTATTAGGATCGTTTAAAGTGACCATCATTACCCGCTTCTCCGTTAAGAATCGAATAACGCGTTATCCGCAGAAAAGGCTGATGTTTAGAGGCCATTCATTTGGTTAATTGGAAACTCCGCTAGAACGTCTTTCGCTTCGCGGGAGCGTTGCCGGTGCACGCCTCGACTAAGTATACTATCAACGACCGTAACTGGCACGGTTAAAACAATACTCGTGACGAATGTACGCTTCACGCAGCCCCTTGCGCGCAATTAATTATCCGCGACTATAGTGATTAATCGTGGTAATTTGAGCGAGCACGGGACTGAAACGGTAACACTGACGGACAGCATTACAAGCCACAGCAACCCTATTTAATATCGTTGGATATACAACGTGGCCGTGTTACCTCGAGAAAGAAACCTCTGAATCCCTTTAACACCTGTTGTCTCCCCTCGTCGTTTTTTCAACGCTTCGACCATCCATCTTTCCCGTTTCTCCACGTTCATAATCTCCTCTCCCCTTGCCCCTGAATTAGTATTCATCTCAGACCATCCACGATACAGAATACCATTATTCTTTCAGCCGTTCGTCCAGCTGCGAGACGTTGCGTCGCGATAAGACATTCATGACTCTATGTTGCACGTGTATGAGAGCTGCTAGCCGATGTTACCTGTCGTTACACAAAACAGATGGTGTTGCGCTTATTTGGATCAGTTGCAAATTTGTTTAGGTTTATGGGTCCATTAGATTTACTGACAGTGTTCATATTAGATTTTGTACCTTCAAGAATTTTCATCGTGCGGATTGAGAGCTTAAATGATCTGGAAATTTGAGTGTCGGTTTGGGAATTTTAGCATTGCAGGATTCTAGAATTGAGGGACTTGAGAATGCGGAGATTTGGGAACTGGAGGATTTGCGAACGTATGGAAATTTGAGGACTTCAAGAAATTTGAAAATTTAGTCATGAAATTTGAAAAGTTCCGTCGAGTAGTAGGAAGTTTTCTCGCGCTACGTGAAAGGGACCAGTTCATAGTGGAGGCCCATCTCGGTCCCCGGCCAGTGACATCAGTGGTTGCGGTTAATCCGGAGCAGTCGGTCGTGGTCGTGCTCGCGGTCGGTCGTAGACGAGGTTGTCCCGTCGCGAGAGGAGAAGCGAAGAAGGACCAGGAAGCAGATCGGAAGATGAAGAGGAGGCAGAGGGAGGAGGAAAAGCAGAGGAGCAGGCAAGCGCAAGCGCCCATCCGATCGATGCCCGTTTCCCTCTCGTATAAAGCGCTCGTCCTCGGGGGGCGCGCGACAGTTGGCGTTCCGCATTCGGAACATGCGCCGCGTCGCGGGTACACCGTTTCACCGAGTCAGCGTCCTTTGCTTTATCGCTGGTTCGCGGATAAACATCGGGTCAGGTAGAGGCCGGAAACCAGGACGCTCGCTACCGTTTCGCTGGTTAATCGCTTAGACCGGCGCACGCCGGTGATCGTTCGTCTTCGCCGATACGACGACAATAATAAATCTCTGGGATCGTAGAAACGGGACGAGCTCGTTAGTGCGAGCTCTGCACTGGTCGGCAGTTCTCTCCTCCGGCACGAAGTGACCGCGCGCGTATTCGTTGGTGATTCGAGCAGAGCCGAGTGTTGAATCGTTTGTACAAGTGACCGGGTTCGTAGAAGCTCCCGGGGTTCTGGCGGAGGTTGCGAGAAACACGTAACGAGCGGATCTGCCGAAGATCCGAGTCGTCGAGCACGGATGTCCAGGTGCGACTTCGCGAATACCCAGGAACACGTAGCCGGTGCGCGTCATTCTCGAAAAATAGAGTAGTGTTGTCCGTGACCATTCGACCCAGTCGTTCGCTGGACGTCGCGCGTCACGCTCGACGGAGCCGCGGCTTGATTACTGGCTCGTTTCTCGCGACGTGCCAGCGACATTCGTCCCGGACGAGATACATCCGGACAGACGTCAGAGCGGCGGTCGCTGGACCGTCCAGCGGACGTCTCGACCGCCGTACGGCGAGCCGCTGGAGCCAGGAGGTGGAGAAGGAGGGGCTGTGGAGGTGGTGGAGGAGGAAGGCCCGCGGACGTGCAACAAGTTAAGAGGCCGCCGCCGCCGCCGCCGCCGCTACCGTCGACATCGCTGCCGCCGCCACCGTCCTCGCCACGATGTGACATGGATATCCTAGCCGTAGCCTGCGCCCTCGTCGCCACGGCCCTCTACTGCAACACCCTGCAAGCGGGTTTCGTCTACGATGATCGGTGAGTCTTTTTTCTCTTTTACCTAATTTCTTCGCTTTCGGATCCTTCCATGTTTCGACGATGTCACACTGCTGATGACATCATAGATTCGGGTCACGCTCGTTTCATATTACTGGCGTTAAAAATAATAACAGGCAAAGTACGGGCAGTACTAAATTTAGGCTCATTACGGATTCGTGTCACGTTCATCTGTTGTTCTTAACGTTAACTTGGAAATGATAAGAGGGTTACCGTTCGAATTGAGACTAGGTTAACGCATTCACCGAAGTGTCACATTTGGTTAGTAACACCAATGTTAGCATTGAAAGCAATAACACTAGCAGCCATAGTATTAGCTCCGCGTTAACACGTTCGCTGAAGATGCGGATTCGTACTCGGTTACTATTACAGACATTATCATTAAAATAACAATAAAATTACCATTTTACTTCTGAGCTAATTTATCCGTCAATTCCGTAACACGACTCCAGTTTTCTTTTCTTTGGTGAACCACTTACATTGATGTTCATCTTGAATTTTATATTTTGTTTCAGTGTACGTGTTTTCGTTTTAATATATGTGACCATTTCCGTCGTGTGTAATGTTTATTCGCTGTGTTTTTGCCTTTCGAATAAATCCACGATGAAAAATTACAAGTTATCTTATAGCAGACGAAATACTGTTTTTGTTGATTGACGTATCAAAATGAACCACCGAATTTATGATACACCCCTAGTGTTTACAAACACTACGCGTGACCGGATTACGGGGTGGTCGAATACTTTTATTTGATTTAATGTTTGTCGAATGTAACGGGTATATGTGGGTGCAGTAAATTTCGTGTTTTTATTAAGCACGGCAAATAAATCAGCACGAGAGAAAATATTCGGATATTTTGTTGCTCGTCGCGTATTTGAAAGATCGCGTTAGGATTCACTTATCCGAATGTAAGCTCCTATTACTCGAACCAGAGATTGTTCGGAGAGAAGCTAATCACCGAGCTTCCATTATTCGAACATTCCAACTATCCGAACCGAATTGTCCCCTGTCGTGTTCAGATAATTGAACTTCTACTGTACTCGACTAGGCGATAGAGCGGATCTATGAATTAGTCCTTTCGTTATTACGAGCGACCAGACGCATTCGTCCACGTTCACTGTAAAATAAATTTTCACATCGCTAAACTGTGTTGAACATTTGCACTCGAAGGTAATTTGACTGTTTACAAACGGCAACTTTAAAACTTAATTAAAAGGTTAAATGAATTCGCTTGAGGTTATTCTTTCTCTACTAATAATTTGCCCTGTTTATTTCATTATGTTTATACATCACACGTGTCACATTATAGAATCAGTTAAAAAATGCTTATTCCAAATTATTATATTAAATAGAATGGTGACTGAGAGTCACCTCTCGAGTGCAAAGGGTTAGAAATCTCTAACGTGTACAAATTAAAAAAATATTTGAAGACATCTCTTCGGCCAAAAACACCCGTGTTGACGATCTAAACGAAATTTGAAAGCGTCTCGTTACAGGTTCTTACGAAAGGTAACAAGTTATAATGGTTCGAGGTAGCTTAGTGTTTCGAAGCAGTTCGAATCTTCAGTCTGAACTGTAGTTTAAGGCGATTGCCGTAAGAAAGATTGACGCACGAGAATAAAGCAACTTCCCGACAACGTGAGCCGAATTAGATCAGATTTCCGCGCGATTTCGTACGAAATCACAAACGCCAGTTCGCTTTACGATATTTATTACCTTCGATACAGTGGACAGTGAACGTAGCGAACAACGGCAAACAAGCGCAAACACAATGAATAAAGGACAAGTCGCAGCTGGGTAAGCTGATTTACGAGCCACCGCGATTTGCGTTACGATTTCACTTAATCCGATTCCACTCCGGTTTAGTTAATCAGATATTACTAATTACGCTAACGGCTACGCAGATCATACGCCACTGGATTACCGTTCGAATCGATCCGGTTACGCGATGTCCGCTCACCGGTCCAATTCTTCCATTTGCCATTTCGTCCAACGAAGATGGTTATCCACATGTCCAGAATAAACCTACATTACCTCGTTCGGATACTCGATAATTTGCAGCTATACTTTGACCACATTAACCGATACACTCGCAGAGCGTATGCGGGCCTGTCTAGTGCATTAAGGTCCGAAGATTTGGCCAATTAGCCAGCATGAAACGATCAAGCGCAAAGTGCTCGATATCGGGTTCTTATATCTCGGATTATTATTCGCGACTCGCGAGGAGTAGATAGGATTCGACACGCAGGACGCGCCGCCGGTATAATCCAAAGTTACATTCTCGCGATAAGCGTCCTTAATCCGAAGCTCTCGAATTCTATGATACCGAATCCCTTAATTGAGTATCCCGTAATCTCTGGAACATCGTAGTTGCGGGTCGATCAGCTGCGAGGTCGGGTCTAGCTCGAACCGACCCGATTACGTACTTCTGGCGTCATCGATGGGAATCTGTTGCATCGTTATCGCGCGAGCGCGCCTCCGTGAACGTTGCACAGGGTGCAACGGCCCGCCGACGATAACTTCCCTCCGACCATCGACAGTCGGCCCTGATAACGCGCCGATTTATTCGCCTGCATTTTCCACGATAAGCTCTCGACCGTAAGAACCCACGCGAGTTACACTCTGTCCTCCGTGTATGCGTTCTACATACGTGATTCCTGCTTCGATCGCCCGCTGAAAAACCGCCTTCAGAATAATTAACTGATTCGCATCTCTCGTAGCGAAGGGGTTTACTTCTTTTAACCTCTTTGAATACCACGTTTATCTTGACAGTTGATAGCTACCTGTTAAATTTCTTGTGTACAAAGTAGTCAGGTCATAACCATGAAGTTTACTTCGAAATTTGTCTATGATTCTCTTTAAGTTTCTCTGGATGTTCTTTGGATGTTTCCTAGCATCCAGGTCTTCAAATACACAAGCATATCGCTACAAGTCGACTTACAATTCAATTCCCGCCCACATCGTTCATCATAGAGCTCATATATTAATGCACGCAATGTCCTAGAAAGCCGACAAACGAACAGTATATTATTCCCATAAGTAATCAGTTTGCCCTACATTTGTCGTCGAACGATTCGCTTTGATCCTCCCCATAAATAGTTGGGCTCCATGTAATGGAATAACACGGTGGCAGGATAATCGCATGAATCAGTTTATTCCGGCAGCCGCGTTTGAAATCAACCGTGTAGCCTGTTCTAATGGAATTGCGTGTAACGGTTTGCCTGGCGATCAAACGTTTAATCGGCGAATAAATTTAAACGCCGTTGAGTCTACGACTGATCCCTCCGTGGGCGTCCGTGAGCCAACGCCGCGACGCTCCCACCGGAGCGTTGAAAGCCCAAGTATAATGGCGAAAAACCAGGACGCGTGCATTAAAAGCTAGAGATAATTTTTCCATCCGATCCATTAGCGGCTTGAGTTCGATGGGACCGGCAGGACTAAGGCGACCGCCTCTACCATAATTAACTACGGTCTAATTATTAACTGCGCTGTGTTCGAGTTTCCCCCTGAGCCTCTCTTTTTCTTCTCATTTCTTTATTACATACTACGTGTTACTGAACTTAGACGAAGTATTAACTAGAAGCTTATTAATTCGATCGTGCAGGAATCTTCGTAAGTCCGTAAATTTAGAAACCGAGATACGAAAGTTTGGAACTCGTAAATTTGCTGGTCTAAGAGCACTTTGAATTCGTTTCCCATGAATCGATGAGCGACCACAGAATTCGCGTGAAAAACAAGCGTCCCGTAATCGATTTCGATTATTTATACCTGCGAGATTGTGTCCGTTCTCGCCGGAGGAAAATTCCACGCGTTATCTCCGTTCTCATTTTAACTGCAAGAACACGGGAAACGTTCCAGCGACCCCGTCAATTATTTACGCGGGTATCTGGCAAGGCGCGGGCTGGAAAAAAATTTCACCCAGTAAGTTGAAATAGTAACAAGTCGCTTTACATTTTTCGAGATCGAACGTCTCGACATCGCTACGGTATTATTCAACGACGCCCGGACAGTTTTAGGGCTTTCTTATTCCAAGCTCGTAGGAAGCTGCGAGCTAAGTGCAGCAGCGTCGGCTGCGTACGTCGAGGAAGCGCGGCGGTTTACGAGATTAGGCTGACTAGAAGGCGCAACGAAACTTTTCCCTTCCAAAACAGAGCTGCTTTCTTCCTGCCTTTTTACTCGTTACCATTCCAGCCGTCCTTATTCGTTCGTTTGTGTTGGGCGGAAAAAAAAAGGGAGAGAGGAGAAAGCACCCAGTAGGCAAATAAATATGGCTGTGTGTATTCTTTGCCAAGGCATTGTGGTCGGCGCGGCGCAGTAAAATACGGCACTTTTATTATCCTATGAGTTTCAACGTGGCGCAACGCGGCCAGAATAAACTCTCGAGACGAGGTAAACTCCAGAGGTAGAACCTATACCACCGGCTGAACCAGACGGGAGGATCTTCGGATCCCGTATCTCCTATTTATCATACAAACTTTCCTTCATTTTTTAGCCGGTGCCAGGATACCCTTCCGGGCTCCCCGGCCGGCGGATACGACGATGGATTTGCCGGAGAAACCGACTTATGCACACCGATGCGCGTGACGTTTACCGTCGCAGCGTCGGTGATGCTTCGTTACAGACGATTTCTCCGCGGTGACAGTCGTAAAACGTTGTCAAGAAACTTTCCACTGTTCTCGCGAATTCAATCTATTTCGGCGTCGGTAATAGATTACTGAAGTTGACGTGCGTTGCGTCCGAACTTACTCCTTAACAGTTTGGCCAGTTCCGTCATTCAAACCTAGCTAATTACTGCAACTGCAGAAAGTTGAAAGCACGTTTTCAGCGATCCTTGATTATACAGGCCGTAATTAGAATTGAACGCAAAATTGCAGAGAAAATACTAGTCAGATTTGTCACGTTTCAAGCGTAGTCTGTCACAAATGTAGCATGATAGGACAAGGATGACTCCCATAGTGGTCACCGATGAATTCACTTGTCCAACAGAAATTTGAAAGACATTTACGAGTAATCTCCATTTACTAATTTTTTTTAACTAAAAAGAAGAAATTTAACTTCACCGTAAATTCAAAACGAGTTTGTAATGGCAATATTTGCGTACCTCTTGTCGATAAAAGCAAACTAAACGTCCGCGTGTATCTTTGACGAGAAAACAGATTAATTATCCGTATCCGAGAACCTTTGTCTGACTATCTACATCAGTTTTCACTGCGACGGTCACACGTTTCACTTTATTGTGTCACGTTATGCACATCATAACGCAAAGTCAAATGCACACAATACGTGAAATTGAATTACACCGAATTAAAACCCGTCGAACTGAATCGAGCGAAGTTGTTTCAACCGGTCGTTCTTATTAAAACATTCATTTGTTTACGAATTTCGTGAAAGCGGGTAAAGAACAAGCATTCGGTCCGCCTGTCTAAACTGGCGGGTCCGGCATTTTAAACGCGTACTCGTGGCACATGGAGGAAATGACAATGGCGAATGGCACGAGCAGACTGCAACGTGTTTATGCTTTCGCTAAATAATGGAATTAAGCTGTTTTAAAAACCTTTCCTGGGGCAGCCTGTTATTTCACGGTACATTCGTTTTACGGTCCGATTTCTGCAGCAATCGGGGAACGCTCGTTCGAGTCAGCCAACCCGGAAAATCTCTCTTTTTTCCGTTTGCCGGGCATTATGAAACATTTGTCGTTTCATCGATGGGCCGCCACGCCGTTCGGTTCGACTCGACAAATTCATTCGTCGCTGGCTGCATTCGCGAAATTGACGGTGCCGGCCGTTGTTCCTCCGCGAATATCGCGAATCGATAATTCGCGATAATCCATTACGAGTTTTTTGCGATATCAAAAATTACGCTCGTTCGTTTGGAACCGAAAACGATTACTTCCTCGCGTCATGTGCGGCCACGAAATACCAGTATCCCTCTATTTACCCGTAACACCCGTTCGTCCAAGAATATTAAAAAATTGCATCGTTCGGTCGATGCATATATATACACACAGGTACACGTATACGCGCATAGGTGTGCGTGCGCGCGCGTGTGACGATGGAAACGAGCGTTTCCACTCAAATTAACCTGGTGCACGATCCTTGCTGCGACCTCCGGCTCCGGATCGAACCGGTCGACGTTGTCTGCAAAATAAAAAGCAAACGAAATAGAAAAAAAAAACACGACGCGACACTGGCAACGTAAAATTGATTTTTTCTTTGTCTTTGTTTTATTTTTTGAATCGCATGCAAATCCGCTCGTTGCTTCGCCCGGCCTTGTCAGCTGCGACTGACAATGCCGCCTCTCAGGATGAAGTTTATACGAGCAGCGGTGGTGCAAGGCTGAGCGCCGAACCGGAGAGATTCAAAAACCCTGCTGTGTAGATGTTGTAATATTTTAATATCGGTTTATGGAAAGGAGCTGGGATATATACGTAGGTTGTCCCGGTTATTCAACGATTTCCATCGTTTCTTCTCGCCGCTGAATTTTCCCCTGGAAAGCTCCCATCGTTTCTTGCTTCCCTGTACATTTTTGCGCCACGTGCTTTGTGGTAAATAATGATCCGTAATCTTGGGAGCATTTTACAGGATGACCGTTACGAATCGATTGGATTCCCGTCCATAATACTTTTTCTCGCGATGACAAATAATGGCTATTTGTCAACCGCATCGCTTCTGTGTTCAATCGGTGTTCTCCCATTAAGAAAGATCAATCAGCTTTCTTTCGCGAGACTCGATATTACCTGCGCGATTATTTAGTATCCGATCCATTTGAATAAAGCCATTCGAATGAATGAATTCGTTATGCATTTTCGTTCGTATTTTGCATACCGAAGCGATCTTTTTTGGACAAGAAATGGAATCGGTAAAGCGACGACGACTCCTCGTATCAGTTGACAATCTACATAATAAACTTGGAAATCTGAACACCCCAAAAAAACTATAAATCTTCATTTCTTCGTGTATCACCGTATCCGAGATTAGAATCGAATTTCCCCAGAGTCTAACACCCGAAACATCTGTCCTCCACCCTCGACGAAATATCGGTAAATCCTTCACCCTTAAAGCCGATATTCGAGTACAGTCGCAAACCGTTATCCACGGAGGATAGAGTCATTCACAGGCTGGAAGCAGGTGGTGCACATGTGGGATCAAAATGGTTGGGAAACCTCTAAACCTTACGAAAACCTAACTTCTAACTCGCTTCTCCGACTAGTACATTATTTTCACTCGACCACACTGTGAAATATTTTTCTAAACCAAGTTACTTTAATTTTGATAAAAGCTAAACGAATTTCTGGACAGTAAGCTGCTATCGAATGGCAAAACTACTCACGCGAAATACCGATTGCATAAATAATACTATTTACGCTGAATACCAACTATCCTAACATAAATAACGAACGTAATGGGATCAGCGTGTACCGGGACGCGTCATTTGGCCGTCGACTGGAATTCTTGCAATTCCGTTGTCGGAATATCGGTTTATTTATTCGTAGGTACTAGTAAACCGTGCTTATGCGCGTATACATGTCTGGACGATGTTTTGTACGAGCATTTCCCTATGGCACTGTGTAGCTCGACGTGCATTTATCCTGCAGGACTGAACGATAGGATCGATGCGCTTTATCGCGACGGAAAGAGTAGAACGGACGAGGGTGGCGGGAAAGCGATCGAAGATTATTTATTACCGGGCTCTTGGCCTTGATAGGGCCTTACGGTTCAAATGAAATACAACGCGCCGTTGATAGAGCCCTGCCGTGAAAATCGGGAAACAATCGAAATTCCCTACGATCGTATATCTGTCTGCGGCCTGACAGAGGGGAGATTGCACCGCGTGAGACGTCTCGGCAAACGAAATTGATTCGGTAAACAAACGCGAAGTTACGAATAGATTTTTAATTTCGATATTAAAATTTTCCTCAAACTTACTTTTTTAAAGCCAATTAAAATCGGAAATTAAATAAAAGTATAAAAATGTTTGACTCTGTTAGTAGTCTCGTTATATGGCCCTGCTTGATTGTCGAATATAATGTACCCGGAAAATTTTGCACAGTTTGCTACACGAAGCTTGCACAATACAAGATAACAAAGTAACGACGTTAAAAGTGGAGATACTTAAAGACATTGATCATGTACCCCAAAGAATGCCGGCTCGTCCAAAAATATACTGGGTCCATTGTAAACAGAGACACAGTCTGTCTGACACAAGAATCGTGAAGAATGAAGATGCGCCTCGAATAAAGGGTGCAGCGATAAGCTCGGTGATGATCAAAGTTTGCCACGGATTAGACGGTGAAGTAAAACTTCCTTTAAAAGCTGGCGTCTGTATTCGTGGATTCAAAAGGGACTCCGGAAACCGATACGTATCGGCGAATGTTTGTTGCTTTTCACAGAAAGTAACGAAAAATGGAAACACCGACGGTTATGTTCGTTTCTTGCTCTTGCACGCTGTCAAAGACGATGAATACGCAGACATCCAAAAAGCAAGCTGTTACTGCTTTAAGACCTCGGTTTCTTTGTACTTTGAAGCAGCCTTTTTCGTGCCGCGTATTTTACCATTCACTGATCAACCAATACCGCTAAGAGATTCCTATTTGCGCGGGATTCCTTTATAAAGTTCAGGTTACCGGTAGAGCAAGTAACACGGTATACTAACGCTAATATATTGCTGCCATGAGAGAACTTCAGTGGTAAATTTACTCTATCGTGATATTCTATTCAACTATTAATTTTACGGTTAATCCACATTAGCGGAGTTAGTCGAGTTAGGGAATATAGCAACTACAACAAGTTCGATAGCTTGTTAACGTTGATTGAATACCGGAATTGATCAAATACGGTTCAGGATCACGGTTCTTCCGGTATTATTCTGTTATTATTAGAAATCTGGAAATTTAGTGGTACGGATATTTAGGTATTCGTGGATTTAGTTAACTGGCCATCTGGGAGTTTATGCATTTGGCTAATTGGGGATTGAAGTATTTGTGGACCTAGGTAATTGGGGATCTAGGTAGTTGAGTACTGCAGAGTTAGGTATTTGTGGAGTGTAACTATTAACTACTATTTATAAGTATACTCCAAACTAATGACTTAGCGACCGAACAAATTTGGAAATAAATACAAGTCACAAGTTCTTGTTCGTAGAACACCGCAGTTTCAGTTCGAATACGGGGCGCACACAACATTTTAATCGAGCGACCGTAACGACTGGGAAACGAGCAAGCGCACTTTGTTACATTCTCTGTCTTTCTTTCTCTGCTTCCGTCCCTTTCTCTTTGTTCGTGTGAAATCAGCAGGAGTGGTAAACTGATGCGCGGACAGGGCTGCAATTACACGGCGCGTGTCGCAGAACTAATTAGCCACGGTTAATTTGTGCACCATTACCTGACGTAAGACCGCTGCCACGCGAAACCAGCCAGTAGCAGCATGTAACTAGACGCTTCAATTTGGACGATTAATCGAATTGTAAAGGAATATCGATTGGTTCTTTGAGATACTGTTCTTTGATGCGATTCGACACGCGGTGGAACCACGCGTTATATTGCCGCAGGCAGATTCCCACATACCGTATTTTCACTCGCGATTCGCGTGTTATATTTTCGCGTCGAGTTTCTACAACATTACATACAGTATTTCTACGCATCGAGTTTCCATGTATTATATTACTAAATGTAATATCTGAACATATTGTATTTCTACGCCGCACATTTCCACGCGCCGTATTTGCACGCGTCGTATTTCCACGCGCCTTATTTTCACGCATCGCATCCACGCGCTAAAACCACCGTTGTAGAATCACGCGTTACGTTGTACTACCATCTCGGCCCATGCAATTACTCTTGCTACCCGGATTCGAATGCATCAAATTAACGAACTACAACGAACAACCGCACGTTCATCTGTCCACTTCAAATATCTGTATTTAGCTAGACATTAACAAATTGCGAAAAAAATCTGTCACATCGATCGCGCTAAAAAACGCGCACGTCGTTATCATAATAAACTTCAGTGCGATATAACGAAAATGGAGAGCGTTTTTTCGAAGCGTGCTCGTTTCGAAAGTAGAGAAACAATTTCATATTGCTTCGAAATGAAAAAATAGAGAGGAAACGGGAAGTGGCGGCTGGAAGACAATTAATTAAAATGGATGCTAATGCGAGGAACGCTAATTATGTTCCAAAACATGTTCGTTCATTTCGCAAAGCGGTAAAAAATGCATCGTTGATAGGAACGAAAATCGCGTAATGCGTCCCGATAAAAAGCTTCTGAATGATCGGGCGGAATGTGTGGTTTAATAAATCGCACGACTGAATTCATTAGCGACGTGCATGGCAGCTCGTCCAAAATTGCTTCGAGCCGATAGCGTTGGTGAGATGGTTGATCCGGGAAAGGGGAATAAAAATGGCGATGGTTGCCCTTCTCTGTCTCTCTTCCCTTCGTCGATTCGTTACAATTCGAGTGGGTGCTGATATCGCGAGGAACGCAGACGGAGAACGAGGGGAAGAGAGAACGATACCACCCGGCCTATCGACTCGATCGTATCATCGTTTCACGCGAAGTCGTGCAAAATATTCGATTAGCGCGTGTCAATTAAGAAAATCTGAAACCTTTTATCCAATTTCCCGACGCTTCGTAATTACGTGTCCTACTTGAAATAGGAAAATGGACTGCCATTCCGTTGCAATTAAATTATCCACATCGATAAACAGCGAATAACGCGGTAATACGTATCGATCGGAAGTAATATGATTAATAAAATTATTTTTAAGAGGATTGCCCAGCTTCAATTTTTGCTGCAATATTTAGATCGATGGAGATCTTAATTATCTGAACTATTTGTTCCAGGTTATAGTACTTGATCATATTTGTATTATTCTTGAAATTAACTGCTTCGTTAATCATGTCAGCTACAACCCTTTCCTGGGAGTAACACTAGCTGTGACCTGTATATACATTATTGTTGTATATACATTATTGTTATCTCATCCACAGATGAGATCAGTAGTACATGCTGTTATATTCTCACGGGAACTTATTTTTTAATCCAAGATTACTCCTGAACAGTTTTAACATAGTATCGATGGGAAATCTATCGATCGTAGCAAAACTAGTCCATATCTATTCTCACCAGAATGTCTTATTTTTAATTCAAGACATCTCGTGACTCATCAATTTATTTAACGCGGTGGCATCAATAATAAATGTAATCGACAATGAAAAATAGCAGTCGATCCATGTAAGACATTCGTCGGAAAGCACCAAAATTCTTGGAGTCGCGTAAAAATAAAGGGGCGGATTTGGCCCCGTGGACCACGGTTTGTCGACCTCTGGTCCAGATTCGAGGGTTTCCGTTAGGTTTCGCGTCAAAGCGGGCTTTCTTCTCGCGGGATAAAGATTCTCACCGAACAGAGGGTCTGTTCTTCCTGGAAGAAACGTGGAATTATTTCCAGGCGTCGACGATTGAATCGTAGGAAGGATTTTCGCGTTGCGAGGTAGGCGCCTCGGGAGTTAAAGGGTGAATTCTTTCTTATCATCGCGAGGCAGCGAGCTTCCTGTTCGGAACAACAATGTTTCGTTGTTCGGCTGGCAACAAAACGTTGCCTATGTCTCTCTTTTGCTTCTACGCCGCTCGCTCTCTCCTCCTTTATTCGTCTTTTCTCAGACACCCGGCTCTGTTGCTTTAACTCTTCCTCCGTCTTCCTCTGGCCTGACGATTTCTCTTCTAGCAAACTGTTTCGTCGAGTCTTCTGGAAAACTGGCGCTCCGAGGCTGCTTCGGGACGAGGACGATGGCGGTAATAGTTGGAGCGTGGGAAGAGCGAGCGGAAGGAAGTCAAGCGAAATAGCAAATCCTCAAACAAACGGTGGAGTCTTTGCGAACTGCGCGAGCTTAGCAGTGGATTATCTTCGTCGTGTATAGCTTGACGTCGAGCCCGGCCGGATGTTCGATACCAAAGGATCCAAAATCGTGTTCCGCCGGTTTATACCCTTCTCCTGCGCCAGCCCCGTCGATGCCGGGGAAACTGCACGCGCGAAACGCGAACGCGTGAACGTATCATCGTACGGGGATATCTAAATTCACGGCTGCCAGACTCGATCCGCGAGCTATGGGGTGGCTCTGGCTTAACTGGCTTAAGAAGTTTCGCTCCCCGTGATTGAGCACATCCGTCTAAATCTTTGCAAGCTCCTGCCGCAGAGAGAGATCTCGTAGGCGCCAGACGTTCGCAAAATATGTTTGGGTGTGCTTAATTCTTCGCTGGGTTGAGTTTGCCGATTGGATTAATCGAGCGGCTGGATAGTGCCGGTTCGTTTATTGGCATCGATTTCTGTTCGTACGAGATACATAATAAAGCGAATTTATCAGGTAACTAAGTTTTCACGGTAACTATTGGGGCGAGAGACTTTGCTTATCTTTATGCATGGCACAGTTTCGCGACGAATATTTGTTAAGGGCTGTTAAATCAACTTGTGATATAAATACACGTCTGCGTTATGCCTAGCATAATCACGGATATTATGCTCCCTATTAGATAATGTGTCATCTCGTCATCAGTAAATCTACATATGTATATGCACATAAATCAATTTGCGAGTAGCTGCTCCGCGTCCAGTGTACGGCGCACCGAATTTACCCGCAACAGATTCTTATTATAATATCAATCTCGTATTCAAATATTCAAATTTAGAAATTTGGGGATTTGAAAACATTCATATGTATGCACATTACTGTAAAGTACCTGCTAGATATGGCTATTTCCACCGTGCGGTTTAACTCGGTAGCCCGAATTTGGCATTCATAGTTGTTTCATCGACAGATAGTCCTATGATGCCATTAACAACGAAGGAGCTCGATTTGAAAATCGATGCGATGAAGCGCAGGATTAACAAAGATACATACAAAGCAGATTATTTCATTAACGATAAATCGATCGACCGCAAAGCTCGCGGCATTCAAACCGGTGACAAACGACACCGGCGTAACATGGCTTTGTTATTCATGGACCTCGGATCGATTCCTTTCGCTTTCGTCAGCCGACAGGTGAAACCCAATGAATCGGTCGTTCAACGCGTTGTTTCGTGAGCACGGTGTTCCACGCTCGCTCGATCAAATTCACGGTTTATGAAATTAAACTTCGCGAGACAAAGGGTGGAATTCGAACGATCATTGTAAGAATGCGATTCGAACCATTATGGGTTTTCCATCGGACAAGCGGACTCGACGCCACGAAATCTCTTTAGACCCTCAACTTCAATCTATATGCTCCAGTCAAAATAATCTTCTAATTATTGTAAATTATTCATGAGCTACCAGAGTACATTCCCCCTGATCCGCTTAGCGCATCAACCATGTCTTTGTACATTTACGAAGGGATTCTTACAACGGTCTTTCTATATTCACGAGCTCTTAGGTTTTTGAGGAGAATGAATATTCTATCACTTGCTGTTAAAGATTTTAATGAAGCTTCTTAGTATTTGGAATTTTGAAATTGTGGAGTTTTTAGAATTTGCAATTTCTGATAGAATGTTGGAACTCTGCTATCTTTGGAATTTTGTAATTCTGCAAGTTCAATTTCAGAATTTGTATCTCGGCTATTTCAAAATTAAAGTCCGTGATCTTGGAACTATTTCCAACGTAGCTACGTGGTAAAATTTGAATGTGAAAAGCCAAGCTCCGAAAATTTGTATCGCCCCTGCAGAAAATTGGCAGATCTTTTCTGGCGTACCGCCGCGAGGAGGTAAGAAGAGCGTAACGTTTGTCCGTAGACACGAGGTGAAGCACACGAAGGCTGTTTCTGTTGGCCATACGCGCGGTAATTTCGTCGCGTTATACGGCTCGCTCTTTCCGCAAACGACAGACTGCTAGCACGGCGTGAAACGTCGCGCGAAAGTGGAGCACGGATAATGGAGGTCCTTTCCTGCCCCGTTTGCCCCGCCTTGCCTTATACTACCTTGCTGCTCTTACGACCGAGACACTAGGTGGATGCGAAATCGATGCTCGGGCCGGGACGTGTTCGCGCAAAAAAGCCGGCGTTGGCAGGGTTATAACGCTGAGAGGTCTCCCGTAGTCGTCGAAGCGAGACTGCAGTAGCTAGAAACAGCATTACGGACGATACAGCAGGTGTTTGCGAGACGTTTCGACCACGCTCGAGCGTGTATACCGAACTGCAAAACCGACGTCCTCCTCTCGTTCGCGTTTTTCCACCCTTTTGCTGGATAAGCGACCGGAACGCCATTCGAGCTTTCATGGCGAACGAAGACACACCGAGATATAGCGAGCTTCTTATCTCGCTGGACCGTCGAACCTCGTTCGTTCGTTCGCTATTTCGCTGCTGCTCAATCGTTTCTGGCTCGGAAACCGTGCTCCGGATGGACGACTCCTTACGTCCGCGTAAATCGAAATCAGCTTCGACTCACTAAACCTCTGTCCATACGGTGAAACAGAACAGAATGCTTCTCAAACAAATCGCGAAAATTATTCTGTTATCTTATTTCTCCTCGGAGTTCCGATTGCTTTGGAGAGGAAAATGAACCTCCTTCAGATCGATGTCGACAGATGACTTGTTTATTGCCTTCCTCGATGAGAACCTGTGGACATCGATTAAGTTTGAGGATTTATGCTAGAGCTACATAACCAGAATTCTAAGATGCCTCATACTTTGCTAAATATTCTAATCGAACTTTGCTTATAAAAAAAGTTCATGATCAACTTTATGAGCTTATAAAGTCATTGAAGGGAATGCGCACATTGTCCCCCGAGGCGTATTTTCGACAAGGGATCAAATCGTCCCTGCGACCGCAATGAACCTGCCTTCACGGCCGAACGATCATCGATTAAGCCCATATTTTTGGCTATCATTCGCGTGGCATTCACCGAAGCACTGGCACGAATATTTTCATTGAGCTCATTGCGGACAACGCTAAATTTCCTTTACAAGCGTTTCATGCATCGTCAAATACGCGTATCGAGATCGTTTCCCGGTAAATAGGCTCGATACAGGAAGAAAGCGGTCATAAAAACGGTCCCGTTAACGGGAACGATAAAACTCCCTTACACCGGATATCGTAGTCAAAATATTATTACATTAATAACATGATAACACGCTTGTTCCATATTTCGGAAGATTACATCTGTTACGAAATAATAAATCGGCTTTAAAAATTTTAACGTCTAACGTTATGGCGTCGAGTTACAGCTGTAATCAATTCGAAAATTCTCTGAAAATTCGAAGAGAAAAAAAAGAATTACAAAAACGTTCTACTGCTTGTATTAAAAGCTTGCAGTGGTATCCGATATGTCACGCGGCGTGATCGTGCAATCTATCGTAATTAAACTAATAAAAGTTGACGGTTTTTAAAACGAGAATCAGATTAATTGGTCCGCAATGACGTTTGACACGATCATATTTCCAGCAATCTTCCTTTCTATTTTCTCTTTCTCCGGTCTGATTCCGTTTATTTGCGCAGCTCCACCGTTACAATTTACAGAGAAACGGTCGGCAATTCTCCGGAGAGGAGGAGACGATTAAATCGGAAACGCGTCGCGGTCCGCGAGAAAGCAACGCGGGGACGACATCCGGTAGACAGTGGTTGTCGTGGAACATGACTGGCGGCAAATTACACGGAATTAACACGGAGGATTGTTTGTAATAAAGATTAATAGCCGGCTTTGTAACGACTACGTTTGATACCACTTGCTTGCAGTCCTCGGTCCCTTATTTCACTGCTATCCTTTCCTCTCTCTTTATCTAGTCCTCTACTCTTTATCTAGTCCTCTACTCTTTCTACCTCTCTGTCCGTTTCTCTCTCCTTCTCTCTCTGCTCGACGACGAATGTTGTTTGTGTAATCAACGGAACGAACAGAGCCCCTCTGCCGTTGCTGGGAGGGACCTACTGCTCCTGTAGCGTGTAATTTGTAATTCTGCACGTTGCATTATTTTCCGCTCTACCGCTTCCCACTTTCCACCCTCTCGCACCGTCATCCCTCACACCAACCCTTTCTATCTCTATCTCTCTCTCCCTCCCGTACACGTGTCCCCACGTTTCACAAACGCTCGTAAACTGGCCCATCTCGCTCTCTCGTCGACGCACGCTCTAAATTATAGCTCGATTCGTGTTCCGCATGACAATACGCCGGCTACCCAGGAAATGCAGGAAATCAAATCAGCTAAGCGTGCGTCGATACGTCCACTCTGCCAATACATCCCCGCTTATTATCGCTCGCAGAAACGTCGTTTATCCATTACACGATGACAAGTTTTTTCCAAACGAATCTGCTGTGAATCACTCGCCCGGTTAATCTTCTCTCGATGCACAAATATTTTAACTCCAATTTTGTTATTATATCTCGCGCGAAATTTGACACGAAAACATTGCCTGCGTAAATATTTGCAACGTTTTATCGATTTTTAAGAACGTACGGGAATTTCATTTTAAATATTAACCTGGGTCATTGCACCTTTATACTAACCTTTATATTTAAATACGATTCGTCAATCTTCATGTACCATACGGCAAGCATTTTTATCCAAAGTGAATACAACTCCTTTCTTTCGCATGCTACATTTAATCAAGCTTGAAAATTTTCTTCGAATTTTGAAAATCATTACAAATGGTATGTCATGTACTACACCGAGACAGTACGTTAAAAGCACCTCGAATTATAACAAAACGGAAATGAAACATTTCCGAACAAATTTCTGTTCACGAGAAGCGCTGCAAGCGTTTTGGGAATCTGTTAGTTTAATAAATCCGTGGATAACAAGATAGTACAATTTTTTACACGTTCAATTTAAATTAATTAAAATGGATTTCAATCTGCCGACTAAGCGAGTGTTTTGCATACTTTCGGCATGAAATATGAATAAAATTACAATGAACTGGAGGAACAGTTTATACAATGAATGTAAAATGTTATTTTAATGTAGTGTGTTTCGTGTTTATAATTTAATATTATCTCTGTATTTGCATTCGTGACAGGCAAATTTCCTTCAACGTCGAACAATATACAGATGCGCACATAATATTTCAAAATAAATATTCTAATTCGATGCTGTTGTTTCAATTTTCATTTTCGTTCGCTCAATTTAAAAATATTATTTTATTACGATCGCATTATTCGTCATGTAAATATTGCACGCGTTAGTGATACAACCAAAGATTCAAATTATACGTCAGATACGTTACGATTCCGAAATCACGCGTTTCCCATTTTTTCCTGCGTGTCCAAAAACATTCGCATTTATCAGATCGCTCGGAACGTAGGCAGCGGCCATTTTCGAAGATTAACTTCAGACCGGGAGTATCTTTCGGCGATCTAGATAGCTCAATTGGTAGGGCATTCGACCGTCCAATAAAAAAGATCAGAGTTCGAATCCCTGTTCGGTTATCTGATCAATCCTTTATCTCTCCGCAGATTCGAACGTTGTTTCTCGGATATTTCCGTCGGCTCGTCGATTCCTCATTTATTCATGTGCCCTATGTGGCTTGCACTCTTCTGACAAATATAATCGAAATTCGATTACCAATTTAGGATTTCCCCGAAGATAAATAGGATCAATCATAGATCAAATTTGTACCTCGAGAATTAGTTAAATTAGAAATAGAAGATAATTTTGTCCATCCACAGAATAAATATAACGTTTCCAGAAATGGGACAGATTACATAAAAAAAATGCTCAGAGATTATTACAAACGTCTCACCCGACTAATTTTGTTATTCCATCCGACGCGTTAAGGGACATGAAAATGTAAACGTAGCCAGGTACATGGTCTGTTTAATACGCGGCAAAAGTTTCTCCATATTCGGAATAAGAAATTGCAATATGGCAGTGTATATTCAAATTCCTGGCGGTTCGTGATCATCGCAAAAACTTGTCGCTCTCACGGCAAGTCGGCTTGCGTCGCAGCGTTGATATTAATAATGTAATCGGCGAGGGTGGAGGAACGAGAATTAGAAACGGTGTCACGTCGTCGCGAGGCAAAGAGCTGCAGAGACGAGGACGATGACGTCGGTGGCGGCAGCATCGTGGCGTCGACGCTAGGAGCGAAGATAATTAAACCACGACGCTCCCTTCCAGGCTATCCTTGTCGGCGTTGACTCGGTTACCTGGCCGTTATCGTGCCAGGAATGAGAATCTCAAATGGAGAGAGCCGAGTTACCGAGCTGGTCGACTTATGGCCGTGGCCAAAGAACGGGAGGCAACGTTAATAACGTCAAACTCTCGTGCAACGGATCTCGCAACGCGAAACGTAAATAATCGATCGAGGCCGGTTATAATTTAATTGCTAATTTCATCGCCGGCCGGTTTGTATAGAAAAGTCGTGTCTTTTCGCTTACAAAGGCTTTTATTAACGAGAATTACCCTGCTGCCTTTTCACCCTCAGGTGAACTTCGACCGGAAACACCGTTCCAATTAGTCCTGTTTGCGCTCTCTTTCGATGCCATCGATGGCTTTGCCGTTCGAACGATTCTTCCGTGAAATTGAATCCTCGAAACCATCCCGTGATTGTGCTTCTTGTTCGTTAACTCCCGGATACTGTAAGATTTGCTACCTCCAACCTGATATCGCTGTTTGTTACTGCAATATCTTTTTTATATGTGATATACCTAATTAACTGCTCTTACATTTAAGTCCTGAAGAACATTGATATTATTCGTGGAATTTCTTGACCCTGCAGAGCCCCTAACGCAGGACAATATCAGAATTCGAGCTTACACTCCGAGTGTCCCAGTGAAATTTTAACGAGTTCTCGCGTTGATGCATTATGCGATTACGAGACCCCCTTTTAGTTTATGGCGTTAATTGGGTCTTGCGGCGAATCTTCGCATAAGGTAGTCGAGCGAACGAATCGGCGTTACAACTTAAAATTCGCCTAATTGGCCGGAACGGGTGGTGCGATTATCAACTAGATGGACGTGAAGCATCGAACTATATAAAATTATACAGGTTGCGCTCAAAGCTCTCCGGCGCTACGGCAATTCCGAGAAAACGACGCCATTATCGTTAATGTTTTACCGCGATCACCGTTGTTCACCGCAAAGTGCTCGTTCCTGTAATAATTATTATCATCCTATTCGCGACATTACGAGCGCCCGTGCACTCTCTGCCGCGGTTCGACCTTTCGCCGAAAACCGTGGGCGCAATTTGCGCAAGTATTTACCGTGGGTCGCTTCGTGGAAATTCACAATCGCGAAATTCCGTGGACTCGAATGAAATCAATTGCGCGCAACAAACTTCTGTTCAAACGTTCGGGTCGAGTGAAATGCGACGGGAAAAATGAAACTTTATGGGATGGGCGGTAACGCGACTGTAAATCATTGAACCACAAATCGGAACTCCCAGGGCGGAGGGGGGAAAAATCGACGATATTACGATGGTTATCGGTGTTATTACAGTTGTTGTCGATGCCGATGACGTTGTTGTTAGGGCCATTGTTATTAATAACTTGCGGGCCCCTGATAGAACCCGAATGTGCGATGTACCTCGGCGAGAGTAAAATTATAGAATAGTTTGGCAAACATGCCGGTCGAGCGCACTGGATGCGGCGACATTATCATTTTACCGTAATTACCATTCGGTAATTACCAGCCGTATTCATCACGAAACACCAGGATGTTTATACTGTCACACGAACGGCGCTAGTTACCCTCGTCACGTGTGCGTTCACGTTTCGTTGATATCGACCTCTATCGCGATCAACCTAAAAACGACTTTCGGTTATTGGTCCATTTGCGCACTTCACCCGTGCAAGTTTCTCGTTTTAAAACTTTTAACGACTCCACAATTTACTTCCGATTTTTACATCAGCGCTGAACAAGTTTAAAACCAGAAAATCTGGAAGTAATCTTCAACCTCAAAACGGCGGGAATTTCAACGACGCTAACTGCAGCGCGTGACATTCGCTATTTCCACGTTGACTGCGTTCCTGGTTTCAAGCTGCACAGGCCCGTCGAGCAAATTATTCCGCGTCAAGCTATATTCGCGGAATCCAGCTTCGATATCGACTGCTAACAAAAGAGCGGAATTCTGCTCATGAAAGCATCCTTTTCACCTGCCTGTCACCGAGCGTTTGATGAAAGGCGTTTCATAATAATTCATAATGCACGGTTGAACGGAATTTTCGGAATTGGGAATATATTTGGTTGCACAAGAATTTGTTTGCGCGACGTCATAAAGCGACGATTTAACACCGGAAGATATAACAAACTCGAAGCGTAAAAATTTGTACGTAAAAATACGACGGGCGAAATTAGAACGTCGTGGGAGCGTAACACATGGGGCCATAACTTGACCGTGTAACTTGCGCATAAAAGACGGTCGCAAAATTTTGACCAGAGCGTTTGGGCACGAAGGTTGGATAGGTTACACCGTGAAAGTGAAACACCCCGGCACGATATCGCTCGGAAAGCGAGGAACAAGTAGAAGAGGTTGTTCGCGAGCAGACAGGAGGCTGGCAGACGAGCAGCGACGCGGGAAGAATGAGGGTGGAACGATTTATAGCGCCTTAAGACGGCCGCTACTTTATGACGACCTTAATGTTTGCACCGTAAATTGGCCCGGGTTAGGACAGCGAGGCAGGCCGAAAACAGTAAAGCGTAGAAGATCCCTTGGCCGTGACTGGCATTCGTATACCGGAATAATTTCCTCGTGGCTCTCGGAAAGGGAAAAAATTGCGCCGGTGAATAAAAATCTCCCTTTATTCGCTTGCCAACACCCCCTCGCCACCCTTGGCCCGTCGTCCAAGTGACCGACGTCGTTTTTAATGGAACTTTACGCGTTTTGCGGGCCAAGCGATATTAAGGCTGGCGTTTCTTTCTTTTTTACGGCCGCCGGAGAGCTTCGGGAGTTTCAACGAGCGGAGACGCGAGGAACTTGTTAGACAAATGAAGTTTTTCGTCCTATTTTCTTTTTCCCGCGAGTAAATTATGGTGACGCGGCATGTACCATTAGCATCGTGTACCGCGACTGTTCTAATAACGATTTAATTCGGGACATACCGTTATATAATTTCATTGTTCACCACGGGAAGTAAATTGAAGAAGCTTTTTCCATCTAGGCGTCGTTGCTTCGAAACTGTTTTCGTATCAAATATGCAGAGGGCCTTTCAACGAAAATAATAAAGTGGATCGATTTGCGTGTACTCGAGCAAGTTTGGGGAAACAAATATAACCTTAAAATCTGTGTCACGCTGCCACTTTTGAAGCTGACACATATGTCACGCTTCGTTCGACGTACCATATTTCGCCCTATATTTCTCGAGTACTATTCTGCATTTTAATGCAAAGTATACGGTCCCCCGGTTTTATTTTAACCCAAATCCTCGAGGCATCAAATTTCACAAAAGGCCAGCGCGTAAGAACCGGCGCGAAAGTGTGGCGGTGTTTTAAATTTCCCAAACGGAAACACGTTAAGAATGAAATTGCCGGTGTCGCTCGTTAACGGTGTTTAAAAGCGTTTAAAAGCGTTTAAAAGCAGCAACGATGTTGCCTCTTGGAGCAGCTCGCACGTGCACCGGTGTAAATAAGATACCGTCGGCCGAGCGAGAAGAGAGCATAGGCTCGAGCAGAGGGTGAGAACGCGAGCAAGAACGACCCTCGTGGCTGAACGAGAAGCCTCTTGTTCGAGTCCTCATAATTGAGACAATGAGTGGCGCTCGATGTGCGAGCGTCGCTTTGGCTAGCACGTTTACCACCCTCGTAGCTCGTTTCTCCGGTGTCTGTAAATTCTAACGGGGTTGGAAAAACGGTAGGGCGGGGAGCTTCCTCGAAAGTGTCGACTTATTATTTTCATCTCGTAACGGTGAGCAAACGTTTGCATAGGCGGCGCAGCCTTAAGGCGGTCTCGAGCCTGAGCGTGGCGTTTAAGGGGCGGGAAAACGAGCCAGGGGTTGGGATATCCGGCAAAGATAAGGGATGAAGAGCGAGAAGAACGTTGACGTTCAACGGACCGGTATCGTAGCGATAAAGTAAAACGAATTGCTAAACGCTGCTCGTAATACGGAATTAATACAATGGCGCGAACGTTTTCCGCGATACGACGTGTACCGCGCTTTGGAGACGTCAACTCTACGGGAACAACCATAATGTCGGGCATGATTAGTGTTTATTAGCGTTTGTGAAATTCTGCGATACTGCTAATTCATGTATGATTTATTCCTGTTTCGTTGAAAGAGGTTGACGGTGATTTGATTGACAAATCTACTAACTGTAGGTTTACCGGTAGCTTTGAACATTAGTAATGTTCCGAGAACAGGTTTAACTTATATTATAGTCGGCATATTACCCTAATCTGTACATTACACCAAGTACTTACCACGTATATGTAGTTATAACTTAATGTTTATAAAGGTTTGTACAACATGTCAATTCCAAACGCGTTATACCGATCTCCCGTAGCGTACGAGCATGGCAAATGCATAAACATCAGGGGAGTCTAATGGCACTATCCAATCTGTCCCGAACGTCATTTTCCATGCCGTGTATCAAGATGTATGGTTGTCGACTCGGTTCAACGGACAAAAATGTTCCAGCCAGAGCACTCGTGCGACGAGGCAAGAAGATCGTTAAGGTAATACAAGAGTACGGTGTAAAATTGCCGGGTAAAAATTTGCACGTAGCTGACCCGAGCACGAGATAGCAACACGGAAAGGGGTCCATGTACCTACGTAGGTCTGCAATTTAGCCGGAATCGAGAACGCCGTTACTCTTCTCGTCGCCCGTGGCCTGGTCAGATCCAAAAGTCAAGGGATCGTATTTGCAATGTAAATTTTGCCGATTCGCAAACAAAGGTATCGTCGGGAAGCGTAGCTGGAACCGTCAGTTTTGGCGAACCAAGATATATCTACGGTTAGAGGAAATCTCCGTGCCATTTAGCGGAAATGAATTTTACAGAAAAACAATTGACGCGAACTCCGAATATTAAACAAAAGGTTTTCTCGTATAATGTCAGTTGTATTCGTACAAGCAACGAATTCGGTCAATCAAGGGCTGACATCTCAATAATTTCCAAATCTTCGAATTTATAAAATTTCTCTATTGCCAAGTATTGCAATGGAAGGTTAACAGTATTATACTGTTATCATAAATTATACAGAGTTGAAAGTAATATCTACTTTCGCCCCGGGCCCGCAAGCTCTAGTCACGGTTAGTCCGTAACGCTTCGAACGCTCATCGAGAATCCACGATATTAGCAGATTAAAATCAGCCCCGGTAATAACCGAGCCGCATAATGGAGAAGGGTCCCGTGTAAATACATCGGAAAAATGGAAAATCTAAGACGATATCGGTTTAATGTCCGGGCCAAATGGCGTCTCGCTCGGCCGTTACCAAGCATCTCGAGATTCCTCTTCCTGTCCCTCTTTCCTCTCATTTTCTTCCTCTGTGCAGCATCTCGAGATGTTGGGCAAAAATCGAGGTGCTATCTGTTTCCATTCGGAACGTCGACTTTTATTAAATTAATTTATAAAAAATCTATTTGGCATTAGATTCGCCATAGACCCCTTGCTATATGATTAGTTCGTCAGGTGCGTCAGTCAGAAGTAACTATTAACCGCAATAATATTAAAAGCAATAAAGAAAATGAAAATATTGTAACTACTCTGTAATCAGCGGTCTTTGACTATACAAATTATAATTAAACTCAAACTTCAAGTTGAAACGTATTTGATAGTCAAGTAAGAGGTCACATTTGAACCGTAAGTGCGTCACGAGTCTGACTCGTCAAAGTACTGCAAGGGGTCAAACGAACATTCGATGTTAAAGAATGAGAAGATGTAGTCAGTTGAGAAGATGTAGAATTTATGGACGTAGAGGGATATAGTGGGTCGATATCTCGATGGTGTCCGAAGAAAATGGTGCACCTAATCAGCCAGTTACGTGTTCCGGAGCGTTATGAAACTATCTAATAAAGAAGCATGCGTGGGCAGGGGTGTAATCGGAGAACGTAACGGAATACATCAGGGGCGACGTGGCACGTAACGAGGAGCAGTCTCGTTGGCGTGGAGGCATCGTTTCACGTTTCTTCTCTATTTCCTTTTCCGTCACGGTACACCGAGAGTGTCTTGGTAGAATCCCATATAAGCTCGTTCCGCGAGGGCTCGCGAGCTAAGAGGGCACGTAACCGGCTCCAGGTGGATCGAGAAGAACGTGCTAAGTATATTACAATAGCCGGCCGTTCTCGCGAATACGCAATTTCTATTCCACCGCCCATACCATAGCGGTAATATCGAGTAGTTACGAAACGTTGGCGATAAACATTCCGTGGATAGCCGAGAATATCTGAGCAGGTTGGAACAGTACGGAAACCGTGAGAACTCTCTTTTTCCGTTGGAGCGCAAATTAGCGCGTCTATATCGCAGGATCAGAAAGAGGGTCGAATACACACGATCCCGCGATATCCTGTCGATTATCGTCGATATTCCTTCGTGTCTATTCGCTGGAAGCCTGATTACACGGCGAACGATCGGTTTTTATGATGTTCCCGTTCGGAAACGGATAAAGGAACCGTTCGCGTGGCCCTCTTCCCGCGGATAAAAGTGTTGAAAGAGCCGTTTAACAAGCCACAGGCGGAGGGGATATTTCAAAGGACAAATGACGTTTACATAGGGTCGGAAAAATCGACGACGAGGAAGCTAAGAGGGAAGTGAATCGAGCGTGACGCGAACACCACTGCCGTTCTCTCCATTTCTATTTTTTTATTCAACACGCTGATTGACGACCGGGTTCCTGATCTCCAATTTAATCCAAATATTCACCAACATTGTTATACTATTTTAGTATTATTCTTTAATACTTTAATTTAATGGAAAGCTTAAATTCGATGATGAAGTTATTTGGGGTGTAAAAAATTACAAATTTAGAGACTTCAAAACTTTTAATCGAAAAATCCACTGTCAGTGTTACGTTTAACGGTAATAAAAATGTGAATTTTTGCATTCGAGTAACTTTGACTAACTCCGAATCACTGACAAGCTCAAGTTCCACGGCTTCGAGTTGCCGGCGCATCCCCGGTTTGACGCGGAATGGCGGCGCGTTGACGCGAAACCGTTCGGGGTAAAGTTTCTTGCTCATTTTTCCTGTTTCTCTCGCGTGCATATGCTAATCGCGTTAGAAATTTCCAGCGTGCAAAACTTCTATCGCGATATTACAACGTAACGCGCCGGCGAAGCGCAGTAATAAATATATATGACCGCGAGAATGTTTCACACGAGCGCGTTCATTCTCTTTCATTTTTCCTCTTTGCCAGCGTATTTTCTTCGTTCTTGTTTTTTTTTTCGCCTTTGCTCGCAAATTTACCTCTATACGGAACACGAGCGCGTTTAGTCTCGCGATCCTCGTTTCCCCGTTGTTTTCTCTTTTGCGAGGCGAATTTCGTCGAGTCACTTGGCTCGATATCGACTCAACAGCGCGACACAACCGGCGGATAAAATGCTCGGTAATTAAAAGCAACGGAAGCCGAGGGCGCGTTGAAAATTCAGCGCGTTTTCGGAGACGCGATGAACAGATCGGATCAAACGGAGCGGCGTGTTTGCCTTGGCGAGGATATCGGGATCGGAGGGTTGTAGGGATATTTGCTTGGGATTCCCGTTACTCCGCTGTAAAAACCATCAAACGGGAAGCATCCATAAATCATGCATCCTCTCAGACTACGAATGTTTACGCTCCCAAAGAACGGGGTACCGGAGGGAACGAATTTCTTTACAATTTTCTCCTTGCTGTTTAGAATTAGCTCGAGTAGGAAACTCGGCAAATGCTGCACTTTTTAAATAAGATACTGATATTTCATTTCATTTAGGTACTTAGGATATTGATCATACAATTGTAGAGTAATATTTAATAATTAGAAAGATTAATGAAATTTATTAACAAAGTATGACTGGTTATAATTAATTAAATGCAACACAAATGGAACTTCACGAATTAACAAATTTCTTACGTCTCTATCTCACAATCTCTCACAAACATTCGATCACACCAAAAAGACAATCTTACAATCTTCTAGCAACCTTCATTACATGCAAACTTCAATCATACCATACGCAAGCTTCATTCATATTATGCACTCATGTCGATCATACAATTATAGTACATACACACACACACATACCACACAATATTATAATGTATAGTGAACATGCTCATTAAAATCTTAGTTACAGTTTGTACTTCAAAGACTTGCATTCAGTATAAAACTTGAAGTACACATTTATTAATGCTAAGAGTGCTAAATCGGTCAAAAGTTCACGCGGTTTTTATTTTAAAGCGTGAAATTTGTTAATGTGCTTATCTCGAATTCTGTATTGATTTTTATCATGTATGCATTCAATTATTTTTTATCCTCCAAAGTAAACATACATCGGTCAATCTACCGCGACAAGTGTGACACAGGTATAAAAGATAGTAATTCATATAAAAACTTTGCAATAAGAATACGCTATCTAAGGTAAACGAAGATCAGGCTGGTAAAAACGTAAAAGAGCGTAATCGTATCCGAAATGGATGCGAATGGAAACGAAATCTGCGGATGAAATTTGACGCAATGTACACGGTGGTATACGCGACGGCCACGTAACGCGAGTCGGAAGATGTGTGCTGTAAAGGGAGCGTGTGTGTACACCGGTATCGACGCGTCTCAAAGGATAGTACAATGTTTACAGAGAGTAGGGAACCGAGACAGATAGAGGAAGAAGCGAAGCGAGAGCTCACGTTCGCCGTTGAGGCATGCCACTTGTGGGTCTCTCGTGCAAACCCGCTCGCCTCAGACCTACATACCTTCTCTATCTACTCTATATTCCGTTCGACGAGCGTTACCGTTAGCCCGCACCGTGCGAGCACCATCACCTAGGCACCTGTAACGCCACCCTACAACCATTCGCCTCCTACTACCCTCTACATGCCTCTTTCGCCTTATCGCTGTCTCCGTTCGATTATGCGACGCTACTCCTGCCGTTTCCTTCTCGATCTATACCGCCTCTTTGCATGCTACTCGAATACTCCGAAGAGCACGGCTCTCCATAACACGCGCTGAAACTCGTTACACAACTTTTCATTTGCTTTACAAATTGTCCGTGTACGTTTCTTCGGATTTGCGACCTTTGAGATGGACATCTTTCAAGGTTTTGCTGAGGTATAGGAATTTGAGGGTGTAGAAAGTGTAAGGATATGCGTGGTTGCGAATTTGGAAATTTGGTTATTGGCTCGGGTTGAATTGGATCGCTCCGAATGTGGAAAGTGAAGGATGTGGCAGTGTGGGAATCTGGAAATGTAGGTATTTGGGAAAATGGGAATTTGTGAATGTGGAAATCTGAGAAGGTGAGAAATTGTGAATGTAAAATTTGAGCAAGTGGAAATTTGTAAGTGTATAAATTTGAGAGCGTGGAAACTTGCAACCTCAAAAATTTGAGAGCGCGGAAACTTGCAATTCTAAAAATTTGAGAGCGTGGAAACTTGCACCCTAAAAATTTGAGAGCGTAGAAACTTGCACCCTAAAAATTTGAGAGCGTGGAAACTTGCAACCTCAAAAATTTGAGAGCGCGGAAACTTGCAATCCTAAAAATTTGAAAGCGTAGAAACTTGCACCCTAAAAATTTGAGAGCGTGGAAACTTGCAACCCCAAAAATTTGGGAGCGTGGAAACTTGTAATTCTAAAAATTTGAGAGCGCGGAAACTTGCAACCCCAAAAATTTGAGAGCGCGGAAACTTGCGACCCTAAAAATTTGAGAGCGTAGAAACTTGCACCCCTAAAAATTTGCGAACATAGAAATTATTGAACGTAAAAATTTCCGAAAGTAAAAATATGAGAACGTAGTTAGAGACCATAAGAATTTTCTCACATAAAAACGCGTGAATGTAAGAATTTACGAGGGTAGAAATTTGCGAACACAGGAAATTGTGAGCGTAGTAATTTGCGAATTTAGAACAGGATCGTGGCAAATTGAATAACGTTGAATGGAAGAGGGCAGAATTCAATATCACGGAATAAAACGTCAGAGAACTGTATCGCGTCAAATTGAACTTCCCAGACCTGAATCGTATCAAATTAAATCGTGTCTATTTAATACCCATACATTCAAACAGCGCCGATTCGAGTCCCAACGATTACTAAAACTTACGAGGTTTTAGTAGGAAAATTTCCATAAGTAGAATGGAAACGTGTGCCGTCGGGGCGTCGTTGGAAAGTTTGTTTTTAGTGCCGAGGAAAATCTCGTATTCGTTCAGATTTTGTTACTTTCATAACTTGACGACGTTACACGGTTTGAAGGATTATTCTTTCGAAATCTCTTCCCGATCTTGTTTTACGATCGGCCAACAGGAATAGGACAAAACTCTCGCGCCGAAACTCTGGCAGGCTTTTAATTCCGTTTGTTGCTACGTAAATGAAGTATACGACCCTTGTCGCTCTAAACTTGCTTTTACTACCTGGCGCTGTGAAATGGCACTATAAACTCAGATTCTTGGAATACCGTACGAGCTGTTTCCTCGATATAACCAACAATTTAGAGTGGTAGATAAGAAAGATTGCAATTTGTTTAAAACAAACGACTAAATTTGAGGTTCAATATTTTTACATCCAGCTGGACATCTCAAACATATTAAGGTTTTCTGGTTCACATGCATGTCACCCTTTTCGGTAGTTATTTCATTACACGAAATTCGAGGGGTCGATCGCAGCTGACCACCATGGCAGTCAACGTGTTAATAATCCATAAAATCGCATGGCGTGCCAGGCCGTTCCTACTATGGCAGTCATTAACACGTTAACTATGGCGACGAAAATAGCTCCGCGACACATTATCATAACGTTTACTTTAGATACGGTTATCTAATTTTTTAATTTAAACATTTAGCTTGACACCTTTAGATAAGCTTTTCTTTATCGACAAAATAAAATCTACTTTATTCTCAATATTTAGATCACAACACTGTTCGTGGCAATATGAATTGAAAGTCGCAACTTCCAGGTTAAGAAGTAATTTTACAAAGTATCGTTAGAAGTTTCTAAATAGTGTTGAGACGCGCCACAGTATGTAGGAGGGTTTTCGACGTGGCAGTCAACTTGTTAAACACTTTCAGCCGAGTTGCAAACCGCTTGAATCGAAACGTAAGGAGGTGTCTGAGTAATTTCGCATTGTTCCACTGAGACGAGGCGGTTCGCCAGCGAATAAATGTGCTGGCTCGTTCAAGCGGTCTGAACGCATCTGTTTCGGCTAGCTGTGGCTGACTCGATGTCTCGACACGTAATTTCAAAGTTCTTTGCTCCTGCAGAGTCCTGGCAAATGTTACACCAACGCTTCTAACAACCCTGGGATTAACTTAACCGAAACACCGCTGGTCAAGCTTCGCGTTTGCACTCAGCTCCTTTCTACTCTTTTCTTCTTTTTTCACCAACTCGCTTCTAATTTTTACTCGCAATTTGCGCTTTGGACGTATAGGTACAATTATAAACCCTCACAATTTTACTGGTTTCAAAAATGAAAAATTTAAAGTAGTATTAGGGGTACCGAAAATTTCGTTTGCTTTCGAGAAACATTTATTTATTAAAGAAATCTTAAATGCTAATCAACTAAATAATTTCCATTATTTTCTAACGCTTTTTGTTAGCGTAAAGGCAATTGTTCGATTCCTTTTTTAAAAAGTCCTTCAATTTTTCATTGAAAAAAGTCATCGAAGAAATTTTGATTACTTTTCGGTACCCCTAATAATATAATTGCAAATCTTCGAATGTAGAAATGTGGAGATTGCGACTGTGAACTGTGAACAAATCTTCTACATAAAATTT